>NC_142283.1:50694917-51439917 GCF_052056855.1 Sturnus vulgaris
AGGAGGAGAGTGGGAACAAGGTAATTACTGACAAGAACAACTGTGTTTATAACTCTGTTATTCCTAACTTTCTGATAATCAGATCCTCAGAAGCTACAAAAAAGGAAGAAAACTGTTCTCTAAATCTTTGTATCACCATCATCTAGACCATGAGAATGAATCAATGCTCTGCCATTTCCATTTGATTTTTACTCTTTGGCATGAGGCAAGATG
Source organism: Sturnus vulgaris (assembly GCF_052056855.1). Lineage (NCBI taxonomy): Eukaryota > Metazoa > Chordata > Aves > Passeriformes > Sturnidae > Sturnus > Sturnus vulgaris. The sequence continues at coordinate 50,695,131 of NC_142283.1, forward strand.
TCAGCCTTTGAGTAAGCCATACATTCAAGCTGTAATACTGAAACACACTTTTACTTTGGCCTTTAGCTCAATACTTTGACTTAGAGTGTTTGGTCCCTGTATTCTTTGTCTGTTTACAAGCTGCCTGGGCAATAGAGCATAGAATTCGAATATTTGCCAATCAAAGGATAAAATAATAGAGGGCTAAATTTACAAATCTATTTAGAAGGACTACAAATTTTCGTGACTTATTCTAAAGAAAAGAGATAGAATGGTAACCTAAACCTAAAGCCCTTTAAGTCGAAGTTGGAAACAGGAATGGAAAAACGACCACCCTGGAACATAATGAATTTAAATACAGAATTTGCTGTTTTGATCCTCTACAGAGCTCAAATTGTCTTCAAGATTTTCCCTTCTCTTTAGCAAAAGTTTTTGCATTCTCTTGCAGAAAGAAAGAAAAATATCTGAAGGAAGAGATATACTGATATTTTACTGAGATTTTACTTATGCAGTGAGTAAACTATTAACAGTTTAGTGTCAAAATTTCAACGCATTTTTCCACTGACTAGGCATTTAAACTGCTGCCAAGTGATTTGGATACAAGCATGGGAGGGGGCTGTTAAGCTTTATTGTCAAATGAACTGTAAATTTTAATAAAAATGCTTACTGAAATGTATTGGAAAGAATAAGAGATTCTGTATGAGTTATATTTTGTCTTTTTTTGAAACCAGGACAGCCTTTTCCTTAAAAAAATGTCCACTGAAATAGAACTGCCAACATCAGAATGACAAGAATCAGGGGCTGATTGAGGCTGTAAGGAAACTCGAGGTCATCTTGTTCTGCTCAGGCAAGGTTACCCTAGAGCTGACTGCCCAGGACTGTCTGCAGATGGCTCTTGACTGTTTTCAAGGGTGGAGACTCCACAACTTACCTGAGTAACCTATGCCAGGGCTCTATATTCATCCTTAAAAATTAGTCTCCTCCAGTTCATGTGGACCTTTCTGTGTTTCCTTTTGTGCCAATTATTTCTTGTTCTCTCACTGCCTCCCCCGAAAACAGCCTGGATCTGTCTTCCATTCCCCCTCCTTTTAGTTATTAGTACACATTGATAAGATTCCTTCTGAACAATCTTTTCCCGAGGCTAGAGAGTCCGTTTTTCCTCATATATGAAACATTCCAGTTGCCTTAAGAGTTCTTTGCCAGTCTCTTTCCAGTAGCCATCCATCTCTTTTGTGCTGGGAAATCGTCTTGGGGGTGATTTTAAGATGATTACTGTATTTCCTAATCGTCTGCCCTATGCCTAGAAATGGTTGCTGTAGCTGTGAGTACCAGAGGACGGGGGGGAACCTTGGGAACTTTGGGAGGCTTTTACAAAGCCTCATCCCCAAGTGTCCGAGTGCCTTGTGATCTGGGGTTTTTTGCTTGGTTAGCTTGGCTTTTTGTTTACTTAGGAAGAAAGGACCTTTTTTTCTCTTCCCTATCCTTGGAGAGGCTGCAGCAGCAATCCTTCAGGGGCTTTTGGAAGTCAAGTGTACAGTTTGGTTTGGGTCTTAGATCAGAGAGAATGACCAGTGGGAGAAGGATCCTCTGGGATTGGCAGGAAGCTGAGGGGCTGCTCTATTTCACCCCAGACCTCAGAAAAAGCCAAGCTAGCAAGAGAAAGGACACCAAACCCACCTGCTTCATCAGCTGTGAAGAGGGGACCAGAGATTAACCAGGCTGACATCTGTTTGCCCAAGCTCCCAAGCTGCTGAGTGATTTTTTTTTTTTCCCTGATAGAGGACCTGGTGCCGTGTTTCTACCCTCCATGTGGCAGGGATTTTTTCTTTTTGTTTACCATTCTGGATTTTTTGTACTGATGTGTGGGGCGGGGGGTGAGGTATTGGAGGAGAGGGGAAATGTAAGGTCTAACAAACAGTTCAGTATCTAGTATTTATTTACCTTTTACTGTGCTATGTGGGCACTCTGGTGCTCAATAAATGGTTTTTTTCCCCTCCACTTTCATCCACTGGTATTCATTTCTTATTAGCAGAAAGGGATTCTTGGAACCCACTTTTGTAGAGGAAATACTCATTCAGAGTGTTTTTCTCCTAAATTTCTCTCTAAACCAAGACAGAAATGTAGAACAGGACTCAGTGCTCCAGTTGTCCAGTACCCTCGCCAGTGTTTAAAAATAAGAAAGGACCTTTCATTGCCCTGCTGGCAATGATGTGTTTGATGCAGCCAAGAATGCTATCAGCTTTCTTTGCCCCAAGGACACAGTGCTGGTCCATGTTGACTATGGGGTCCACCAGAACCCCCATTTCTTTCTCTGCCAAGGGACTTTCTGGCTGGGAAGCCACCAGCATGTACTGGTGCATGGGGATATTCCTCCCCAGTTGTAGGCCTTCACACTTGCCTTTGCCAAGCTTCATGAGGTTCCTGACAGCTCAGTTCTCCAGCCTGTCACCATCCATCTCAATAACAGCATAAACATTTTGCATATCAGATGTTCTTACTAGTTTTGTACCATCTGCAAACCTGCTGAGGGTACAATCCCCCTCATCATGCAAATCATTAATCAAGTAAGATTGTCCTCTGAGATAGTTGCTGGCCTCCAACTAAACTTTGTTCACTAATCAGAGCACTCTAGGCCTTGCCATTCAACCAATTTACAGTTCAACCCTTTTCTTTCTGATATGATCAGTCATCACAACTATCTAGAAAGCTTTTTAATTGCAAATGTACTGAAGAATATCTCACTAAAGACTATTTGTGCCATTGCACTTTCTTCCTGTACCCTTTTTGTCTCTAGTAGTACTTGGCATCAATTTCAAAATGGTACGCACCAACTTAAAATGAGTTATGATGATATAATGAGTTATGAGGAAAGGTTACAAAGTGTAGGAAGAAAAAGAAAGCTGGGAAATTTAAAATGCTAGAGCTATTAAGATGTGATTATGGGAAGTAAAAAATTGTTTAAGGACTTCTTAGTTACACGTATTTTATCTATTTTGCTGAAAACCTATGACATACTGTTTTCTGAAATACCTCTCATGAGGTCAGTACTTTTCCTGATAGCACTGGAGGGTGTATACTATTAGTATAACATTCTTCTCAGTATTTGGCTGTCAATTTGGAGGAGCCACTTACAAGCACAAAATGTTCATTGAGAAACTATGCCATGATTTTATTTTGAGCTTCTTGACATGAGTATTTGTTCCCTGGCACACATTTCTGGCTTTTCCACATGGCATTCCCATAAGCACTTTAAACTATTGCAAAGTAATGCTTTGGTCTCTATGAATGCTCACAAGGAATTTTGCCCTATACAACAAAAAGTGGAGAGTTCTATGGAAAAGGTGTTTGGGTGATGCCATCAAATATTAAATTTACGTGGATTTTTAGCATTTTACTTTTGAAATAGCTTTAAATAATTACTTTTAATTTTTTTTTGTTTGGTTTGGTTCAGTTTCAGTTTGTTTTCTTTTTGTTCAGACAAACCCTAGCAGACAAGATATATTATTGATTAGTAAGAATATTAATAATTAAAATCCTCCCCCATATAATCACAGTAATTATTCTGTATTCTTTTTGAATGGGTAGATTTCCATAATTTTGTGTTAATGCAATATTTAACCTGCATAAACTAAAAATAACCAATGTTGGGTAAAATAAGTTTTAAACAGAACTCAGTTCCATTGAAATTGAATATATGCTCAAAAAATCTTCCCCCCGAAATCTACTACAAGATATAAGCTATCAGCAAGCAAGAATACAATTCTACAATCAGTTTAACTTGTAATGTCAAAATGACTAAGTGGTACTTATATTAGAAAAAATATGCCTAGGGGAAAAAAGATGCTAACAAAATATTTATTTATGTTCACTTTCTCTCCTTTTATGAAAGATAGTTCCAAATTATAAAAAAAATTAATAACTTATGTGTTTATTTTTAGAACTGATCCTCTTTTCATATAAAATCCTTTGGTTTTGTAGACTGGTGTACACTGCTGCTATAGTTTTTAACTTAGCAAACTCTTCAACAGCTCTGCAGTTTCATTATATGTCAGATAAATTCTGGGTATAGCAATGTAAAACATTAGGATGTGGTAGTTTGCATTAGACAAAAAACTAAAATCCTAAATCACTGAAGATTAATTTTGGACAATTTCCCAGTGTGAGTAGGGGAAACACTATTTTTTACTGATGTTGGCTGGGAAAAGTAATTGGGAATAATTTACAGGGAAGGAGAAATCCTTAGGACATTATCCCTTAAAGGATCTCTGGATGACTGTATATCTCTTGCCAATCTGTATATTTTAGTCTCAGCACAGCTATAATTGTAGGAGTATTAGGGTCTTCACACAACTCTGCAGCCAGTAAGCCTGTAAATCTCATCTTAATGTGATCTTTGCAATCAGAAGAATCATTTGAGTCAGCTGAGGTGACCAAATAATGTTCTTATACATTATGTCTTGACTGAATTTTCTTCATCCACATCTCTGTTTTACCATCACTAACATTTGAAAGCTGTAGAGTCATGTACAAGACATGATAGTGTCAGATTTGATCAGATTATTTGATTTACATTAACTATGTTTGTCTGTTCATTTTAAATAGTTGGATGTTGATGTCAAAGACGGCAGAAAAACTAGTCCTAAAACATAAGATCATAGATTTCAGTAGTGGGTTGACTCTGGGCTGGATGCCTGATACCCACCAGAGCTGCTACACCAACCCTGTCCATAGCTGGACAGGGGAGAGAAAATGTAACAAAGAGTTCATTGAGATAAAGACAGAGAGAAATCACTCGCCAAATACTGTCATGGGCAAAACAGAATCAAATTAGAGATATTAATTGAATTTATTATTAGCAAAAGCAGAGCCGGATAATGAGAAACAAAATAAGACCTTGAAAAGACCTTCCTCCAACTCCTCCCTCCTTCCCAGCTTTATCTCCTGCCCCACAGTGGTGCAAGGAGACAGAGAATGGGGGTTATGGTCACTTCATCACACGCTGCTTCTCCCTCTGCTCAAGGGAAAGGAGTCCTGCCCTTGCTCCCATATGAGATCCTTCCCATGGCAGACGGTTCTCCACAACCTTTTCCAACGTGAGTCCATCCCACGGGCAGCAGTTCTCTCCCAAGTGTTCCAGCGTGGGTTGTTGTTCCATGAGGTGTGTGTGTCCTCCCATGAGCCTTTCAGGCACAGCCTGCTCCAGCCTGGGTTCCCAGTGGGGTCACAAATCCTACCAGGAAACCTGCTCCAGCCTGGGCTCCTCTCTCCCCAGGTCTGCAGGTCCTGCCAGGAGCCTGCTCCAGCATGGGCCTCCTAGGAGCCCATCACCATGCTCCTCTCAGCCATCCACCTGCTCCAGTGTGGGTCTCCAGCACGGAATGCCAAGGCATCTCTGCATCCCTGTGCACCTCCATGGCTGCAGGGACACAGCTGCCTCACCACGGGCTGCACCGTGGGCTGCAGGGGAATCTCAGCTCTGGCTCAGCCTGGAGCACCTCCTGTCCCTCCTTCTGCACTGCCCTTGGTGTCTGCAGGGTTCTTCCTCTCATCAATTCTCACTCTTTTATATTTATGCAATTACATCTGCACATATTTCTTCTACTGAAATGTTATCACAGAGGCATTGCACCATCATAACCAATAGGTCCAGCCTTAGGCAGTAGTTGGTCTTGGAGCCACCAGGGTTTTAATGTGCCAGAGGAATCTTCTGGCAGCTTCTCCCAGAAGCCACTCCTGTAGGCTCATGCTATCTAAAGCTGGCTAGACATGTCCAGTACAACTTTAAGAAAGCAAGAAGCAAAGCAAGATTCTCCACTACATTGCTTAAATTCTACTCATTTGCATGACCAGCAAATTATCAGAATCTGCATTCATTAGCAGTGATTCCACCTTCTACATCATGAGAGTGTATGTCTCGGTTTAGAGATGAGTTTAGGAGAAAAACACTCTGCAATGAGTGTTTCTTCTCAAAAAAAAGAAATGAGTACTAGTAGATGAAAGTGAAAAAGCAACTGTTTATTGACAAACCAATGGCACATGGCATGAATAAATGCTAGCTATTGAACAATCAGACTTTATTCCCCCACCATACACACCCACATTGAAACAAAAACCACCCAAAATGCCAGGGAAAGAAAAAAAATTCAATGGCCAGCAACATGGTGGGGAGAAAAAATGTCTCAAGAGAAATAAACCCAAAAGGTTCACACACCAGATGGAACCCGGTGAATGTCTGATGTTGGTCCCCTCTTCACAGCAGATGATGCAGATGGGCTTTCTCTCACTGGCTCAGCTTTTCCGAGGTCCGGGGCCAAAACGGAGCAGCCCCTCACCTTTCCAGCTGATCCCGGCTGATCCTTCTCCTGCTGGTCATTCCCTCTGATCTTGGGCCAAAACCAAACCATCCAGTTGACATTGAAAAATGCTGCCGAAGGATTGCTGCTGCAGCGTCTCCAAGGCCAGGGAAAGGAAAGAACCTTCTCGCCTAAGCTAACAAAAACTCGCTAAGCAAAAAAAGCACAGTCCGCATGGCACCTGGATGCCTGCGGGGGGTGAGGCTTTTAAAAAAGCCTGCCGAAGAGCCCCAAGGCTCCCTCTGCCCCCCAGACCCACTTTAAAGCTACATCAACCCTTTCTGGGCATAGAGCAGATGATCAGGGTATAGACTAATCCCCATAAAATCACACCAACACAGCGTGATATGCTGCTCTACCAAACTGGAGTCTTTTGCAGTGGCCAGGAGGGGATTTAGCAGTAGGATTACACAAGAGTTAAAGAGGCAATGTGGAGGAAGGAGTTACAGGATGAACCTCCAAGCATGAAAAATTAAATAGAGAAGAGTGAAGATACTAGCGTTAAGAGCCCTGTTTTTGTTAACAGCTTCATCTTAAGGTTTTTGTCTGTAAAAAACAAACCTCTCAGACAACAAAAAAGATGGCATCTTTGTCCTTAGAGCACCATTAATGATGTCTGATAGGGCAGAGGTAAGTACTGCAGGAGAACAGTTTCACAGAATCTGTTTCACAGGTTTAGTTGTTTTGGTTATGTTCTTTAGAATATTCATTTCTCATTATTCAGAGAGCTTCTCAGAATATCCCCTTTTGGAAAGAACACTAGACAGAGAGTTGGAAAAGTGGCATCTTATTAGCTCACTGTTCTCATTTCCTTCCTTAAACTACACAGCAGCCCTGCTGGGCTTTAAAGCTCCATGTCCCATTTTATTGTTAAGAACAAGAAATTAAGAAATCCATATGAGTCTGTGGCCTCTAGGTATACTTTTGAAAATGCAATTACCAACTCCTTCATTTTATTTTATAGTACTGAGTTTAACAAGGTTAAAAAGATGGGATTAGATATTTACTCGCATGTAGTGTATATAAGATGAAATGCACATCACTCTAATTATCCACAGTGGGCTCAAATTAAAACAGGTTTTTGCTGACTTCTCGATCTCTCTTCAGTTCCACATGGTAAATCTGACTGAATATATCCAAATGGAGCAGTTTGATTAAAGAGCTTTAAAGATTCAATAACATTTTTAAATTGTATGCTGGCAGGTTTCCTCACTCTGCATCTACTAAAAAAATCCTGAAACAAAAAATCAAACTATAACAACAAATCTCCAGAAAACCAACTCCAAAGTCTTCCAGGCTTGAATGCTTGTAAGCCATTTATTTTTCTGTTGGCAGGGCAGACTGGAGCTGTGATAGACAAAACTCTAATATGTCAGATAAAACACCCCTGGAATTGCATTTTACCTCTGTGTTGACTTGAAAGATAACACTAAAGAGGTACATGGGTGGGATTAAAAAAAAAATCTCTCTTCATGAGAGGTCTTGGGCAGTTAGACCAGTCCTTTTCCAAGCTCCTGTAGAAAAATTCCACAGGAAAAAATAATCAGATTATTTCAAGTGTTAATATTTCTCATAGATTTTACTGGGGTGTCACAGTTTAAACCCAGCTGGCAACCAAACCATGTACAGCTGCTCACTCACTGCCTTGCCAGCAGGAGCAAGGAGAGAATGGGAGGGTAAAAGGTAGAAAACTCATGGGTTGAGATAAAGGGAGTTTGATACTGGAATCAAAAGCCGTGCACAAAAGCAAAACAAGACAAGGGATTAATTCAGCACTTCCAGTGAGCTGGCAGCCATCTCCAGGTGAGCAGGGCCCCACCACGTGTAATGGTCATTTGGAAAGACAAACTCCATCACTCTAAATTTCACCCCTGTTCCTTCCTCTCCCCCCCACCTTTTATACTGAGCATGATGTTGTATGATCTGGAATATCCCTTTGGACAGTTTGGGTCACTTGTCTCATCTGTGTCCCCTCCCAACCTCCCAGGGACCCCCAGTGCCCTCCCTGGCCTGGCAGTATGAAAAGTAGAAAAGGCCTTGGCTCTGTGCAAGCCCTGCTCACCAATAACAAAAACATCTCTGTATTATCTACTCTGTGTTCAGCATAAATCCAAAGCACAGCCTCATACCAGCCACTGTGAGGAAAATTAAATCTACCCGAGTCAAAATCAATACCTGGGGGAAGGGTCATTCATCCTATTATTTTCAATTCCATGATTCTACATACAGTATATATATTAACATGATCTCAATTCATATGCTTTAGCCATGAAGTAAACTTTTTTTTTATTTTAACAGTTATTTCTGGTTGTGTCACAAATCATTTGTTAGCTGTAATTTTGGCTTGAGGTAATATCTCATGTGTGTGCCTATGGCCAAAGCTGTTACTGAAAGATGAGTACTTTAACACACTAAGGAAATACTCTCTGTGTCTTTGCTACATCAGAGACCTAGTGGTAAAAATTGGTCTGCTTTATATAGCTGATGATCAGATCTTGCTGGCCTACCACTGATAGTTTATAAAAATGTATTTTTTTAAACATGAAGTGTAGTATTATATTTTCTTCAGGTTTTGTCTCATGGTGGTTTACCCTGATATCTGCAATTTTTCTTGTTTATCACTTCCTTTTTCTGTTTCTCTCAGTGCTGTCTTAATGTCAGCTGAGCCCTGTTTATATCATAAAGCCTCATATTACACAAATAGTGACAGCAGGCCCCCAGTCTGTAAAAGCAAATTTCCTTTTGCTCCCATGGTAGTGTTTTCCTGATTCTAATCTCACGTCTTCTATGCAATGTGCTCTGTCTTGACAGACAGAGCAGGTCATAATGCAACCTGTTTGATTTAATGCTAAGACACAGAGGTCATATGATATTCATTATGAAATTTACATTAGTAGTGGTTAAGTAGTAGTTAAGATTGGCCTCACTTGCTCATTGCCACATGCCACCACCACAAAAATGTGAACTGTTATAAACGAAAAAAGAAACAAAACTCTCCTCATAACATATAACTAGACAACAAGTAGGAATTAATCTAAACTTCACCTTTGCAAATTGATATTCATTTTTTGGTGCACCACCCTTGTGGCAGCAGAATTACTTGGTATTATATGTGCTAGAAGAAAATCCATGCCCTTGAGGCTGAACGAATCTGAGAAGGAATTTTGCCTCAGAAAGGGAATTAGTGCAACCTGTTATTTTACACAGCTGCTTCTAGCAACATTTCTAACTTGTTTCTCTTTTATGTCTGAACTTTCTCACAGACACCCCTGTGAGGGACATGTACCTGACTGCTTCTCTGTAAGGCAAACAGTACTACCTCTACTTGTTGTTCCTTGTCTATTCAAATTGACTCTGTTATTACCTGTTCATGTTCTTGCATGATATTCATAATACATGAGTAGAACTTGGTGAGCCACATCGATAATTGAATATATCAAATATTCAGTAATAGTGAATAATTCAGGACTAAATAATTGGTATGTTCTAGGGAAGTTTCAGGAGGGGTTACATGATGTCTGTACCACGTGAGTTCTCCACGGCTAGCACTGTGCTTTTAAACCCAAGGGCCACTCTGACTTCCTAGGTTCTTTGGAATGCTGGATGTGTTCTGATTTACGCCATGGCAAGCATGGGCTCACAGCATGGACAGTTTCACAGGCCTTCATTTGTGAGGAAATATGTGCACACAGGTGGGCTGGGACTCAGGGACTTGAACCCTGCACAGGGGTCATAAATGCATACACAAGAAGGGAAGTGAGATGCAGTCTAGTACCCTTCACTTGCTTCTGTGTACCAGCTGCACGAATGCATGTCTGCTGAGAAAAAGTTACATTAGAAAAGGAAAATTTGATTTCATTATGATTGATTTTTTCCAAATACTAACAGTCTCCTGCGTGGGAAGAGTTGCCTCTTTATTCAGCTAGTGAACCTTCAGGGAAGAATTAGTTTATTGCATTAGAGGCCTTAAATTATAGTTGCTAAGGAAAATTTGGATTAATTGCTTTTTTGAATGGAAAATACTTGTCAGTTAATTATGATACCTATCATGAAACAGTCATAAGACACCCAATATTTTGTTTTGGGGAAACAGAATTATGTCCAAAGATTCCAAATTTCAAACTTCTACATAGATCCAAATATCAAAAAATCTGTTTTAAAAATCTGAGTTGAAACAATTTCCTTGCACATCTCTCCAATTCAAAAATTTTATTATCTGTTTTCTTCACTGCCGTAAATTCATGTCCTCCCTTCACTCCGGGATGATGATAATGATGTATATTGAAAACCCTTTCTAGCTGAATACCAAGACTGTAATTCAATGAAGTTCTCTACTCTCTTTCATAAATCACCTGAAGGCTGCTCTTGTGTCAGCAGAACTCTTCAATTGAATTACATGCTTCTACTCAATCAAGAATCATCTATATCACATTATAAGGTGACACAACTCACTCTGTGATAAGGCTGTGAGATCTACATAGTGTTACTGTTCAGAAGCTTGTGTCTCAGTAACTGCAGCTTAGTCTTAGTTCAAATTTGACACAGTTGATTATCACTGGTAGCTCCATAAAAAGGTCTGCTTTACTTATAAAATAGATCACTCTTCAGGTGTACTCACATTTAAGGATTTGTTTCTCCTGTAATATTAAAGCTATTTTGGGACTAGCTTAGATTTTTGGAAGCATCTGATCTCTATCTTAAGTGACCAAAAAATTTCCAAAATATTTAGTTAATGTACTAATGAAGAATAAACCAGATAGACAATATGAGTTTCAACTAATATTACATATTGCAATGGTATTGTTGTTAATTATGTTAATTGCCCCTTACTAAAATATTGCTGTTTGATATCTCTCATTGAACTTGAAGGCTATATTTCCCAGTTCTCACTTCTTCTCCAGTTCTCACTTCCAATATTTAAACTTTTAAATATATGAGTCTGATATAAACAAATTGCAAAGATCAGCAGATAAGCTAGTTTTACACAGATCTAAAAATTCTGAAAAAGTCCTACCTTATGTTTTAGGGTGTTTAATTCACAACCCTTTTAAATTTGAGACTTTTATTCCTCTAGGCTTTCTCTGTCATATGTGGTTAATGATATATGTTAACACTCAGACTAAGAATAAAATATCCTAAATAAACTTAATGCAAGTCTTAAAATGAGAAAATATGTCTACTCCATGTTTTAAAAAAATTTCACATTGAATAAGCAATTTAATCAGTCCAGTCTCTTCACTATTCACATTTTCCTAAATGTATAGTTTCCTTCCTTGTACTCCAAACCTTGCCACTGTACCTTGACATTGTAAGAAAATGCAGGTTCTTTATTGCTCCTACACTGAAGGCTACTAAGCTCTCAATTGTTGCAATATAAGAACTTCCAAAGGGCCAGCTCCCACAGACTGACGCTTCAAATTTGCAAGTGAGGAGGAGAGAGAAGAGGGCAGAATAAAAACAAAAAAACCCAACACATATTTCTTTGTATCCTAAATAGCCTTTTTAACTCCTTATGCCAACAGCCAGATCTTCTTCTCAGAGGAATGTTTTAAAAAATCTAATCACTGATTATGTTGAACTTCTAGCACAGACAAAAAATATATGAATAATTCTGCCTTTTAGAACATAGAATAGTGTTGAATAAGACAGGCATAGGGCTAAATAATAAGACCAGAGAAAATATATAAATAGATGCTTCATGGTGAATATTCTCTGCCTTAAACACTGAAGATCAGAGCTCTCTGGTGCAAAGAGTGTTGCAGTTAAAGAATCTCATTAAATATGTATGTGTAGGAGACCTATAAAGGCAAACTTGAAACTGGGGTATCTACTCCTGAGTTTCTGATTTAGCAGCTTAAATGTTGGTTTATCATATATCATATAAAGATAGGATATCTTGAGTTGGAAGGGAACCACAAGATAATTGGGTCCAAGCTGTTATCTCTTTGTGTAGCTACCTAAAATGAAACAATATGATTAAGACTGTCATCTAGCTACTAATGTCTGCATCCAAAATCATAGGAAGTAATTTCAAACAACTTAATGCTGACAACTGTGAAATATAATTGGGTCTTCATGTGTGTCTTACACACACCTCCACAGACCCCCACACATTCCATTTCCCTTTCTGCTCTCTGTGATGGTGCAATCTGGCTTGTCCTAAGATAAGAAGACCAAGTGGGTTTTGCAGGAAGAGCTGTCTGTATGCTCAGCTGTATTCCAGTGATGAGGGAACAGAGATATTTGCAATTTACTTTGGTGCCTCCATAAGGATATAAAGTGCTGCTGCATATCTGACCAGCTGGGCAAACTGATGTCTCAATTTTGCAAGCAGCTTCTGGGTAGATTCCCCACTCCTCAACAGGGATGTCTTTCTCACTTTTGGTTGTCCCAGGAAAAAGCACTAAGATCCAGTCAAATATGTAAATCAAGTCCTAAAGTAGCTACACAGGGACTTTGTTACTTTGTAGTTGTAAATTTTGCAAGGCCAAAGACTGCAAACATGCATTTTTCTAGCCAAACCCTTAAGACACAGACTGTTGACTAAATCTGAGATTAAGTAGATCTAGCCCACCCAGACTCCTCTGAGAAGCTTAGAAAGCAAAGTAATCTCACTGCATTTTGGGACTATGATTTAATCATAGTCTCAATCCATTGTAATAGAGTTGTTATTTAGACACTGCATTGACAATACTTAGGTACTGTATTTGCAATAAATCTAATCATAATCATCCATGCAATCACTGTATCCTACTTCTTTTGCCTTGCTGAGTGTCTTCTCTCAACTACTCTGCCACAACAGTAAAAAGACAAATGCAAAATTCCTACCTAAACTTGGGAAATAATCTGTACTCCTGAGTAATATATCGGTTGAACTCCAGTTGAGAAAAGTGTTCTTAGTAATGAAAAACATGGAGGCGAAGAAAAATTAGGTAAGTAATTTTGTTCTGTCAGCACTGTATAAATCAAAATCAGAGTTGCCCCCAGACAAATGACTGATATGAGCAGACAACTGAACTGCATAACAAACTAGAAAAATGCCAAGTACCCTTAATATTTAAAGCTATCTGTCCTCTAAACTTAAAAGCATTAAAGAAATAATCAAAACACAGTTTAGTTATTACTTTATTTGGAGGGATTGTTTCTCAGAGGTTGACTGCTTTTGCCTTAAAAGAGAAGTTTTAGAAACAAGACAGGATCGTAGTTTTGTGGCTGATTATTTATCTTCTTAATTCTCCTTCACAACAGTATTCACAAAGAATACCCTAGCTACCTGATGGAATACTCTTGGCTTAGTGGAGAACTCTAACAGGTACAGAATTTTAGAACTTGGTTTGCTTTTTTGGTTCTCATTCTGACTTGAAATGGGACAAACAATGAACATCTATGGATGACACCAAAGATATTCTGCAGAGCTCAAGAGGCTGTGGTAAGAAGGTATTTCCTATGGAAGGATGAAGAGTAGGAAAAACTATTATGGTTTCTCAAAAATTTACTAAAATTTTCACTATGTCAATGCCACACATACTAGTTGACATGAAGAAGGGCTTGGGAGAAAAAGTTCTAGTTCAGATTTTGTTCTTTTTTTGCCTAGATGGGAAAGGGAAGATAAAGAGGATCATGCTCTTCATCAAATGCTTGAAGATCTGCAAATGCAAAAGACCATACAATATTTTTTGCCTTTTCAAGGAAATATCAGAACTTCTCTTCTCCAGAAGAGAAGATGAACCAGAAATCCCAGTGACAACCTCTGAGTACCCCCCAATATCGGAATAAGGTTACCAGAACTGGCCTCACAGAAGAATCATACCAAATACCAGTCTCAGAGCACATGCATAAAAACCCATAAAAACCTGCATGTCTCCCATTTTCTAATTATAGAGTTTTGGTTAATTGATTGTTGTCTGAGCAGACTTTTCTTAATAGTACATATAATATAGGAAAAGTACAATTATTATTCAAGCTGATCAATATTTTAATGTTTTTTATGCCACCACAATTTCAGTACTATTAGACAATTTTTATAAAATTCTGAAAGTACTACAATTTTGCTAGGAATCCAACATTTCACAGGTGTGTTAAGACAACAGAAATGGACTTTCACAACATGATGTGGTTGATTCCTCAAGGTTATTATGAAGTCTAGGGAGAAATGGACAAGTTGAAGTAAAGAAAGTCTTATCTTGGAATGAACAATTTCTCCATTTCACTGCCTGAATGTTATGTTTTTGCTTCCTGCATGGATACTTTAATGAAGTTGCACTGCATGGGAACAGGCCTGCTGTGGCTCTGCTTATCAAAATTCGTTTCATTATACTAAGGTTGTCTCTATATGTCACTTGCAACTGGTATATATTGATTATATTGACAATGGTAATAAAGACTAAATTGTATTATATATCAGATGAAAATGTGTATTATTCATCATTCGTTATATCATTGTGATGTGTTCTATTGTATTTTCCCATAGATGCAAATTTTAAATACATACCTTAACACATACACTGAAAATTGTTATTACCCTTTTGATGTTTTTTTCCTTTCTACTGACAGGCAAATTCACTGATGGTCGAAAAGCCTCTGTGATAACATTTCAGTAGAAGAAATATGTCGTTGTGCAGGTGTAATTGCATAAATATAAAAGAGTGAGAATTGATGAGAGGAAGAACCCTGCAGACACCAAGGGCAGTGCAGAAGGAGGGGCAGGAGGTGCTCCAGGCTGAGCCAGAGCTGAGATTCCCCTGCAGCCCACGGTGCAGCCCGTGGTGAGGCAGCTGTGCCCCTGCCGCCCATGGAGGTGCACAGGGATGCAGAGATGCCTTGGCATTCCGTGCTGGAGACCCACACTGGAGCAGGTGGATGGCTGAGAGGAGCATGGTGATGGGCTCCTAGGAGGCCCATGCTGGAGCAGGCTCCTGGCAGGACCTGCAGACCTGGGGAGAGAGGAACCCAGGCTGGAGCAGGTTTCCTGGTAGGATTTGTGACCCCACTGGGAACCCAGGCTGGAGCAGGCTGTGCCTGAAAGGCTCATGGGAGGACACACACACCTCATGGAACAACAACCCACGCTGGAACACTTGGGAGAGAACTGCTGCCCGTGGGATGGACTCACGTTGGAAAAGGTTGTGGAGAACCGTCTGCCATGGGAAGGATCTCATATGGGAGCAAGGGCAGGACTCCTTTCCCTTGAGCAGAGGGAGAAGCAGCGTGTGATGAAGTGACCATAACCCCCATTCTCTGTCTCCTTGCACCACTGTGGGGCAGGAGATAAAGCTGGGAAGGAGGGAGGGGTTGGAGGAAGGTCTTTCCAAGATCTTATTTTATTTCTCATTATCCAGCTCTGCTTTTGCTAGTAATAAATTCAATTAATATCTCTAATTTGATTCTGTTTTGCCCATGACAGTATTTGGCGAGTGATTTCTCTCTGTCTTTATCTGAATGAACCCTTTGTTACATTTTGTCTCCCCTGTCCAGCTATGGACAGGGTTGGTGTAGCAGCTCTGGTGGGTATCAGGCATCCAGCCACCATCAACTCCCTACCAGTGTATACATAGAGAGACAGACAGACAGACACACACACACATACACATATGCAGATATATGTGTCTAAATGCACGTATATCTCTATATACTTATGTGCAAACATATTTCTGTACATGTGTGTGTATCTGTGTATCCAAATGTATTTTCCCAAAAATTTAAACATCTTTATGATTTTGTCTTTATATTAGTATGACTCAACCCCTCTTTCAGTTTCTGAGGGTTGGATGTTTAAATTTTTTTTTTTTTTGTGTGTGTGTGTGTTTTGTTTTTTGCTTTTTGTTTGGTTGGTTGGTTTGGCTTGTTTGTTTGTTTGTTTTTGTTTTGTTTTGTTTTGTTTTGTTTTTTCCTGTTGGTTTTAAGTTGTACTTAAATTGAGCATATCTATATTGTTTACTTCATTGTCTAATTAGATCCTAATAGAAACTCTAAATTTCAGGCTATTTTATAGACCTTTATGTTTCTAAGTTTCAGTTATGTAATGCCATTTGTTGGTTCCATTTGTTCTCCCATTTACTTGACTGCAGGATGAAAACATTGAAAACGCTTATATTTCTAGCAGCACACTGTTTCCACAGCCGTAATCTATGCCATTACTATTTTCCATCACTGTAAATATAATTCCTTTTCTTTTATTCATTTCTTGCTCATTTTTCTTAGCTTTCAGGAAGTAGTTTGTGAACAGAAGGATGCTGGAAATTGTTAAGACACATAGCCTGTAGAAGCAAGAACACCAGCTGAGTGGTTAAAGCTGATTTTATGGTAAAACTTTAAAGCCAGGAGACTGGAGGTATTTTTTAAGGAAAGGGAAAAACATACCTCCTCAAGGGGCACAGAAAAAGGGAAGAGTAGAGATGGGAAGGGAAGCGAAGAACATTTTATTTTTTATGCGTGTGTATAACCTATACTTGTAGGTTCGTGCCACAAAAAAAAAAAAAAAAAAAAAAAAAAAAAAAAAAAAAAAAAAAAAAAAAAATAGTTGATGAATGATTAGCAATATGCAGCAAATACAGCCCTGTACAACAGTACAATTCTCCCCTCCTGAACATGAGCCAGCAGTGTGCCCTGGTGGCCAAGAAGGCCACTGGCATCCTGGCTTGTGTCAGGAGCAGTGTGGCCAGCAGGAGCAGGGAGATCATTCTTCCCCTGTACTCAGCACTGGTGAGGTCACACCCTGAGTGCTGTGTTTCTGTCCCCTCAGTTTAGGAAGGACCTTGAGACACTTGAGTGTGTCCAGAGGAGGCAACGAGGCTGGTGAGTGGTTTGGAACACAAACCCTGTGAGGAGCAGCTTAGGGAACTGGCGTTTTTTATCCTGGAGAAAAGGAGGCTCATGGGAGAACTTTTTACTCTACAACTTCCCAGAAGGTGGGTGCAGCCAGATCGATCTCTTCTCCCAGGAAAATAGTGACAGAATGAGAGGACACAATCTCAAGTTGCACCAGGGGAAGTTTAGGCTAGACATTAGGAAAAAATTCTTCACTGAAAGAGTGACTGTGCACTGGAACAGGCTGCCCAGGGAGGTGATGGAGTCACTGTCCCTGGTGGTGTTTAAAAAAAGACTGGACATGGCACTCAGTACTATGGTTTAATTGATGAGGAGGTGTTAGGTCGTAGGTTGGACAAAAAAAAAACAAAAGTATTTTCCTACATAGTTAATTCTGTGATTCTTCTTCCTCTGTAACCCCAAGACACTATCTTAAAGCAAATGGTTTAAAACTGGCAAGGATTCATTTATACCTGACCACTGCAACATATTCCAGTTCCCCTGTGTGGAAGAAATGACACTGGTGACCAGGGAGAGGACATATGCAATACTCTGGAAAACAGAAAAGTCAGAAGACTGTGAGCATCAGTGAACATTGCTGGAGAGACTGTTTCATTGTAGTGCTGAATTTCCCATGAATATTGCTGTAAGATCAAGTAAAGTAGTAGAATATTGTATGAATGAGTCAGCAGCCTGGAAACTCTCAATGTTGTCATACAAGTGATTGGTCCTCTGGAGTAAAGTAAATTAATTCAATGAACCCCAATAGCATTGTTCAGATAAAGCAACAGGTTGTTTCATAGCTGGAAGCCATTGATACAACACTCTTTCATATCTTTTATGAACATGCTAGAACTTATTTGAAACCAATAACATTTTCTGAATAGCTTTCTGAATAGAATTCAGTCATAGAGATGAAAATTTTGAAAACTTCTGGTATAGAGATTAAATGATTTTCAGCCACATTATACTCTATTAATTTTTTTCTTTGCTTAAAAATATGATGAAAATTGCTTTTCTTTCACTACAATATCCTTGGCTGAACAAAAAGTCATTTAAATACTTCTAATTTACCATGCTGTCATTATCTGATACAGAAATTCTAAGTTTATTTGAAGAGATGCTGCCTAGGCAAATGCAGATAATTTACATTTATGTTTGGATAACATTAATGTATCTACAATGAATATTATTATAACATTTGAAACACTTGAAACTCTTGAATTTGAGAGGGTTTCTTTTAGTTTTATATAAAGTCTCTCCCCTTCTCCCCCACTCCTGGTTCCTGGATGTTACTAAATTTAAGCAAGAAATTTTAAAGTTTATTCAATTATAAAGAGGATATGGGGGGAAATAGGTTTAAAAAAAAAAAAAGAAAAAAGAGAGAAAGAGAAAGAAAGGAAAGAAAGGAAAGAAAGGAAGGAAGGAAGGAAGGAAGGAAGGAAGGAAGGAAGGAAGGAAGGAAGAAAGAAAGAAAGAAAGAAAGAAAGAAAGAAAGAAAGAAAGAAAGAAAGAAAGAAAGAAAGAAAGAAAGAAAGAAAGAAAGAAAGAAAGAAAGAAAGAAAGAAAGAAAGAAAGAAAGAAAGAAAGAAAGAAAGAGAAAAGAACACCTTCTAATACCTAAAACAACCTTATGTTGAGATTTTGTAAGACATTAAGGCATTGGATGGATTTTTTTTTCCAGGTCTGACATTGCACTTCAAGAGAGTAATCAGAGGCAGTACAGAGAAATGAAGTAGAAAGAGCATGTGATCTGTGACAATAACTAATGCTTTAGTCTCAAGAAGTACTGACAGGGACAATTAAAGAATTCTTAGACAGTAGAAGTCTTCAAGTTTCTCAAATAAGAAAATATTGAATAACAATACATTTTGTAGGAAGAAAACATTTTTTTCCATGATTCTTACAATCTACTTGTGCAACATAAGCTGCAGTTCCACTAAACTCTGGTTTCAGAACCTCTAGTATCAACTCTGGCCGGATACAGATTTCTTGTAGTGAATCTTCAGACAGAAAAAAAAAAAGGTCATTTTTCATTCCTTTAAACACAGTTATTTCTGAAACCTGATAATAGCAACTTTATTGGCACAATGCTAGTAGGTACTATCATCAATGTTCAGGTAAAATGCTTAAATTCCTTTTTGTCCTGAAAAGAGTATGCATTTTTCCACTCATGTTTAGACTCTCCCTCACTTTTAACAATATGTTCCAACTGCACAAAAAAAACAACCAACCATTCAAAACAAACAAACAAACAAACAAACAAAAAAATCAAACCCAAAACAAACCAAACAAACCCAAAACCATGAAACAAACTAACAACAAAACAATAACAGCAACAACAACGAAAAAATTAGCCCAAACGAACAAAGGACTGGGCTGTATATTTAAGTCTTATAATGAGTTTCTTGCAGTGCTAATTCAGAAAGATGAATCCTGAAATTTTGTTATAATTGAGAAGACAACAGCATGAGTGGCCACCTTGCTGCACAGGAAAGCTGTAGTAACTGCTTGTTAAGCATGCTGCACTGTAAAATCATGATGATAGCACAAATCAGGCCAGGGTAATTCTAGGAGATAAATTTCAATATTAAGATAAAATGGAAATACTTACACAAAATTAAATATTGACTCATTCGGAAAAAAAAAAAAACCAAAAAAAAACCCCAGAAGGAATTAATTTATAATGAGTATTATTACCAAAGGCAAATTATCTGCCCAGATATGCATAGATTGACTTGATATTGTTGTATAAATTTTATGTGACGTATAAAAGCTGGAGATCCACTAATTCTCCTTCATTCCCCGTTAGCATACACTGCCTAATTGGCCAGTATGTGCCCTTCTTGGCTGTGCACCCTCTATGATGCTATAACAGCCCATGGCTCTGGTGCAGTATTGTAGATACAGTTTGTTTCTTAGAATTCTCTATATTGAAGTAATTATGAATAATATGCACTTGAGATTATTCAGGAAAGCTGGACAGAATTAAAAAAAAAAAAAAGAAATCTCAAAAAATCATATAATCATTAAAACAAAACATGTTTCCCCAAACTTCAGAGTGCAACAGATAACCATTGGATGCCCCATTCATAGAGGGAAATCATCAGGATTTCTGATGGAAGTACATAATATTCCAAAGATGACAGAAGCGTTTTTAAGGGTCTTTTCAGAAGTACTTTAAGAAAATATATCATGAGAAGATTCCTATTTTTTTATTGCTAAAGGTCAGTTTGTTACTTTAAAAATTTTAGTATGGCTAAAGAAAGTGATAAAAAGAACAACAAATCCAATTTTGTCAGGATTCAAGACAGAAATTAGTCTCTCCCTAAAGGATTGGCTGCTTTTTCT
Source organism: Sturnus vulgaris (assembly GCF_052056855.1). Lineage (NCBI taxonomy): Eukaryota > Metazoa > Chordata > Aves > Passeriformes > Sturnidae > Sturnus > Sturnus vulgaris. The sequence goes on from NC_142283.1 coordinate 50,715,620, forward strand.
TGTGTTGCTTTACACTGTGTGAATTGTCAGAAGTGTGTCATAAAATTGGACATGCCACCTTTAAATACTTGAATCTTTGTTCTACAGTGTGGCCTTGTGTAGTTACAGTTTCAACTCTTCAATCAAAATAAACGATTTTATTTGAAAGAATCTCCTTGGGTATTTGGGACAGAATAGTGTGTTTTCTTTCTTGTCCTTTTTCATTCCCTGCTGCTTGCATTATTAGAACATTTTGAAGAAGACCTGTAGGTCTGTCCTGAACTTGTGTAAAGATTTATTTTCCTAAGTTTAGCTGACAAATCACCAAAAATGCTTTGCAGGATAAAAGTCATCCTGCTAATGAGGAAAAGCATACAAATGTATTTAAATAATCATAGCATATAATTTACATTATGCTAATGAATGTTTTACTAATCTAATCAAACTGTTAAGGAACTTGGTGTAATTTAAAGAGAAATGGAAGTATGACTATCTTTCAATATACAGTAACACAAGTTTAATTCTGGTACAAGCAAAGCTTTCCATCAAAATTTTTGTGGCACTTATGGCTATCATAAAGTTGTAGGTCCACAAAATAAAAAAAACCAAAAAAATATAAAATCAACCTTAAACTATAACCTAACATCAACTACATGAAATTAGGCTGCTTTAAGGACCAGGAAAATTTAGGAAGAAGCTATCTGGAATGAGGCTTCTAACTTCCAAGTCACCTTGAGGACTGACTCAGTAAATTATACCTGCCCATACGTCTTTTATTATTGTATTCCAAAGTTAGGTGAAAAATAATTGTGTGAATAAATAAGGTCAGAATGTTTGAAATAAAGAGGTAGTAGTGGATGTGTGTGTGGCTGCATGCATTTATGACTCCTTGTCTCCATCTAATTAGGTATGTATAGACTGCCTGCTCTAAATATTCCTAGAAATATTCTACTGTAGGCTTTCTTTCCAAATGACTTTTGTATTTCATGCTGTGTTCATGCAGTTCAGCATGATGTTGAGGCTCCAGAAGAGTTCAATACCGTGATATGATGTGTTAGAATAGCATTCAGTCTTTTAAAAGTCTTTGGGGAATTTCTTTACACCTAAATGGTTTTCTAGTACAGATCTCTTAAAACACGATGGCAGTTCTCCTGGTGGCAACCATTTTTTAAGAAACAGAAGCCACCATTCAGTCTATGAATACAAAATTCTTAAAAACACGATTCCACAGGAATTTAGTTTCATAACTTGATTACTGGAAGATTTGAAAAATACTAGACTGTACCATAATTTACTTTTCCTTCTTCCTGTTCCATTGAATGCAATTTAAAATTTCCTAGGAACAATGACTCTCTAAAAAAATTCTAACTACTTCTGAGTCACTGAAGTATTCCTGACATGATGATGTTCACGGACTGGAACTTATGTTGTGACTCTTGGAAGAATTCTAGTTGCAAATAGATTTTTTTTTCCAGCTGAATAGGTGTGCACACATAAAACTTAGAGATGTAACCTGCTTTATAAATGACTAAAATACCCTGTGGCTGAAAATAAGTCAGGAAAAAAAGATACAGTAATCTTTGCTTATACCAACAGATATTTTTAGAAAGCACATTTTTTAAACCACTTAGTGGTTCAATCAAAACAATAACTCACTTTCTGCAGATTTTCCTAGACAGTATATCTTTACTGCATAGTTAATTCCAGCTGTTATTTATCTGTTATCCCTTTCCATCTGAACAAAGGAGCTCTGAGCAGGATTTAAAAGGGCTTTAAATCTTATCCATTTTACCAAGATGGAACATAGGCTCCATTAAGACTCAGGGTGATACATCAGTGGTGAAGATATAAGTGAATGAAGTGTTCTGAATATTCTCCTGTTCCTCTTTCATTATTGACCATGAAGAACAGGTATAATCTCCCACAGAAAACTGAAGAAGAGTCCTACACAAGAGAATACAAGTACCTGATATACATGCCCAGACACAAAAAGAAACCTCACATACGCCCAGGAAGTACTTGCATGACAATCTAAAATACAGCAAGCACTTGTGTTGCTAAAAACACTGGGAAACACAAATGCAAACAGGATTTTTTTTTCTCTGGAATTTAGCGACTTTTCTCAAACCCTATGAGGAGCAGTGCTCTGACACAATACGTTGAAGAGAAGAGAAGAGAAGAGAAGAGAAGAGAAGAGAAGAGAAGAGAAGAGAAGAGAAGAGAAGAGAAGAGAAGAGAAGAGAAGAGAAGAGAAGAGAAGAGAAGAGCAAGTGCTGTGATAGCATTTAGCAACTGTGCAGCTTTTTTCTAGGTGTCTGTCAAACTTATGTAAGGATAGATATCAGTTATGACCATGGAAAAGATCTTACAAATCAAATGACAGCATGTTAGTATGATACAAAACTGCTGTTATCTGAGACTACAGTATACCCCACGCCTAGAATGAATTTATATGTCTCGAAGCAGGGGCAGGCTCATGCCAAGTGAGTAGGCAATGTTATTTTTCCTCTGCATGGAACTTTTCAGCATGACAGCATATTCTCCATTATGACTATTAGGGACTTGAATTCATTCATCGTTCTGCATCAGCACTACAGTCTACATCTGGCATGTGCTGTGTGAAGCACAGTGCAGCAAAACTGCTTCTGTTCACTGCTTCTCAACTATGGAAAATACGTCTGAAGATATGCAAGCGACCCCTGCACCTGTGCTCTATTCTGCGCCAGGTTCAGTGCTGAATTTCAGCAACAGGAATCAGAAATGTGCTTTGTGCACATGCACTACACTAGTACATATCAATCCACTTGAAAAGGTACAGCATGACCTTCAAAACAGATAGGAAAATCATGATATAAGAAGATATTTAAAATCTGGATGTAACATTGATTCTCAATTTCAAATACTTCAAGAGAATAAATAATAGTTCTGAACTGCAGAAAACAGGCAATGAAAAAATGCATTCTGTGTGTCCTATGAAATGGTCACCAACTTTCTAAAATGGGTGTTATCCAATAATTATAATTTATTGACCTAAGTAAACATAATGAATTAATTTAATTTTTTTTGTCTCTTATATGTCTTTATTTTTCTCATAATACAGTTTTTTCATTTGTTGCAGCAGCTAATATGGCAATACAAAAATAGTTGGGCAGATTTAGTTTTGCTGTTTTGTTTTTTAAAATTATTTACTTGCACTTTTCTATTTTCGGTGAAGATAAATTAATGTGAAAAGAAAGAGATAAGATAAAATAGAAGGCATTTGTCTTTATGCATTCATTCATGAAGGTGAGATACCTAGCATGGGAGAAAGACATTTTTAATTATACCCTGTTATTAGGATGGGCAAGTTTTTGCACTGCTATCAGAAAGTGACTGTACAGAGACACTGTGACTTATTCTTTTTTAAATGGAAGACTCTTGAACTCTGGACTGTGAGCTGCAGCATAAAATCTATTCTAAGAAGGGCAACTGTTCTGATCCCAGTAAATATAGCTTTAAAAAAGGGTTGAAAGCCCAGATGAATCAGGAGATTAGTAATAGACTGTAAAGCCTTTTCACTGCTAAGTCATTAGTTCAAGTGCAGTCATGACTGGCAGGGTTTGAATCACGGCTCTTTGATGGCTGTTAGAAAGACTGGATGAAGAAAATTCTGTAGTCTTTGTTCCTGTTTTGTTTTAGAGGGCATCTCTGTACAAAATCCTCATTATTAAACATTCAATAGAAGCCTAGTCAACTAAATGGCTGCTCTGTTTCAAGTCCTGGCTGTATGTTGGGAAACAAGCTTTTTTACATTACTCTGACTTTTTTTTCACTCTGAATCCCCATGTCAAAGGAAGTAGCATCTGCATGCAGAGAAGACACATGTCAGCAAATCTTTCTGCTCTGATTTGCTGACTGTAAAATGCAGACAATGCATTTATTGTCTCCATTATTTGACTTCCCTGCTCATTTACATTCTAAACTCATCAAGAAAAAAAAAAAAGCTTTTCCTGATGCTATACATGGATCAGAGCAGGTAATGTTTACCTATGAATAGTATTTATGGCAGTGGGATTCTTAGTTGTCATAGTTGCATTTCCATGAAATGCAAGAAATAATACTGAAAGAGGAACATAGACTAGATTTGAAATCCAAGTGTGTAAGTCTCTTTCTTAGTAAACATGGGAAACATTTCTTGTCTAGCTTCTTTGTATATGAAAATTTGTGTCCTCTTTATACTTTAATGTGCAGATAAAAGGAAAATATTCTGTTTCTTGAGCTCCCTTGTTTCTCTTAGCTCTATTGTGTCAGTGCATATTTTACTAAACATATATTGCTAAGTGACTGCCACTAATACTTACCTAGCACAGACTAAGTGTCAATTTTTCAAATTTGTCCCTGTCTGGCGAGCTTTCTATTTCTTGAATAAATGTATTAAATCAAATATAGTAGATCTCATAGTTTTCTTGAGTACAAATTACTAAAATATATGTGCATTAAGACAAAACCCACAAGCCTAAAAACCCCTTCTAATGCTACCTGTGAAAGAAACTGCACAAAACCAAACAAACAAGCAAGCAAACAAAATTAACCAAAAAAAGGTGTGGCATATTATCTTGACAATGAATATTAGCTTTTTGTAAAATTGTGGGCTGGCTACATGTCACTGTGGTAGGTAAGAGTAGCTGTCACTCTTCATTGACAGCTGTAACTGTGAATTGCTCTAGAAAAATAGATAAGCCATCACTGAAGGCACATACTTTTCTACAACAAAAATAAATTTGGGTTATAAGTCTTTGCTGTGTTTTGGCTCGTTGGGTCTTTTTGTTTGATTTTGTGTGTCTTTTAGTTGGGGAAATTTGCTGTATTTTTCTGGGTTTTTTTCGTTTGATTTCCTAACATTTAGACAACTTAATCTTTGGATTATGTCCCTTACACTTTTAACAATTATTATTGATGAAATGGAAAAAATATGGAGGAAAGTGTACAGTTTACCATGTTATAACTTTCAAGGAAAATTTTGGCTCCTAGCATTTAAAGCAGGCCCTGATTCATTGCTGTTCCAGATGTGATACTGAAGCACAGGCTCAGGTAGGCAAAGGAAAACATTTACAAGAATTTTAGATCTAAAAATGTTCTTAATGAATATGTAGTTACTGAATTATTTAATTATGCCATGCTGAAAGACCTATGACGTAAATTCCAGTATTCTCTGGGAATTTGCTAAGGCTGTCTTTTTTTTCTTCATAGTCACATCACACACAAAAAAGAGATATCAAACTATTTTTTTACTTTGTCACATATAGTGAAATGAAGCACAGCTTTCTTTACACTCGTCTCATTTCAGTCACATACTTTTCAAATTATTTGAAGAGAAGGACTGTTGGACTTGATACAAGCCACCTTAATAGCATAGCAAAAGCTGCACTGACACTGGCATCTTTTAAAATAAAAATTAAAAATTCAAATTTAAAAAATCAGCTAAGAAGCCAACTTTTTTTTAATTTGAGCAGAATAGCAGTGAATGACTACACGGTTGAGCTCAGCAGATCATCACTCTCACTGGACATACTCTGTATCCCTTGGGAACATTTTGTATTAAAAAAAAAAATCTGAACATTCTCTACGACAGCTGCTCACACTCAGTTAAAAGGATGAAACAGGATATAACTTCCAAATTAGGACAGTTAACCATAAACAAGTTTAGCCAAAGGGAATGAATGATTCATGAAGATTGAAGGCTGCCAAAGACTGAGACAAAAGTTGGTGAGAGCTAAAAATGAATCACGGAAAGGATAGAATTAACTATTATGAAAGGGTAGAATTGGGTTCAAGATTTAGGGAAGACATGTGAGACAAGGAGATCTGCAATTTCTCAGCAATTTCTTTATCATACTTCTGAAAATTTATGTGTGGATCTCAGAATTTGCTGACACTTTGCTACTCGCCAGAATAAAAATAACAATTCAGAGCTTCTGCACAGCTCTTGTTGTATGAGCCTACCACAAAAAGCCCCCAACTGTCTAGGTGACCTCAGAAATAAGCTGACTCAGATCAACCAAACCTTCTTCTACACCTGTCCTTACACAGGCCAGTGACACCCAGCTACTACATTTCCAATATTAATAGGTCTGTATCCTAAATTAAAAGACCAGAAGTGATGGAAAACAGGATTAAGAACAGAAATCTAGAAAAACACCCATAAAAATATCACAAAGAACATATGAAACGATATGAAAATGTAAACATACACAGTAAGGGGAATTTAGTGCTGCTTCAAACAGATCTGTAAATTTTTTAATTGTTTGCTATTTCTAGCAAGGAACTATACTGCATGTATTCAACACAGTTTGGTAGGCATTAATTCTGTTTACCAACAGGCTATAAATGGCATAGAGCTACTGATGAGATAGATAAAGTGAATGTGAATACAGAAATACTTTTCTAACTTGCTGCTACTATAATTGAATTTTAATGGTTTTGAAAAGATATAATAGATTAGGAGGAGCCCTCTCCTGAGAGTGGACAATTGTGGAACTAGAAAGACTAGAAAGCTGGGCATGACTTGCAGAAGAGCCAGTGCCAGATTCTCCACCTGGGACAGGGTAATCCCGCTTATATGCAAAAATTGGGGAATGAGAGGCTGGGGACCAGCCCTTCAGAAAGAACTGTCCCCTCTCTCTGGTGACTAGCAGTAGTGCACGAGGAAATGGAATGAAGCTTCTTCAGGGTGTTCATTTTGGACAATACAAAAATATCCTCACAGAAAGGGTGGTCAGATCACTGAAACAGGCTTTCCAGGGTCATAGCACCAGGGTCACAGCACCAAGCCTGTCAGAGTCCAAACAGTGTCTATATGATGCTCCTGGTCATATGATTCCATTTTAGGTAGTCCTACAAGTAACAGGACTTGAACTTAATGATCTTTATAGCTCCCTTCCAAACTGAGATGTTCTGTGACTCTATGATTTTGCACTGGGTGGATTCAACAGTCCCACTGCTTATTCTTTACTTATTTTGCTAATTTGGTGGTAGTATAGAGATAGAACTTTACTCCAACTCCTGAAAAAGAGCCCATTATCTTGATAATAGACTGGCAGGAATATGTTCAGTGATAAAGCTTTATGTTACTGTATTTACCTCAAGACTGCAGGGTTCCTCCAGGCAACAGTGCATAAGCAGTGCAGAATAAAATTCAGATGACATAAACAGAACCCTGTGTGCACCAGGAAAAACTGTTCTCTGCTGTCCTATTTCTGTCAAGCATTGCAGAGCTAATGGGAAGGTACTCACTTGATCTATTTGCTTTTCCCAGTGATTGATTAAAATTCCCTAGCTTTTGTAAAGGCATGAAACACATTTCATCAGTCCAGCCAGGCACCTTATGTAATTTAAGCTTGATATTTTTGAGAGTGTGTTTACCATGATCTAAATCACCAGAATAATTCTAAGAGCTCAGCCCTGTAATGTTACCCTGTAATGTGTTACAACAGGCACACATATCCTTTGCATCATTTTTTTCACAACAAATACACCCTCTGCATGTGAATTAAACAGGATAGTTTGATAGGGTGCATTAGTAACAATGTGGCCTACTTTTGCTCTTCTTTATGTTGATTTTGCTCAGAATTCAATGACAGTTACTCTAGATTTACACAATTGTAAATGAGAATCATTTAACCTTCCTGTAGCTCCAGACCAGAGTGCCACACAAAGTATGCTAATTGAAAACCACTACAGTTATAAATATTTTGCAAAATATCTGTGTAAGATTTATTAACTTTCCTGCTTCCATGGATTCTTAGTAATCTACAGTAATACTACTTTTACAGAGCCAGATAGTAAATCCTTTATTTCCATTAGTAGGCACTCAGTCATGAATTCAGTATTCCTGTGATTAACAACTCACCAATGGAATGGAGAGATCAATATTCTCAGCCCTTCCTCAAACTACATGTAATGGAGACATTTAAAATTTCCATAATGAAGAAGATGCTATCAGCAAGATGCTTTTTGGATATATCAGTGCTTTGAAATACCTCATATAGGAAAGCAAAAAAAAAAAAAACCCAAAAAAACAAAAGAAACCATACACACAAAAAAACCCAAAAAACCCCAAGGAGTATGATTAATTTCTTTTTCTTCAAGGATGTTTGGACTTAAACGTGAGGGAAGAAAGCAGTATGCAGAGGTAAAAATGCATTTACTGGAGAGAGAAGTCCTTGAGGCAGAAGGACCATCTTTTTTGCTACAGTAACTGAAGTCTGTGCTCTTAGCCTTTGAACATATGTGCATCCTTATTTTCATATAACCAAATAAAAAAATGCTGCATGTAAGTGAAGAAATATTATTTTTGCTGTGACACTGACTGCTTATTGCTGTGGTAAGTGGCAATCCTGTCTTTCTTTCAGTTCACACTGTTGAGTAGTTCACTGTTTCATCACACCGCTTGCTGCATTTCAAAGGCATATTGTCAACATCAATCCAGCTTCTATTTAAAAAGAAATGGGCGGGGAAGGGGTTAGGGAGAAAATACACAGGAAGAAGCATCTGAGTATGCAGGTTTTCTCTCTCTCTTTGTCTGACTTCTCTGTTTCAGCTGCTATGTTTTCTATCTAGGGCAGTGATGGTGTATTCCTTGTGCTTTTATATTCCTAGCACAATTTAATTTCCATCTTGGCTGGAGATTGTAGCACAAATTAAAAATAAAATACTATCTCATTATATGAAAATGACAAGTTTTTCATTTGGCAGTGTTCTTTTGCTTCCTTGTTGTAATTGCTTCTAATGGTGACCAGTAAAGGGCATCCTATTAATGTTGTTTAGCAGAATGAAATAAGACACTGGCAACTAGAGGAAATATTTTTGTCTTCATTTGTAAGATCTTTCCATTTGATATTTAAAATAAAATATTTTTTCAGCATTCCTAGTTCATAATTTATTTAAGGAGATTTTTTTTTGTCTGCACATATTTTCTCTTTTAACTTCTGAAAAATGATATATGCATGCATCACATATAAGCTAGGAATACATATAAGCTAGTAACTGTTCATAGATTTCAAGCAAAATTAATTATTTTAAGCTCAGCTATAAAAACAGGAAAGATTGCAGATACCCTAATGGTCACTGCATAATAATAAAAAGATGTGTATTCATAAATGACAGACTTGTGTTAACTCATGGAATGACAGGCTTTACGTAACTTTAAGCAACTGCTATTATAATTATTAACTTGGTTTCTTTCCTAAAAGTCTCAAGATATTCATGTGAACAATCTAAAAAGATTTTTTTACTTCAGGGATGGAGAGAATTGGATAAAAATTATGTTAGTAAAAATCTGCTTTGCCTTTTTTTCTTTTCTTTACAAGCCAAAAGAGGAGTGCATTCCTAACTTATCACTGGGAATAATTAGCTAAAGTTAAAATATTGATTTTACATTAAGCAAGATAAACGTTAAAATATTGACAATGGAATGTACTTCTTATTAAGACTGTCACTTTCTGAGATGAAAAGATACTGTATTCTAGACAATCTTCTCTGTAATTTCAGAATGTAAATTTCTTACCATATTACAACATTCAGAACTGCTTAGTCAGGCATGGAGAACTTTCAGCATGCTGGTGCTAAATTAAGGTCTAGGTTAAAAAGCTTGTTTGGATTAAATAAACTTAGGGCCCAAGTTAATGTATGAATCACTTCAAATCATGCTTTCTCATTTTTTACAGAAAATCAATCATGTGAAAAGCATGTAAGAATTTTCATGAGGCACTACATAACCTTGCACCAGACCTTACAAACTTGCTGTCACTGTGATGATCACAACTAGAGCTCTTTTTTCTTGGCTTCTTTCTAGCTCTCTTTGGAGATGCAGAAAACAGATGCTGCTGATCTAATTAAGTAGGTTAACAAAGTTCCCTAGCTCTAAGGTAATTTTTGTTCTTATGACAAAATGGAACCATAGCCTGTAAGTGTAATGAGGAAGAAAGACATTCACCCTGTAATATTTTGGCGTTTGTTTTTCCATGGGAGCACCCACATATTTTGGTTAGCAGGATTAATTTTACTGGTCTCCTTGAAATACATATTATTTGTATCTCAACTATTATTTTAGAAAAGGCTAGGCTTTACAGTGTCAGTAAAAAAGAATCAGCCTTAACAATGGAGTAAGATCCTCATTTCTGTGTGAAACTGCTGTCAGTACTGCTTCTACAGGTCGATAGGATAGGCAAGGTGTCAGCTCAGAGAATAGCTAAAAGTTTACGTGGGAAACTTAAGGGCAATGGGTAGTTTCAAGTGCAGATGGGACCCTGAATAGGCAGAGATTTTCAGTACATTTTCTTGTAAATTTTCCTAAAAAATAGGCACTCCAAAAGCATGGAAATGGCTTTCAAACCTTGAAGATACATGCTATTAGGATACATTTTTAAAAATATATATTTCAAATTAAAATGATAAGATTTGTTGTTTCATATATATTAACATAAAAAGGACATGATAAAATGTTGCCCTTGCAGAATTTTTCTGAGCTTGGGCATACTTCCAGGTTCAACAGCTCCTATCTTCACAGGCTGAAACAAAGTCCTCAGGAAAATATCCTTCTTCTGTCATAGTGGGTTTTCCCTTCTTTATTCATGCCTGAAGACTTCACATACTTTCCCTTCCTTCATCTCTGCTTGCCTACCTCAAAAGACAGGGTCTTGGTTTCCTGGAAGAAATTTCCACCTAACTGAGTGAATATTAGTCAATCTTAGGGCAAAAGATTCTCCTGCTTACAAACACATCATGTACTCTGCACATAGTGAAATGCAAGCAAATGTCATCTGGACTTCCTGTCACAGAAGTTGCAAGAATTCAATTGGTGTCTTTGTAAAAATGCTAGCACCTTGGCAGGACCCCTGTTTTCTTATCTGCTCAGCCAACAGAGGCACTACTGGAGGGAGACTTAAATACAGTAAAACATTTTTTCGTGTATCATGTCTCTGTGTTCTTTCCATTGAGCCTGATGGAAGGCACCAGTTACAGACAGGCCTGTGCAGGTTCACCTTTGGTTGAACCTAGGTATGTTTCTTGTAAGGTTTCTGAGGAACTTGTAAGCCAGTAGAAGAGTTTAAAGGTATTTATAAAATCACTTACATAAACGAAATAACTGTCAAAAAAAATTGTTCCATTAGCAAGCAGCAGCAGAGGAGCTGCAGTAGAAATTTCAGCTGGTACTTGTCATGCCAAGTAAGCACAATCATGGCCCTCTTCAGGTTTCTTTAGATTCTGCCCCCTCAAAAAAATTCATCAGCATTGTACCTTAGATGCAATGCTTCTAGGTGTGGTGAGAAAGCATAAACACTTTTTCCACGCAGTTCAGCTCATGCCATCTGTCTCCCTTGAAAAGGCATTTTCTGACAAAGAGGACGGCTTTTAGACCACAGGGAGTGAAGGGAATATGATTGCCCTAGATCTTACTTAAAATGAGGCTGGGCCTGTTTGAACCCACACCCACATCCTCTTTACAGAACCAGGTACAAATATATTGTTATTCTTTAAAGATTTTTTTTTAAATTAACTTCTCTTGCTTCACTGTGTCCCATGGATTTTATCCCTAAAATGGGACAAGAAAAAAGAAAGAAGAAAGAAATGCTTCTATACAAAGCCAGAGATACTGTGACCTGAGAACATACACTTTTATAAAGAATACCATATTTCCTGCTCATTCTCTGTCTCCTCCATTTCACCTCTGTGGTGCATTGTGTTCAAACGCAGCTATTCTGAAGCTAAAATAACCATTAAAGACTTATCATTCTGGGTGAGACTCTGAATACTTCACAAAGCATTTTTCAAAAATGAACTTATTTTATCCTTGTGAATACAACAGTATGGATGAAGAGCTGTAAGGCTGAAGTCGGTGAAAAAGCTGATTATAACAAAAGAATCTAATTTTTAATCTTAGATTCTTCTACTGGTATATTAGCTCTCCTTCCTGCTTTGTATTGTACCAAGCCCTCATATCCTCTAACCATGGGCTGACAAAATATTTAACAAGAATTAAACTAACTAATAAACTAAACCAATTATTTTCTGGATGACGCCTAAATACTTGTCTTTACAGAAACAAGAAATAGAGCTGAAATAAAAAAGAACTACAATGTTAAAAACAAAAAGGTGGATGTGCTCACGCACACACACACATATATATTTAGCAAATGTGAATAGTCTCTAAAGGTATAATTAGTGGAGAAGGAGACAGGATTTTATACCAGGCAAGAAATAGGCCAATTCAGCTGAGGTTCCCTACTGCACTGACAGCTGGCTGAATCTTTATATATGTTAGATGTATAAATACAATGATTTATTGGTTTGTTTTTCTCTAGCATCTTTTGTATGACAGTGCAGGAGAAGAAACTTAATAATGACCTCCAAATTGGATTTTTTGCTCCTTGATTTCTTTTCTTTGTTTGCTTGTTTTCTGTTTTTTGTGAGATAAGGCAGACGTTTGTATGATATTCCATTTTTGAAATTAGTGTAGTCCTAAATTAACTTATTCTCCATCACGAGTTAAAGGAAACATTGTTAGTTCTCTTCAAATACAGCGAAAGCATGACTATCAAGGAGAAGACTATACTGGAAAATTGACATTACGTGATGATTTATGTCAGGTCAAAATGGAAAATTTACTCTATTCAACAAATAATTATGTATGCAAAAATACAAGAAAATATTAAATATTGATTAGATAATTAAATTTAATTGTACCTACACTTTCAAATAAGTGCTTTTCAATATCCTGTCATAATACTTCCTCTCCTACAATAGTTGTGATCTGCATCTCCTCATTGCAGTATCTCTTCTATATCTATACAATGTTTCCAATGTTGTGTTGTTGTTTACTGTTGTATTGTTGCTCATTTACGGTGTGATCAGATTTGTAGAAAAATGTTGTGTTTGCCATTGCACCTTTTTTTAAATTAACTGATAACTCAATCTACACATATTCAAGAACCTTTGCCATAGCTTTGGTGAAAGTGATGATCTATTTTCAGCTGGGTTTTCAAGGTCACTCTCTATTCAGCTTAATCTAACACCTTTATTTTGTCTATTTTCTCTGAAGAACCATATTGTCTGAAAACAAAATCTTGTGTGAGGTGAAGTCTGTTGTATTCCAGCCCTGCTTCCCCATGGAAATGTCGGCGGAGGTGAGGCAGCTATTCCCCTCTAATTCAGGGTTAAGCAGCCTATATTATATAGACAGCCTGATGAGGTTGTAGTGAGTCAGAAAACCACCAAGAAAGACAAGAAGGGCTGTCACTTTAACCTTTAACACAGGTGGTCATGATGGAAATTTAGAGTTCTACTCACAGGCCACAAAACTAGAACTTTCGTCCAAAGTAGGGGCTGTTATAAACCACACAAACCTTCCAAGGTGCAAATCAAAACTCTCTCTCCTGTCTTTCCCCATCTCCCTGCCAGGTATAAAATTTTGCTAGGGAAATGAGGCTGTGCCACTCACACTGACTCACTGATTATATTTTTTGCATAGGCTCGAAAGGCAGTTCAGCACTTGCTTCAGGTGGACTAAACAGTCACCACTTTTCCTCTTTGCACCCTACCATTTCAAACTCATGAAATTAAATTTATTGATTTATTCATACAGTTTCTGGGCCTTTATTGTTGTTTACTATGCGATTAGTCCTTCATTATTTCTACCATGTACAAATTCCATCTTGAATCAGTTTTTCTGGGTTTGGCCCAAAAAAAGGTTAAGAAATAAATAAAAAACATCCTCATGATCTCATCTGCTATAACAGTTTTCTGCCATTTCACTCAGCTTCCCACACAGAGCTCAGTACTGCCCTAAATGTACTAAGTTGTTCCTGGGTTAGTACCTTCTCTTCTCACAGCTAAATAGCCCATATAGCTGATTCTGTTCTTGTTCTATTTTCTCTTTGATGTTCTCAGTCAGGCTGACTATGACCTTCTGGAATTTTTAAAATTATATATTGCATAAACTATTTTTTTTCTCCGGGATTTTCAATATTTTTTCTCTAACACAAATTTTTCTATCCATTTCCATTTTTTACAAGTAGCACTGTTTTCCTCTTCTCGAAATGACTGGTTATCACTGCAATATGTAATCATCACATACTTAGGGAAAGAAACTTTTCACCTTTATTATTCGCTATGAATTTTGAACATAATTTTCACCCCTTAAAAGTTGTTGTACGTATTGAAACACAGAAATACTGTGATTGTATAGTATGTTTCCTTGTGGATTCATCATTCATTATATAGGTTGATTGACTGTAGGTCAGTAGGCTATATTAAATTCTTCCTAGAAAGGACTCTGACATAAGACCTTTTTGATAGGTAATTGATTTAAGTATCAAACACCGAATTTTTATCAACAATTACAGTGGTGACACCCATTATTTTTCAGGCTGTAACGACATGGTGTGCAATTTTGCATGCAATGTCATACTCATCCACAGTAACTGAAAGTGACAACTTGTCTTGCCTCAAAGGGATTGTTTTGTATCCCAACAAGGTGAAAAACAACAGCCAAAGATCAGGTAACACACAACAAACAGATTTTATTTTCTCAGGTAGACTAAAGAGAGCAGTAGCTGACCCTTATTATTATGCTATATATTCATATTAATTGTAGAATGTTTGCATTTAGATAAGAACAATGCTTACAATACATGATAAAAGAATGGAGTGCATTCTTCTCTACATAGAATATAGTAAGTGTTAGTCCTCTCAAGTGTACAGGGAATGACAATTTTCAGAAGAAAAAAACTTGAAGTAACATAAAGAAATAAATTATGCAATACACAGCATAAATTATGAGGAATGACATGAAACATAAGTAACAACTTGAAAATAAAAAGCTAAACCAGAAATTTTTCTAATACCTCAGTATGTACAAGAATAAGGTAAAAGACACCTTATTTTCCTGTATTATGCAAATAATATCTGATATTTTGAGTCATATCTTTGCTTTAAGCACTCGAAGTCCATTACAAGCGTACACAAGAAGATTGCTTAATTTGTTACTAAAGCAAAGCGCTTTCTGGCAAGAGGAGTGAGAAGAACTGCTTGTTTGAAAAAAAAACCTGGAAATCTTTATTGCACTTTATGGTGTAGACAAAGTGTATCTTCTGACAATGAGGAAAATTCAGTAAAGCTGACTTTAGAATATTCAATGATTTACAAAATTTTACAGACCCTTTTGGCTTCAAATATCTTGGCTTCTATTTATAAATCAAGTTTATTTGCACACCTACTGATGCATAGTAATATAAAGTGCCTTAGGGCAATCAGAAATTAATACTATGCCTTCCTCTAGGTTTATTTGAAAGTATTCTATATGCAGACTTACGACCAGTATCAGAAATAATGCGGGCAGCAGGACCCTTGTCCTTGGGACAATCCCTGCCCTGGTCCTGCTGCCCGCATTATTTCTGATACAAGCCAGGATGCCATGGGCCTTCTTGGCCACCTGGCCACACACACTGGCTCACGTTCAGCTGCTGTTGACCAGCATCCCCAGGTCCTTTTCCTTGGCAGTTTTCCGGTCTTCCCTGTGTGATCCATGATTTAGCAAGTGTTGTTCACAACAACAAAGTGTAGAATCCGGCACTTGCTGAATCTCATCCTACTGTCCCTGACCCATTAATCTGGCCTGTCTACATTCCCCTGTAAAACCACTAGGTGTTTAGTCAAGTGCTTTGATTAATGTGCCTAATGAAGAAATCAGGTCTTGCTAATAGAAAAAATTAATGTCCTTTTTGTAAGAAGATCGAAGGCAAGTGCCAAACTCTTTTCAGTCCTCAGAGATATGATGAAAAGCAAGGACCATAAATTAAAACATAAGAAGTTTCACTTCAATATGAGGAAGAACTTTTTTATGTTGAAGGCAGAAGAACACCAATACTGGCTGCCCAGGGAGGTTGTGGAGTCTCCCATTCTGGACATATTTAAAACTTGAATGCAATCTTGTGTCACTGGCTGTAGGTGACCTTGCCCTGGCAGGAGGGTTGGACTGGATCTCCAGAGGTCTCTTCCAACCTGAACTTTTCAGTGATTCTGTGGCTCTGTGACAATGACAACTTCCACACATAACACTCTGGGCCACAACATGTAATGATTTTC
This sequence comes from Sturnus vulgaris, assembly GCF_052056855.1. Taxonomy (NCBI): domain Eukaryota; kingdom Metazoa; phylum Chordata; class Aves; order Passeriformes; family Sturnidae; genus Sturnus; species Sturnus vulgaris. The sequence goes on from NC_142283.1 coordinate 50,731,721, forward strand.
TAGAAGTATCTCTTTGGGCAATTCAAAGCAAGGAAACTCTGCTTAATGACTGCTTAATGAGTTTGGAAAGTCTGATATATTTGTGAAGCATTTCTTGTAATCTAGTTAATTTACATTGCTACAGTAGTCAGAGGGACATTATCCCATTCTCTCTGTTGCAGTACACTACATTCTAGGCTGATGTCAATTTTCTAATAGTTGCCAGGTATCTAGGTGAAAATGCATTGTGTGACTGTGCATGTGTGTGTGTGATTGTCACTTCTCATGTACACAGATCTTAGGCAAAAGGTTAAATAACCTTAAATAATAAAATAAATAACCTAAATAACCTTAAATAATATAAAGAAAATTTAGACATGGGGAACACAAAATTTTCAGGGCAGCACACACCGAGTGATACATTTCAAAAGCAAGTACCTTATTTTTTGTGAATACCTTACTTTTTGTGGGTTTGGGAACTCACACTTCCAAAAACCAAACCCCAAGAAATTCTCCGAACTGATATATTTTTTACATGCTCGGATGACTATCATCTCATCAAATGAATGCTTTTCTACAGGGTTTTTGTTTTATATTGAAGAAAGCTAGAACAAGCTTTCAAACAATGTTTATCAACAGCGATGAATCTAGATGACAGCTGAGGAGCACACAGAAGCATAAAGCAAGTATTTAGACACCACAGAGGATATGTAGGTTAGTGATATTTCTCTTGTGGAAGAAAAAATATGTGTCCTATAAAATATTCCTTAAGAGTTCTAGTATTAAATAGAGGGCAGACAAAAAGTGCCATCAAATAAGTATTAGGGAATTGGTGCTGTTCACATAACATAGATTATTAGCTTCTAGAAACAAACTGCAAGGAAAAAGTATTTTTAGTTTATTTTTTTCAAAATTCATGTGCTCCATTTGACAGGCAGGAAATAAAGAGGTCATTGTAATAACACAATAGTGTTTTGCCATTCTGCAGTTCCAGAGGCACAAGCTTTATCAAGAATCTATATTGTTCTTTTCTACAAGCTGAAAGCAAGGAGACAAATGATTGGGGGTTCAGCTTGTTTGCTTTGGTTTTTATTTTTATTTTGATCTTCATTTAAGACATCATAGAATTCTCGTCTCCTTTTTTTTCATCTTGCCACAGGAGAGGGAAAAGAAAGGAAGAAAACAACCCACAAAGCTGAGAACAAGATATCCCAGGAAAACTTAGTTTCAGGAGAGAAAAGACATACTTTTTTCTTTTTTGAGGCACTTGCTATTCAGAGTTGTTTTTAGCCAAGCGAAGGGCATCTCAAACATGAAACAAGCTACAGAAGGATGTGGTAATATTGTCAGATTCTAAGAAGTAAATCCTACAGTAATGCAGATTACAAATGAAATATAATACATAGCCTTGTCTTCTCCATTTGTGGTGAGCAGCCCAGGAAGACAGGGATATAATAAAATAAAGTAGTATGGCATAGAAAAAAAAATTAAACTTGAAATGTTCAGAGAAAGAAGATAATAATGCTAAGAAATTTTCTAATTGTGAAGCTTTTCCTAGTTTCTAGAGGGTAATCTTGCAGTCACCATCTCAGAGAAAAGTCAATGGAAGAGTAGTAAAGCATTAGCAAGCTCTTTGCTCTCCATTCCTCTTTATACTAGTGTGTTATTTGGCAGGAATCTGCCTTCTGACAGCTCAAAACACACTCAAGTATTTTCCGTCTATTTTTCTCATCTTCTGACATATTGGCATTACTTTCAGGGTTACTAACAAGTGAAAAGTTAACTTGATATACCTATCATTTGTTTCTTATTTATACTTTGATCCATTTGCTCTTTTGGGAAATGCTGAAGAGCTTTAGAAGGGTATAAAATTGCAAAAAAAAAGAAGTAATTTTTTTTTCCAATTACTGTATAGCTTATCCACATATGGTTCAGTGCCTGTTTTTTTCAGGGTCTTCTTAGTCTTGAAGGACAGGAGGAAAGAAACACCAGAATTTGCTATTCACTATGGCATACTTTAAACTTTTCAAGAAGTCATCTCACACTGCACCGTGCTGGGAACTTTGATATGGTATACTGCTTCTGAACCTCAGCTAATCCATCACCTGGTGGCAGGCTGCACACAGTTAGCATTAAAAGAGAACTTCATCTGTCAGATTCAGATAAGAATCTATACCTATTTGTTCATTGTGTGAAACTTTAAAAACAGGTATAAGCAACTACTACAAGACATCACTGTAAAGACTGATGTTATTTGTCAGTGTACTACAGGGGATACCAATTCAGACTGACCACATCATTAGGTGTTATTGAACTGTTCCAGCACTTAAACAGTGGCACATCAAAATATGGTCTCGGCTGCTACACAAAATACAGCCATGCTTCTTTTCTCTTTTCTCTAATTAATTCTGTTAATTCTGTGCTAATGCTACAGGGAGATCTATAGAATTAATGATGCCAGATAGCTTGACCACTGCTGTCAAGACTCATGAGAGTTCTGAATATGAAAAATGAGGATCCCTTTCCATTAAAGACAATTAAATACTTCAACACATGATAGGAAAGCATTATTCATCACACTAATGAAGTATGTGATAAACTGTTAGCTTAGACAGTTCAAAAGAACTCAAAAGCTGAGATGTGATACTGGGCTTAGAGAGATCACGGATCTTCTGCATTGGCAACAGCTCCCATCTTTAGTGGCCAGAAAGCATATTCACTAAAAGTGGTAAGCTTAGTAGTCTTGATATGTTCCTCAGAAGTTCCCCATGAAAGTGCTGTGTAAATGGGTTTTGATAGGAAATTACATCTCTATGGAAGTAAAACTCAAATCAACTCAGCATCAAATTTGCATTATCCCTGATTCATTCCTAAAATTCAAATATTGTTTTCTAAATCCTTGATCTTCATCCTGCCTGTCGTATTACAACAAAATAGGAAGAAAATGCTCTATATCAAACCAGGAATCTGTATTTGACCGGAATCTGCATTCTTAAAGTTCAAATCACCCTTCTCAATTATTTTCCATCCGGTTTTCATATTTTCTGACATACTGGCATTGTTTTCAGAGTTTCCTACAGTGAAACATTAACTTGATATAGCTATCATCTGTTTCTTATTTATATTATGATCCATTTAGTCTGGAAAAATTCTCTGTATCAGGGCATTTTCATGCCTTCCTTAGATATAAAGGACATTAAATCAATTCATTTCTTCATATTATATTTCATACAATGTTATACATGAAATATCAAATGTCAATGTATATATGAGAAATAAGTTTTATACAAGATTGATCATTTTTCTCTTAATTTCTAGAAAACTTCTGATCCTTTAAATATTCAAGTAATCTTAAATTTGATGTACCTGTTTTAAATGTGAGATTTTAAATATAATGAAATTTAAATTTTAAATAACTTCTTAACCAGAGTATTCTATACTTTTGATCCGTGGGCAAAACAGATTAGTGCTAAAGAACTTCCTGTAACTCCAACTTTTACATCTCATTCTTCAATATAGCTGCATTTGCTGTGTGAACTAAAGGAAAAATGTTTCTGAACACAGTTTTAGGCATTGGATTACTGATCAGTACAGGCTGTATTTGGACACAATATTTGCTTTGCTTATTTTTTTACTCCAGGAGACCTACTATTTTGAATTATGTAAAGACTGTCAGAAACCAAACCCATCTTGTGACTTGATGTTAGTGTGGAGGAACAGTATCTTAGATTCTGCTGTTTACAATTTTTGGTAGAAGAAGAAATTTTATAGTCAAGTTTTTAGGTAAAAACTGATTCTTCATTAAGGAAGAAAATAGAACATAATTTTACTCATGTTAAAGTTCTACAGACTCTATGATCTGAAAAGTGCATATAAATCAAAGCATTATTTTGCATATTTGAGGAATCTGCCTAATACCATTTACATACTTTGCTTTCTTTCTTTCCTTCTTTCTTTCTTTCTTTCTTTCTTTCTTTCTTTCTTTCTTTCTTTCTTTCTTTCTTTCTTTCTTTCTTTCTTTCTTTCTTTCTTTCTTTCTTTCTTTCTTTCTTTCTTTCTTTCTTTCTTTCTTTCTTTCTTTCTTTCTTTCTTTCTTTCTTTCTTTCTTTCTTTCTTTCTTTCTTTTTTTTTATTAAGGCATTCTTTTCATGCTTTTCCCCGAGAATCTTACTGCAGAAGAGTGTGCATGAAATCTTTCATCTTCATGAGAACCTTGGCATTTTTTAAAATATAGTTTTAAAGCCTTTACTACCACCATTTGTGTGGTCATTCCCTGCCTTACATGCTAGGAAACAAGAAAATTTCTTAGCTAATGCAGCTGTCTTAACATCTTTGTCAAGATGATGCTGGAATTGTAGCTGCTAGGAGAAGGTAATTGAAAAGCATGTAAAGTAACATTACAAATAATTGTAAAAGTTATCAAGGGGAAGAAAAAAGCAATGTATTTGAAACTTTTAAGAAATACCATTCATGAAAACTGTAAAGAATATAGCAGAAATGGAGGAAAAATTGTCACAAAGCATAGTAAGTTTTGTAATTCCATGCATATGTGAGGATATTACCTTATATGGGTGTACTGTAGAGAGGTACTCTGACACTGCAGAAGAAAGAACACAAAGTATTGCCTAAAAAAACTAACACTGCTGCATGTCAGACCATGACATGACAGAATATATATAGACTACTGACTTCCAAGAAATAATAGTGGAGGAAAATATTCAGGTCTGCTCTTCACCCCAAAGCAACACCTAGCTGGATGCTGGTTGCAAACTTTTTACATGTGTTAGATATGACACTCTAAACGCTGAATAATTCTTGTTTGGCAGTAGGGTCAACATTTTCCCTAGCAAATGATCGTGTTTGGATATCTTTTATTATGTGTAGAAGTTCTGAAGTCAGTGTGTATGTAGGATTACTTTGAGCTTTTTTATGCTAGCAAGGCCTTGTAACATTGAATCTAGTCTTAGAAATTCCTCATGCAGGAGCTTAGTGACATAACCTGCTGGTTAGGAATTTACAAAACAACTGGAAAAGTTATGACCTCTTGATGACATAACGATCTCTATCCCTACTTGTCTGTGTTCCTAACCCTCCAGCTTTCCACTTTTTCTGACTTTTTACCATTTTGTGCTATTTTTCTCTATCAAATTGGAATTAGTTTTTTGTCAATGGTTCCAGTACTTTGTATCTTTTCTGATGTTTCATGGTCTACTTGTGCAAAGCACAGCAAATTTTTCTTAAAGTAGACCTAAACTGAGATTTGCCATGGGTGCAAAACTGACTTTTAGGCCCTCTCACCTGAACACTGGCTCTCAGAGAAATATAAAAAAAGCAGGAAATCAATCAATATGAGTTGACCCTGGAGATCTTCATCTCAAGCCCTTAAAATTTTCCTTTTGGTCTCACCCTGTAGTAATTAGCCAGACCACATTTCTGCCAACCAAAAGACCTGCTTCATGCTTAATCTGCTCCTTATAGTATTTCCAGGTAAGAATTGATGAAGTTCTTCCACTGATAATTGAACTACATGTTAGCAGTACCTTGCTTCATCCCATTGCACATATGAAGCTTATGGCTTATGTCCAGGAGAAAAATCAGTGTATGTCACCAATTTCACTGCTACAGACACACTTCTCTTTTCTTCACAGTTTGCTGCTGTGCTGGCTTTGCTGGTTTTGGTTATGCCAAAGACAACTCAATATTAGGATATTTAATTATACATTTAAGTCCTAGTTTCTAGTGCCATCTCATCTGGCCTTTACATAGCTTAGTATTTTTTCCATAAACAGTGATAACTAGAATTTCTTGCGTCCCTTCTTCTTATTTTAAATAATTCACATACAAATTTTTTTACCCTTCCTTGAATTTCATGCTGGCAATATGCCTAGTAGTTCTAAAGAGTGTGTATGCTGATGTTTATCACAGGACACCATTGAGATCACAAAACAGAATGGATTGAATTTCATCACCAATTAATTTCAGAAAAAAGAAGATAGTCACAAGCAGCACTTCAAGCAGAGGCACAGAGTATTTTCTGCTACTAATTTTGATGTTAACACCTAGGGAAGCATACAGTTCTGCTTTTATAACCATTAATTATGTGCTGAAAATTTTCAGAGAATCTTATTTTTTCCCCAAATGCTTCCTTTGATTTGATTAAAGCATCATTGTGTAGTAAATGCACTAAAAATTTTTAAGGAGCATAATCTATTCCCTAACTGGCACCCTCATCCCCCCCAAAAAATCAAAGAAAACAAACCAAAAAAGCTCAAAAAAATCATGGGCTTAAAACAGTTGGTTGTTCAGAAAACAAATGTGTTGATTTATTTTGTTCTTTTTAGCATGAGATGTGTGGTGTGCTATTTCTAAATAAATGGTGCCGTAAGACAAGCATATGTTGTTCTATATCATGCACTGCAGGTGCTGCAGTACAGGGTTGCATAATGTGCCACCTGAAACTCAGAGAAGCAATTTTCTTTAAAATGCCAGATTGTGGAGGCCTAGCTCATGCTGATAAGCACCTACTGACGCAAGCAGTTCCATTAAAGCCCCTCCTTTCAAGTAAGGGTGAACTTACATCACTAAGTTTTATAGGCCATCTCTGAGCTTCCAGTGTATTTTGGCATTAAAAATCACATACTGACTCATATATTTTTAGATGCTCTATCCATGTAAACTATGTAGAATATGGAAGGTGTTGGCAAGAATTTAGGATTTAAAATGTTTCACATTACAATATTTATTAAATTAAATCTTATAAGCACAAAATCCAAAAGACCTCTGCTGTAAGTGCAGTCTTTTACTTATGCTAACATTGAACCCTACTGATATATAGGTCACATACTTTTTTAGGTAGATGACAGGACAGAGGACTTACATATACTTGCCATATATCAAGAAGAGCAGGCTTAGGTGGAGGGTAACAGTATCTACTAGGGAAGGTAGGTATGAAACTCATGGTGGTTTTCTGCCCCAGACATGTATTTCAAGTTTATATTATAAAATACAATATTTCTCTACTTATAGAATGTGGAATTCAGCTGTGCTGCCTGTGATAAACTGTTTTAATCTGTACTGAAATGATTTCTGTTTGGCTCTTTGCAAGCCTGCTGCTTTCAGAATCTGAGTTCCTTGTGATAGAGACCATTGCAAATTTATTTGGCATAACATGAATTTTCTGCCTATGCAAAAAAAAAAAAGGACATTCCAACAATACTGTTGTGGTACTTGATACTTACACTGTACCACCTATGTAGACAATTGGGGAGGAAACTAGGCCTGATTTAGACAGAATTGTTATGTTAGCTGTCAATTGTCTAGATTGAAAGCAGTTGTGGTGGTTTAACACTAGCTGCAAATTAAATTCCCACCACTCCCCTTCCCCCCTACTTCCAGTAAGAGAGGGACAGAGATTATGGGTTGTGATAACAATTTAATGAAAGAAAAAAGCAGTGGAATAAGAAATTCACAATAACAGCAGTTGGCTAATAACAAAAGTATACAAAGAAATAAGGTGCTTTACCAACAAAAAAAGTGTTCACCACCTCTACTTAGTTCCATATGGCTGCTGGGACAAAGACAAGATGATAACCATTAATATGCTACCAGCTCCATGGTGGAGGCTGTTGCTGCAGCCTCTGCGCTGCATGACTGAGAGGACAAAGGCAAGGAGTTCCTGCAGCTAGCAGTTCCCATCCCTGAACCCTGGACATTGTAAAACAACGATGGACAAACCCCAAAAGATCCATTGCCTGCATTGTGCTGCCCACTTTTCTGAACTGCTGTGCTCAGTTGTGGTTCTAAGTATTTGGCTCAGCTCATCCCTTTGCACTTTGGTCTGCCCCTGTTTCACTTCCTATAGCTGTTCCTGGTCCTCTACTTCTCCTTTTCCACCCCACGTGCTTCAACTCCACTGGATGTGGGGCACACACACGGGACTTGGACACACCACCATTGTTTGGTGTTTTTTTCCTTAAAGTAGGGCATGCACTCCAACTGGCTCAGGCTTGCCACTTCTTTTCTCAGAGCAGCCTCTCATGCTCATTGCTTCTTTCCTTCAACATCATGTCTTGAAAATGCAGCTTGAAGGAACAGGAAGGGGACCAGTAATTGCAGTGGAAGACTGGGACTGCAAAGGCTGATCCTGACACCTTTCCACTCGAGAGAGGGAGGGAAAATGATGGACTGCTTGGGATGCACTTGCACTTTCTTCCCGAAGCCGTGACCCCCATCATTAATGAGGTGGTATAGAATAACAACCTAGCCACACCCTGGTGCTAAATTCCACCCCCTCCCTGAAACCAGGACAAAGGAATCACAGTTCTGGAAGATGGTTTCAAACTAAGGGGAATGCACAATGTCAGCATGGAGGCATAATGATTGTCATCTCAAATGAGGCAAACAGACTTAGGCCCAGTTGCTAAAGCTGTTAGTAATGTAAGCATTACAGAGGAAATAAAGAAAAATTCCTCTAGATTTTACTCATTGTGTTTCTAATGAAAGACCACTCAGCATACGATCATCAAATGAAATTGTCCAAATGCAATGCAGACTAAATATTTTATGCATTGCCTTAAGTGACATAGTATTGCTTCTTGGATGATAATTGCAGGTTTGGTGTGCACAGCTAGATTTTGACAATGGTTGTACAAAGACGATTTTTTCATTTTCCTATAAGAACTGAGTTACATAGTATAAGGTAAATAGTTTACAAAAGACCTCATGCATATCCATGCTTATTTATAGATATAGATATAGATATAGATGTAGATATAGATATAGATATAGATATAGATATAGATATAGATATAGATATAGATATAGATATAGATATATAGATATATATTGCTGTTAGGGAACTTCCCTGTACTGCCAGTCAGGAACCACTCTGACAGTCACTCTCACATCACCTAAGCTGGGACCAAGGCACACATTCACCCCACTCACAGAATCACATCAGATTTTCCCTACTGGATCGACCCTAGATTTCCCATAGCAGATTTTCAGACATCTAGACCTTTGTGATGAAATAACAAGAAAACAACAAAATAGCAGCTTAAGCTCGGTGCCTCCAAGGAGAGACCCCAAACAAGGGATCCCCTGGGATTTGTACACTGGCCTATTAAGCTTAGGTAAGTCTGGAGTCATAGGCTCCTACTCTGTCTCTGAGTGGCCCCAGGTCCTTGGGCCCTTTATATGCAGAGGAGTGGCAGTTCATGGCCTCTTGCCCCAGACTCAGACTCCTGCTTGGGCTCCTGCCCCGCAGAACTCATCCTGCAGCTTGTACACTGAGCTATCTGAACTGAATGTATTCCTCAAAAGTACATAAGTATTTATAAATATATATACATAAATATATATTAGATATAGAAGCTAAATCACTTAAGTAAACCCTGACTGGAAATTGGGTGTGACCACAAGAAAACAGGCTAAAACCATTAGCTGCATGCTTGTTGCAATATCTTGTTGGTAGGTGACGTGATGAAAATAGAAGCATCATAATCTAATCTTCTATTCTTAGTCTAAATTTTTCCTACAAAATAAATGAAGGGTGTCATCATCAATATCATTCTTGGTACACATTTACTTCCCAGTAGATGAGTGATTATTTCACTACTTTGCACAGAATCACATAATTATTTAGGTTGGAAAAGATCTCTGAGATTGTTGAGTCCAGCCTTTGACTGATCACCACCTTTTCCACTTGACCACAGCAGTAAGTGCCACATCCTGTTGTTTCTTGAATACCTCTGGGAATGGTGACTCCACCACTTCCCTGAGCAGTCCATTCCAATGTTTAACAGCCTTTTCTGTGTAGAAATTCCTCCTGACAGGCAACTTGAACCTCCCCTGGAACAGCTTGAGGTGTCGTCTTGTCAGTAGTTGCCTGAGAGAAGAGACCGACCCTCACCTGGCTACAACCTCCTTTAAGGGATTCATAGAGAGTGATAAGGTGCCCTCTGAGACTTCATTTCTCCATGATAAACAACTCCAGCTCCCTCAGCCACTCTTCATAGGACTCTGAATCCCCTCTTGCAGATCACCAATAAAGATATTTAACAGGACTGGGCCCAACACAGACCCCTGTGGACACCCCTAGTGAGCAGCCACTGCTGGATGCAGCACCATTCTCCACTCTCTGGGCCCGGCCATGCAGCCAGTTCTTAACCCAGCACAGAGAGCTCCTGTCCAAGCTGTGAGCTGCCAGCTTTTACAGGAGTGTGCTGTGCCACACAGTGCCAAAGGCTTTGCTGAAATGCAGGTACACAACATCCACAGCCTTTCCTGCATCCACCAGGGGGGTAACCTGGTCATAAAAGGAGATCAGACTGGTGAGACTAGACCTGCCCTTCCTAAGCCCATTCTGGCGGGGTCTGATCCGTTGGTTTTACTGTATCGTTCTCAATGTGATCTCAATGTGAATGTTCTCCCATGTGATCGTTCTCCAGATGATCTCCTCCATAACTTTTCCAGGTTGATCAGGCTGACAGGCCTCTAGTTCCCTGGATCCCTCTTCTGACCCTTCTTGTGCATAGACATCACATCAGTTGCTGTCTGGGACCTCACTGTTTAGCAAGGACTGATAATAAATTATAGAAAGAGGCTTAGCAAACTTTTTCACCAGCTCAGTACCCTTGGATAAATCCCATCTGGTCCCATAGATTTAAACAGCCTAAGTGGCACAGCAGGTCACTGACTACTTCCTCTTAGATTTTTTGGAGTCTATTTTGCTTCTTGTCCTTGTCTACCAGCTCACGAGGCCAGTTGCCCTTGAAGATAATAAGTTTTTATATTAAGGACTGAGGAAAAGAAGGCATTAAGTATATCAGCCTTTTCTGCTTCTTTGCTGTCAATGTTCTTCTCAGTGTCCAGTAAAGAACAGAAATTTTCCTTTGCTCTCCTTTTGTTATTAGTGCATTTATAGAAACACTTTTATTTGTCTTTTACAAAAGTGGCCAGATTGAGTTCTAGCTGAGATTTCACTTTTCTAATCTTTCTACATAATCTAACGTACTCTTCCTGAGTTGTCTGCTTCTCTTTCCAAGGTCATGCACCCTATTTTTTGACCTGAGTCCCTGTGAAAGCTCCCTCTTCCATTCAGATGGCCTTCTACCCCACTTGCTTGTCTTTTGGTACATGGGAATGTTCTGCTCCTTCACAATTTCTTTCTTAAATATGTCCAGTCTTCACGGACCCTTTTATTAAGGACTGTTTCCTAAGAGAGTCTCTGAACTAGTGTCCTGAATACGCCAGAAGTCCAATGTAGAATTTTTTTTTTACCATATTCCTTAGTTTACCAAGAATTAAAGCTATCATTTCATAATTGCTGTGCCTGAGGTAGCCTCCTACCATCACAGGAACTTCCTAGATAGCTTTCTCTCTTCTGTGTTGAATTTCCAGCAGATGTCCATCACGTTAAAGTTTCCCACAAGTACAAGGGCTGATGATGGTGAAACACCAGCCAGCCAGCTGCCCATAGAATAATTCACGCACATCTTCATCCTGGTTGGGTGGTCTATAGCAGGATATCTGCCTTGCTAGCCTTCCCCCTGTCTCTCAATCTTATCATCACTAGCCTTGAGTGCTATACAGTAAGAACTTTCCCTAATGTACAGAGCCACCTCACCTCTTTTTCATCCCTGTAGCTTCTGAACAGCTTGTAGCCATCCACTGCAGCACCCCAGACATGTGAGTCACCCCACCACACTCCCATGATGGTGACTACATCATGGCTTTCCTGCAATGGCCTCCAGCTCCCTCTGTTTGTTACCCATACTGTGTGCATTAGAGTAGATGCACTTCAACTGGGCCTTTTCTTTCTACTTGAAACACTCTGTGGAAACTTTTCCATCTAAAGAATATTTCAAGTGATGCAATAACTTTATATCTAGTGATACCACATATTCTGCTCCCCATAGAATTTCTGAATGTCTATGATGCCATTTTTTATTCCTCCACTTCCTACTAACAGCATTACTACAGTTGAAGTGAGAAAACAGAGACACTGCTGTTGTTCTATTGAATGATTTCACAGAGGAAATGTATTTTAGAGTATGCAATTTCCTTTCTTTTTATAATTCTATTCCTTCTTCACCAAAAAGAGTATTTAAAAAAAAATTAGCATTTTTAAAAATGAAGATTTGGGGTCCCTTGGGACTCTTTTTAGTGTTTTTTTTTTTTCCCCTTCCACTGTATTATAAAATGAAGTAACCTGCGACGCTCTTGAAAGAAAGTTTCTGCTGTAAGGTTAATGTGGCATTGTTTTATGTATGTGTCAGAGTGTTCTGTGCATCCTTACTCTCTGTGTGTCAGAAGCATGTGACTCTTTCCATCTACAACATACAGTCACATCCCATTTTTAAGAATTTCAGAGCCTTTGAAAGAGTTCAGGGCATATCCTTACTTTGTCCATGTTCGATACATGTTATTAGGATATGACAATCTCATTTGCACCTGAAGTTCCTACATGCAACTGCACTTTCTGTTTTGTATACAGCGACAAGGACACTTGTGGAACTGGATATACTTTGAGGCCTGTGGTAGTCAAGAGTTTGGCCACCTAAAATCTGATTTAACCCTTCTTGAATATAAATCTATCGTAAAATTATTTATCTGCAGTAAACAAATGAAAATTCAAAACATTGGTCAGTCATATCACTTCTATGTAGATTGCAGATGTAGCTGTCTACCAGTGGAGTCTACATGCCTGCAGTTTTTGTGAGGACATGCCAAATCTGCCAGATGGCCGCTGCCGAGTCTGAGCACCTACTCCCCGTGAGCACATACAAAAACACACATATACAATACTTACATATGCACATACACTGATCAGCACTGACAGAAGCCATAGCACTCTTGCAGACACACAAAAATAGTACTTATGGCCTCGTGCCATTTCCCTCTCTGGCTGCTCAAGATGAGGGCTGTTTAGTGGGAATACATATCTGTACATAAAATTGCAAGGTGATTCCTCCAGCAGCAGGGATCAGGCACAGTCTGTCCTGTTGCCTCCTCTGGGAGGCATTTGTGTTCCCCAGAAGTTGCTGCTTCCTGGACATGCAAGCACCAAGGACACAGATGTACCCTGCCCATTGGTATAGAGCAGACACACGCACAAGTGTGAAGCTCCTGGCATCTGTGCTTAGACATGAGGTCTGTCAGGGGACTTCCCCTGGGTCCACCTGTCTCTCTCTCACACCCTTGCATGCACACACATGCATGCACACATGCCCACACATTCACTGGCAAGTCTCTCACATGACCTGCACCTCCACACTACCTCTAGTGCTAGGCTTGGAGCCCTACTGCCTCCAGGAGCCCAAACCCCCTCGGTGCCTCCTGCTTGGGGATATCCACAACCCTATCATGGGGTATGTGCTCCTTTCCTGTCAGGTCAGGCTACACATTTTCTGCTGATCACAGACTGGCACATGAAGCTTTGAAAGCTCCAGGGCTGCCATCCCTGGCAGTCATCTGTGTGCCACCATGGACACACCTACCCTGACCCACAGTTCCCTCACACAGCCACATGAGACAGAGTTCCTTGCCCAGGAAATAGAAGTGGAGATCAGAGGGAAGATAGGGTTGGATCACATGGGTCAAGTGCTGGGCAAGACCCCGTGAACACACTGACCATCTTCTGCTCACACCTTTCTGGCCCTTTTTATCACCTTTTAAACCTGTTTTCCTGCTTTCTCAGCCTTAGATCACGCTGATCCCCAAGTCTCCTCCCTCTGGTTCTTCCACTGCACATCCCCATAAGCCTTGTGTTCCTGCACCCCATGAACTACCTCCCATACATGGGTAGTGATGTCTCAGTTTGTGGGGAGATCTGGAGAGCCCCCAGCCCCACAGTGTTGCATGTAACCTGGTCCAGGAACTGACACTCCCTGGGACTTCCTGGGGAGGTGCCTGGTGGATGCTGGAGGTGATATCCTGGGTACCAACACACCCTATTCCCAACCCATGGTGTCTCTGGGATCCTTTTTACGGGTGGAGGTGGTATTCTATGGGTTTCTTAATTGTTTTTTTACTTTGTGTTCCTATTTTCTCATGGATATATGCTGTTTTATCACATAACCTTAACAGTTCTACCAGGATAAACCAGAAATTTTCACAGAATCTGAGATTAGTCTGAATTGGGAGGGACCCAGAAGGATCACGTTGTGTCCCCGTGCAATAACATTTAATTTAAATGCAAAGTGCTTTGTAGTTCAACCATCAAAATAATATTTGAAGACAGAATGTTGATGTCTACATTGCATATGGCTTCACTTGGAATAATAGAGCATGTCATCTACATTGTAAAGTTATTTTGAAATCATGAATTCATATGCTGCACCAAAATTAAGTCTAACTTTGACTATCTAACAGTGTAATGATCTGAATTCTGAATTTTTTATTCTTTAAAAAATCTACTGCAATTAGAATATGTTCAAATAATATTGAAAAGCAGGTTGTGGTTTGAGGTATATGAACATCAACATAAAAAAAATACCTCATCTAAGATTAATCACCACAGTTCTGTCGTATTTCTGCAGCTTTAAATCTTCCCTGTTACACTATTCTTATTCAACCCTAGCAAATTAGAATAAAATTAAATTTAGTTAATTCAAATACTCTTTACTTCAAATATTCCTTGGTGGGTGGCTGCGATTTATTGACTCCTTTGCAAAAGTCAGAAGCCCACATTAGTTCCTTGAGGACACCAAGAGCTCATCAGTTGCTGAGAGTTGTTCCATCCTGTCAGCAGCTTGAGCTTCTTCCTGACTCTCCTGAGTGGCAGCTCCTAGCCCCATGCTGGCAGGAGTGAGAGAAGAGTGTTGCATGTTTTGAGAAGAGTGTTGCATATTTCTTCTAAGCTTATTTATGCTAATGCACAGGTTATGGTTTCTTTCCTTCCCCCAACACACATTTGCACATGCACATTCCCCACAGTCTTCTCACTTTCCTCCAACACTTATTGAAGGAACAGGCCCACAGTGCTGTGGAGGATTCAGTGAAACATCAAAAAATCTGATTTTGAGAAACCTGCTTTAACCTCATGTTTATTGGTGTGTTTCTGTGATTGAAGAAAACAGAATCAAACCCTACCAATATTTTGAGTTTTTTCTTTAAAAGGGCCAGGATTTTGCCATCCTTTATGCTTGTTGTAATTAAAGGGGCATTAGCATGACCTACTTAAACTTCTGACAATGGGCATCGTGCTTATGGGATAGTTAACAACTACATAAGACGAGTAGTTGGAAAGAAATACTCTTGCTGACCTAACTTCTCAATAGATCAGATCATTGTCCAGCTTTGGTATGTGCTGGATAGATCCAGAGGAAGGGAGTTTGCTTCCAGAAAAGCAGTTAACTTTTGGGATTGTAACTATACTTCATAGTGAAGAACTTATTTAAATACAGATGCTATTTTTCTTTTTAATTGCATTGATGAGGAATAAAGATTTGGACTCAGCTAGACATCAAATGTACAAGACCTAAAGATATATTATTTCAGGAGTATTATTCCATGTTCCTAATTTCCAATAATTTAGAAGTTTGTGATGCATGGTCTGTTTAAGTAGAAGCCAAAATATTTGTCATGAACACAACAGATTTGATAAAAACAGCAGTAACCAAAAAAGGATTGCACCTTCAGCTGGTTCTCCAATAGCCCGTTATGTTTAAATGCTGATTTAACATAAGCATCCATTTTGCACACAGACATTTTAGCTTATATGAACAGTGCTTTCAGTCCAATCATGCCCTGTTTGCTATAATATAATGTGCAAATGACAAGGTGCAACCACTATTATTGTCATGGTTTTCGGAAGAAATGTTTTTATAATGTTTGTATGTAAACTCATATATGTGCTTATACACTCATGTATATAAAAACAGAAGTTGATTCTGTGGCTGGTATAGATCCATTCTTGTTTCCTGATGTGGAGGGAAGGCCTGAAAGTAAAGTATCTGAGCTAGAAATTTTTAGATGTGCTGTATTTTAGCACCAAAGCTCTCAACAGTATATCTACACTTACGCCAATGTATAAAATGCTGTGAAAAGATGTGTCAATTCCCAGCAAATGCTGTGAATGCCGCTCAGGTATAGTTAGGAATTTGTGCTAAAATCTTGTCTTAATAACATTTTGCATTAAGTGTTTAAAATTCCCCCTCTTATGACATCAAAGGTCATTCATTCAGACACGTTCTTCTTTGAAGTTTTATTATATTCAAAGATTTCATGCCTTCAGCAAAACACAAGACATGCCTATTGGTTCCATTTTACTGTGACAGTGGAAATCATCTAATGAGAAGTTCAGTATTTTGTCGTACATATGCCTTCTCTCTTTTGTATTGTTTGTGTGGAAATATATTTTCAGTTAATATTCTCTCAGTGTCTGTACATAAATACTTTTCTGTTACTTGAATTAAGATGCTTCACTTTGTTAACTTTGTCTAGGCTTATTATACTCTGTGTGACAATTAAGCATTTATGAAAAGTGAAATCTGAGTTGTTCATTGTATCTTTTCCATAAATCATATATTCAGGTTTCTTACCAAAGTGACCCTGAGTTAAAAAGGTTTTTACCTTTAACTTTTTAACCTACTGCCATTGCTATGCCAAGCATTTTGGTATTTGACACAGGAAATGCCATCATCACTGTCAATGCTGTCATGGCTGCAACTCCTTTTTTTGTGTAAGAAAAGTTAATGTTATGGAAAAATTGAGCGGCTAATAGGAAAATAAGAAGAAAATATACAAATGTATCTTGCAGATACAGCTTTCCCTATTATCTACTTCTCCATTTATCAAAGTAATATTTTTTCCATTATATGCATATACATATACATATACATATACATATACATATACATATACATATACATATACATATACATATACATATACATATACATATACATATACATATACATATACATATACATATACATATACATATACTTGTGCATGTACATATGTATGTATATGTATATATGACGTATATGTATATATGTACGTATGTGTGTGCATATATGTATAAATGTACCTGTATATACATATACAGATATACATATATAGATATATATTCATATATATGCATACATACATATATACATATTAAAAAATGTGTGTGTGTGTGTGTGTATATATATGTATGTATGTAGTATACTAGTATACTCCAGGGAGGGTAAAGGAAAGCACTCCACAAACAAGGCAGCTCCTACGAAGAGTACAGGAATGTTTTTAAATCATCTGTGTCAGAGGCTTGTTTACGTCAGTAACCCGTACAATGACCTCCACACACTGAGGGTGTGACTACCTAAACTTAAGGTCTCCTCTGATACAGAGAAGCTTGTAAATTTTGGATGAGACTTCTTTCAGAGTGGAGCTGTGAGACAGAGCTGTGTGATAAGGCTTCCCTGGGCCTCGAGCATTGCTTTGAGGCCCAGAGCCTTGCCGGGTGTCTGTGCCCCAGCCATCAGCCAGCCTCTGCCTGGCTGTGCACTAGACTCCTTCAGTCACACCTTGCACCTGTCTGCTGGCTGCACTCTGGTCTGGCCCCACCTGCTGTGTGGTGGGGCAGCCTCTGTGTTGAGGCACGGGTCTGACATTGTGCTCCCATTTCCAGTGCAGTGCTCAAAGAAGAAATTACGGCTGAAAATCCTTAGTCTGGCTGGAAAAAAAACTTTAAATAATACCGCTTAGAGAGAAGAATTTCGGATGGGTATATACTGGAAACCATGTTGAAGATATAGAAGTTGTTAGAGACACGTGTAATTGATTAAAAAAATAATTCTTTGTTCTCTCTGGCATTGACTGATACTGTTTTCAAACATGAGACAAAAACAGAGCATCCATATTTGAAACAGTTAATGCCCCAGTTGTTCCTCAGGATCTGATTTGTCTTCTTATCTGTCTTGTCTTCCAATCTGTGTTATGTGTTGCTTATATATCACTTACAAACCCATGTCTGTCAAAACAAACTGGCTTAGCCTAAAAATTTGAAATAGTAGATCTCTAATGAAGTCCATTTTGACGGAAATGGCACAACAAACACTCACACAAACAGCTCAACTGGCTCATCAGAGTCTGTTATTTTGTCTCCGAAATGAAATTCTTTAACAGAGTTAGCATTTTACCCCAGTGGCCAATGTAAATTTGATACAGAAATCCAGTGGAGAAAGAAAGTACAGAGAGTGAATAGGAATACTTAAGGAGAGGGAACAGAAATTTGTATGCTACAAATAATGAGCTGGAAGCAATGTGGGTGTATTCAGGAACCACATTCAATAAATATAATTGTTTTATAGTGCTGTAATCATCCTCTCTTGAAAGCACAACAAACCCTCGATGGGTTGTGACTACTCAAGGGTACAGGAAAGAGATGCTGAAATTTGAAAGAACAGATTTTAAGTCTATGAGAAAATACTCTAAAAAAGGCTAAACGTCAAAGCAGAAAATCTTAGACATAGCATATATAGCCTGCAGGCTATTCCTGGACACCTTTCTAAAGAAATGAATCATTTGCAAGAGAAGAATATCTTGAAATAAAATAGTGATAGTAAAGCTTCCATGACTTAGGAAAAGACAGCAAATGTATTGTGAGACAGAAAACCCCCAACCACTTGAGAAGTGTTGTTTTCTTGAAGAAACTGGAAGGCAAATTATACTTAAATATTATAATAAAATACATTGAAAAGAATAATCTGAGTTTCAAGATTAATCAGAAATTTTATGTGTTGGTGAATTCTAGAATTACCTATGTTGTTATAAAATGAATTTATCTCATTTCTTCTATGCCACCCTTCTGCCTCAATATATTTTTTAATTTCTTTTTTTTCCTTAAAAAATACTGGAAATATCCACAATCATAAAATACTTATTAGAAGTTAATAATTAATTTTTTTGAAATTTAAATTTTCACAGGGAAACATTTAAAGTCATTTGAAGTGACTACACAAAAGTGTTGCTGTCATCTTTTAAGTCAAAACTGCAGTGTATCTTTACTACCTCTATGAAATACTGCTCATGTTTTGTACTTTATTTGCATTATGAAGAATTGGCACTGCGAAGACTTTGCTATGGTAGGTAAATTGATACCAGAAAAGAAATGAAAGAGCTAGTTAAATCAGAATATGAACATTGAAAAAGAAAATATCATAGGCTGCAGTTGTATTTTTACACTTGAATTTTATTTTCAAAAGAAATGAAAGCACCCTGATGAAATCCACAAGTTTCTGCTGTGCTCCTTCTGTCTTTAGTAGAAATCAATTAAGCACGGAAGCTGAATACACTTTCACAGACAGAAACATGGTGAGATAATGCTGAAGGTAAAGGTTCTTCAGCAGTGAACTCCCCTTGCCCTGTGAGACGTTTATTAGACATATACTGGATTTTATGCTTTTAAAAACTGATTATATTGCAAAGCATTCATGAAATCTTCATCTTTTTCTCTACCAACAGCAATACCACAGAAGAAAATGCTTTCTGTGAAACAAGAAAAACTGTAATATTTTTTGAAATGTTTTGTGGAAGCATGTTAAGTGGAAGAATATTTTACTATGATTCACAAAATTTAAAGGTCTTGATATCTCCCAAAGTTCAAAATCTACAAATTTGATATTCACAACTGAAAGCAGTACCTCTTTTTAGTCAGGATAGTGTAATGCAACTGTAAGTGTAGAGTAACACAGCCTGAGGAAGCAATTTATCTTTGTCAGATATCTACATCAGGATTAAATGAATTGCAGTCCTGAAGTGCCTCTTTCTCTTTATTGCCAATAAATGGACTTTAGACCACTAACTAGAACAGAGCACATGAAAAGCTCATTTCTCTCTGTTGATTTTAAAGAGAGCCTATATGACTATTTTGTTCAATAATTTCAAATTTAAATTATTGAAAACAAGGAATTAATAAGTGAAGCTGAGTCAGTATTCATTTCAGTAGACTGGAGTTAGAAAATCCTTTGGGAGAAAATCCTAAGAGTAATTCCTGGAATACACCTAGTCAGTTATGCAAATCAGTGTGAAATGGAAACTTCTTTGGGATTTCCTTTTTTTGCTTTCTTGAAGCCTGAAATGACCTGTTTTACTTAATTGCTGTCTTAGCAGATAGGAGTTCAAGCCACAAAGAATTCTTCAAGACTGATTAGTAGAATTTCAGCTATGAAATTATTCTCCTTGCTAAAATCTGTTCTCAGTAAGAAGATATGAAAAAACATCAACCAACATTTATTAGATTTTTTTAGTAAATATATTTAACACAGTAAGAGTCAAAGAGAAACAATGAGAGTCAAAGAATGAGAGAAGGCCTAAAGAAGCTTCCTTTGTGGAAACTCCCGTAAGTTGTGTAGACACTTCCTAAATTGTTTGCACAGGGTAGGCAGAACAGAAACCTCTTCTTATTAATGCCTTAGGGTGCTAAAGTAATGTAAGAAGAACAATGAAGTACACACCACATCTTTTCCTTTTGTTTTTCTCACTGATGTCATCTGTCTTTTTCCTTCTCATTTTCAATTTGAAGGTAAAAGTCTGCTATTAAACGGCACCTTCTGATCTGCAACACAGAAGCCCAGAGGACTTAATCTCTCAAGCTTGCGGGTGATATAAACAGCATGTTGCAGCTCATATATTTTTCCAATTCAGAAGTGCCGGAACACCTAGCTCTCAGATGACTTGCAACATGATGTATGAGAGTGGATATTTTCACACAGCTCGTATGCCTTCTTTCATCACATTTCATACAGGGATGAAAAAATTCCATCTATCTCTTTTTTTAGAATATGCCCACAATTTATTCTACAAATCATTTCAATGTGTTAATAATGTGTTTCATACATGTGGTCTTCAACAAACTCTATACACAGTATACTCTTTTTTACTGGCTGTTTCCACATGGCAAATTTAAATAATTTCAAGCATTGCTAAGCAGATAAATGACCATGTCTGATAACCTCAAAATCCACATGAAAATTCAACTTGTTAGCTGAAAGGAACTGAATCAGCTCTGCTACATTTTGATACTGCACCTGGTCTTGTTCAATTGAATTGAATTGAAATGATCCCATAATTTCACTACCTCCTGTTCACTCTTTTACTTCTCCCCATAAAACCACAGCTCACAGGAAATAGGTACTCTTTACATGTAAAAACATCGCCCTCCTCCCACTTTTGTTTTTCATTTCATTGTACCTCGAAAAATCATTGGAAATGCACAGCATTTGTCATAATAATTTCTGTATTTATGAGATGAATTACATGGTCAATGAATTTTAAAAAATACCTGTTTTAGGTATATGAACTTCAGGAAGCAAATTGTTAAAAGTGAGACTTGGAGTCCAGAACTTACTCCCTATCTATACTCTTCTCTGTGTGGAGGGTGGGTACGTAATGGGAAAAACCTTGATTACCACAGTCATCCTTCTGAGTTGATTTATAACATCTGTGTTAATACTCAGTTGAAGAACAGCAATTTATTGGTGGAATGTACCAAAGAGGTAGAGCAATCTGTTTCTACTCCCTGAGAATGACAAGGAAAGAAAATAAAGTAGACTAAAAGATGTGCCTGTTTACTGTATCTCCTGGGAAAAACACCACTCTGATGCAAATCCTCGTTCAAGGTTTTACATAACCTAGAAATTTAACCAGAAAGCCTTATTGAATAATTTTTAATAAAAAAGCATAGAGGTTCCCAGGTGCACCTGAATTCTTTTAGTACAATATATTTATTCTTTGCTAAAATTCAGAAAAAATATAATCAAATCATAGAGTCACAGAATATGGTGAGTTTGAAGGGACCCACAAGGATCATTGAATCCAACACCTGTTCCTGCACAGCACCATCCCCAAGGGTCACACAATAAGCCTGAGAGTACTGTTAGTGCCCAACCCTGGTATCCGACCTAAACCTCCCCCAATTCAGCCTCATTCTATTTCATCCAGTCCTGTCACTATTACAAGAGTAAAGAGATTGGAACCTGCCCCTCCACTTCCCCTTGGAAGAATGTTGAAGAGTGTGTATCATACTGTCACAAGTGAAAAAAAATCTACATATTTCTTGGGGTTATTTTAGCTTGTTTTAAAGATAGTAAAGTGTTTAATTTCAATTGAAAGACAACTGCTGTGAAATAAGAAAATATAGGTATGTTAAATAAAAGTGGTAATATTTTAAGATTTTGTGATTTACTGGTGACTTTTTGCTCATCACGGTTCATCTCTTCTCAGTAAAACAATACAGACACATAAAGATAATGGCAGACATTACATTTTAAAGCACTATCTAAAATAATCTGTGCACAGATTGTTTCATTCCTTTAAACTATTATCTTACTCTCTCTAAGAAATGAGTTCCCACTTCCTTGTATACAGTAAGTTCTTTTGTTTCTGCTTTGCAATTTTTTTACTTCTGTAGAAGAGAACTCTTAACATCATCAAATCATAGAATATTCTCATCTGGAAGGGGCCTACAAGGATCACTGAAGTCCAGCTACTGGCTCTGCACATGACCACACATGACCAGACATTGCACCTGAGAGCATTGCACAAACACTCCTTGAATGTCTCAGGTTGGAGCTGTGACCACTGCCCCGGGGAGCCCATTTCAGTGCCCAACCAGCCTGTGAGTGTAGAACTTTTTCCTAACATTCAACCTAAACCTCCACTGACACTGCCTCATGCCATTCCCTTCAGTCCTGTCACCAGTCACTGGAGAAGAGACCAGAACAGGCCCATCTTCTTCCCTTCATGAGGAAACTGTGCACCATGATGAGGATTGCCCTCAGACTTTAGGCTGAACAAGTCAAGTGATGCCAGCTCTCTCTATGGCTTCCCCTTCATCCCCTTCATAGCCCTTTTCTGGACATTTTGCAATATCTTTATATCTTTATTTTGTTGCAGTGCCCAGACCAGCCCCCAGCACTGGAGGTGAGGCTGCCCCAGCTCAGAGCACAGCAGGACAATCCCCTCCCTTGCCTGGCTGTGATGCTGTGCCTGATGCCCCCCAGGACAGGGTTGGCCCTCCTGGCTCCAGGGCACTGCTGGCTCAGGTTCAGCTTGCCACAGACCAGGAAGGTCCCATTTTGCAGGGCTGCTCTTCAGCCTCTCATTCCTCAATCTGTCCATACATTCAGGATTCCCCCATCCCAGGTGCAGAATCTGTCTCCTGTTTTTGTTAAACTTGATACAGTTGGTGATTGTCCAGTGCTCCTGTTTGTTTAGGTTGCTCTGCAAGGCCTTTCTGAAGATAAGGGAAAATCAGTCTAATGAGTCACAAATAAAACCAAGATGTTTTTTATTTAAAGGAAAGCTAGTAACATGATTGATAAAAGTGAATATTAAATTTCATTCCCTTTGCAAGGAATGAACAACAATCTGCTGAAAATACTGAAGGAAAAGCCTTTTATTTTGATGATGTTCCTTGGGTGTGTCCAAAACTGAATTAATACAAAGCATCACAGTATAGTCTGACCTCAAGAAGATTAATTCTTGAAGTCTAGAAATGAAACTTACATAAACTGTAAAGCGTTTTCATCATGGTCATGCATAATGTAAGTTAAAAAGTTGGCCAATCAGTGAGTATTCACTGATCTTATTCATAGAATCATTAAGGTTGGGAAAGACCTCTAAGATTATCTATTCCAATCTTTGACTGAACACCACCTATTCAATAAAACCAGATTACTATGTATCATCCACGCAAATTTTTTTTGTAAACTAAAGTGATGAGCTTTTTTCGATGGAGACTGAGATAGCATAAAATATGTTTCTCTGTGCAGGATGCATGGCAAAAAGCCAACTGTGCTAAAGCAGAGCAGACATGAACATAATTTTTCATCCTAGGATACCATCAGTATCTGTAAAAATATCAGTAAAATTTAAAATTTAAACTGATAATCACTCAAATATTCTGCCCAAGATTTTCTATACTTCTAATTTTTCTGTTTCACTATGGTCTTTTTGCAGCAGGTGTGTGAGTAGTTAGGAATACGTATGTATTTATGTATATGTATGTATATGTTTTGGCAGGGCAGAGCATTCCAATAGCCAATAGCAGCACTTTCTCAGGAAAATATTTCTTAGCTACCATTTGAAAGATACTTAGTGTCCCCCAATGACCTGCATGTAAACAGTCTTTGAAGTTACACTGACAGTAAATCCATAAGAAATTCAGTTTATATGGCCCACTGGCATAATCTTTGCTTTAGAAGTAACACTGAAATGTAGAAAGGACCATGCTTTTGATTGCTATATATAGAGCATGAAACTTTTCAAAAGAAATAATAGTTCTCTGACACAAAAGTTTTCTGTCATCAGATAAAACTGCTCAGAATAAACTTAAAAATATATAATCTGAGACAAAATAAACACTTTAATATGAGAGAACTGTCACTAATATATATCTTAAAATTACTTAATGCTTTCCATGAAAAATCCTGTTTCTTACACTTTCCAAATTTTCTAAGCTTTAATCACTTGATGTGAAAATTTCTTTGCTTTCTGCCTGTGTCAGGCTCAGCTATTTGGGAAAATAAACCAGAAAAACTAGCCAGCCCTAGTTCCAAGCTAGAGACAGATAGTCTTGTCAAATGTTCTTACTTTTTTTTTTAAATACTCTTTGGATGGTGAGGAGTTGGGAGGGGAAGAGGAAAGCAAAACTATAATACTTGACCAATGCAGCACTTGTGTTATCCAGCAAACTGATGAAAATCTTATTTTTCATACAGAAATTTGATTATTATATGGAAATTGATTTCATTCAGAAACTATGTAGGAAATTCCTAGTTGATCTATCCTGATTCTTTCTATTGAAAGAGAAATTTCTGATTTCACCAATTAGCTAAGTTTATGCACAAAAATAATTTTTCTATACAATGGATATTTTATGAAAAGAAAAATGACATATGAAGCATTGAGGACAGGATAGAAAAAATGCCATCTTGATATACTGTCTGATAATATTCAGTGTTTAGATCTTTTAGATTTTCTAGAGTCACTATGGTGTTGTATACAGTGAGTAATTCTCTCAGCAAGCACTTGCAAAGGAAGAAAGTACTTGTGGTCTAATCAGTTTATATCTTATGCCAGACCAACTCTTATTGATCCTTCTCTTTAGGAGAAATCCTATTCTTAATGATCCTTTCAAGCTTCTTAATAAACAAGAGAAAACTTATCTGGTAGTCCTTCAAGTATGAGTATTTGATGGTGATTTAATGAGTGACTTTCTACTGTTTTTCGTTTGAATTTATCACAAGTTTAGCACGCCTATAAAGTTAACAGGATGTCTAAAAATGTGCAGTGTATTGCTTTATTTAGCATCATTAAATTGGCAAATATTTTTGGTGATATTGATCTTAAAGCTCACAGAGAAAATCAGTATCTTCTGGCACTAGCAGTAAGTGCTACTGTCTCAGTAGTTGGCTTGTGGAAATTCATTGACATTCATGTCTGTGACTAATGCAACTTCTTTTACAGAGCTTATGGAAACTTAAGAAAGCTTTTAGAAACCAATGTGAGTTTGAGTTACAGTAAAAAAGAAGCCAACAAAACACCCAAGTCTACAAAATCTGCATTTTGATTAAAGTTTGCAAGGTTTCAGAGTTAGCAGGTATTTGAGAAGATGCTATTATTTTTCCTCAGTACTGCAAAGAAAAGATCTAAGGTAAAAGATCTACTTCACCAAGGTAAAAGTACATTCACAATACTACCAGTTCACAGTCACAGGTGATCTTGTTTCCTTGCTACAGAAGGAATTGTAGCTACTCCTATGCTGGGAAAAGTGTAGTCTGTTTACTTTCTTAAAAATTTGCTGTGGAAAACCAGCTTTATAACCCACTTCTTGAAATTTCAATATCAGATTTCTTCAGGCAGAAAAGTCTCCTCCAGGTCCAAATTTAAGGCCCAGATACCTGCTTATTAAATACACGTGTAGTCAGTAGAATTGTATGTAAAGGTTGAAACGCCTTATTTTCTACCATATACGAATTCTCAAATCAAAATCTCAAATCTGGACTAGAATCAAGATGCATAGTGTAAACAGATATCAACCTAACCACTAAACACTCAACTGTGATGGAAGATGTGTATAATCTACTATGAAGAAATAAATTAACAAGTAAACAAGGCCCACTAATACATGAACACCATAGTAACTTGCACATATATATGTAATCTTTTACAGACAATAATACATTCATGACTCTTGCAGATGATTTTATTTGTCCTTTATTATAAAAAACCTGAAAATAAGAAAATGTGATCATTTTAATGATCAATTAAAGGCTATGTTTCTCAAAGAATGGTCTGGGAGCAAGTAGGAACAAGCTTTTGTGTTAACTGGCCATACAGATAGCTCACCATATCAGTAAGACTGCATAAAGAAGTGTTGGAGAGTGGGAAAAGAGTGAAAACCCAAGACACTACATCTTGAAGCTCTGCAACAATAGATTATATTGTATGTATTTTTAATTAGTTATTCAATTTTATCCTGAGAAGAAAGAAAGGTCTTTCCAAACAGTCTATGGAAATAAATGGTAATGCAAAACATATACTAAATTAAAGATATTTCACAAAAACTTGCGAAGCAAAACACAGTTATATTACAGTTGTAAAACAAAAGGGAATTTAAAGTAACAAAAACAAAACAAAAGAAAGAAACCAACAAACCCCAAAACTATCCAACCAAAGAAAACTATGGCACTATGGGAAATGAGATCTGAGTCCTTAGTAATATAATTATTATATTACTTGTCTATTCACTAAGCAGTAAAATTAATAACAAAAATAAGTGTCATAGCCTGAAAAAGGAGAGAATTGAGGCAATGTGTGTCCATACAAAACTATGCATACATACGCAATGTAAACAAATACACATACTTCCATGGATACCTGCACATACAAGTGTATGTAAACTTTTTATTACACATGTCCTTTCTTATGTTGAGGACTCCAGAGCTGGATTCTGGGTGGGAGTTTAATAACAGTGGAGTAGAGGGACAGAATCACCTCCCTTGACCTGCTGACCATTTTTCCCTTCAGGCAGCTCAGGATGCAATTGGCTTTCTAGGCTGTGAGCTCACATTAGCCAGGTGATGTGGAGCTTGTCTATGAACACGGCCAAGTCTTTCTTCCCAAGGCAGCTCTTGATCCATTCTCCACCCAGCCTGTATTTGTGCTTAGGTTTGCCCTAACCCAGTTGCAGGACTTTGCATTTTGCCTCCATCTTATTGTCCATGTTGACAGCAAAGATGCTAAAAGGTGCTGGCCCCTATACTGATGAAGAACATCACTTGTCACTGCTCTCCAGTAGCATATTGACTTGTTGACCACAACTCTTTGAGTGTGGTGATCCGGGCAATGTTTAATCCATTGATGGTTAGGCTACCCATTAAATCTATGTGTCTCCAGTTTAGACATAGAGATGTGTAAGACAGTGTCAAATGCTTTGCATGATTGCTGGTTAGTCTTTTTACAGTTTACTCACAATGGAAGCATTCTCTTCCTCATTTGTATAGCTAAGCTATACCTAATCTTTTTGACATAAATCTTTCCATTATTATGATCATAAGAAATTTTGTTTCTTTCGTCATTCAAAAAATGAAGGATCTCCATTTACAGCTGTCTTTCCTCATTTAATTCTTCAGCATGACCATAGTAAGTATTTCCTTATTTACAGTTTTAGAGTAATTTTTCATCTCAAATGTGTGAATATTTAGCTCATTTATCAAAGAGACATAAAGTATGAGTTTGTCTGAATTTATAGAATTTTAATGAATGCATGATATATTTTTTCTTATTTCTTGTTGAGAATGCCAAAATTAAATATAGTATTGGACTTGTTACTGATGACAATTTATGAAATTACAGATATTTAATAGTATTCTTCAAGACTTTGGTATCCACCAGATAATGAACAAATGTAAAATGTGTGTATTCTGCCTTTTGTACAAATGCTGCCTCATTTGAGTACCACACTAAATTACAGAAATCCTGCCGCTGTAATATACTAGAGTTCATTTCCTCCCATGAAAAATTAAGGTTTCCCACCAACCAGCAAAGGATTCCAGACAAATTAGAAGGCAAATTCCTTTGGTTTTTAGTAGTGTCAAAGCACTTAACTACGATGTAATCTTTTAAAAATACTATATGATAGCTTAATTTAAAAAATTTTATGTGTGTAGTTTCATTGAAACAGTAGAATGGTTAATAGTCTTGTGTACTAAATCAGGGGGAGATTTTAATTTTAAATGTTTTGCAAATGTAAATTATATTTTCTATAAAATATTTATTGACTTTGTGCTTATTTTCAGTTTCTGCTACAAAGCTAAGAGGGCCTATTTAGACAGCAAAAGTTCTGACAGAGAGGAATTGCTAATGGTAGTTGATGCTTGAAGCTTCACAGACTAGATAAAACAGACACCTTTTATTTAACCTGGAAAGTCCTTTCCTCATTTACTTTACAAGTTGTTTATATTACAAACTTTAAATCCCAGCCATATGGCCAAGATATTTTAATTATGGGCCATCTTATGCACCAATCAAAGAATAAATTAACCACACAATCTTACAATATCGAGGCCATGTGGAAGCCTATATTTAAATTTCATTCATGTCTGTGACAGTTGCATTGTTCTTAAAAGAGAACTCTTCTAATCTACTCCAGGTTGAATCTTACTATTGTGAGCAAATTATAACCAAGCCAATTTTAATTACCTTTTGGGGGAAAAAGCTGTGACTAAAACAATTATGTGAGTCTACTGAGCCTGTATTATTAACACTAAATGACATTAATATTTTCATATGATTAAGCAGGAATAATAATTATATTAATTATAATTTTTATATTTAAAGAAGGAAGAAGTCACCTTATTTTAGAAAACCTCAGCCCTTTTTTGTGTTATATTGTGCTGCTCTAAATCCACAGCATTTACATAGACATGGTATGCAAATAATCTAAGTACAGAATGTGAACAGTTCATGATTTAGGCTCCAAGTCCCATATAATTAGTATAACAGATCAAATCCCTCTAAATTCAAGTTCTGCATATGCATACATTAGCATGAATTAATGTAAAATTATTGTCTAGGCAAGATTACATGTAGGTTAGTAGAAATTTAGGTAGTTAAGATTATGTAAAGAGAAAAGTAACACACTGTGAGTTATAAACAGAAAGAAATTATACACAAACATATGGAAAAGAACTAAAGAATCTGACTTATCACCTGTAAGAGTGAAGAGAATTTTAATATAGATCACTAGAAAGTTATTCAAGTCAGTGCAAAAATAATGATCACATTTGCCTTTATAAAGCTGGGGGTTTCTTATGTTTTTAACACATTTTGAGACCTTTTCTTCATGCTTTTCTTCTGAGCGCACATAAAGCAAGTTAGATTAAATCCTTAACTTTTCATAGGATATGTACAATGAAAAGTTATTCAGAAAAATAAAATACTTCTTTAAACACTGATAATGATTTGAGAAATATATTCTCATATTTCTTTTATGTCCAAGACAGAAATATTGAAACCTTGATGCTTCAAAGGAACTAAAACACTCCTGACCTGGAATGTGATCCTGGAATGTGATGTGACCTGAGCTGTGATCTCACAACTGGAAAAAACAGGAACTGGTTGAAAAATATTTTTATTTTATAAAAATTGCTTTAAATTGCATTTTCATTTTCTTCAGTTTGATTTTGATGTTTAAAGTTTTTTTTTTAAATATACTCATCAATAAGACAATCTTAAATGAGATTGACACTTTATCAGACAGTAAATGCCAAATGTGTAATAAGATTCTGAACTAAATTTGAGTCACGATAATAGTAACAATTTGTCTTAAGGTAAAATCTGTTCTCCAGTGTTAATTTGCAATAAAAGAAGAATTATTCTGAAATAAAAGTATTATAAATCCAAGATATATTAATTGACAATTTATACTAAATTAAAACAGAATTGTCAAAAGTTTTTCTATCAAAACCACTCATGGAGGAGCCACATCTTGGGGTTGTTATAGAGAAAGGGCATGGTAACAGAGACCTCAAAATGCAAGCATAAGCTGAAAGCTAAGGTTTTGGAAATGCTAGCAGAAACAGCAGGCCTATAAGCACAAGGCACAGATGGTAATTAATGGTTTATTAAAGGAGAATAACCTTTGGATCTGTGTGAAACCAACTTTAAATGTAAGAAAAAATCCAAAAGAATAAATCTACTTCACAAGCAAATTTGAATATAATGTGGAACTGGGAACTATTGAAGAAATGTCCGGTAAAACACCATGTTGGGAAACACATGAAGTGATCCCAAAAAGAGGAGGAAGAAGACACCCTACCAGCATCACACTTCCCCAGCAGAGAACTCACATTTCTGAAACGCACTGATCTTACCTTCTGCATCTCCAGCTTCTTCCTGAAAAAGACTGATTGCCCATTGACTTTCGAACACAGAGAAATAGTATAAAGTATAAATGAGGTGCTATAATTGGAAAATGTTGACTACAGCTCTTGGTATCATCACTAAACAAATAATTTTCAGGCTGTTAAGACTATAGTCACACTAAGCTCTTGTCTTCTCACTTAAGGTTTTTCCTTTAATCCAGAGAAACTGAAAAAATAATGTGATGACTCTGTTCTTGTGGATTAGTTGTTAAAATTTAATTGCAACAAATTAGGGGAATGCGGGAAAACTAGGCAATAATTTGCAAAGTAAAATGGAAGTATATGATTTTACCTTCTAAGTGCATTGTCCACTTATTTGAGCAGAAATATTTTTGACCCCAAACTAACTGTAATAAATCAGATTATCACATCTGCACTGCCATTTTGATTACTGAAATTTCTTTAAAAATATTATAACAAAAAATAAGTAATAAACATTTTTATTTTCAATATTAACTCTTTTTCCCATGCCTCAGCTAACTAAAAATAAAAGAAACTTTTAGGGGAAAAAATAGCTACTTATCTTTTTCCCTTGAAATTATGTAACATATTCTAAGCGGCTTGAGAGGCAACCTATATAAAGGCAAATTTCTATTAATTTCTATTAGTGCTGGTTGCACTGATCTTGGCTGATCTCCAGCTTTTCAGCTAGAGATAATTTTCATTTTACTGCAAGAACATTGATTACTCTTTCAAAAGGACAATGTGTAAAATGCAAAAAAAAAAAAAATTTATCCCTAGTTTAGTCTGTATATGCCAGAGTCTGTGCATTTTTCTGCAAACTCTCACAAGCACAGGGCAGAGATCCTTCAACGCATTATTAGGAAAGTAAAATAAGTGACACAATATTTGCTTGATGACTGGCCATCTTCCCCAAACTGTGTCTTGCACTGAGAGGTGTAACAAAAACCAAAATGTTTTCATTCCTTTAAACTTAGAAAGTTGCATGCTTCTGCACAGCAATATGAGAGTTCTTGTACTTGTAATGTTCTCCTTGCAGAGGCAGTTCATCTTAGCAACTGATTATTATAGATGTGATTACTGTCCTTTTCAATGTGTTTAAACTGAAACATAGAACTCATACACAAGCTGTTACTACCTATCATCTTAAAATTTGACTTAAAATAATAAAAAGAATCATGGACAAAGCCTTAGTATAATCCAGGAATCATAAACTGTAAACTTCAATTTTCTTTTTCTTTCCCTCCAGGGATATTGTACATCATACATTAAAGAGATCCCACACCTTTTTAGGAAATACTTACACCACATAAGAGGAAGGTAAATTTAATGTGCAATGTATACACTTACAAATCTTAAAACCTTTCAATTAGTATATTGGGGAATGAAATGTCCCTAAGGATGCTAATATCTTGATTTTAAATATTTTGTGACAAATGGTCTCTAATATGAAGAACTGAGAACCCTCAGCAGTACTGTATCATTTAGAGGTTAGTACATAGACACAGAAAAGTGGCAATTTAAATGGAGACCTTCTCATCAGAATGTAGGAGTTGAGCAAGAAGGCAAAGGGATTCCAGGATGACAAATTTAGTGCTTGGATATCCCAGCTAACATGCCATTATTGCTCTATTCTTTTCCCAGGAGACTAGGAGAACTCAATAGGCTGTAAAAGTGGGAAGGTGCTTTCAAAATCGACTGTGCATTTTTACGTGCAGAGCAAATGCTACATCAAGGGAAATAACATCAAAATATTGTATCTAATATATGTTGTTGTTGACTGGATGAGCCATAGGGATATATTTTAAAAGATCTGTATCTTTTTAGGTCTTAATTAGTAATGTAAGTCAAGTATTGGTCAGAAGCAAACAAAGGTCTTAAATGTTTTCTTTGTTTAACCAAGTTATGGGTTTGAGTCTACCTTCAAGTGAAGATACATATGTATTAAAAATATTGCCTTGAAAATTGATATTTTAGTTCAGATTATTATAGCACAGAAGACAATGATATGAGTAATATTTCTGAAACTCCTTAGAAATAGACTCTAAGACGGTTTCCTTCTAAGGAAGTTTTCCACTTCATCTTCCAGAACTAATGCATCACTCCTTGGTTTCAACTGGAAGGATTCTCATAAATTTTCTTCAATAATATATGAATAACTAAAAGGAAAAGATTACAAAAAATGTGCTATTAGTCACATTATATCTTGGAAACAATAATTCTTTAATATGGTTATTTGAAGTCAGGGTGATTTCAGATTATAGCTTCCCAAGCCTGTGCCTAATTGTAAAAAAAATGTGCAAAGACTGGCTGAATATTCTGGCAGCTCAGGACTGTGATTTGTGGTTTATAAGGAGCAACTAACTAGTGGACATTTCTCCCACTTCCTCTCACATGCAGTCAAATAAATTGATGAGTTTATACTGTTGCCAATCCAAATTTGGTGTGAATTAACAACTGGATAGAGACGGGAAGGACATTTTACATCTTTTTACATTGCCTTTTCAGTCACCCTAGAGTAGGAAAAATGCATTAATTTATATTGATATTTCTTTAAGTGTTTTCATTATACTCATGCTTCATTCTCAAAACAATTTCAGTAAATGAAAAAAATATAGAAAGCACTAATTTATATGGAAGGTACTCTAACTAGCAGGGTACATTATTTCATACTATACTATTAAGGTATTCAGAATTATTAATGTTAATTTAAGACAGAAAAATTGCAATAGTTCAATCAAAGAAATGTATATTTAGTAACAATACAGTTTTTGCACTGTAAAATACATATCTGCATATTATATCCTATGCTTGCATAAACGGAAACACATATATGTATTAAGATATATACTAATATGAATATATGTCTATACACATATATTTCTCAGGGATAATTTTAAGGTTAAAATGTTTTGTTTATTCGACATTAGGTTAAAAAGGTGGAAGTTTATAAATTGCAAGCTATAAGTTTTGAACACCAGAAGATTGAACATTTTACTTCAAATCAGGCAATACATCTAATAATTTTTAAATTAATACAGATGTAGTCAGGATTGATGCTAACAAAAAACCTTTCATCCACCCATAAAATTCCTGATAGATTATGTGCTCCATTTTAACATATGATTTTAAATTCAGCAACAAAATATCCATAGTTCATAGCTTTATTAAAATGAAATATATATGTTAACTGTTATTTTATGATTTCCAGTAGGAGTGACTGATATCTTATTTTTAATTTAAAAT
The DNA here is from genome assembly GCF_052056855.1 of Sturnus vulgaris. NCBI lineage: Eukaryota > Metazoa > Chordata > Aves > Passeriformes > Sturnidae > Sturnus > Sturnus vulgaris. The sequence goes on from NC_142283.1 coordinate 50,765,326, forward strand.
TAAATTTATAATTTTTTCAATCCCACTCATAAAGTAGCTGTATAACTCACCAATGCCTGAACTATTTTGTCTTGTTAGTTATACGGGCTTGTTGTCTATGAGTTTGATTGATTATCAATCCTCCCTGAAAAATAACAAGTAATTAGACAGAGCTTAGAAAGTTGCAATTAGATTCAAGAGCACCATTTTTTTAACCTATATTGCTGCATTTATTTTCCTTCAACACTTTTTTTTGTAGTTTCTGTTACAGGCCTCCCTCTCTGCTTATTCCATCTTACTTTCACATGCTGATATTACATTTAGAGACAGTGTGGGACTGAGACTTTTGCTGTTTCATAGTAGAGCTGACTCCAAACTGCACTAAGAAAACCAAGTTTAAGTAGTTGAATATCTGTTAGTTTTAACACCAGACATATACCATTCAAGAGCCTTCACATTGTGACAGCTATAATTTCCTTGGCCACTAGATGTACTCTTTTTTTTCTAAAATTTTATTAAGTTGTTTTATCCTGATTGAATTGAGAAAAAGAACAAAACAAAAAAACAAGCAAACAAATTAACAAGCCAAAAAAGCAATAAAACAGTCAAAAAACCCAACCACGAAAAACCCACCCAAACCCAACATCCAAACCTCAAAGGCTTGACTACTGTAATGGTCCCAAATCATCACAACTCTAAAAATTGTGCGGATTTATATGTGGCAAAACACAATTCATTTGTAGGACTTAGACAAAACTAGTACAGTCAGTGAAAGCTGATTTACTCAGCAAGGCCTTGGTAGTGGCGGGGGCTGCTGGGGTGGCTTTTGTGAGAAACTGCTAGAAGCTTCCCATATGTCAAAGCTGGTCATGTCATCGACACTACAAAAGTCAATGGGTGAAAACTGAGAGGAAGAAAATTCTTTATTAATAACACAAAACACTTCTTTTTTCTCTCTCCTTTTTTTTTTTTTTTTTTAAATAATGAGGAAGGCCAGAGACAGATTGCCCAGAGAGGCTGTAGAGTCTCCATCCATTCTTCAGAGATATTTAAACCTACCTGAATATGGTACTGAGAAACCGTATAAACAGCTATAAACAGGAGTGTTACTACACTATCAATCCCCCTCTAATTCTGTGACTTTGAAATGTTTTGGAATCAGTAAGCAAGTGGAAAGGTTTAACTGCTCTAGTACATTTGTTAGTAGTCAGCAATGCTTCATTGGTGAAACATGTTCTCATAAATGCACAGACTGATATATGAACACAGAATGATGTCACAATTTTACAGATTATGAACATTTCCTGGTGGCAAGTATGAGGAACTGAACAAGAATCTTGTTAATTGAACCATTTCAAGCAAAAATGCTTCTAAAACTTTATACATGTTCATTTATGTCTCAATGTTTTTGGTGATGGGGAAATAGATGTGCATCTGATGAAAAGGTTATTTCCTTTTGGTAAGGAAGTTGTGTTGTTCTACAATGGCTAAGAATCTGGTCTATTATGCCTTCTTGTTTGTTAATTTAGGTTTTTGTTTTACCTTATTTTCTCTTTTACCATATATTTTATTACAGCTCTGCATAACTTTTAACAAACCCCTGACATATTCATTGAGATCTCCATCTAAGCAATCATTCAATGTCTGAAGAGACTATATAATAGTAAATCGAAAAGGATCAAAATGTTTTCATATTACTAGTAAAATATTGATAAGGGTAAGACTAAAAGTAGTCTGAAAAAAAATGGCCCTGAATAGTGGCTACTTAGTTAGTGCTGTCCAAAGGAGCAGAAAGGGTATCCAGATAGAAAGTGTAACAGAGGAACCAGGGAAGGTTCCTCTGTATATCATCATGCTATACCATCATGTAAATACCATCATGATATTTGCTGTTACTTTAACTCTTTGGGAAGCATGTGTGGGAAATACCCAGAAAAAAACACAAAGGGCAGCATTTTCCATAGTATTGTTCAATATTCTAAGTATTTTTTCTGTCCTTTATGCATTTCCTTTTATAACAAAGGACTTTAGTTCATCTTTTAAAGAAGTATAAATAAATCTAAATTTTAAATGCTTGAAAAAATCTTGGAAGCAAGAGATGTTTTCAATGCTAAATGCATAATCTTTTGTTCCAAATATTTAGTTATAGTATTTTAATTTTATGTTGTTAAAAACCTACTTGAGAAAGTGTATTTACCTTTCAAAATGATAAATTACAATGAAAAAATTCGGGCTAGTTAAAAAACATTGTAAATAATCTTGAATATTTTTCAGGGGTGGTAGCCTGAATGTCTAGAGAATTACATATCCTAAGATGTAAAAAGGAGTTTATTTATGCTACACAGATCTTCACAGATCTGCATATGATTTTCACCTGTTTCGCACCAATATTTCCATAATGCTTTGTTTTACAATATCTTTTCTAAAATACATATAAGTGCCTGCTTTATATTTCACTTAACAGTCCTATGGAACAGCTAGATACGGAGGAATCTTCAGTTTTGAGTTTCAAATGATTGAAAATGCTCAAACTATCTGAGCAAAAGTCAAAGGGCCAAGAAACCAAAACACCTTTTCCCTTATACAATAACAAAAAATAGAAAGGGTCAGGATCATTATCTCATAAAAACTGGTCTTGTAACATATGTATACTCTCTGGAACTCAGCATGAGACAGGCTTTGTGCAGCAGCTTTGTAATCTAGTTTTTTTAGCAAGACATTTAAAAAATGAAGAATTCTACAGAGTGGATCAGAGCTATACATTGTCATTGGAAGGGACTGACTTATCCTTCTTCCTTGCAAAGAGAATCATCTTACAAAGTCATTATTTCCCCTTAACGGAGATGTCACATGAAACGTGGAGAGAAAGCACCATTTGACTAGGAAGCGAGAGTCACACTTCTGAGCTACCATTCTGTGACAGTTATTAAAAGATCCTTTCTTGTTCTAAAGACCCCTTTTTTGAATTCTATGGCTTGATGTTCAACACTTTAAATTTCACCTTTTAAACTTGAAAAATGTGAAAATAACACAGAACAAAGTTCTTCTGAAGTCTGAGATCTACAAATGAGCTTGTTTTTGTCTAAAAAAAAAGTTGTGAGAGAGAGCTGTAAAAGAAAAAATAAGACTGTGGAATTCCAGACTGTATTCAAAGGACAGAGATTGTGCTTCTCCATATTAACCAATATTTCATAGTAGATTTAGATTTTTGTGGTTTTAGCAGAACTATATTTGGAAAGGTACTATAGAGTGTGCTACTTTTTTATTCTTCATTGTTTTCTTTAAAGGTAATCTCATACTCAGAAAATAAAGATTGAGTATGGTTAAACTTAAATTCCTTAGGGAAAAATACATGGCCCCATATCAGAACCATTGGATAATGTGACTGCATACAGCAATTCAAATTGAAATTGAGAGATTTTGAAGGTATTTTTCTTGTATATTTTCCTATTTAGCTTTGATTTAAAGAAATCCAAAAAACCCAAATAACATATTCTTATAATAATTTGTGATGATCAAATACAGTGTCTTTCTATATTTTTTCTTTAAATAAACTGCTAGAGTATCAATGGCAATCCAGGTAAGGAGTACAAAAGTAAATTAAAAACCTCCAATATACCTTACTGAAAAGCAAGTTATTTTCTGCTGTTCTTAACTATTTATCCCTACTAATTTTATGCCTGGAGTAATCATTGTAAAACTTATAATTATCGACAAGAAACTTACTTTCTTTACAAAGGAATGGAAAAATTCTTCCAATTTACTTGTACAAGAAAAAGAAAAATGTTTCATATGTTCCTGGAGTCTTTGAAGTCCCTGCCTTATTATCAGATATTTACTGTTCTGCAGTAGGAACTTCAGGTTCATGCTCTGATACAATTGGAACTTGAAGCTTCAGTACCATCAAAAAATTCCTTTGAAATTAATGATTGTGAAATAGTTTTAAAGAGACTTCATACTTCCATGAACGATTTGTGGTTGGCACAGGCTTTTCATTCAACTTCTTTTTGTTTTGTGAGTTTTTGTGGGTTTTGGAGTGCTTTTGTCAGCTGGTTGTTGGGGTTTTCAGGGGAGGGGAGGGGATGGTTATTCTTTTGGTTATTTTTGTCGGAGAGTTTTTGTGCCAAATTTGTGTCTTCCATGGCACAAATATTTCCAATTTTATACATCTTGCTGGTACTTATTTTTCACTTTCTCTATTATTATTGCCCTTCATTTAAACCCGTTTTTTAATGTCAAAAGTTGCTTTCCATGGTCCTTATTTAATTTTCCTTAGAATACAACAGCATATTTCTTTTATTTCTGCACTTCATTGACTTACAAATAATAACAAAGGAAATTTGAACTATTTTCTTCCTGCAGTCAGTAGGTTTCTACACATTTTAAGTAAGATCAATTAAAGGAGAAACATTTGAAATAGCTGTGAGAGGCTCTTAGAAAATGTCTGAAAGTGACTGGAGAATACACAGCATTCATGAGAGCTATTTCTGCTCTGTTTTTTAAGAAAAGGTCACCTTAGTTGAATCCTACATGAAATAAAACTTCTAGCTAATGAGCATCTGCGAACTTGTCCTTGTTTATTCAATTAGAATTTTTATCCACTGGTCAGCAGCTATGCATGAATCCCTACAGGTATTTTGCAAAATCTTTTAGTAAAATCAGTGACTCATGTGATTTCATGTGAACTAGTTCCCTTGAACTGTTTGTATATCTGAAGTAGCTTTAATAATCTGTCTTGGGAAAACTCTAATTGGTTTTGAAAATATGAGAATGAAGTCAACATCTATGTTTCTATCTAATGTGGTGCATTTAATTTCACATTCTTTTATTATGATCTGCATAGCTAGGACAAAGAAGAAATGCTTGCTTTCATATTTATGTCTGCTGAAAGAAGTCAGTAGAGTATAGCCTGTGTAAGCTTTTGAAGCTGAGTTCTTGCCTTGCCTTATTTTCCAGTCTTTTTCCCTTAAGGCCACAGATCTGTTGTTTAATTGAAAATGTATAACTACTGTTTTTTCTGTGCACAAGTCCAGTTTTCTAGCAAACTATGCTGTCTGAAGAGGCATCTTCAAAATCTGAGGGGAAATGAGAATATTTTCCCCAAGGGTTTAAAGGAGCATCAGAATGCAGATGTTTTGTAAATTTGTAATAGAGATGAGAATACTAGTACACTCTATTGTGACATAAAGGCACTAATCACAGAAGGATTGCTGTAACTAGTAGTTTAGATTACCTAGGAATGAAAAGAAAACATCAAAGAAAAAAGATAATGCTTTCAGTACTTAAGATGTTGACCACTACTCAGATATTATAAATATCTGAGACGGAGAAGAAAGAGAATTAGCATGAATTGGTGAATGCTGGATATAAGGGAACAAAATGAGAAGGAAGTGAAAGTGGCAGGAAAGTTTCAAACAGTAATTTGAAAAGAAATTTATGAGATAACTGGACGAAGTGTAATTGAGGATGAACTGTCCAGAAAACGCAGCCACAGTTCCAGAGTATCTGCAAATGGGAAGTCTTCTTCGACTCAGAATTTTTTAAGACAGATTTTTCCCATGAAGCTGCAATGATAATAATTTAGCCAGAGTAATTTACAAGAAAATTTTTGGTGCTATTTCCACAAACTGCATGGAAGTAAAACTTTTTCATACTATCCTCAGACTTCAGATAATTCCTAACTAGGCAGTAGTTGTTGTTTCAGGTATGGAAACAGTGACAGAATATCAAACTAAACAATACTGTGTCACCAGTGAGAAAAATTATCAGTTTTTTCAGATTTATTTGCATTATGAAAAATGTGTTTCCAATGGACATAGATATTCAGAGTAGCATTTAATGAAATGTTCAAGCTAATATGTAGTGACACCTACACTATGTACCAGTTTCACCTAATTTTAGATATAATATGGTTTAAGGTTTTATTTTATTGTTTAAATGGCAAAGTTGATGGAGGTTAATAGCATTCAGTTAAGGTCAAGAGAGACAGACTTTATTCATGAAAGAAATCTCTAGGGTCAGAAGTCACTAGCATAAGTTTGTAGAAGACAATAATTTTCTTTACAGAAAATATTTTTTCATGGGAAAAAAGAAAAGTAAAAAAGAAAAAAGTTTGTCTTTCCAAGAGAGAAGTGTGTTATTGTAAATGAAAAAACCAGTCAAAAGCTGAAAGGTTTCTGGTCAGATTCGATAGTCCGAACTGAAAACGTGAAGCTTTCAAATTAATTTCTCTTTGCAGTAGGTTCCCTGACAGCAGTTTTTGGTGTTCAATAAAATTTCTGGGTTTGATGTATTTAGTTCAAAAATACAGAGAAAGACTAATTCTAATTGCAGCAAAAAAGTGTCACAGAAGTGACTATAGAATTCAAAGCTGAATGTGAAATGTAGACTTATCAAAGAAAATTAGAATCAACTGAAGCTTTTCAGCAGCATGGAAAGTTGTATGTCAAATAGAAAGTCATAGAATCATGGAAAGATTTGAGCTGAAAGGGATCCTAAAAAATAATTTAATCCTATCTGTTGCCACGATCACAGACATCTTTCACTAAACCAGATTTCCCGCAGACCTCTGCAACCTTGTCTTGAACACTTCCAGTCGAGGGATATTACAGTGTCCCATCACTGTTGTAAAAGAGTATTTCTTTCTTAGGTTCACTCTAAATCTACTTTCTGACAAATTTAAAGCTATTGTGCCTTGTCATGTATTATGGTTTAGGTTTGCCAATTTTAATATACTCATTTTCTGTTGTGAGATAGAATTAGGCGCATAAGCAAAGCAGGCCTAAAACTTAAAAGGGTATAAAAAAGCCCCAGAACTTTATTAATAACCCAAAGAAAATAATAAATTCAGAATAAGATCTTCAGATACTCCCTCCTCCCCCCTCCCACACCTTCTTAACAGCAACATACAGAGACACTTTAGTCAGTTCCCATCTTAAATAATCCCTTTCAGTTCACTTTAGGAAGAGGAGTTTCCTCTTGTCAGGCCATAGGGACTTCTCCACAAGAAGAAAAAAAACCAGTTCTCTTGTGGCTTCACCTTCTACGAACTCCCATCTTCACAGCTTTCCCGAAGCTGTGCTTATGGGCCATGTTAAACTCATGGAGTATTTACTTTTAAGAATTAACTGTTCCAAAGCAAGGTTCTCTTAATCTCTCTTTTTCTCTTCATGCTTCATCTCCACAAACAGAGATCCTCTTCTTCCCTCAGGGCAAAGGATTCTTAACACAGGTGCTTTTGGTCAATGATCTATCAATTGGAACACTTCAACCTCCCCATGTCTTTTTTCAGGGTTTATAGGAATTCTTAATGTAGTACAGTCCATCCCTATAGCTTACTAAAGGATTTTTAGCCTAAATTCACAGTGTCTCTTCATTCTCCTTCCATCTGGAACCTGACTCCTGCTTCACTGACTTTGGTATATCCTCTCTGTTCTTTTTCCTCTCACTCAAAAGAGGATTGAAGGTCTGCAAGTCTTATCTGAGCATTGCAAAGGTTCAAATCTCACACGGAGGATGCAGAGGCTGCGGCCAGGCCATGCTGGAGCTGTGCCAGGATCTCAGGACACTCGGGCCATGCTGAGAGGGGCTGGCCCCAGCCAGAAACGGCAGCAGCTGCTCTGGAACAGTGAGGGGACGGCTGGGATTTCAATCCGCCTCCCTGGGGCTCAGCTGCAGCAACCACTGCCCAGGACATGCCAGCTTTCCAAACTGGAGGCCCGACTGCCTCCTCCCTAGGCCATGTGGGTGGCGGGGTGAGGCGTGGCGGTGCGGGGCAGGAGGGAAGGCTGGGATCTCAGCCATGGGGCCTCTCCTGTCCCCCGCCATCAGGGCCTCTGGAGCCCTGCCCGCGTGGGGGACCTGGGCCAGGTCGGCTGTTACCTTCCCAGAGCCTGGAAATGAAAGACAGAGCTTTCTCGGGCTTTGCCTGCTTCAAAATGTGATTCTCTAATTGGTTTCTCAGGCCGTCAACAACTAAACCAGCCTCCAACTGGTTCCATCAATTCACACAGGAAGTTCGCATGCAGAACAGCTACTAAGTGTGCCCTCCCACCAAATGTCTTCAGTGCATAACCAGCACATCTTGTCACTACATGTCATAGTAAAAACTGTGTCTTTATCTTTTTTATAAGATCTCTTTAAGAAATGGAAGGCTGCAATAATTTTTCCCTGGATATTTCTTTTCTCCAGGCTGAATATCTCCAATGATCTCAGCCTTTCTTCATAGGAGGTGTATTCTAGCTCTTTGTTTTCATGGTTCTACTCTGGACCATTTCCAACAGGTCCATACCCTTCCTATATTGAGGACTGCAGAGATGGATGCAGTTCTCCAGTTGGGGGCCAGTGTTCTCTAAGATAATATAGTATCCTAGAAAGAATGATTACTTTTCTCAAGAACAAAAATATCATTTTCTTCCTATAGATGAATAATCGTTTGTCAGTGTTCTTCTGCACACTGAGAAGTGACAAGTGCAACAACTTTTCAAGGTCACTATAATTTATATCTCACATATACTTTCTGTTTTGTTATTCTGCTTTGTGATTTTTATGCCTACTAATCTTATTCCTCAGGGAATATAAATTCAATATAATAACTATTAAATCTTCGTGTTTCCCTAAAAATTAAGAATTAACTTATTTAAAAGAATTACATCAAGTATATCTTAGAAATAATCTGAGTTAGGTTTGTGTGGTGAGTTTTTTTAGCTACAGGTGTGACTTCTAGAAGCTTCTCACATCAGAGCCAGTCTTAGATGGCTCTGAGTTGAATCTGTGACTGGCCACAAGGTCGAGCCTACCAGCAGTGGAAGTAGCTACTCTGTGATAAAGTATTTTAGAAAAGGGGAAAATGCCTGTACAATTTCCACTAGAGAAAAGAGGAGTGATAATCTGACAGAAAATCTCTGCAGACAGCAAGGTCAGTGCAGAAGAAAGGGCAGGGACAGGAGGTGCTCCAGGCACTGGAGCTGAGGTTCCAGCGCAGCCCATGGTGAGGAAGCTGTGTCCCTGAGGCCAATGGAGGGGCACCGGGATGCAGAGATCCCCTGCAGCCTCTGGAGGACCCCTCACAGCAGGTGGACGCCCAAAGCAGGCTGTGACTCGTGGGAAGCCTGTGATGGAATGGGATCTTGGCAGAGGTTGTGGGCTTGAGGAGAGAGGAGCCCAGGCTGGGGCAGGTTTGCTGACTGGACTTGTGACTCTGCAGGGTACCCACGCTGGAGCAGCCTGTGCCTGAAGGGACCCACCGTGGAGTAGCTAGGGGAGAACTGCAGGCACGTGGGAACAACCAATATTGAAGATGTTCATGGAGGACTCCCTCCTGTGGGAGGGATCCCACACTGAAAGAGAAGAAGAGAGTGAGGAACATCAGAGAAAATGCATGATGAATTGACCACAGTGCTCTTACACTTTAACGCTGCACCACCCATGGGGAGGAGGGAGAAAAATCAAAATATGAAAGGGACTCAGGGAAGATGGGAGGGGTCCGGGGAAGGTGGTTTTAAGATTTGGGTTCATTTGTCATAAATCTACACTGTTCCAACAGGCAATAAATCAATTACCCCAAGTTGTCTTTGCCCATGATGATAATTGGTGAATGATCTGCCTGCCCTTATCTTGACCTAAGAGCCTTTCTTTGTATTTTTCTCTCCTCTCCAGCTGAAGAGGTAGATTAACTGAGTTGCTTGGTGTGTATCTGATGCTCACTCAGGGTCAATCCACCATATAATCATATTCCATCATATAATTTTCATTATACAACAGTACAGAAAAATTTGTATGCATCCAGTAGCACATTTCTTTGCAAGGTACCTGTTGAAGTAAGTTCAATATTTATTTTTTGAGACATAGTTCAAAACAACCATATTCAGCAGGCAAATGCACAAATAAAAAAAATACATACATTAGAAGTTAGCTTTAGATTCCCTTTTTACATAGATAGAAAAGATCTTTTTCTGTCTCTTCTTGGTAAAGAACCCCTTATATTTCAAGATCAAAACCGCATATTATTTTTTTAAAAGTGGTTTGAAATAGGCTACCTGTTTTTTCATGTATCATACCACACTTACTTTTCTTTAATCCAAAAGATTTGGTCAATATTAAAGACTACTGACCTTAAAACTGAATGCTGAAGTACTACTCTCTCTCAAAGGCAAAAGTCTTTAAATTCTACTGTCTCAACAAAAGGACTGCAGTTAATCATACATTCAGAGCACTGTAGTGAGTTCTCTCAAGTACTACATGCTATTTAAACAATATGAAGATTTTTAATGGTAATGCTCTAATTTTTAAAGTCATAGATAATCTTCTACCACTGTCATAAACAGATAATTTTGAAGACAGAATAATAATATACATTTGTAATGGTAATAATTCTGAATATGAGATTATTGTTATATGTAAATACTGTTTCAACATAGTAAGCAATTATAACAGGAATAAGTAGAGATAGATCCTCAAGTGAGGATAAATTTAAAGACGCATTGGGGCATTATTTTAAAAAAGCAAGTGTTTCAGGTCATAAGGACAAGAAAAAGAAAAGTAGCATGAGGAGAGGGAAGAAGGTGCTGTTCGGTTCACTTTTGCCTTTAAAAAGAGAGAGTTATCTTGTATTTGTCAAACTAAATTCCTCCATAATATTACTGGACACTTGATATGTGTCCATTTGAAGTGCTAGTCCAAATTTTGTGTCTTTTATTATTATAATTATTTTAGTGAACATAATTATGTAACGTATTCCATCTGTACTCTCTTGCTGTGGTCCAGAAGTTAGCTTGTGAGTTCAGTTAATATGTGACTGCTGCCACATGCCTCAGAACTGGGGATACAAAGATTGTGCAATCAGAATTCTCTACTGACTCATGAAAGACTCAGAACAACCTTTGGCTGATTTATAGTTGGAATCAATGCCATAATGCTCTTCATTAATACTGTGAATCTACAGTCCAGTGTATGTAAAGGGATACCTTTATTTTATTGAGATTTTTGCATTAAAAACATAGGACATTATAAAAATTGGTCATTATAAAAATGACTAAAAATCACAGGTTAAATTAAAAAAATTATATATTTTTCTTTCACAAAATCTTAAATTTTAATTATTTTTATATTTACCTTCCTGTGGAAAGGAGAAAGAAGGAAAGGTACTGTCTTCTAGAGTGTAAGTGCCTATATAGAAAATCATGGAAAAGTTTTCCAAGAAAGAGATATTATCTTACACAATTTTTCTGCCTTTTTCTTTTGTCACGGAAGAAAAAGACAAACTTTGCAAACCTACGAAAAGTGTGACCTAAGGATCTTCCTGAGTATGCATTTGTTTGACAAGAGGTTCTGTCTTCCCAAAGAGCCTTGCCTGCCGTATTACTCCCACCTGTCTTCCCTTACACACAGTCAAATATACTGAATTACAGTAGAATGAGGCCTCCAAGGCATGAAAATGCATAAATAACTACACTGTTATCTATGATCTTACAGAAGCAAGGAACTAATTATAGATATCTTCTTCTTATGTTATTCTACATTACTCCTGGTGGATATAGACACGTCTCCTCCTCTCCTTAAGCTAAAACTATTAAAGAAAAGCTTTGTCTTAGATTCCTATTCCCCAGGTGAAATTTTCTCAGTGAATTCTTTTCATAACAGAAAGAATCTTCCTGCTTTCATTTTGTTCCTTTTTTTTCTCCTTTTTTTTATTTTTTTTTTAAATTTATTTTTTTTTTTAATTTTTTACCATAATGGTTCACAATATTGGTAAATTTTTAAAAGACAGAACACAGCAGCCTGCTGGATAAACTTACTGAGCTCCTAAATTGTGATACACTTTTTATGTCACCTGTCAATGGGGAGCAACATTTAAAGATGGAACTATTTTCCCCAAGTGTATCACACTTCCTGAGTCGTATTTACAAATATAGAATTAAATGGAGAGGCAGGAAAGGGAGTTGAAGTTATTGTTATGTGCTTTTAGGTCTGGTGCTCTAACAAAAGAAATGGACAGAAAACCACAAATCGTCTAAGCAGAAGGCATCTAAACAGTAACTACGAAAGCAGCCTTTAGCCATCTTGCACTGACATTCCCAATAGGAATTTTTTTCCTGAGAAAATTAAAAATTATTGGAGGTGAAAAAAATTAAAGAAACAAAAGTAACTAAGAAAGGTGTTAAAAAGCCAGGGTTGCATTTCACATCAGCATACCTCTGTTTCACTCCGCCTGACTTGACATCTATGGAAGGCAGACACACATGGGGTAGTTTATGTTTAAGTGTAAAAGTTTCATGGTAACTGCTGGTTTCTCTACACTCTTATATCAGAGACTTTAATGGGAGCAGAAAAAGGACAAAGAAAACAGAATAAAACTTTAAAACTGGGCCCTAATCCTCCATTTGCTCTTCTGCTGTCTAGTTACAAGTAAATCCCTTTCTATCTCCAAAAGAAGATAGATGTTTCACAAGTAGTTCCTTATCTCTTCTGTGTTGATGCTTGTAACCCTAGTAGGATAGCTTCCAATATACTGACACATTTCTACCTTTCATTTTTAAGAGATAAATGTTTCAGCATGCACACCATTGAAAATTAATATTATCTAAATGCTCTTAAACTCACTATCTCAAAATGTAAATACTCCTATTGCAAATTTTAATCCAACTGAATTTTATTTTAAGCAGAAGCTTGAACTGATTGTGAGAGAGCAACTGTACATTTATACGGATATGTATATTCTGGGTTATTTCTAACAAACAAGAGAAAAAAATAAAGGAAGGAATAAAGTTTCAGAGTTGATGAAGGAAAAAGGTTTTTACTGCTCCACTAACACCCACTCCCAGTCATGTCCCAGTTACCCCACCAATAATGATGCTTGATTTAGGTACATATTGGGAAAAGGAAAAAAGTACGCAAAGATATGTACATGTACATACATGTACTTGTATGTATACATACATAAATACATACATCTCATTGCATGAAGCAATGCCCTAACAGCATAAGGCTCAGCCTGTTTGTAGCAGTGTCCTGTCAGAAGCATAGCAGGTGCCTCCTGAGTGCACCACCTGGCAGAGGCCTGAGGAGCTCAGGAGCATGATGGTAGTAGGAGCCCCAGGGCAGTCACATAAATACCTGTTTGATGACACAGAGCTGTGTAACAACCTAATGAAGCTACGCAAAAATAATAGCACAGGTGGAGTTGTCTAATGTATAAAACAACAAAAATGTGCAGCTCTTTTTTAATGGGGATGTAGTTACACTGGTCCCACTTCTTCAGAATCGAGTATGAAAAACAGATTGCTGTGCTGTCTTGTTCTGTAATTTATATGGATGTCTCTCATTTGTTACTGCATATTTACTCCTCAGCTGGCACCAGAAATAATTGTAAACTATTAATTTTCTAAAAGAAAAATTATTTTCTGCATTTTTTTTCTACTTGCATAATTCCTTCCAATTCCTCTAGATTGACTTGGTTTAAAGTGACAGGCTGAAATCAATGGACAGCAAAATTGATTTTCTGCATGCTGACTCGCACACGGTTTTCTAGGGAACACGGATGATCAGCCCTAGTTGTCAAGTCTAAACTATCATCAGCCTATCATAAATACTCAACACTGGTACTAGTTACAGTGTGATACATTTCAATTCCACTTCTTGTCACAGAAGAGAGTTTCCAACAGACACTAGGATCTTCCTCTCTAGTGCGTTTCAGCTGCTGTTTTGTAAATCAGTTTCACATCAGTAGCTAGCGGCAGGAGTAAAACCAACTGGAACTGGAAAATAGAAGCCTTTAGTCACAGGTTTGGATAAGCAATGTTTTCACGTAGTTCCCTCACCCTTTCCCATTGTCTCAATATATGTTTGACTACTGACAGTACCTCAATAAAAGTCAAGTGATGGCAAGGAGAAAATTACGTTAAAGACCAAGACAAACCAATAGTGTGTTCTCAGCAAAGGTAAGTAGCAAGAGGTTGTTCTCCCTATTTTTCCTCTATTACATTAACTTCCACCTCTTCTGGATCTTAGATACTCTATCAGCAGCCTTGGGAAACTTCCAGAAAGACTGAGATGAATACCTATTTGTGAGGCGACAAAGATGAGGCACTCATTCTTGTACACACATGGCACTTGGATAGGGGTCCTAAGGGCCTCAGATGAAACTGTTCAGGGCCAGTAAGGTCTGTTAATGTTCTCAGGATCCAAAGACATAAAGTCTGAGGGAGCTTGGCTGGTTTGCCTTGCAGAAAAGATGGCTTCTGGGATACCTAATATATGTCTGTTACTACTTATTGTCTTCAACAATAACAAGAAAGATGCCCTGTGAAATTTGTCAGATATTTTATTAGCTTTTGATCTCCTTTCAACATTGAATGACCATTGTTAAATACTTTCTATGTTATTAAAAGAGGAGAAAAAAAATCCATTATTTTATCTGTGTGCCTTGGATGACTTTTTCTGGACTTTTCATTGTATGTGCTTATTGTTTCGTGTCTTGCTTATTTTTTCAAGGCATTTCCCAGCCCTCTGTGATTTTTCAGACCTGTTTTGCTTTTCTGTTTTTCTTTGTTTCTGTTAGACAAATAAAATCAATTATTATTATTATTATTATAGCCTGTTTTATTTTCTCATACTGATCTTCTGTATGGTAATTGGTGCACTGTGTATAAAACTATTAACCATACCATATAGCCATATTTAACCATACCATCCTTTACCATACTCAAATCCCCCCATCAAATGACATTTGCCATCTGTCCTTCCATAAATGAAGGATATGAAAAGACTACAAATGCATTGAACTTTTCAAAATCCCAAGTATGCGCCCTTAAGAATGTATTTTTTGCTAATAATTTTTGATCTTCCCACATCCTCCTTGGTAATTATCTCCATTTTAAAAGTGTTTATCCTCACATTTAGATTGTGGCATCTTTATAAGAGAAATAATTTCCAATTAAAATATTTTTTAATAAAAGTAGTGTCTTTGCCTTTTAAAAATTTTTTTACTTCTTTTTCCTTTGCTAATGATATCAGAAACTTTAATGTGTTTAATGATACAGGGGAAAAGTTTGAAATATATATGCACCACAAAGGAGAGAGACAAGGGCAATATAGACACTTTGTCTTATGCAGTGCAGTTAGTTTGCATATAAAAATGTTTCTGAAATATAATCTTTTTCTTATGGACAGCTTCTGAAAATTCTGACATCAGCACAGCTGGATATCTGACAAGCAGGAGGATTTAGAAAAATATAAGCTTGGGTATTGCAATGTGTTTGATTGAAAGTGTGTCTCAGACCAATGTCAAATGAAGTATCTCTGTGTTTGAAGGAAGAGGAGGTGAGTACTGTAGCAGTCTGATTTGTTCCCAGTGAGGAAAATGAACAAGGTACTGCTAGAATGAGATACCTTAACAAAATAAACTGTATTCAGAGACTTAATCCCTTTGAAATTAGGACTTTTCCTTATAATAAATATTCCAGAATCTAGCTGAAGATCAAAGCCAATAAATAGAGTGTCTGTGATCCCATCTGGTTGATTTACATTAGAGACCAGAGGAGATATGACAAAGCTGTTGTCCTGAATAAACACACAGGGGCAAATTTCATTGAATTTTCACATGTATAATGCACAATAACTTAATGATTACACTATGGGGAAGCAAACTTCTACTGGCCTTTTTCTGTAGCTCATGGCAAAGTTGTTTAACTTTTAGAAAGCATTTTCATACTCTGTTTATTTTGTTCACGGAAACATTAAAGGGAGATGTATCGCTCACACAAAATTGCTCAAATCTACTGTATAAACTTTCAAAAGTTCTGCTGGCTACAATGCTTTCTGGCATGCCCTATCTGACACACTAATTCCAGTTGTAAATTAAAATGTAGGGAGTTTCAGCTGCTGCAACTCTTTCAAAGGGTATCCCAAGTAACTTGCGTTTCAATCCAGTTTCAGTGTTCGTTGGCATATATGACTACTCATGATGGCTAAAGTTACTTTCAGTGAACTCAGGGGCAGCGTTCCCAGTGACTTTTTCAAAAATAAGATCTGGTTCATTGACCATTCATGGTGCATTGGCTCATGTCTCTACAACAGTGATAAGCATTTTAAAGGGTATGTCTCTGTGAGGGGTTGAAAACCAGTTTCAGTCAAAGCATAAACTAAGAGAGAAACTATTAAAACATATTTCAGTTCCCAAAGAGAAAGTAATTTTTTCATTACCTTGTCAAATGCTATATAATTTCAGTGTACTGCTTCTTCTAGAGAAAATTGTCAAACATTTTTGACCTAAGTTATGGATATTGCTTTTGTACTGTACAGAAGATATATTTATATATACACATATTTTTACCTCCATTCTATTTTTAGTGATTAAGAGTAAGCAGAAACACAAGGTGAAAATACAGACAATGTAATTCTCAAGCATTTTTGTTTTATACAAAAGTGAAAAATATTTTCTTATGTTTCTTTTAGACTCCAAGCTAAAGCCAAAATGGTTTGATAACGAGCTAATGAAAGGTGTATTAGCACTCCAAAGTTACATGTTCCATTGTGTAAAATCTTTAAAATGTTTGCATTCTTCTTCTTTTCCAGCAGTAACTGAATATTATTGTTTGGGCTTTTTTTATAACAGTAAGAATTTTTCTGAGCATTCTGCACAGAGTGCAAAAATAATAAAAGGTAGATAATTTCTTGGAAAAGATCCATTCTAAATGCAGTTTTCCAGTACTTAATCCTCTGCAACATTCCGTAACAACAGCTGAGTTTTAACTCAATTGTGTAAAATATGACACCAAAGAAGCTTGGTAATATGACGACACTGAATACTCCATAAAACCAGGTTAATAAATACATGCCATTAAATAGTGGGCCCATGAGGTGATGCTGAAGGGAAAACATGTTTTCCGTCCTTTCTTCTAATATTTTTGAAATCTTAGCCAGGCTTTGAAAGAGCTGGTAAGTATCATTGACATTCTTTCAGCTTAATCCAACAGGAAATCTAAATTCAAGGTCATAAATTCCCATTTAAATAAAAGAGAGTAGAGAAAAAGGATAATTAAAACAAAGCTGGAAACCAAGAGGATGTAGTACTGTTTTCCTTGCTCAGATGGGTACGTATAGGCAATGTTATTAATCGGCAAACAGTAGTCTATAAATAACATTAAAATTAAGCACATTGTGCTACAACATAGCTCCAGTAATTACTTTATTTCATAGACACAATCACATTCTAGATAGACATAAATGTGTCTTTGACATTTTAAAGATCTTCTGTGAAAAATATCGGTAGTCTGACCCCTTGCATATTTGTATTAGTGTTTCAGGTAAAATTTTTTAATTTTTTACTGAAAAAGCTAAATTTGGGGGATTTTAACTCAAAATGCAAAATCTGAGTTAAATAGCAATAGCAATTATTTATAAATATGTAAGCCTGCAGTAATTTTGCAAATGACATGGAGTTCAATTGGAGTGTTGATCTGCTGGAGGGCAGGAAGGATTTTTGGAGGGATCTGGACAGACTAGTTTGATGGGCTGGGGCAAACGGGATGAGGTACAACAAGGCCAAGTGCCAAATCTGCCCTTGGGTCACAACAGCCCCAGGCAGTGCCACAGGCTGGGGCAGAGTGGCTGCAAAGCTGCCCTCAGGAAAAGGACCTGGGGGTGCTGAACATGAGCCAGCTGTGCCCAGGTGGCCAAGAAGGCCAATGGCATCCTGGCCTGTTCCAGCAATAGTGTGGCCAGCAGGAGCAGGGCAGGGATTGTCCCCCTGTACTGGGCACTGGTGACCACAGCTCAAATCCTGTGGTCAGTTCTGAACCCCTCACTGCAAGAAAGAAGCTGAGTTTCTGGAGCATGTCCAGAGAAGGGAACTGGGCTGGGGAAGGGTCTGGAGCACAAGTCCTGTGAGGAGTGGCTGAGGGAGCTGGGCGTGTTTAGCCTGGAGAAAAGATGGTTGGGGGAAGACCGTATGGCTGAAAGGAGGCTGTAGTGAGGTAGGGGTTGGCCTCTTCTCCCATGTAGCTAGTGATATTAGAGAGGAAATCTAAGGGTGTACACTAGGAAAAATTTCTTCACTGAAAAAGTGATCAGACACTGAAACGGGTTACTCAGGGAAGTGGCAGAATTACCATACCTGGAAGTATTCAAAAGGTTTTGTGGTGAACACAGCAGTGTTAAGTTACTGTTTGGACTCTGTCATCTCAGAGGTTTTTCCAATCTGCATGTTTCTTTGGTTCTATGACTCCACGTATGCTGTGAAACCCTGTAATTTATATTACAGATCCTTTGGGGTATGTGCTTTCCTTTCTGTACCATCATGTCCGTTTTGCACCATTGCACCACATATTATTTTGGAATAGTAAGCCTTAGACATCCATGTTCAAGATGGTACAGTGCAGTGCAATGTAGTGCAATAGACGAAGTAATATTTGGCATGAGTGAAGTCTTAGAATCATTGAAAACCTGAAACCCAAGCTTGAATGGATACAAGTGTCCACAAGTAGTGTGCAAAACACATAGGAGCAGTAGCAACTATAGGTCCATGTTACAATTTAAGCTTCAGAATGGAAAGGATTTCATGGCCTTTCTGCATAACTAAAAGTGTTGATGGATATCTGAAATATACAATGTGGCAAATAATGTCTGGTATAAAAACTCTGCAATGATCTCTTTAAAGATAAACCTACAAACTAAGAGTAATGCACAGTGTTTGAATTCCTTGACTGCAGCTGAGTAATAAAGCACAAGTGTGTATGGCATTGGCTGTTATTGGTATTCATTTAATGCATACAGGACGAGCTGATGTTTTTCAGAACCATAACTCACTTGGTTGTAGCACTGATCTTGACAGTCTCTATTGTTTTGTTTCTTTACTAAATGGTTTCTGATATTCCAAAGCTCTTGCAGCCATTGCTGTTTATTTTCCTGACCCTCTGTCAGAGCTCATATGAACTAGAGAAAATGGCTCTGTCCGACCATCTCATCACACTGAATGTCTTTATAAATCCGTCAGCTACCCAGAAAATCTACTCTGAAGAGCTATATAGCCTTCAATGGTCTAATATACTAAAAAGAACCATGGCAAATCAGAAACCACCATCAAATAGTTTTCCTTTTGCAGAGACCATCCTTTCTAGCATACCTAGTGGGGCAACCAGAATATAAGCAAGGAAAGTCAAAGCTGGAGGTGGGGTATGTCTGCAAAAGTGACTAGAAAATTAGGCTTGGTTTTCAGCATGTGCCTGGAATAAAAGACCATTAATCATAGCTATGTTCTCCATGTGTATCTATTCCCCAATGAAAGCAGGAATACAGATCTGATAGTGTTCTTGCATTAAATTATTACTTAGTAATACTAAAATGTCATGCATTTATTTGCATGATTTTAGATGTATGGAGTGATTTTCTCTCCATTTCCCCCTTCAGTTTTCCCCTTTGACAAATGAAATATGATTTGCCTTTAGAGAATTGATATGTGCAGCTAAGAGGTACTGTAAACTTTATTTCTTCTTTTTTACAACCGGCTTTACATAGATACTCTACCATATACAATAACACCTATATTTCTTTTCTGTAATATATCCGTCAGTATAATCTAGTTTTTCAGATGTAAAACAATATTCAGTTTCTGTACTTGAGTCATGTTTGGAAAGATTATCTTAGAAAAACTTCATAATAAAAAGGATTAAAAAAAAAACAAACACCAAAACAAACAAAACAACAAAACAAAAACCCCTAACTACAACTAAAGATCCCCATCCATTTATCTTTCATCAAACATTCTTTATTGTCTAAGACAGGTGTAAATATTCACTCTGTATCTCTTACTAGAAGCGCCAAAAGACTCTTCAAAGCATGTTGCTGTTGTCCTGTCCTCAATATGCACTTCAGAACTGATTAAAGCATCACTGATCTTCTTTATTGCTGTTCCAGTCCTCCTGATGCTTAATCACACATGTCAAACATATGCCAGACAATGTTGGGTGTCATGAAAGTCAACATTCATATTTTCTGTACTTCCTCAAATACTTCAGCTAATGTATTCTCTCCATCTGTTGCAGAAAAGCAAATATAATGATAATGCAGCGATGCTGAAGTTATCTTATAAATCCAGTCTATTACTATCAAAGATTGAAGTTATTGTATAAATCTCATCTATTAATATCAAAGATTGAAATTTTTTAAATACTGTTAGTTGGTGGGGATCAACTAGGTGTCCTGAACAGCTTTGAAAACCTCAGGCAAGATTCCAGCATTTTGCCATTGGCCACAGAAGGAGATTGAATTTCCCACTTGTGCCTTTAACCTCGTGTGCAGCTACCCTGCTGCAGAGCCTTCCAACTGTTTCCATTCTTGAGAATTTTCCCTTCTTGCTCATAATTTGTTCATATTCAATAAACAGATCTTAAACTGCGTACAGTCAGACACATATAATGCTATTATGCAACCTTTTATTCTTCTTTCCTCATACACAAAATCTCTCTCATCAGCAGGTCCCAGCCTTACTGTGCCAGCTCTCTGTACGTCTAATGACATGGATGACCTCACTTAGAAATTCTAGTCCTTAGAGGAACACAGAATAGCGTATATGTAATGATAAGGGAATGGAAGATATTCAGTGTTAGCTGTCAAGGAGTATTTCCACCATCAGCATTAACCATATAATATAGTGGCAGTGGAGGGCAATGGATGTGGAGAGAAGTGAGAGCAATCAGCAAGCTTTCATTCAGTGAGATGGAAGAGCTTGTCAAAGACACAAACAACTAATCAGTTGCCAGCATTGATTGATGTCCCAGCCTACATTCAAATCTATCATTGTGACCAAGTAGTGCCTATCGTTTACCCAGTGGATGGATAAACTAGAAGTAATATATAGTGTCTAAGCAAATAGATCATTAATTCTGCTTAATATGTGAGGGCTAAAGTTTAAATCTTTTTCTAAACAGTAATCTTTCCCTTCAGGGAGGAAAAAAAAGAACATAAATAAATAAATAAATAAATAAATAAATAAAGTGTGGTTGACTTGGCAACAAAGAAGGGAGGTTTTTTACACGTTACAAATCCATTGTATTGGATTTTATTTCGGTTTATGACCCATATTGTCACTGAATATTAAACTTATGAGCAAATTTATTAACATCTTAATTAAAATGGCTAAGGAAGATAAGAAATTATATGGAGGCAGAGAAAGAGGGCTGTCTTATGCTTAGGCTTTCTTATTCCCCTAAGTGTTCCCAAGCTCAGCCCTGCTAAACTATTGCCCTTGACTTTATATTCTTTTTTCTGATTATAGTATGAAAATTTTAAATGCAGGCATACAGTTAATTGGATTTTATTATTGCTTGACTTCTTCTTAATTGCAGGGCATGGCATCGAATGATTTCTCAATGGTTTGTAAATTCTACATTTTACACCAATCAGCATCAAAGTCAACAAATTTTGGCAGATGCTCTTGCAAAATGTTAAGTCAGGTCGTAATTACTGGAAAAAATGAAGTTTGCATCGATATAAATTACGACTGTATTAAGAGTTGGGCAGGAGGAAAGAAGTAATCTGCAGTTCTCTAAGCAGACTCTTGGTTTTATCTTCTGTCAGTCACCAATAGGGAAAAATGTAGGTGTTAAGAAATAAGAAAGAGCACCTCAATTTCTGGCATACTTTGTAATGAAACAAAACTTTAATCTCTGGAGCAGAAATCGTGTTACTTCTATATTTTTGCAGATTATTAAGAAACTATCTTGTTTTGAACATTGTAGTTAGCCTCTCATTAGAAGGCTACTCTTAATAAATAACTAATAGTTTCATTCATGATCTGTAGCTTAAGCTATAAATTATTAATATCAGGCAAGCACAATAACCATAAGTATTTATATATTCCATTAGGTTTAATATACTTCACTTTTAAGACCGTAAAAGAGTTCAAAAGTACTATGAAAGTGTTTGCCTAAAGCACAAGTGTGCTGAATTTGTTACTAAATAGTATGTTTAGAAACATTAAGGCCAAGAAAGAGAATATTTTTCTCCTTTAACTTCTAGAATTATTTTCTGAGGGCAAAAAAGCCTTCCTTTACAATTTCCAGATGATCTTCAACTTAAACCTGACTACAGAAGGGTGGATGGCAAACCTGCAAACTGTTCAGATATTCTCAAAGTCATTGTATTTGTCAACTGAAAACTTGACTTACAAGAGAGACTTGACCTGAAACACCTGTCAGGTCATCCTGAGATTCTAATTTTATTTAGAATCACTGAAAAAGCTCAATTTAAAATCAGTAAAAATTAAACATTGAAAATCTACTCACTCCAGTGTTAATATTATTCCAGATGCATTGATGGAAACATTTTGTTCTTTCAGAATGGTTACCTTTTTCTCAGTAATCCATTTACCTGGAAACTGTAATATCATTGTACATTACTGTGATAGCTTTTCAAATACAAAGGCAGTAGAAATGCTTTATAAAAGTATTTGTAAGAGGGTGAATGTAATGGTTTGCATGCTTGATTTAAGAAAGTTGTTTAACCACAATGGTTTAAAAGCACCTACTTTAAAACATATTTACTAGCTCTTTGCTTTGAAAACTGAAATACATATAATTTGAAAAGTATTCATCTATGTATTTGCTCAGAACAACCAAGTTGCTTTTAGGTGAATATTTTTAATTAAAATATCCATTCTATAAAAATTATCAACATAAAAACGTTTTAGTTTTTCTTATAACGATTAGATAAACCTGAAAAAAAAACTTGATTAATAAGTAAAATATGCTATAATGAAAATATTATAAACCTTCCTTTGCTCTTTAATTAAAAAATTTGGTTTTCAAACATTTCTTTGATAGCCTCTATGAGACCCATAAAAACTACATAATCAACTCAAATTCCATGAAATAGACCCAAGAGGACTGAAATACTATTCTATACTGGGAAATTTTACTGAGCACATAATACTTGTAAATGCTGTTTATTGCCCCAGCCCCTGTTTTCCAAGGCTGCTAATGTTGTTTTACAATCTTGTGTCTAAACACCCAACTGCAGATTCAGTTACAGGGAATAGCTCAGAGCTGTAACAGGCTTTTTTCTCTGTTTCTGAGCATGTTTGTTCTGTCAAGAGCTTGATCACTTCTTAGCATTTTTGGTGCGGAACTGATACTTATGGTGGAGATATTTAAATAAATTGTATAATATAAACCTTCTGGTTTCTCTGGCCTCTTCTAGGCATAATGGTCTTAGTGTGCTTCTGTGCATGTTGCAGTTTTTTGATCCCACCACTTTAAGGACAGAATCATACTACATTTGAGTCCTGTAAATTTGAATCCAGAAATGAACACGTTTCAAAATTAATATTTTGCTTTGGTTTGCTTTGGTTTTTAACCTGGAAAAGCAGATGTTTGAAAAACCAGATGGTTAAAAAATCCTTAGTATTTGGGTATCAGTGAGAGTCCTCCAAAAACTAGAAAATGGCTGGGTGGGATTTAAATGATGCCAATCTGTTATGATGGGGTCATTGGTTGGAGACAGAAATGACACAAACTCTCTGAGTAATCTCAACAAACAGCACTGAATTTAGTATGGCTACCCTTTTTATAAGGACTTTTAACTTCCTGGGCTTAGACAGGTTGGGATTTTGGACTGCCCAGCTCTCTGACTAGTGAGAAGTTTGCTGCTTAGGGTGGAACGTGATTCGGTGAAGTCTCTGTTTGGGTTGGAATATATCCTGTCATTGTTTACCCAGGGACCTGTTTATTGAGCTAGGCTAGAACTGAGTTTCTTATTTATGGCTGAATCATTTGCCCAGCTACAGACCAGCTGTGCCATGACACCTATCTATATCTGTGTTTTAGGCAGTTAAGTAAATTAGCTACTCCTGAATACAATAAGGAGATTAGAAGTTCTGTTTGAATTTTCACTATACAAACATGAGTCTCTAATCTATGTATATTAGAATGGAATCTGTGATGGACCAGAAAAAGATTTGTATAAAGATTCCTGTTCTTCCTTCAGGAGAACTTTTGGAAGTCCTAAAGATCTGAAGAGACAAAAGTTGCTTGAAGTCCCTGACTCAGAAATTACGATGCAGTCATTGTTAAGGAAGGTGCTCAGAGTTCAGGTGATTTTCAAATGATAGCTATCTGAGAGAAAAAAAAATGAGCACATGGTTCATCTCCCAACATGCTGGTCATTGTGTCACAGAAATATTGTCAAAATCTCAGGGTAGGTAGTTCCAAAGTGTAAGTGACTGTCTGCATAGCTGACTGCATTTTGTTATATCACTAGCTCCACTGAGTTTAGTGTAATTTGCAATAGAAAATATCACACATAAATAAGATGGACTAATATATTTCCAGCAGTGTATTTTTATTATTATTGTGGGGTTTGTTGCAGCCATTTCCTGAAATCCAAAGCTCTGAACTCTGGTAAAATGTAGGCAAAGTTTAACAGAAATAGAAGTTTATGCAATTCAAGATGTTATTTTTCTGCAAGAGTGCCTTTTGCATAAATTAGATTAATTTTTGAGTACTTCTAAACGTCTTTCTTTTTTATTTTTTAAATCTTTTTCTACAAATCCTGGTGTGTCAGGTTAAAACCTATGAAGAATAGAACTTGATAAAAGTGTTAGAAATAGGTAGCTTGAAATTACAGGAATTTTACAAAAAGTACTATTATTATGCAGACTAAAGGTCCACAATATTGGTATTACTATTTTTAAAACTATGTTGTATGTTTTTTATGTTATTTAGTAGGGTAATTACATGCTTGCTGTGGAAAGCAAGGATTTTGGAAGCAACACTCAAGAATGTTACTTTTAAATCTGGTTTGATTTTTGTTTTTGTTTTTTCCTTTCTAGGAAATAAAATAAAGCCTTTATAGGAAAAACCATCACTTCCGATTATGAGATTATGGAACTGCCATTCAAACCCATGCTAGTGAGTCATGGTACAAGTAAGAAATGTCAGGATGAGTCTAACACTATGACTTTAGCTTAGTTTTAGCAAGAATGAAGTTGGTTCAGAAGTTATGGAGGGTCTTAACCTTATTACTTTGAATAGAAATTTTATTAACTTGATATCTGAGTTATCTAATGTGCATTAACTCAGTATTTGAGCTTCCACTATGCATTTGCTTCCATTCTCTTATAATCAGAATAGTCAGAATATGTCAATACCAAGTAGTACATTTTCCACTAAGTATGCTTATTGCTGGAAGAAGGATTATAGCTAAGCATACTTTTGTTCATCTTTAGGCTATCCCAAAGGGAAAGGTAAATTAAATTGAGTCCATTCACAGATTCTCTTGATGATTCATCCTGTCCTGCCAATGAACTTTAAGTGAGCATATTTACCTTCCTGTGCAAACCAGGTGGGAAAAGGAAGAGAATTGCAGTTCCTCATGCTGCAATTACGCAACTACTCTATACAAACTAATTTTTACTTCCACGGCAGTTAAAAAAAGTACAGTCATCATTTCTAAACATTCAGATATTAGAAGACAGTGAGAAGTCACAAAAAAGTTTAGCCTCTTTTGCTCTCACTTGAAGAAGAGTATTTTTCACATGTCAGAATACTCTTTAACTCAAAAGACTACCTTAATTTAAGAAATACCAAGATGTTGCTTGGACACTTTTCCTCCCAAGATGTGTTACTGCGAGATAGCCCATTGCTCAGTTTTAGCCTTACTCACCCTGGTTACATCAAGCCAGGTCCCTGTGACATGTTCTTCCCTACTTTCCTCAGCTGTTGCTTTGATTGACTACGGATGGTCTAGTTTCGATTCTATATGACTGTTCCAAAGTGAAATATTTCTCATCAGCTGGAAATGGCCTTATAAGAACACCAAACATATGTATATTAACTGCTCTTTCATTGGTTACATTTTCTTCTCAACAGTTTACAGTTGTCTATTTTGTGCTAGAAGTATCTACTATTAAACAATTTATATTACATCTTTAATGATTACACACAGCATATATAAACAAAAAGAAGAAAGAGAAGTGCAAGCTTCATAATTCAAGATACCACAACGAATCTGCAAAAAAAAATGTTAGAAACTTCAAGAAGATATAGAATATGAGTGACTTAAAGACCATTTTTTAAATGGAACATACTGTTATTCATACAGATTAAAAGAAAGCAGCACAAAGAGCTCTTCCCATGTCTCTGAAAGTCAGAGCAGAGTGCTGTTCTAACATAATCTGTTTTCAGCATCTCAGCTACCCAGAGATGTTTCAAATGTCCTTGTACACCAATGTAGAATGATGGAAGATGCCTTTTGAAACACCTTTATGCTGGACTCTCACATAAGAAATCATACTTAGACCAAACAATTTTGTCCCCAGATAAAGAACATTCTATCCAGACATTCTGGTTTTTGCCTGTTTAACTTGCGATTTTGTTTGAGATTTTTCATGGTTAATATTTATTTTTAATTTTCCTTTAAGCATTTTATCCAAACTAATGGAATCTGAAACATAGCCCTTGCATTCATTATACTCCATAATTTTTAACTTTTTTGGTACACTAGTTGCATTTCTGATCATAAACACAAATTTCCTTGCATAGAAATTAGGGAAAGTGATCTGATTGACCGAAATGGCAACACAAGGAGGTCATGTATTTCACAGATGCTTCTTAGGTGGACTAGGTCAAATTCTCCTTATTATTAATGGCTAAGATTAAGGGGAAAATACTACTGGTGTTTACCACACTTCATAGAACCTGAGCACGAAATTGAGAAGGAAACAATTTATGTGCAATTGTGTTAGTTTAGAAAAAAAAAGAAGAATCTTCTTTTGGTGTTTGAATAAAATCAAAACCAAAGCAAAAGGAAAAAAAAAATGCAGCTCTAATTATGGACTGGTTCTTTCATCTCTGATGATGTATATGATGAGGAAAAATGAGAAAGTGTTCCTCAGTAGTAAAGGCCCTATTTTATATACTTTACAGGGATGATTTTTTTGTTTTCCCAAATACATTTTTGAATTCCTGTGTTTTAATGTCTTATTGGGACAATGGTTAAGTATACGAGCCTTCTTTACATCACTGGAAATAAAGTGGATGAAAACCACTTTACCTTCCAATTTTGCAATCCTATGACTGCAGTGAATCAATGACATTAATCCTACAGATAATATCTAGGATCCTAGCATGCAGTTTCATTCCTAAATTTTCTTGCTTCCCTAGAAGTCTATTCTGTAGCAAAATAAGGAACACCATAATCTGAAGCATCTTCATAGGCAGAGTTAATTTTTTTTTAAAAAGAAATGGTGCCTGATACTACAAAAATCCCAAACCATAACTTGGACTGGGGGGGTGTCCTTCTTTGTCAGGAAATAACTTCATTTGCCACTTTCCTTTCTCTTTTACTGAATTGTTGACACCACATCATATGGTAGACCATTTTGGAGCTCTACCATTCACACTTGCTGTTTCTTTTACCTCATGTTGATTACTCTGTGAGGCAGACAGGATCTCGCCTGAGGATTGTGTGATACCAGCAGAGGAATATCTTCAAATATTTATACAAAGATGTAACTTTTTCTTGTGGCATGTTTTATAGGATTTCATTTGCCTTAGGAATAACATGCTTAAATGATACATGTGTTACTCTACAGCCCACTGAGAAAAGCCTTAAATTTTCATCAAAATAGGTACAATGCTGTAGCATGACATACCTGTGAATTGCTTTGGTTTTTATTCTCCATTTATAGACATTGAATAAGAAACAAATAATTCTGGAGAGAAAGCAAATTGGCACAGATTGACTTTTAATTCTCTAGTGGCATGTTTCATTACATCTTGTCCTGAGCCCAAAGGTGGAGCCCAAGTCTCTCTCTAGAGAGACTTGCCAGAGTGTATAACTTTCTTCCCACCCTTTATCCAGTCATCTGCAGCTGGCCAGTTTCTAGGATCCCAATGGGGACAACTTTGAAGTATGGTATGAGGTTTTTTGACTGGTTTTTCCTGGCTCACTGATCCTCATGTATAAACTGACATCATGCAGCTCTTTTTTTTTTTTCCAGGACGGAAGGGACAAGAATACATGGACAAAAGGGAAAGCAGCTACATTTTTTTCCTGAAACTTAAAATCCCCTCTCCTAGTCTGCAGTCCATTCAAAATCTAAATTATCCTTGCAGATTAGATTTATTTAATTCCTTGATATTTTATGGTCAAAGAATACACAATGCATATTTTCTTTTAAAGTTGTTTTAGTATTTTGCTGCTAGCTGCCAAAAAGAGCAACAGGTGCATGAGCAGTCATTAGGATATTGTCAATTACTTATACATTGACAACATCCATTTTTAACAAAGCATTTCATGTTCTGTATTTTCACACTTCATGTCAAAAGGTGGCAGAGCTAAGCACTGCAAATCTTTGGCAGGGAAGGCTAATTTTCCATAGTTTCATCATGCATGAATGCCTCTTAGAATCATTTTAAATGCTGTTAGGTGACAGAATATTATTTGTAAAACAATTTCTTTCTAAATGGTTTCAGAGCTGACAGAAAGCACTAGCTTAACACTTTAGTGGCCTACAGAAGAACAGATACAACTCAGACGCAACAATGAAAATCCCTACATCACAACCCTCTCTTCCAGACAATTTAGAGTCAGTAATTTCTTTTCTGAGAAGAATCCCAAAGAAAAATCCTGACCTAAGCCTGAGTGGGGGGAAAAAACCCCGAACCAAAATGTGCAAAATTGAGCTATTAATGATTCATTGGTTTTCTGTACACGGGCCTGCATAGAACTCTCCATCAAGACATTTAACATAGATCAGGAAGGAATTATCAACTCGTGTGGCATTCTGTTGGTAGCATCTCACACTGCACATAAACTAGTTGCATAAAGACATGCAATTTTATTGCCTACCAAAAGAAAGGGTAAACTTGTATGCAAGGTTCAGAAAACCTGAAGTGAAATCCTCTCTTTGACATCTTTGTAATTTGTGAGTGCAAACAGAGGTTTGTAAAATGAGGGGAGTACTATTTTTGGATGTTTCTCTTTTTTCCCTTTTTTTTTTTCTTTCAGCCTTTTTGTATCTACTATATATTTTTCAACCTTTGTGTCTACTCAGGCTTATAAAAATCATATTAACACAATACTCATGTGTGGCTGTGTTACGTTACTAAACGTACAGATGTCTGTGGCTGCTTTGTCTCCCAAATAATTGGATTGACTTAAACTGGATCACCTCTGGGATAATTACTCAAAGACCTGAGGAAGAACAGAAAAATCTAGTCTTCATCCAGCACTGACAACTACAAATCTACCAAAACAACCCAAAAAGGCAGATGTCATTTATATTATCGTATGCTATATTACAGACATATATCTCACTCTCTCTCTAATGTACATTATTGGTACATATATAGTCATAAAATATAATAGAATCATAGCAGATTGTTCAGAACATTTGACACAGTAAAATGTCTGTTACGGAAACTTGCATACATACATACATAAATTTAAGAAATAAGGAGCTGCTTTCAGCCAGCTTTAAATACTGTGTTCTTCATAGCACTTTTTGCTTCTGCATTAGTGTTGCTTAATGGCAGGAGTGTCACTGCTGCATGCTGTGCCTGTTTATTATGACTGATACCACTAATTATACTAATAGTATAAGCAACATAAACAGAAATATTTGTTCCATCAGCTGTCACTTTTGATACCCATAGCCATAAATGAAAGTCAAGGAAAGAAAAAGGGAAATACTTCAGTGATTCCAGAGGTGTGTCTGGTATTCAGAAATAATTATACTACTTGATGAACCATGGTATTGTCTGCTCTTGTCTTCGTGTTTGATTACAAATCTGATACTAGCACTTAATGGGTAAGTGAGCTGTCACAAGGCTTTCCTTCATGCTATGTTTCAGGAAACATTACAACAATTCATGTGATGAAATGCAGCTTTCTACCATATGCTGACATATCACAGTGCAAGATGGTGAAGTGTCTTAAGAAACGTATTTCAATGTGATCTGCCACCCAATAAATGGAATGCTTCAAAAAACATGCCAGCTCTGGAATAAACTCTGACTCCAGTACCTACTGCAGCAAGTAGACTGTATAAAAAGCCTTAAAGTTATCTGCAGATTGCTCAGCTCTTCTGCCAGTATAAAACTAACAGTCTAATTTTAGCTCCACATTGGAAAGAATGCAGTTAACCTTACAACACTGCAGCACTACACTAGCAAGATTTTATTTTAGCCACTAGAGTAAATGCTGACTTTTAACTTTTATAAGGTTATTTATTAAGACTTGCAGTTACCTCCCGGTACACACAATTTCTCTATGACTGTGAATAGATAGCAAAGGTCCCAGCGTTTATTAAGCTCTGCTACAAATCAAGTCTACTGAAATAGTCATAATGTATTCTATTAGTAAGCATAAAAAATATATATGCAATGTTATGTCAGCCTTTCAACATAACGGCTGTGAGATTTGCACCATAGTTCACTACAGTGATCCTGAGTCAGCACTTCCAGGAAGTGGAAATCAAGGGTAACCCAGCTGATAGTCAGTAAGGAAACAGTAATGCTGTTCTTTACTTGCAATGATAGCTTAACTGGAGAAACCTGGTCTGAATGTACTTGGCTAGCATGGACATCTTCTTCCTGGGCTGATAAAGACACCAAGGTGGTTTTTGAGATTATGTATTTAATAAATGTATTTAATGTATGTATGTAATAAATGTATGTATTTAATAAAGTGTTATGTTCTTGGGGGAAGTGGGGGCAGAAGAGAATGATGTTAAAATTTTCTTAACTACTCACCCATTCTAGATACCATGTAATGTGTTTAGTATAATTTGGATTAGTTTAGTTTGGTGAAGAGTGTTGAATTTTTTTCCCTGAAAGAACAATCTCAAGTCACAGAAGAAGAATCTCAAACACTACAATACTGCTCCAAAAGCACAAAATGTCTGTCTTCTATGCAAACTCTGCAGGAGGGCTCATGGCTCATGTGGTAAAGTAGATGGCCACTGGACAGTTTGGGGCTAATTTTTGGTATTTACTTGAAAAATCTTGAAGTGAAATATGGTTAAATATTTATTACACTAAGGCGTTGACACATTGCTTAATCCTCAAAAAAACAGTCATCCCAGCTGTTTAAAACCTAAACCACAGCCAAACTGGTCAAAACTAATGTTTATCATCAGAGAATGCCAGTAAACTGTCACCAAGATACAGCAGATGTCATTCTGGTCATAGTTCGAGGACGTAGGGAATCCAAATTAGCACTGACAGAAGCATAGAAATCCTGTCAGGATGGTATCGATGCTCTCTGTCCCTCTGTGAACACCATCAGATTTTGTCACTCAGATGGGAGACAGTGGCACTACCAGAAACTGCCGCATAAATAAAATACCATGCTATCAGTTGTGACAAAGTGCTGTGTGAAATGGTAATCCAAGAATAATTGTGTCAGGACTGTCTGATTCCTGACTACCCATGATGTTACGGAGGATATAGGCAGATTACTTCTTTTGCTTCAGTACCTTGATATATTCTAAGACATTAGTGAGTAACTCCATGTGTTTTTAAACCTCCCTAATATTTTCTTCTGTCATTATTGAAAATGAATTGCTGATTTGCTCCGAGCTATGTTTTTTTGTTAAAACTTAAAAAAACTAAAACTTAAAAAAAAATTTAAATATTATAACAAAGTATTATGCCTTGAAAGAAATAACAGACAAACATTTCTCTTAATGGTTGGTTCCTTCTTTTGTTCTTCTAAAATCCCAGAAGAAAAGAATATCCCTGCCCCACCCTCAAACACCGTTTGGATTTTTTTTTCATTATTTTCACATACTGTCATATGAAGAGTTAAATATTTTTTTTCCAGTCACAAGAATCTCAAAGGTGATTTATGTTCTCTTTCAAGAAACTGTTGAACATAAAATTCTTTATGATTTTTTGTGGACACTATAATTACAGTGTCTGTGAAAGAAGAGTGTCAAAAAGATGGATTCAGGCTCTTCTCGTTGGTGCCAAGCAATAGGATAAGAGCCAATCGGCAGAAATGGATACACAGGAAGTTCCACCTTAATACGAGGAAAAACCTCTTTCATGTGCGAGTGACTGAGCACTGACACACATTTCCCAGAGGGGTTATGGGCTGTTCCTCACTGGAGATATTAAAAAGCCATCTAAATGCAATTTTGGGCAGCGTGCTCTGGAATGAGCAGGGAGGCTGGATGAGCTGACCAGCTCGAGTCTCTTCCAACCAGACTCATTCTGTGATTTTGTGATTATTGTTAAAACATTTTTGCATTTGTGTTTTGCTCTTGACGTATTGTTTTCACTACATAATAGATCCCTTTGAACAAGTGCTTGTCAGAAACTTTTGCAAGAGGCAAAAGATTTTTGTAATTGGCTATTCCCTGAAAGAGACCTTAAAATAATTTCTATGGAGGTAGCTGCAAACAGACATGAATTGGCCCTGCTTCAAGCCACAGCAGCTGAAGCAGTGCAAATCAGGAAGCCTTACAGCCACTGAAACACCAAATTAACACTTCCTTAACGCACTATTCTACCTGTCCCAGAGAGAGACAATAACATTATGGACAAATTATTTCTCCCTGTCCCTCCTGGTGTTCCTGTCATTGAAAGCACTTAATGCAGCTGCAAAGCTTACCTCAGTGATGTGGGCTCATTCTCAAACTTAGCACCAGTAGCCTGAGAAAATACATTTGAGTCTATTTGTTTGTTTTTCTTGATTGCATATTCTTCTCTACCTTGTTCTTTACTTCCAAACAAGAAAAGACAAATGAACATAGTCATGATCCACCTCTCTAGGAGGAAGTATCCCTTTGACAAGAGAATCCTGCTCTAAATAAATTACAATCTACTACACTCCTGACAAAAATGATGTGAATTATCGTTAAACAAAGACTTTCTGTGACTTTCTCAGGAATTATATCTGAGTGGCCTGAGGCATTGCAGACATTTTATCCCTGTCAATTCTGGTGAGAAGCAGAACTGTGAGAAAGAGATGAGTTTACATTGAAATTCAGAGGGGGCAGGGATGGTGAGTGAATGTCTGTATGGTACTTAGTTGTCAGCTGGGGTTGAAGTATGGCAGATAATTGTTCAGTAGCTGCTTCAGGCTCTGGAAGACAGCAGAATACAGTATCAGACTCTTTGTCAGAGCTATTAAATAATAAAAAAAGGAGTCTGCCCTGACTATATGGCTACTCCAGCTACATAACAACGTGAGAAGCTGCTAGATGCTCCTGATATCACAGACATGCTCCTGATATCACAGTAGACAGCTAATCTTAGCCATCTAGTTATACTAACAAGCTAGCAGTGTGATTACAAGGAAGTGGACAAGAACTTCGTGGTTTGCAAGCTAAGCAGAGACTACCAAGGCAAACCTAAGTTCAAAAAAAACGGTATCAAAGCAGTTGAAGGAGAATAAGAAAGGTGGTGTGTTTATTTAGGAAATGATGAGACTAGGAATGTTGAGAATGTAGGAATGTTTCTTTTTTTGGAAGAAAAGGGCGTATAAGGGGTGCCAATAGTAGATCAGCCCTACTCTCGATCATTGTAGCTTGTGCTATAACCCTTTTGCTTTTTCTGAACATACTGGAAAAGTCGGGAAAGATGGGCATGCCTCTCCCAAGTGCCATTGAGGGCATACCATGAGTGCTCTTCCAAACCTCAACAGGGGAACACCCAGAGAGTGCCTTGTAATACCATCATCTCTTCCTAACAGAAAATGTCATGTCAGATTTGAAATCCCAGAACATGAAAGAAAATATATGAAAGTAAAAAACAGAAAACCATGAGAAGTTTGGTGAGGAAAAGTGACCAGCAACACGCTGAAGAAAATGTGCAGCAAATAAACTACAAAAAAAACCCCAGTTTCAAATCTCATAGAAAACATGAGAAAGAGGAAAAACATTTGAAGGAAAAATTCAAAATACAGACAATCAAATTGTAACAAAAAATGTTGAGCAATAGAAGATATATCTTTAAATAATTTCATCTTAAAAATAGAGATAACTGTACCAGCTAATTTGTGAGGCTTCATTAACCAAGTTTATACTTGCAGTAAACAGTGTAATGTTTGGTGTTAACTTATTCTATGTAATACATAATATATAATAGAACGTAGATGGTTTTGTTGTTTTGCAGCATAACAGCTCATTCTTAAAAGGAAACTTGCAAGTACGTTTACTGAGAGACCAACAGCAAAATCAAAATAGCAAGAAAAATACCCCAACAGTAAAATGGCTGTGTCTTTTTAGAGGTTAAATAGTACATTTTGGGGTGTTTAAAAAAACGGTTCTCAGCCTCTTTCTGGTTCCAGTTTTACAATACAATTATTTATCTATTGTATTCAAACAATTGTTGGAATTATTGAAGAAGTTTCCCTTTCCCTTTCCCTTTCCCTTTCCCTTTCCCTTTCCCTTTCCCTTTCCCTTTCCCTATCCCTATCCCTATCCCTATCCCTATCCCTATCCCTATCCCTATCCCTATCCCTATCCCTTTCTTGCTTTTGGATTTTCTCCCTTCCCCCCTTTTCCTTCTCAGTTTTTCCTCATCTTTATTTATTTTTTCTTTCTTCTGCTTCTCCTTCCTCTTCTCCCCCTTTTCCTTCTCTTGATAGTATAGTTGTGTCCACTTACTGGTTGCTGCAAGAAGTGCATCAGACAGCAAAGCAGCCACAGTTTTGCTGGGACAGATTAATTTACTCAATTTTTTTGCTGATCTCATGGTGTTTGTTTTGTTTTTGTGACCAAAACTGTGCTGATAACACATGCATGTTTTCAGCTGTTGCTGAACAGTGCTTTCACAACATTTCACACTCTGTTTGGCTAGCAAGTAGGGGCTGGGGCTGGGCAGGGGGCTGGGAGGGGATGCAGCTGGGACAACTGAATTCACAAAAAGAAAATTCTCTATCATATGAGACCAGTTTCAGAAGGAAAATTATAATATTTGGAAGGGGACTGGGGTCCCAGTTCGGTACTCCTGGAGCAGCTGAGCATTGCTAATCATTCATTTAGTAAGAAGCAATTCCTTTTGTCTCACTTCTCCTTCACTTTTTCTTTCTTTTTTTTTTTTCCCTCCACTTCTTAAAAATTTTTTCCCTTCTTATTCGCTCCCCCATCCAGATGGAGGAAAGTGACTGTGCTACTAGATTGGGGCTTATCAACTGTGGCCAAACCAACACAGAAACTTGTATCCCTTCAACATAAGAAAGCCAACATAAAGAAACAAAACATTATTATGG
Source organism: Sturnus vulgaris (assembly GCF_052056855.1). NCBI lineage: Eukaryota > Metazoa > Chordata > Aves > Passeriformes > Sturnidae > Sturnus > Sturnus vulgaris. Next base: position 50,800,522 of record NC_142283.1, read on the forward strand.
CACTAACCACAATATCTTGCAATATGTCTTTGCGGCTTAAATTCTTAGGGTTTGTTATATATATCTTCTGACGTAATGCATTTGACCATTTGCTTGGAAAATGCTTCTATTGCTAGCTATATAGCTATATAGCTAGCTATTGCTAGCTTCAACTCCATCTCCCATGTGAGTTTTGTGTGTTTATGATATTACATAAGTAATGAAAGTGATATTTTGAGTTGTTCCAAAAGGGGAGACTGAACAATGACTGTATTCCTTCAACACAACTCTTGATTTAGGAGTTTAAATTTTCACATTAGCCTGTAACATAATTTTTTGACAGGACAACAGAAAAGCGTTTTTCAGAGCAAACTTTCAGAATACATATGTGGATGTATCTTCAAAATGTTGTCAATTTTCACATGTATTTTAAGTCTAAATACTCTGTTAAAACTTGACTTGTTGAAAAATCACATAAAGTGATCAGTAATTTTATAAATTATACTTACAAACCATTGTTTATATTTATTTCTATGACTAACAGAAGCTTGTATAGTGAGTTTGGAAGGGCCCTCGGGAGCTCCTCTGGTCTAATCCCCTCTGCTGAAGCAGGGCCACCTAGAATCAATTGTTCAGGACCGTGATCAGATGGCTTTTGAGCATCTCCAAGGATGGACAGGGCTCAGTCATACTCACAAACAACAGCTGTTTTCTTAACTTCAGAGAAACCTCCAGTGCTTCTCTTTGTGCTCAGAAAGTCCTATACTACAGAGCTGCATTTCAGGCTGGAGGCTCCTAGGTGGTTGATGAAGATGTTAAACAGAGCTGGACACATTACTGAACCCTGGGGTGTGCTGCTGCTTACTGGCATGAGAAAATGAATGATGTCTTACTTTTTGACTGAATAGTTGACTTCTAATGTTTGACTTCAGTTTAAAAAAAATAAAATATTATCTGTCTTTACTTTTTATTATCTTTAGATTTTTAATTTAATGTGGGAGTTTTGTTGGGTTTCTTGTTTGGGGTTTTATTCCTAGAAATATAGCAGGGAAAGCAGACTTGCAGACTCATTTATTTATCCTAGATTTCTCTTTATAATAGAAATTATATTTAATTTCTTTTCATTTTTATCTTTAATTTCATTTAATTTTTCAGGGCAAGTATGTAAAATTTTCAGGACTGTTATTTTAGAAATTTATTCCTTAGTATCTCATTCACATTCACTATCAGTTTTTGTGTAAACTTACCTTTCCATTTTAATATTAAATTTATAATTTAATATTTCAGCAAATTTTGTTTTTTTTATTTTTGTTTGTTTGTTTGTTTGTTTTTGTTTGTTTGTTTTGTTGTTGTTGGGGTTTTTTTGTTCTTTGTTTTGTTTTTTTTGTTTTTTTTTTTTGTGAAATAGGTCTTTCTTCAAGCAACAGTACTAAAAACCCATTAGATTTTGATTGATTATTGAGATTTCATGGGTTTACAGTTTTCACAGAAATGTACCAGTTGCCAAGAAATGTTGTGGAGCCTCGTTCTTTGGAGATACTGAAAATATGACTGAACACGACCCTGAGTAATGTGCTGTAAGGTATCCTGCTTGAGCAGGGAAGTTAGATCAGAAGACCTTTAATGATCCCTTCCAACCTTACCCATTATGTGATTCTATGAAAAACATACTAGTTCTTGTTATTTCATTATTGAATTGCTCATCTTTTTCTCTGTTTCTGCCCTGTAGATACAGATATAATAAACTTAGATCATCACTGGGTCTAATTGGGTCTATAAGCATAATCAAAAATAGGTTTAAAACATTATTTTCGCCCCCATGAAAATGTAATATTGCCTCTGTATCAGTTTTAGCTAGTGTGTTAGTCTTTCATTGTAGATTGGAATTCCTTACCTGACATATCCTAATTAATTGTGGATTGAGCCCCTCTCATTTATATATTTGTCTGCACTGATAGTACCTTTGTCCTTGTGATAAAAGTTGTGACTACAATAAAGAATGAGCAATTAGCTGAAATGATAAAGACAAGAGGGTTGTGTGAAGCACCCTTAACTATCTGTCTAAAACAGATAAGATTCCATGCCAGATCAGCATCAATGTGATTGCCAAAGATAATTAACTCCAATCTTAGCCTGGGAATGCTGTACAGTACTTAGACCTCTTGCAGGCACTGTTAGTTCTTTCTTTGCTTGTTGTCGCCTTGACATTCCCTCTCTTTCTCCCACCTCCACCCATTTTCTTTCATTTCTAATTTAGAATGCAGTTTCATTCGGGCAAGCTCATTTTATCTTAGTAATAGTGCTCTGTAATCTACCAGGGAGCTTTCCTCTGGTCAAATTCTCCCATTTTGATTACTTGAAATTCCTCCCCTGTTATTTCAGAGGAACAAGGCTGTCAGCACACATCCTCTTCTGTTACAGCTATGCCAGAGTTACTGCCCACAGCTTCTCACCACCAGTACCTCAGACCTGACAGCTATGAAGCTTCATTTACAGAAATTGTATTTATTTTGGTCAAAAAATCAGACCACTGCACCTATGTGATGTGGAAAGCAAGTCTTAGCCACATTGTCTCAAACAGAAAACAGTTAGGAAGCATCTGCAGGAGAGTGCACGTTGGACGAAGAAGCAGCATCCTGTCTCCTGGAAGGAAGCATCTCTGCATTCATCTGCCACTGCTCCAGCGGCCGCTGCAGCTGAAATTGGAACTGCTTCCATTCACGTGTGGCATGGCAGCTGGGCATTATTTTAGCTTGTAAGATGAGTTGTAAGGCTGTAGTCCTGTAAGCAGGGTAACTCTATAGTTTGTTACTCTGTGTGAGAGGGGAGATGCACCACAGCATTGCCTTTTCCATTGAAGCCAAAACATTGCGTCCCAAGGTAAAAGGCAATTAATTATGTGATACCTGTGTTTAGTTAGGGATACCATTTCTGCCACAGGCTGCTCTATACTCAGCAGATTTCAAATTTGGCCCACTAATAGTTTTATAATTTAAAACATGTCTAAGATTTATCACAAAAATCCACAATAGAAATAAATATAATTTCACATTCAATAATTATGTTGCATGCAGCTAAGTGAAATGAGACCTAGAAATAATAAAACTTACAACTACATCATTAAGGCCTTAAAGAGTGAAAGAAAAGCATTCATTGATGGAAAAATGCTGAGATAATTCCTTGTATGTAATATTCAGAAGGTGGTTTTGTATGGTTTTATTGGTTTGTTTTACTACATGCAGATAGATCATTGATGTTGTTTTCATAGTGCAGGATAGTTGTGTTTTCAGTCTAGTTGGAGGAAATTATTTGCATCTGAGGCTTTATAAAATTCAGAAATTGTATAAAAATTTGACCTTTTGAAATTTACTATTATTTTTGCTTTCCTGAGACGATCTAGTGAAAATGTATTTGATAGCTTTCAAAACAGAATAGAGGGGACATTCTGCAACTCCTTTATGATGTTAAACATATGTAAGACACAGATGGGGAATAAACAGTTTTCAGAATTTAAACTATATTGTCCCCAAGCAACTGGGGGAGAGGGGAGGCGGTGCTGCTGGTGGTGGAATTTACATGTTTGTTTTCTTTCTTTAACTAAAAAATAGATTCTAAAAATGACAAAAACATATACCCGCATCAAAATTTTGGTCATTTAACCACTTTTTTTTGGGTGTGTTTAAAGTTATTTTCTTCAGTTAAAATCAGGTGAATTGTATTGTCTTAGCTTAACTTGGTTTGCCTTGCCTTTTTGTCACTCCCCAGTTCCTATGTAGAGAACATTATAATAAATCAAAACCTTACAGTGACCTTGCATTTTCACTAGAAGGTAAGGAACAGCTTATCATTTGGTTTTAACTCAAAACAGAACTGCCTCTTCATGGAACAATACATGGTGCTGTCTAGTATGTTGCTGTTTGAGCAACTGAGAACTCAAAATACAAACACACACACACACAGACACACAGACACACACAGAGACACTTTTAACCTCCTGGTTGTTGGTAGTCTAGTAGACTAAACACCTCTAATGAAATGTTTGCAGTTTTGAAATCCATATTAACCTTTAGATATTCACCCTTATCTAATACCATCCTTTTGTACTTTGATGAAAATATCTGAATTACAGGTATTTATTTCACAAATTGGGAGGAAGAAGGAAGTTGTCTCTAGACAAGCAACATGAGTCGTATAAAGCTACAGAGTGACTATTTGAGTTAGGATGGAAAAAGGAAAACATTAATTTACAGGGATTCTTTTATCCTTTAAGCATAGAATTAATTTTCTCTCCATTTATAAAAGCATTAAATTCCAGGCCCTCCTTTCAAGTCATGAATATTTTACCCAGAGCTCTCCCTGAGAGAGAGAGAAACAGCTTTTCAGCCAGCTGGTGCAGGGTTATATTTGGCATATGGAGCCTGGATTCAGTTATTGACTTAGAAGCCCATAAATACCCCCTTAACAACAGGGCTGTGTGTAATACACATCGTTGGGGAACTCCTCAACGCAGATTTCTAAGGTATCAGCCTGCTTGTCTACGAACACAATATACAACAAAGCAGAAGACTTGAATTTAGATCAAGTGGATAAAATCCTAGGGCTGGCGGAAGCTGGGGAGTCTTCAGTAACAAAATAAGTCGGGGAATTTGTTTAATGAAGAAGAAAACAAAAATCTTTTCACTAGTCCCTAGAACTGTTTTCAACACCGTTTACATGGTGAATTAGTGATAGATGCTGAATTAATAGTACTGAGGAATGAAATACTCTTTATGCATGTCACATATAGAGTACAACCAGCAACAATAAAAGTTTTTGAAGTCTGTTTTCTTTACACTCTCAAGTTTTAGTATAATTTGGTTTCAAGTAAATATTTTAATTTTTTTCTAAATGAGGTAATTAAAATTGTTCTTCAGGCTCACTCAATTCATTCTCCTTGTTAAAATGACTTAAAAAAATTCTTTAAAATACATTTTGTAAATTCATCTTCCATTTGCCTGAAAAATAAAAAAGGTCTGTATATGCTGAATAGTTCAATGCATGTGTTGCAAAGGCATGTAACAGCTGGGATCTATCACTGCCAAGCAATAATTAAACAAAGTTGGCAACAGAACTCTGGGAAAAATTTTGTATGCAAAACAGAACTATACATCTTCTGTAGGAAATTTCTTGTGGGTGTGTAAAAAATGCATTCAGATTGCTTTATCTTTTTTATTTTTATTTTTTAAATTATTTAGTCTGATTAGTTACCAGAAATAAAGGCATTTTCAGTCAATTTAAAATGAGGAGGTTAAGTCTGAAAGTCATTAGAATCAGAAAGGTTAGTCAAATAGCAAAATTCCCCAAAATTTACCTTATGTAGAGAATTAGAACAAAACAGGACTTCTTAAGATTATTCATAATATATAACTTCTGCTTAATTTCTAGGGTGACTAAAGGGTTGTGTAAATTTTATAATAGGCTTTGTTTAAAGGAAATATTGTGGTCTTATTATGCTAAGTGTACACATATAATTTAGTATTTTAATCTAAATTCTGGCTCTAAGGGTGACGTACCTTGAGTCAGGCAAAACAAACTGGCACTGTAATCATGGTAATTATTAAAAACTGTTTATTTTTACACTCTAAGAAATTATTTTTCATGGCCTTTGATATAACCACTCATAGTATGCAAATCAGACATTCATTATTTATTTGCAGGAATTCATTAAACATGCAGTTATCTCCACATTTAGACACCCTGAAAGGAACACAGTCAGATCTTAGTTACATGTGACAATATTTACAAGAAAATGAAAAGCATTTTGTTTTCATGTGAGAGAATGAAATTAAACTTTCTGAAGACACTGCTGTGAATAATTTGGTCATATCTGGGTAATAACTATAAATCTTATTCATACTACTTGGGACCATGGGGCTGGACTGACCAGTTCACCTGGCTCTGTTGAAGGTTGCTACACTGTAATGGTTTGAACCAAGATACTTGAGAAGAACTCAGAATTTATGGTAGTGAGATTTTTATTACTTGATAAATTGCTATTGGTAATGGACAAAGCTGTTCTTGAGTTGTGCCCACTCTCTTAAGCACTTAAGGATTGTTGTGATGGTATCCTATGTTCTTGGCTGTCATGCAAATTTTAGCCCTTTAGATCTGCCTACCTGTCTTAGAATATCTCAGGTATGAGCCAAAAATATTCTTCCTTTAGACAGAGACATTTCACAGCACCTATGCCTGTGAATAAATTGAAAGCTCTCAATGCTCTGATTCTCAAATTATCTGTCCATTTGCACAGTGGTAATCATTTTACACCAGCTTGTATTTTTTAATTACAGTGGAGCAACTGGAACCCCTGGAACATTTACAGCAGTGATTTTCTACTCTGAGTCTCTCTTTTCCTTTTGTACTTTCCTTTACCGCTGATCACTTAGTCCTTCACTCAGGATGAGCTGTATCCACTCATACTAACTCTTGGCAATTGTCCTAAAGCATGCTTGCCATGATTAGGTCTAAGTAGCATGGAGGATTAAGTTTTCAGTCGTCTTCTCTTATTGCCACAGTATAATAGGGAAAAGTGGATAATAAGCAAGTGTAATGCCCCTTGAGCTTAGAACACTGGCAAGGTTACCAGAAAACTTCCATATTTCCAGGCTATTAGCATAGCAGTTTGTAGACTGGATGTGGTAAAGGAGAAACTTTGTAGACTGTAGTGGCGTTATATCCCAATATTGGAGAGCTTGGAATACAGCTTGAAAGTTTTGCAGCAAGCTGTGTTCTGTAAATGCATCACAGTAGAGTATCAGAGTCTGTAAAGTATTGTATTTAAAGCTTCTATCTGCCACTAAGTATAAAAATGTTTCCTGAGGAAATGTAGCTAGTTATTACTGTGGGAATACAGTGGTCACTGAGGTGACATTATGTAGGAACTTTTCAATGCAGATCAATACTGGCAATTCATTTGGATCCATATGAGATTTCCAGTGTTAGTCCATTAATGTTGAAAAAGAGTAATAGAAGACAGGATGTAAAAACAGAAGCAAAAGGAAGACAATGATAAAAGCAAATGAACTGCTATATATTAAAATTAAAGGGAGAAGGAGGAGGCAAACCAGCTTACAATATATAATTTACTCATATACATGGTAGGTTACCAAAGAATGATCCTGATGTTAAAGCAGAAGGTGTGTGCTGAGTTGTCTGATCTGACAATGATCTTGGGTGAGATCCTTAGAGCAGTTATGACTACAATTTTGGCGTACACAGAGTTGAAATAGCTAGAGATAATTTTAAAACAAAAATGTGAAATGAAAAGAAAAATAATCTCCCCTCTGCAGTAAGATATAGCCATAGATCTTTTCACTATAAAGAAAACATATGTGGTCACCTTTCATATTGTTGTAAGTTAATTTCAGCCAGCATTACAGGAAATGGAAGTAGGAATTATATACAGTAGGAAAGATACTCTAGCAAGAACCAGGGACTAAAAGCAAAAGCATGTCATTATTTTACTGAAATCCCTGGGTTCTTTCTGTTGGTTAATATAACTTCATTGTAGGAATATGACTCTTAGTTAATAGGTTTTCACAATTCTCATAAAAATTGTGGGTTATGTCTTGCTGACTTTTCTACTGCCCAAATATTTGTGAACCTAGCTAGTATAGAATTTATATGTATGGAGGCTTTGTGTAGGCACCATAAGGATCTCAAAAAGTCTAAGAAAATAGGATCTTTCAGTATGTTTTATCTTAAACTGGTCATTAAAATTCAATAATTACTTACGTGGTTGTTCATATTTAGGAGGAAACAGCTTTTTGGAAGGTCATTGATACCGAAATTGGCCGGAAGGAAACTTTCTAACACACTTTTGAGTATTAGAAAACAGGCATTCATTATTGCAGCATGCTGGTCACTTGGAGGGTCCTTCCTCTAATCAAGTGTTCCCAAGTGTTAGGAAAACATACTTTATCATGCACACTGATTACATTTTCACTAGCTATCTCTGCTTACTTGATGCATATATCCTACTTTATTGTACATAGTCATACCCCTTATTGGAAGTCCTTGTCTGCCTCTTTGGGGGTCTTCTTTGGTGGTCTCCAACATCTTTTTAAAGCGGCTGTTCCTTGATCCCCTCTTTTGAATAAGCGCAATGTTGTTGTTTTGCATAATTGGTGCCTTGTCAGCCTTGTAGAGCTGAGCAGTTATCCTGCTTGCATTTTATATGACTTCCCTTTTGTCAGCTTTCTCTGCTTCTCCAAGGCTATATGGCTCCATTTCCTTGGTAAGAAAAAAAAAAAATTATCCTGTTCTACTATTCTTATCTCACAGACCTCCTGCTAAGGAGAATCTAAATTTCTCTTTATCATGTAACGTGGCAAAGTGTTCATCACTTCTTACAACTTCTGATTTTTAGAGAACTTAAAACAATTTTAAACCATTTAGTTAATCTGTGAACATAATGAAGTGTTAATTGGTGAAAACAATGAAGTTGACTTTCACTTATTAAGTCAGTTATGGAAGGTGAGAGAATTATATAAAGCTGGAAGATGAAAACCATGATAAGAAGTTGGAAGACCATTAAAAAAAAAAAATTCCACCCCTTTCTCTTGAACTGACCTTATTTCCATGACTGTCAAAGGAATATTTACATTAATTTAGACAGAAAAGAAATAATTTAAAATATATCTTTGATCAATTCAGTGAAATCTTGGTTACATCCAGAACTGGCTAGTAATAAATCAGAAAGAACAAAATTACATTTTCACTCCAAGGGAAAATAATCTTTAGGTTGGTTCAGGATTAGTATTTTAACAGCACTGCTACATTAAATACCCACATTTTTGTTTTAAGGCACATTATGCTTTGTAATAATTGGAAAAATATGTAGAAACATGGAAATCAGAGGAATTCAAGTGAATCCCAGTCGTTTTAGTCTCCCCAATATTTTTCAAGGGTTATTTCAACTGATTGAAGGATTATAGCACTTCTTCTGCTTCATGGAAATTTCTCACAGGCTGTTTTGTACATACCTTGAAGTGGCCAGCCTAATTATAGGACTTGGACTCTGATAAAATCCAATTGGATGCAAATTATTTAGGATGCACAGTTTTGTGAACATAGAAACTTCTCTTTTGTGAACTGTTACAATAAGACGTTATCTTGTCTGTGAAGTGCCTAAGTCGTGGAGGAACTTTAAAAATAAAACCAAAACAAAAGCTTAACAGCCCTGCAGAGTCTAGAGTGTGCCAGTCACAGTACAGTGGACTCTTGTCTATATTTCTTTGCTTTCAAGGACTATGTCTACGAAGCACAAAGTGGTGACAGTAGTCACTTTCCATCTTGTTAGTGTAACTCATCATTACGTGGCAGAGCAGCAGCACTTCCTGCTGTAATGAGCTGTTGGCAGGGATGCTTTGCAGCACTGCAGTGGTACATGGGACTGACAGGGACTGTGCCTCCCCTGTATGGCATCTGAGGAAGGCTGTATGGGAACACATGAAAGAACCTGTGAACTTGGTCCTTTTCCATGAGATAACAAAAACTCTCCAACATGTAGGAGATGTTTAAAACAAGGTCAACACTCTGCAGAAGTAGAATGTATTTTATGACTACACACAACTTAAAATATTAAAAATTACTTTTTTGAAGCACTGTAAAATTTTAAGGCAGAAAAATCTATAGTGTCACAGTAAATAAAAGATATGTGAATTTTTAGGACTGGGTATGAAAAACCAGCTTTGATTTTAATCCCAAGTGTTTGCAAAAGAAAAAAAAATTTTTTTTTATTGAAAGAGATTTTTCTTTTTAAGTCTTCCATGGTTTTGGAAAAATTTTAATATTTTGCACTGCATTAAGCATAACCACTAAATAACACTTTCATACTGAAATATTAATATGGTTGCATATATGTAATTTATCACTGGAACTATAACTCTTTTTAAGACTTTGAAAATTGACTTGGTGTAAATTCAATACTTGAATAAGAACATTAAGCATTACTTAAAATTCAGATACAAGCTATCAGATGCACAGTCTATGCAACTATACCTGATACCTCCTGAGAAAAGCATTTTTTTAAAAGGTGTCTTATTCCATAAGAGTTCAGCAAAGGGAAGTATCTAACCTCCTGTAAAATACAGAAAAGTGAAGAAACACAAACCAAAATTCTCTTGAACTCCTATGTTAAATTCAGATAAATGTTTTTATTTCAAAAATCACCAAAAAACTTCAGCATCTCAGAGTCAGAGTCACAGAATATCCTGAGTCCAGCCCCTGGTCCTGCACAGGACACCCCATGAGTCACACCATGTGCCTGAGAGTGCCTAAAGGGCCTTTGACTCTGCCAGCTTAGTCCTGGGACCACTTCCCTGGCGAGATGTTCCAGTGCCCAATCACCCTCTGGGGGAAGAACTTAAACCTCCCCCGACACAACTTCAGGCCATTCTCTCTGTCACGGTCACCATAGAGAAGAGATCAGTGCCTGCCCCTCCTCTTCCCCTCCTGAGAAAGTTGTAACTGCAATGAGGGCAAATCACCTCAGCTGCTCCTGGGGCAGTTTCTTTCCTTGGCCTTTCACTGTTGTCATTGCCCTTCTTTGGATGCTCTGTAACAGTTTTATGTACTCCCTATGTCACGACACCCGAAACTGCAGGGTCTTCCTTCTGTGTTCTACTTGCCAGGCATTGTGCGCCTGTAACCTGTGGGATGTATCTGAGGGACTATATGGCCCTCAAGTAATTTGCCTTGAAAATTTTTGTAAACCTGCAATAACTCAGTCTTTATACTCCTGCACTTTGAATCACAAAGGTTTACTTCTCTTTTACTTTGCTGTAAAGGACAAATTAGCTCTAGATTGCATTTCTGGTCTGTTGTTCTAAACACTTCTTAAAGCCTTTAGTATTGTTCCTCTGAAGTAGCCATGTTGTTTCACTATGCCTTGGTGGTATCATAAAAATTCAGATATTAAATGTGCGTTTCAACAGAAAAATTAGACATATCTTAAAGTAAATAGTCCATGTGAGGAAAAAATTACCATGCAAATAGAATATAAATAAGCAGAAGGGAGAAAGGAACTATAGTAGAGTGAGTTTATAAAATAGAAAAAGTAGGTCACAGAGAGTGAAAAGAATAGACACTAGCTTTATCTGATAAGCAATCTTATAATTTATTTAGTTTATAATTTATTTACAACCGCATTCATGCATCAAAGATGGTATAGACTTGTTAAAAAATGGATGGAGAGTTGATCTGCTTGCACTCCAGAAACTGTGTTATAAGATCATTTGAATATCATAATCATAGTATTAGCTGTTCAGTTGTGATTCGTGAAGAAAGAACCTTTTTCAAAGCAGTACGTAGGAAAAAATGAGTTAAGATGATGTGGGAAAGGGACATTCCACTGAGCTGCCATGTCCTATGGATCACTTTTTGATTCTGAGCAATATTACTGATCAGTGACAAAGTTGCAAATTACACAAACCAAAAAACACTCAAATCTCTGTTTGACAGATGTTTACTTTTATACTAAGGCTGTGTTATTAAAAATATATTTCAGATTTTTTAACATTGTTTTACTGGACCCTAGTTCAGACAGGCACTTTAAGTAGACATAAATCCATTTCATGTCAAGAGTACTTGATTATATGGTAATAATTAAGCATACATTTAAATGCTTTTCCTGCTAGGGCTAAGGATTATGTAATTATCTGTGGTAGAAAGGATATGCTATAACTGCAAATAACTCTGAAATGAAGTTCCAAATTTTAATTGTATCAGATGACTGCAAATTTTAGCTTTTCATTTTAAATTTATGTCTGATTTACCAAGTCTTCTAATGTCCACAAAATACACAATTGTGATCACAAGTCAAATTACAGTGTTCTATTGAGTAGTCAAGAATTTGCTTCATTAGAATGTTTCTGGAATAAAATCAGAAGGAGACACACTTTCAGTAAACAGAGCTTGTTATAATGAAAAAAATGTTATTAAGATGGCTTATTTTTAAAATATTGAAATTAAAGATATTTGAAATATTACTTGAGTCAGATATAAGATTCCTAAACATATTTCTGCTATTTGACTCCAGTTGTACGTTACATTCCTTGTAAATAGCTTGAAAATTATATTGCAGTGCTTGGCTGATAAACAGGAAATAAACAATGGTAGAAATAATATATAATGATAATAGTATGATGTTTAAAAACAATCAAACTATTTCTTTCAATTTTAACATTTGCTGTGCTATTTTCAAGAGAAATAGTAAGTAAGATGCAGGAAATAATAACAGGGAAAAAAATCCATTTCCTTTTTGTTGCAGCCAAAAAACTGCAGTAGCAACATCATAACTTGTCATCAGCCAAATTACTCTTCTGAATCTTGGTGCTTATCGAGAATCAGTTGGCAGTTCCTTCGTCCTTTGCTTTTCCCAGCATCAAGGAAAAGCTAAGAAATTAACATTATTTTTTTTCATACCTTCCATAAAAGGAAGACCCAGACTGGAATCTTCATGTTGAGAGGAAAAAGGAGGCCATTCAGGAAAAAACAGATGAAGAAGACACAAGCAAACTGGCCTAGCCAAATCTGTATCCTCTCCAGTAAAGTATCTTTCAGATTATTATAGAAAACTTTTTTTCAGACCAGCATGGGAATTTTAAATGAAGCAATCTCATATATAAAGTGGTAATGAAATCCAGCCCAGAGCACCAGACTACTAAGCTTACGTTTTCTTCTAAAATGTTATTCATTAAGGAAGATCTAGCACATAATGTGTATTCTGAACAGTAATAGTCTGGCAATGTGTTATGGAAATGTAAGAAAGAGGAGCAGCAAGGCACCCCCTGCAGTCATCAGTGACAGGAAACAGGGGATTGTGAGGGATGCCGTGGCTCTGGTGGACTGACAGGGACACTTCACGTCTGGGGTCATTTGACACCAACAGTGGATCATGCAAAAATTTCTTGAATGCAAGTAGGAGTTGTGCACCCTCGTGACTTTACTAAGCCAAGTGTGATTAAAGACTTGTTTGTACCTTACTTGAGCAATGTGGACAGTATTTTGTCAGTCTGTGGACTGAGTGTGAAAAGAGCGGTGTTGGCTGCTGATACTGATCCAGGGAGGGTGTGGGAAGACAGGGTGTCACAATATTAGATGTTATACACTGTCAATACAATATCTACATGCTCTTCACAGCTTTGCTTAAATAGTTTATACATTTCATTGCTAATCCTCATTTAAGATATAAGGAGATATCTGTGTAAATCCTATTACTGAATATCAGAGCTCTACTTTAAAGATGAGGAATTAGAGCTATCCATTTTACTTCAATTATTGTCTTATTCAATTACTGATGGGTAAGGAAAATAGTTTTCTTTATATATAGAAGGGAGACTTGCACCTGCCTTCAGGTGTTACTTGTTGAAACAAAAGAGAAAACATTAAGGTTACATTGCTGAATGCTTCCTTGCTCTCAATACCATATGCTCTATTTTATTGACTTACCTTCCACAAAATGCATACACAGGGAGTGGCTCTCTTTACCAAGGCATCTTCATTAAAGTTTCATATTTTAAGCTAGTTTATTCCAGCAGGATACAATCACAACTCTTTAACACACATTGCTGCTGTTTCAAATGATTGCACATGGCTTACCCTTTCAGTAATTGCAAATTATCAATTAAACCTAATAGATGTTAACTTCACTCTTTTTCTCATTACTTTCTCAGACAACAGCTTACAACATTTTTCATTAAAAATGATTGGTTGGGAATCTTGTTCTATGATATATTTTATCTATACTTTCAGCATAACAAATTTATTTTGTGCATGTCTCTCTCACCATAGAATAAATATTTTACTTTTGTTTGACATTTGCTGTACTACTTCTTACTACAGGATTGTTTTTTTCCATGCCTTTCTACTTCCTAATGGTATGTTACCATTACTGGTGTGTAAAATAATCCCTTCCATTGCTTTTCTTCCTCATATTGGTGAGAAAAGCTCTTTTAGGAGTATACATTTCTCACAGCCCCTTTTCTCATTTCTGTTCTATGTTTAACAGATAAACAGTTGTAATTATCCACTAATAGCAGAAAAAATTAGAATGACTTGTGTAATTTAGAGAAAGATGCAACACCTAGGACCAGCTCACATAAATTTCAAAATCACGATTGGGAAAGATCGGTAACATTTTTAGTTCTAGGGTCTTTTTCTTCCCTCACAAAATATTCAGTATTAATAGTTTAGGTGAATGAGAAACTGAAGGCATACACATTTAGCTTATTATTTTAACATTTGTGAGAAATCCATCCCGGCAGATAACAAATTTAACGCTTTAACTGCGTTTTAAAATCTGATTGTTTGGGTTTATAATTTTGAACGAAGAATGCAAAATGTTTTACACCCAAAAATGGAATAAAGTAAGCTACATTTTTTTTCTTATCTTTAAAAAGTAAAAGGCACATAGATAATCTTCTGCAAATATTGTCTTCTTTTTAAAAATAATTCACTTTAGTCATGCATTTATTTTAGTGGTGTCCTATAAAAAACCTAAAAAATTATTTTCTTTCACTAAAAGTCATCCTCAGATACGTACACATTATTTTTTCACCTTTATTGTACTTAAAAGGTTTGTTGCCTTCTTGCTTAATTATTTGTAATTAATAGTTCTAAAACCACAGCATATATACTGAATAATTGCAATAAATGATTCCTCCTCAAGCCTTAAAGAGGAAAAAAGCTCTTGTATTAGTTTTGAATTTTTTACTATGAAGAATTTAGAGTTTTTCACAGTAGTAAAAATATTCTGTAATCTGCCAGAATTTGCATTCAATAGATAGCATCTTGTATAATGAATAATCAGCTTCTAGATTTTGAGTAATCATGGCATTGATACATTTGCTCCATAGTCATAACCCTAAATCTGAAAATGTTTTTTGATATTACTGCCAAGGACTAAGTAGTTCTCAACATGGAATCCATAAAGAAATTAATGCAAATAACATATTTTTAAGGTAATATTTGAAAAAAAAATCAAACATAGCTGTCACTCCACTGACTTGTATGTTCCAAAATTAAAACCAAACCCAGTTTTTACAGTAAATGAAAAGTAGGGAAGAATTGAGGCAGGAATAAGTTACAGTGTAAACTTACTGAAATTTGTGTCTTTAGGTTTTATGTGTTAATATTTGAACAAATTTTTATATGCATTTAAATGCTTGGTAACTTGCTTGACTTTTTCCTGCACAGATCTTTTTAGATTTTATTTATTTATTTATGTTTCCCTTTATCCTTTCAGCATGAGATGCCTTAGATAACTCTGGTTCTCCTTGATATCTTGCCGTATTTGCAGTGCTCATAACTCCTGTAGGTTTAGGCATTAACCCCTGGACAGTTGAAATTATAGTTGCCTTATGTTGCGTAGATCAAAATTCAAGGTACCAAATCATAAAGATAATTAGAAAAAACATATTTTCAATACACAAACCATTGGGTTTCCTGACCAGTCAGAAAAAGCCAAAGGTTTTGCTAATGAAATATTGATTGTTGCCAGTCCTATGACAGTGGCATCACTTAAGACAGTGTAAATAAGCAGCAGTTCCAGGGTCAAACTCACCAATATTGAAGCAGGGATGTCACAGCCATTGATCTGGGGCTCATTAGAGTGCAGACTGAACATTACTGTGCAATCGTGCTAGTGAGATGGATCACCATTTGCAGATGGAACATGCAGAGCGATTTTACTGTCTTTTCCTGAGAAACGTATGTGGTTTTCCAACAACAGGGAGATTTGTGGGTACACAAATCAAATCTATTATGGAAAGGACATTAGTCTTGGAGCTTCGAGTTGCTCTCACAGACTCTTTGATGATAAACCCTGAAGCAAAATCAAGGCAATGTGGTTGCATTTTCTATCTACAAAGCTGGAAATTGTAGCCCAAAGCTGGGATTTGGTCAGACTTTTCCCCATTCCATAACAGCTGTTAGGATATTGTTTCTGTGTCATAAAGGCTTTCAGGAATTCATAGGTAAAGTAATTCCCAAATGACCAAAAGTTATTGCTGAAAGTTAGGCTCGTTAACTTATTCCTATTGATTATACAAAATAGTCTCAGACTACTCTGGAAGAATGTAGAGATGCAGGAGTCAAAACATTGCAAACCAGTCCTCTGAGAAGCCTGTAAGAAATATTGAAGATTAGCCAAAAGACAAAACCTGTATGGCAATTTCAGTGAAGACAAGAATTCACTAACAGGATGGCCAAATGTCTCACAAGGAGCATAGCAGGCTATACTTTAACTTCTATTTTGGATTAATATTATGAGGGAAGCAACCTTTACATCATTAAGTGAATTAAATATTTCCTTGCTCAGAATACTCCTGAATTTGTGGCACTTCCAAATTTTTTTTTTCTTTCTGATACAGCTTATAGCACCTTGCAAGCATGCCATAGATAGCCTGAGGGACTTCTTTATTGAATCTTCGACTAGAGAAAACAATTCATTCCCAATGGAAAAAAGTAATAGCCTGCCTGATGTTCAAGCAATGCACTTCTACAAGAAAGCCAAATCTCAGTTGCTGTATTTCAACCTAGAATGTACAACCCTATTACACTGGAACTGATACAAAATATTCAATAATTCATTTCTATACAATCCTTATGGTTTTGGAGCTTTTGGTCTTTGATTTAAACTATGATAATAAGTCTCATGATGACTAATTGAAACTAATTACTTCTTAGAACAAATTAAAGAAGGCAATTTGGGAGGGGGGAAATAAAAAAATAAATGCCTTCTGTAGAATATGTGAGTGGGTGTATTGTGCCTGAGCAGCTGTGTTGCTAAGTACTGTGAATGCTCTCTGAGATTTTACAATTCTAAAAATTCTGAACAACATAATCATATATGTAATTGGAGACATATTCTTCTGCATGAAATTTAAGATTAATACACAGTTGTTTTGGTGTTCCATCATGAATTCCTTTAATTTAATTGTTACTTTCTACAACAGATCACTGGAAAGAAATAAAAATCTCAACATGTAAAAAAACCAAACAAAAAACCCAAAAAAAACCCAAAAAAACAAAAAACAAAAACAAAAAAAAAAAAAAAAAAAAAAAACAAAAAAAAACAAACAAAAAAAAAAAAAAAAAAAAAAAACCAACACAAAAGAAACCCCCCAAAACCAAAAAAAACAAACCCCAAAACCAAAAACTAATCACAAAATATTAAGGGTCTGGGTAGATGATTTTGATAGAAGTAATTTTTTCATTTCCTTTTTTTATTTTTATTTTTTCAGAAAAGGTAATCAAACATTTAAAAGTCTTTTTATTATTGGTGTTTCTCCTGATCTGTTCTAAGAGTGACTCTTTCTTTTGGCCCTTGATACTGATTTTTATAGATAGATAAGTATATTTAAAAAGCATCACTCTTCAGTTGAATATCTGCCTGAATGACAAGATTCATCAAAAGATTCTAAATCATGTGCAGTTATCCCAAATTTGTGAGACATTCTCAGATTATCATGTTTTGCTTTAGAACTAATAATGAAAACTATTGAATTGGAATGAAAGCTAAAAAGTACTAATATTCTACTGGAAATTTTTGTTTTATTTTAGATCAAATTTCATATTTTTATACATAGATCACTAGAAAATACCTCCTGCCTAACATTATCACAGGACAAATTTTAAAATAACAAGCCTGACAGTTAAAAAAAGAGCATCTAAATTTTCATTGTCAACACTGTCTAATCGAGCAAACCAGAAAACAAAACATGGCATTATTGCAATAAGATGTGGAAATTCTTTTTCGTTATTGTTGCCTGATTATCTTCACTGACTTGTTTAAGCAAATTTTTTTTTTATATAGTCTTCATTTATTTTGTATTCCATGACAGCATAAATCACTGGTAGCAAAAATCAAGATAAGCTCTCTTTTTAGCTAGAATTTACAATTTGCTAAATCCTATTAATTTTGCATAAGAACATTTTATACTACCTATTCATGAACTTGTTAAGACCAAGTGGTCTTTTCAAATGACAAAAGATACCACAGCTCTATGTATTTTGAGGTAGGCTGCTTTTACACTTCATTATCTCTCTCAGAACAACTTGTGCTTGTACAGAATACTGCCATTAAGGACTCAAGTATTTCTCCTTAAGTATCTTCAGCCTTCTTTTTTCTTTGTGTCTTCATACTCTTCAGGTTCTTAATCCTTCATCTCCAAATTGTTCATGACAGTATAAAATCAAATGGGATGTTGTGTTCACAATCACTGTATCTTCTATAGTTTTGGTTTAATACTGAAAAATTAGATGTGAAATACTATAGAAGCAATTTCACGTATTTTAACAAATATTCCTATTATTTTAATCATGGCATTGTATCAAATAACACTAATACTACTGAAATTGACAATACTACGCTTCAAAATATTCGATTCCGTTTGGGCATCAAGAGGTACACAAAATCTGTCTTTTTAGGATTGTAGTTTACAAAAGCAAGGGTCATTGTGGTTACTTAGGCTAATGTATTTACTTTAGTGGAACTCAGGTACAAAAATACTTGCAGCATTGATGCAATATGATTGCAGAGTTGTACGAAATTCATCAGGAATTGATTTATTCTTATAGTTACCTCTCAATGTCACTCCAAAGAAGATTCTTAATTCTCAATAGATCATACTCATGCATACTTGGTATTAATGAAAATCCCTAAGGACCCCTATGGCACTACACAGTTTCTGCTATTGTTGTATACTCCCTTCCATTTGAATGTTCTTTTTTGAAGCAGTGCTTGACTTTATAATAACAGTCATTTGTTAGTATGTGCATGCACATATTTTACAGCTAAGCTTTAATCACTTTCAAGGCTATGTTTTTGTTTACTGTTATTCAGAAATTAATCACTGCTGGTTCATTGTTAAGAGAAAAATGAGGCATTGATGAAGTGGCAACAATTTGTGTTCTCTGTATAAAAATCAGTTTATGCAGAACTAAATCAAGGACTTAACAGATATTATTCAGACAAGCTCCTTTCCTACTTTGCATTGCAAATGGTCATGGTTAAAGGTGCAGTAATTATCTCTCGCTAATATCAAAAGAGGGGAACACTTTAATAAATATTTGAAAAACTGTTAATCTATCTGCACAAATAGACCTAGTGTAATCTTCAAGAAATACTGACTAAACAAGGCAGCTCAGATACGGATTTTTTTACTGTCATTATAAGTGAATGATACTTTATCTTCTGTGGGAGCAGTGACAGGTAAAAGCTTCTATCCCATTTGGCTGGGGAGTAGGATTGTGTATATAGAAGTTTAAACTCCATATACTTAAAAATGCTAGTAATGGTAAATCAGGACAAGAGATATTTGTGTTAAAAAGGAAGAAGACATGTAAGCGTTGATCTCTATCTGCTTCAGAATTTATATATATCAAACATCATAAACAGAAAAAAGAGAAGGAGAAGGAGAAGGAGAAGGAGAAGGAGAAGGAGAAGGAGAAGGAGAAGGAGAAGGAGAAGGAGAAGGAGAAGGAGAAGGAGAAGGAGGAGATCTGTGGACGTCATTCTCAAAACAGTCACTTCAGAAAATCAGAAAATTTATTTCTCCTTCAAGTTCTGTAACACTAGTGCTCCAGCAGGGTCAAAAAAATTGTCTGGAAATCAATTTTGTTTATTAAGTAAAGGGAAAAGTCTTCTCAGTCGGTTTATCTTTTCATTGTCCTAGAAGCATGTCTCAGAAGCCTGCAGTCATCTCTCTTCTGGAGGTAGTACTGGAGATGAGGAACTTGCTTCAGTTTTTAACAACAAAAAGCCAGAGGAAAACAGAAAATTGAGAGAAGACAGAGAGAGTACTGAAATAATTAAAAAAAAAAAAAAGAAATTGAAGATTCTGGCTAGTATAACAGATTTTTTGTATACTGCACACCTGAATAATTGTGTATGTCGTATTGCTATTATTGTTTGCTCTCGGAAAGTAATCTAAGAATTATGTATTTTTTCCTACTGGAATTGAGAGCACCTTTATCTCTCATTAGTTCATACCCTTTCCGGGATGACCCTCTAGAATCTGCATAAAGCTGAACATAACTTTGCTCCCTTAAATAAGCTATTTGTGAGAGTCAGGCATTATAGCTTCCAGCAATAGGAGATGCTAGGTGAATTACATTTTCCATCTGTTTATCCTGCATCAATGCTTCTATGCCAGATATTTTTGTAATGGAGACAGAATAACAGTTCTGTGATTGTATCTTTCATTTTCCCCTGAGCAGGGAAGTAAACAGACTAATTACATGGAAGAATACTCAATTGGATAATTTCTTTATTTTTTTTATGTTAATTTGCACTAAATGAAGAATTAAACAATAATAATAATAATTGAAAAAGCCCACAACTAATCCTCTCCCCCCAGTATTAAGAACACCCACCCACCTCCTAAACTCCACCCAGAAATAAGATATATAAAATAAATTTTAAAATAAAATATATAGAATTCTAGAGTTGACTTTAGTTTACTTTCAACAATTTTCCTTAGTATCTTTTCCTAAAAGTCTGGTTGCTCCATCAGTGGGATAATAGACTACTTGCTTCTGACTGAACCCACAAGTAGTAGCAGAATTCATTGTACCCACAGGTTATTTTCCTCTTCTACCTGCACTTACAAGGAGCAGTACTTCTCTGCATTTGCAGAACATTCATCATTTTTTACAACAAAGTCACTTCAGGATTACCTCCCTCCATGCAGTAAAGCAAAAAATGCTCCACTCTCAAGGTGTGGAATCATCAGATAAGATTTGTGACTAGAGAACAGCAAAGAGGAATACAAGAGGTCGTTTAGATGGGGGCTATATGACTGCTCAGGGCTGTCACGGGGACCAGTGCCCTGTTGGAGTGAGCACTGTAGGTACATACATAGCATGGCATTTTCTCCAGCTGAATTTGCAACCTAAATGGACAAAGTATTAAGTGAACATAAGGGTAATGCCCTGGTTTTGTTTCCTTCTTAAAATAACTTCCCATACTAGCTCCTGTAGAATTGAGCTCATGCTCCAGATTTTGCCTAACACAGGATCTGCAATTCTGTCTGATCCTCGTGGGAGGGACTGTGTAGGAAGAGAATACCAATACGATCTTTTTCTCTTCTTTGGTAGCAATGCCAGTCAGAGTCTGGCCCAGGGCCTATTCTGAGGGAAGAACAGCCTTGGGATCTGGCTTGCTAAAATCATTAGTCTTCTTGGTCATACTCCATACATATCTGTAAAATAAAACTGATGGAAGTACTGTGGAATTTCTTGCCAGGACCCCATGGGAATATCTGGGGCCATTTTGAAGTTATGTAATGAAAGTTGCTTCAGGGGAAACAGATAAATTGTGAGCAAGAAAGCATCAAGTGTTCTGTTAGCTGAAGTCAAGTGACTCAATTGTGCTGGTTTTTCTTTTTTACTGGGTAGCGAAAGCAATAAGATCCGTATAAAAAAAAAGAGACCTAAAACCAGAGTCACAACAGTGTTATAAACCTGTCTTGGATTTGCTTGGACTTCAAATACTGTTGTAATTCAGCGTTTGCCTGTCATGGTGCAGAGAGAACCATCTGTTTTTAATTAGTGACTGTATGTGCTTCTGTTACTAATAATAGTCCTAGGTGCCTTAAAGGAATTTGTGCTTTCAGTTCACAACTGTCCAGATTTATCTTTGGTGAAACACCTCTGCTCCTTATTCCTCTCTTTATTTTGCTGAGTCATATCACAGAATAAATGAACAAGAAGAAACTAATTCTAATTTTTTTCAATTACTGCTGCAGAATCTACAGGAAAATATTTGTGCTCGTATGTGAGAATATACATGAATAATTAGGGACTTACAAATAAAATACACACTTCTGTATTTGTACTATGTATAAAGGGATGTAACAAGGAATTTGATAAAGGAAAAAGTGATGGCATTTTGGCACAGGTAGGAGCCAGCAGGATCTAATGAAAACGAAATAGGTTGTTTTAGAATTGGTGTTTTGCAACAACAGAGTGACGTGGAAATGGTAGTTATAGTGAATAAGGTGTAACTGAAAAGCATGCAATAAAATTACTTTTACTAATGAAATAAATATGGTAAGTGGGAAGGACATTCAAAAGCTGGTTAATAAATATCAACATGAATACAATTTCTGTGGATCATTAACAGATGATTTAAGGCAGTACATAGACAGAAAATTTTCTAAGTTAAAATAAGGAGATCGACCTTTTTAAAATTCCTATACATTTTAAAATCAAAGAAGTCTATACAGACCTTTTTAAAATTCCTATACTCCTTAAAATCCAAGATGTTCATTTAAATAGTGAAAGTTAAGACTATGAGAATCACATGGAAGAAGGAAGAAAGGATCTAAAGTCGGTAACCAGGTGAATTGTTCCTGGTGCAGTGGTGGGTCAGTGATAGACTGTGCAGGTCTGTTAGTTCTTCTGCAAATGCTTATGCCTCTGTACTGCTATAAATGGTTTGACCTTACTGACACATAAAGTTCCCCACACCTTTGTCTCTTCTCCTTTTCCTC
Organism: Sturnus vulgaris; assembly: GCF_052056855.1. Lineage (NCBI taxonomy): Eukaryota > Metazoa > Chordata > Aves > Passeriformes > Sturnidae > Sturnus > Sturnus vulgaris. The sequence goes on from NC_142283.1 coordinate 50,823,039, forward strand.
TTTGAAGTCTATGACCTTGACTCAAACTACACTTCCCTCAAGGATTATAACAATTATATTTGTTGGGTAAAGAAAAGGGGAAAGGTTTTGAGGAGAAAAAAAACAAATCAGCAAACCAGTAACCAAACCAAAACCAGATGAAACAGACCACTGCAGCGTATCTCAGTTCATTTCACTAAGAGCCTTATTGCCTTCATGACCATAACTTTATTGGGAGTGAGTTTCATATACTGAGCTGCTGTCTTGTCAATTGCTACTAGAAGATAGTTTCTTAAATATGCTTTTATTAATTACTGTCCAATTTTAACACTTAATAGGTTCAGCATCCAGCCTGGATGGAATTTGAATTCCAGAAGAGTGAGACTGTGCAATAATTTCACCTGTCTTTTTTTGCATTGGATAAACTGAAAACTTTTTCCAATGATTTGATACTTCTTTAACAAAATGAGAAAAAAGAGCATTAAACTCATTGCTTGTTTCTCTTTCAGTTAGCAAAAATAAAAGCTTCATTTGATGGACAAAGTGAAAATGTAATATTTAATAACAGGGATGAAATTCCTCTGATATCTCTTTTCTGTTTCCTTATGTCAAGCATCTGACCTTCATAATACTTCTCTGATAGATTGAAAGAAATTTATTTGCAAAAAAATTTAGATTGAAACTTCTTTTTCTGAAGTAGGGAAATCCAAAACTGGTTGGTGTTTGAGACCTCATTGTCATCCCTAAGTATGTATCACAGATAAAGATAAATCAGCAACTGAAACCCATTCCTTTCTTCTCAGTTTGACCATGTCAGACTTTCAGCTGAAATCTGCTATTTCATTCATCTTCTTTACTGTACCACTGAGGCTTTCCTTAAAGGACATGAAAGATTCTGTCTCTTCTGTATATTTGTCATTTTGACTCCTGCATTTTACCATTCTCAGCCCAGTACTATACCAGTCTTTATATTCACTTATTCCTACCTGCTGGTGAATAGCAAGAGTGTTACCATGTTAAATGCCATGTACACCTGGGCATGGTCTGCAAGGTGGCTGGCCTCATTCCTGTCAGGATTCATTCTGTGTCATTGACAAGAAATTACATATCTAAGGATACTTTCTGGTTTCATTATATTAACACAATTTAATTTAACTTAAGGAGCTACAGATTTCCTTTCTATGTTATCTCTCCCTGATTGCAGCTTCATCAAATGAGGCCTAAGTGCTCTGTCTTTACAGAAATTACTCAGACCAAAAAAGGTAACAAATAACACAAAGTTAATTGAATTAACAGAATGGAAGCATGTGACATTATGTAAAAACAGCTATTTCTGTTCAGGTTTTCTAAGATTGCCTGTTGTTTATTGCTTTTAATTTGTTTGGTTGGTTGGTTGGTTGGTTAGTTGGCTGGTTTGATTTGCTTTTGGATTTTTTTGGTTGCAGTTATAAAATTTTGAACAGCCAGTTACACTCCAAGACCTTTGATGAGACTTTCAGATAACTCATTTTAAGCTGATATTTATATGCTTCTGAGCTTTCCTTCCTGTGCAGTTCTAATTTTTAACTTTCTTGTCTCATATCCAAGAGCTGTAGCACAAATGAGCTCTATAAAATAAACAACCTCTATTTCCTGGCACTCAAGGAAGCCAGAACCCCTTAGCTCTTTTTTATAAACAGTTTTAAAGATACTTCATTTAAATGTGGATATTTGACTGTTCACTGCATCAGAGTGAAAAAAACATGCTTTTGGCTTATAGCATCAAAGGAAACCAGAGGGTTAACCATGGACTTTTCTTGAGATCAAAATCCAACACTCAATTCTGAAAGGGCTTCATAATAAAAAAAATACACATTTAATTTAAGAAAAGAAAGCTTGGTATAATTTTCAAGCAAATTTCATTTTTATTTTGACTGTAGCAAAAAGGATTCTTTCATATGCATGTAAAGTGAAGGTGAGTGGGATGATCTTTTTATTAGAGGGAAAAAAGAGAGCATTTGAACTTTCTTTAAGTGATATATCAGCACATACTGTAAGAAAAACATGAATGACTTTGAATATTTCTTTTTTGTCAGAGATACTTGGCCTGCTTTTTTATTATTGCATTGGGATGAGGGAACAACTGATCTAAAGCCAGTGAAATTGCTTTGGTTTTGTTAAAGAGACATTGAAGTAAACTTTGCTCTAAACAAACTTTATTTTATGCAAATGGTTTTCTTTGCTTTTATTTTGATGAAGTTGGGATTTTCTTTGGGGTTATAGGTAATAATATCAAATAATAGTATCAACATATTTGAGCAGCAATGCTGTCAATACATATATATATGCTACATTCAGTCAAGAGACATTTTGCCACATCTTTAAGGTTTTTTTTGTTTGTTTTCTGGTTTGTTTGCTGGTTGTGGCTTTTGTTGTTTTGTTTGGTTCTTTTTCTTTCTGGAGACACTATCCAGAAAGAAAATCTAGGCTCAGAACAATATTTTAGATGTAACTTCAATATCTAAAATGGACTGTTCAGCATAACCCTCTTGACCTGGCATCTTTTTGTACGCAAAGGGAAATAAAATCTTATACACTTCTTGAAATTTTAAAATCCTAGTAAGGATGAAGGAATTGCATCATATTAATGATCTTTGCACATACATCAATAGCTGCTGACCATGTACTCTAATATCCCTGAATTCAGGTGCCAGCATTGGCAGCTTCTCAAATGGCTATATTGATTTTGTTTTGCTTCCTTGGATTTTAGACTAACAGTTTGAATTGAATGAACGGACTTAAATCAATTTCCCCAAGCTATAGTGGATCCGGAAAACATTCTTATTGTATCAGCCTGTTTTGCTCTATAATACACCTGGAGGTGCTGGAATCAGAGGGAATCTAAACATGGTATCCAGAAAAGTTCATTTCACAGTAATACAATTTTTCATTCCATGGCACAGGTTAATATTTATATTGTAGAGCACTGGGAAGGAAGCAAACATTGAGCCTAGACTATGAGTGGCAGGGGGATCTGCACATATGTGTTACTGAAACATCTTGGTGTGTGCCATCCATTTGTGGTGCACATTTCCCTCCCACCATGTGGGAAACCACTGGACTGCAGTTCAGGAGTGGTGCTGCACACCAGACTCCCCACATCCACATTTGACATGAAAGCACCCTGGACTCCCTGGCAGACAAATTCCAGCTACTAACTACTCCAGGTTAGCCAGCTGTGTGTCTCAGCACAGCATTGCACTGTACTGTGTGATAGCATTAGTTCATTACTATCACACAGGTGTAGATATATATACATATATATATATATATAAATATATATGTACCAAATGTATATCACATTTCGTGATGCACTAAATCACTGTTACCACCTTCTCTGTCATGGTTGTGGGAATTTTCCAATCAAATAAGCGGTCTGGTGCAGCTTTATTTATCTTGTTAGCTGTGCTGGGACAGTACTGAAAATATGTTGTCACAAGGCATTTTGATATGTTGAACTTTCACATTACTAATTTTCAAATTTTCACTCGTCACCTTATGTTTTGAAGACATATGGGAAAAATTGATGAACCACATGGCTAGTGAGATGCTTTCATATTGTTTGACATGCTGCACAATGAGAATTCTTTAGTATTAATAAAAATAAATGCTGCAGAAAAAAGGAAAATTAGGTAGTTGTTTAATCTTAGCCATAGAACCTCTCAAACTTTATGCTATTTTCCTCTGCCTTTGTAATTCTTTCAAACAGTCCTGTATACACAGATTTTTGGAGAATGAGAAGGAATGAAAATGAAGAGAAATTTGTCAGTGGTATCTACCGTTTTGTTTTTAACATATACACATACATCTCTGTAGGAGCAGATTGCATGCTACAGTAAAATCAAAAGAGTAATTTTTTTAAAAGTAAAGGATACCCAATTCTGATAAAAATCAGATGTGTAAATGCTTAATACTCTGCACTGTTACATGCTACAGCAGAATCTGTCTAGTCTTATGGCACTGCCCTAGATTCCCTTGCCTTTGTTCTAGCTATGCATCATTTAGAGCTCTCTTGGGTGAAACTGTAATACTGAGGAAATGGGAGAGAGAAAAGGGTGGAGGAAAAAGGGAATGAATTCCCATAAAAAAGGAGCATAATAACTGCTGGCATGTTGTATATATCACCTGTATGTATTACATACAAAAGCACAGGGCTTATACAAAACAGCATGCAGCATTTTGACACACTAACAGAGTCTTCTCAAGCAAAAGTGGAACATATGTTTTTATAAGAGAATTCAAAGCTTACAGTTTATGGAAAAGCAAAGTGCAAAGGTATTTTTAGAATGTTGCCATTTTAAGGTATTTTCAGCACTGCCTTTTCTAACCTTTTCCTTTCCATATATATCAGGGGACCCTCTTCTCCACAGAAAACAGGTTTTTGCCTCAAATAATTCATATATCCTGGTGCTCTCTATTTTCAATAATTATACTGTCAAGATCCTACAGATGGGATGTCTGAGAGCAGAATTTCAAATTCTCAGAATATTGATATGAACAAATAGGGAAGAGATTTCTCTCAGGTATATTAAACAATATAGAGTTCTCTGGATTTAATAGTAACAGTATTAATTATTAAATGATAATTAATGTAGTAACACTTCTCAACATTGTTGTACTTACCAACTGAACTTATCATTTAATTATATAATAAATCATCTTATAATTTTTAATTTAACACTGTTAGTGAATTTCTTTTCCTGTCTGCACAACTTTTCTCAGTTGCTGAATTGGATACATTTAAGTTATGATAGCATGAATATTAGAATTTAACCAGTAGCCTCATGGGAAAAAATGGATTAAACACTTTGTGAATTTATATAAGAAGATGGGAAATAAATCCCAGTTTATGGGAAGAGTTCATAATTGATTGTTTATTTGATAAAGATTTTACCTTGAAGAACAAAAATATTAGCCAAAGTTGCCCTGATCCTGAAGAAACAAAAACACTGTACATCATGGGATAATTTAGTGTATATAGGTATGTTTAAAGACAGAGGGCACTGCAGCAGCATAAAACTACAACAGAGTTGCTATTGTAATGCACAGAATTACACAAGAATCTCATTTTCCCAAGCTTGCTCTTTTAACAAAATGTTAACTTGTAGGTTTTTTGTTTTATTTTCTATTTTGTTTTTGTATCAAACTTTTTTTGAGGTCACTTTTTATCTTTGTTGGTCTTGAAATGTTGAGAAGAAAATTCAATCCACACTGTGTAGAACTTTTCAGATTATTATGTTCAGTTCTCTTTGCTCAATTGATACAAATATTTGATCTAACAGTTGCCTTACTGAAATCAAATGCCACTTATTAAAATGAGGGGTAGAAGACAGCTGTTAAGATGCGTTAAGAAATATGGAAGTTGCTAACTAAATGATCTATTATGTAGCATTTTATTTTATTCTCAGCATGTATTAGAATTAGTATTTTGTGTTAACAGATGAATACTAAAATGGGAGGCAAATTTACTGTATAACAGATATGTTCAGCTTCATTTACCCAGCTCCACCCTGAAATGAAGTTCATTTCACTTCCAAATGTAAGAATGTTTTGTCTTTAAAATAGATGAAGATGCTGACTAAATGAGAAGACACATAAACACCTAGCAATCTGTTCTTAAGGACTCCTGGTATTAACTTAAATTCTTCCAGAGCAGGAGTTTTTAGTACAGCATTCAAGAAAAAAAAGAAAAAGAAATTCTCCCCTTTTTGATTCCTCATTTTTCTCTTCTAAGAGGGAATCTTGTATTGACCTTGATGTACATGGAACAATGTCACTCGCAGAGCTGCTGTTACCCAATGTATCTGTCTTGGCAAGGGGGAAGGTATCCTTCTCCTAGAGCCTATAGCACACATAGCTCTCCAAGAACTAGAAAACAGAAGGAAAAGTCATGCCAGTTTCATGGGTCTTAATTTTTACAGGAAGTTAGTTTATATTCATAATATTTGAGAAAGTAGTCTCTTCAAAACGTTTTGTAACACTTTTCTATTTTCCTGACACAGAAAAGGCAATAGGAGGTAAAGAGTTGGTTTTTTTGCAGGTCCCATACCTTGAGATTTTCAACTAAAAGTTTCTAAATCCTAAATTTAAATCTTGAGAACTTTTATAAGAATAAGTGAAGAAAGGATATTGTATTTTTGTACAGTACTGCTGCTAGCTTTTTTAATATCCACTTTGCAGAAGACAAAGGGACATTAGATGGAAAATGCAGAGAGCTAGGCAGGATTTAGGAAAATTATGTTCAAACTTTGAAATTATTTTCTATTTGGAGGGAAGGGAATCATTGTGCATTGACTATATTGCATGAGAAAAAGGTAACATATTTTAGAATATAATTAATATAGAATCTACAAGAACTGATTCTGGCAAGATTAGCTATATAAGAGAAAACCTACAAAAATGAATTTAAGTAACATTAATGGAAAACAGTAGCTTTCAGACCTTTGACTTGCTATTCATATACCCTGCTACAAGCCTGAGAAACAATGGAAATGAGTATAGAGAAAGAGACTAGACTAGAATAAATAGAACTCCTTAGTGAAGTTCTGGAGTGGGGATGGGGGGAGAAAAGAGGTTGAGAAAGAGAGACAGAGGGAGATGCATATATATTAAGAGAAGAAATTAACTAGAACTGCATTAGAAATTTTATTTTCTTATATTTTTCTGCTTATGGAACAGGAAAAAATTTGATGATTAAAATTTGCACCTGGATTATAGCTATCTGAATATATTCACAGTGAACTGCAGGCAATTTTTAGCTAACTGAATAAATGCAAGTTTGGAATATGTTGGTCCAATTATAGGACTTCTTCAAAAGATAGCATGAGAAATTTAGTCTAGTAGTTCTGAAAAATTATGTATAGACTGACAAGAGGTATGAAATATTTTTTGAAACTTACTCATAGATCTAAAAATAAAATTACACACTATTGTGCAACTATATTACAAAGCATATCTACCACAGATTCTTCAGGTCTATCAAGATTGCATATCACAAATTATGTCACCCAAATGTTTGACATTGTGTACCAGGTTGATTTGATCAGAGAAACCAAACAAACCTACAAACTGTCAAACTGCCTTAAATGACAACTACTACAAGAGTTTTTTCTCTGCTATGATAGTCTCTGACTAATATCCCTTAGAAAGGCTTGGTGGAGAAAGAGGAATTTTCTGTCACTTCAAATCTGTATGTGTGTGCATGTCTCTCTGTGTGTGCCTGTGTCTAAAACCTGAAATATCAGTTTTCTTTCTATTGAACTATAATTATATTGAAACTGATATTTCAGATGTGACTTTGCATGCATACTGGGCGCCATAATGGTAATGGAAAGTAAGGGAATTTCTTAGATGGGTAAAATATAAATAATATGAAGAGTTCCCACTAATGGTCACAGACCAGACCCAAACAGGATAATAAATTTGCAGTTTCTCTGTGGATGTGCCCAGAAGTCCTCTACCTCTCTCAAGACTTAGGTACACTGACTTTCCATATTGAGTAGTTAGAGGTGTGCAGGAGAGAAAGCATATTGCCAACAATGTGGTGCTGCTCAGAAACAGAAAACCTGTTTTACACAATGCTAATGGTGTGACACGAGACTAACTAATTACTCTCCCTACTCTTGGTAAATATTTCTAAACAAGTTGACAAAAGTCTTGTTCACTCTTCATTTTTTCCATACTGGCTGTTACTTTTTTCTTTTGCAAAAAGAAAAAGCTTTTTTTTTTTTCTTTTGCAAACTTCCCATTTGTTTTCAGGACAAATTTTAGTGTGCAGAACAAGTAAAATTACATTGATAAAAATATACAGTTATTTGAACTCTGTCTTGAATATAAACATATTTAGTTCAAGAAAAACTAATTTAATATATTATCACAGAAAGAATGATGGCATCATTAAATTTATTCATAAATACTACACATATAAGGCCAGTGGAATTTTAATTAAATTAATAGACACAACTTAATCAAGAATTTGTCTGGCAGGTGTTTTTCTATAAACCAGTAAAACACGCCAATAAAATTTATTTCTAGAGCTGGCTTATCATAGACTATTGTAGAAGAGTTCTCTATAAGTGTATTTGTTTATGACAGAATTTTTTTTCCTATATATGGCCTCTGATTGCAGGTGAAAGAAAAAGAGTAAAGAAAGAAAATTAAATTATTGTACTGAAAGATGTTTGATTGTGTTTTAGTGGTTTCTAGCAGGATCAGGGTAGGTATGAGACTCTAAGGACCATTCGTAAAATTAAATGAGGTGAGTCCCAAGATTGTGTAGAACTTGGAAAATTGTATCACTGTTCTGAATTAAATTGAGCAATTTCTTATTGTGCTGAAAATCTTGCCAAGGAAAAAGTAACAATTTAACCTCATTAATTAACCTAATTGCCTCTTAACTGGACTTGGATAAATCTAAAAGAGACACTTGTGGTCTCTTAGTACTGAGTGCCCATCAAATAGAGTTGCTTTTAGGTCCCAAGGCTTTTGTGGTCTGGCAGTGAGCCGTAACAGTCTTGTTTTCTTATTCCTCATCTCTGTCTTCCACTACAAAAAGTTCATATGCTCCTGAGTATCCATCCCAAACCCTCTTACTACTCCTCTTTTTTTTTTCTTCCTTATATTCAAAGAACTTCCTGCAACCTGCACCGATAGCCTTGGAAGTTTGCTACTGAGAAAATTATCAGGTCCATACCTTCATATTTGTGCTCTCTGCACTGAGAGAACACTCTTCCTTAAAATCCTGCCTCAAAGTGTCATTCCCTTCCTTGCAATGTTTTTTTTTTCCTACCTTTTCATTTTTCTCTGCAGGCATATCAAGTTTGTTTTATTTTATTTACTGCTATTGCTTTCAGGCTCATATCTTCCCGTAATTAGGAAATGTCCTTGAAGCATACAGCTTGAGTTCACAGTTTTGGCTTAGCTTTGCCATTTTATCTGGTCAGAATTAGATTTTTAATTTGGAAGACTAGCAGAGGAAGGTACCACAAAAGATTTCCAATCTGCCCTCAAAAATGATTTATGAAAACAAAAAACCTTCAAGTGCTCATAACAAGGTACAAGTCAGGCTAATTCCTCAGGTTCATTATGTAAACAATATTTCCTAGAGACCAGTGTGAGAATATTGTTAAAGCTCTTGACATATCAGATAACCTATGAGAATCTGGAGATTGAAAGATATTGCTATCTAAATTTCCCTACTTTACAAAAAGGTATGAGCAGCTCATGAAAGAAAGTGTGCTGAAAAGGAAGTGTGCTGCCTCTTCAAGAGGCAGTTTTGTATCCCTGTTAATAATATAAATATTTCTATATAAAAAATTTGATCCTTATTTCTCCAAATCCATTTTTATTCAGACTGAAAATTTGTAGCTACCTCCCATGTATGCAAGAAATAATAGAAAATGGTGAGTATATAGCAACTGTCAAATGCAAAGACAGTGAAAGCTGTGAAGCACTGTTTGAAAGATTTTATTCTATTTTGCTAACAGTTGCTTTGATTAAAAAGAAAGATTTTTTTGTAGTTGACTTTTCTGTAAGACAAGTAGAAAGTGTAGTTTAAAACTTTTCCCATTGATGATGCAGCCTTAGTCACCATCAGCAAATTGAGCAATGCGAGCAACAATTTTAGTTTCCCCTTGTGGCAGTATCCTGTGGCAGTTAAATGATTAGGAACATGCACCTGCTTCATAAAATCAATCAGTTTTGAAATACTGGAAGGAACTATTAACTGAACCTGCTTCTACTTCTGGAGATGGTATTCAACAAATTGTTTTTGCAATGAGATAAATAAAGATTAGAAGTCTTCAGAATATATTTTACTGCAACTTCTGCCATCTCTTGCAGAAACAATCATCTACGGGAGAAGAAAGTTTGCTCCATTTAAATAGAGTCTAGTAAATGTGTGGGATTAGAGTAATCAATTTCACATTTACATTGAACATCGAGACATAATCATTGAACTGAATAAGCAAATAATAGAAACCAGATGCTCTATCTTGTTTCTCAGATATTGCTATATCAAGAACCACATATATATATATTCAAGAGAGTCTACAGTTGAAACAAGGCATAGATTTATACCAAATTCCTTAAAAACAGTCCACTGAGCAAACACAAAACTTTTAGGGAGTTTGAAAAAAATTTTCTGTACTTGAGACTTGTTCCTAACAGAATTTCTATCTAGACTGAATGAACTGCTTCTGTCCAAAAGACCTGAAATGTTTTGACCTCTATCACTTGCCTCTGGTCACTAGAGCAGTATGAATATAACTGAACTGCGAACAAAATATTCACCAAATTTCTCTGTAACTCCATCTAATTTTCTTTAACTAGAAAATTTCTCCATAGAAAGGTCTTACAAACAAGCTGAAACCACATGCTAAAACAAAACAAAAATTTTATAGTATGGTTTATAAGACCACTATTCCTATCTATATCATTCCTAGTAATAACACTGTTTAGAAGCATCAAACATATATACAGAAAAAAAGAAACCTTTTTAAGGAATTCTTTGGGGATTTAAATTATGGCAATTAATACAATGTTGCTGTGATGTTTTCTAACACTGGACAAATTCAGTTCCTGAAGATTACAGACAGCAATTTATTATTTTTTTTTTATTATTTTATTGGTTTTAAAACCAGTCTGATTTTAAAACGTCTTTGAGCTGATAGGATCTGGGAAGAAATCTATAAGATTAAACGAAATTATTTCTCACAAAACTAAGTCATGAAGAACTGAGAAATGCTACTTTATTGCTCTACATGTCTCAGGAAGAATTCTTTTTCCTGAGAGGGTTGTTAAACATCAGAACAGACTGCTTAGGTAGGTGGTGGAGTCACCATCCCTGGAGGTGTTCATGAAATGACTGGGCATGGCATTTACTGCCTGCTATAGTTGGCAAGGTGTTGATCGGTCAAAGGTTGGATTTGATGATTTCAGAGGTCTTTTCCACCCGAAATGATTCTGTGAAATGCATGTGAGAGAAAGGTACTCAGGAAAGAGCTGCTACAAAGACACCTTCCTCAAAGCATCAAATGACACTTTCCTAAAACATTAATTTACCTTATGGAACCAGAAAATCTATAATATACACAGAATTTCCAAGAGGGCCATTCCATTGTCTAAAGGCTTATGTAAAACAGAAAAAAACCCCAAAACTAACAAAACAACAAAACAAAAACAACAAACAAACAAACAAATAAACAACCCCCCCGAAAAACAAAAAAAAAAAAAACCAAAAAACACAAAGCAAATCACCACCATCAAAAAACAAATAGAAAATCAAATCAAACTCTCCTAACCCGTAAAATAACCCTCGACAAGCTCTTTTCCCAAGCAACTAGCCAACAACAACAAAAATATCAGAACCATTTCAGCACAGAAGTATGGGATTCTCAGCTATGCAAAAAAACCTATTAAATTACAGTATCAAGTACTTGTACTGTCAGGATTGTCTGCATTGTGGATGTTACTGATTTAAGTCCTCAGTGGACTTAAACCAAAAGAGTTTTTACTTGCCAGAAGCATTAAAAACTGTCTGAACACCTTCTTTTCTATGCCTGCCAGTCCCTGATGGCAGATATCTAAGTGATAGATACTGTATGTAAGCTGTCAAGGATACAGTTTCCAACGACTAATATCCTCTAGGCTGCAACTATTTCTTCATTTTAAAGCTGAAGGAAGGGCTTGCATTACCTGATAGATCTCTTCAAAAGATCCTATTTTTCCTGTCATTAGGTATATGTGAAATTGATGCTTAATGCTCTTCCTGTACTGTGATTTAAAACATTACCTTCATAGTTTAGCATAGACACTAAAAGACATCTTCACCAAACTCAAGTGCTTAAATGTTCTTCTGTTCTAGTCTCCTCTTTACCATTGATATCCTAGTGACTGAAATATTATTACACTCCTGCAGAGACATCTCAAGTACACATGGTCCTCATTCATCAAGAAATGATGTTGAAGCAACATGCATACTTCACAGCACCATTCCTTGTGCCTCCAACTGGTGTAGGAATATTTGCCTTTTCCTGTGACCTCTGTGTGCTTTAGATACATTTTAGGTAGACTGAAATGGAAGGTACCTGCAGTATAATTTTCCTGAAGGAATTTGAGACATTCTGTTATGAAATGAATGAGTTCTACACTTTTTTATCTTCAGACTGCTTTTTTAAAATTTTGTTTTGTATATAGCCCTATGGTTTCAAGACAAGATTAAGATCACAGCCATGATGGAAATTCCTAGTTCTAAATCACTCTTACGGATTCTTGGCAGTTCTGATCTAGTCTGGCATGTGTCCTCATTCTTTTAATAGAACTCAGAAGGTGTTCAGCAGTAAGCTGAAATTTGCACTTTCAAAGAACGGAAGCATCAGGACTGTTCTGATAGTTTCTGTACCACACGTACAGTTCCTTGGCCTATGACAGCGGTAGATGTCAAGACAGGAAGCACAGGATGCTTGGCAACCTGAATCTGGAGATAAGCAGTAAATCCATGATGGTCATCTTATGACAAACTGTTTCTCAGGCTTTTTGAAATGCTCGCTTTTTTGGTTTTTTTCATCATCAGTGGTGACTATGGTCAAATACAGTGACTAGAACAGTGTAATTGTCTTTCTCTGTGGACAATACTAATCAGTAATAACTTTTATGTGAAAGAAGAAGGTGTTGAATATCTAAGAGTTTATGCTAAAGAAGTTGTAGAAGAGTTAGGAATTATGTAGAGAATACTGTTTGTGTGTCTACTGTGGGACAGTCATGCCTCATGTTGCACCTTTCTACCTAGTTGAAAACTCACCTAAGAATTGTCCTATTTGTAGAAGCTGGTGCTTCTACCTTAGTTTTTCATAATTTCCCTGGGTTTCAATCTATGGCACAAAGAAAAGTTTTCTCAGGCTGGCTGAGAACCACAAATGAGGATATGAACCCTCTGTCCATCCCAGTATTGAACACTATGAAAACAGAGACACTTTCTACTGTTTCTGGTCTCTACCATGCTATTACTGAGTTTGTATTTAATGTATTTTGTGAGGCTTCTGTGCCTATTCTCAGATGTGTGAGTATGAGTAGGCCAGTCTTTTGTGCTTTCCAAAAACTTAAAACTGTGAATGTGTCTTCTGACAGTCAGTCTCTAGACTTTCTTTTTCTTAAAACACAGCTGTTTACTAATTTTGCAGATAATAATAAGTATTGAACAAGTAATTGAACATTGAACAACTAATAATCACCTTAGATAAAGAAACCTTTTGCTATCATTCGACATCTCCTTGCCATATCTAGGTGAAAGAAGCATCTTCAGGAGCCACATGTTTTCTATTTGAAGTGCATTTTAATTTTTCTTTTAAAGTCTCCAGAGAAATGGATATACATGTAATTTCCATTCTCCTTAAAATCTCTGGACAAGAAATGAAACCAGCAAATCTTTACCAATTAAATGTAAAGTCTCTCCCTTATATTTCCTGGTTCAACAGACAGTAAAAAAAGCTATCCTAAGATACACTGTTCTGTCTTGCTATCAGTAGATAATATTGTTTCTATCTCTGCCTTCTCATTTCAAACTTTTTTCCCTCTTTTCTAAATAAAGGATAAGAAGCAAAGCATTTCTAACTTTTCTTCTTTTTATCCAGATGTCCTATTTAAACCTTGGCAACTGGACAGAAACATAAAACAGAATGAAAAAAAAAATAGAAAAATCTCTATGTCTTCTTTTGTGTCTTACCTTATGTACACTATTTTAGGTTATATTCGTATTTTCTTTTTTAAATTCTAATACCTGAAGGCCAAAGAAACCCTGCTCCGATATCCACCTGATGTGACTTTTGTACAATTATTTTTTTATATTCAGAGAAATAGTATTTCTATATTTTGCAACCCATTCGGGAAAAATACCATTACCAAGTCCTCATTTGTCCAGCTCTGAAGTAGCATCAGTTGAACAACTTATGAGGGCCTTAGGGACAGAAATGCATTTGGTTTGGTTTGGTTTGGTTTGGTTTGGTTTGGTTTGGTTTGGTTTGGTTTGGTTTGGTTTGGTTTGGTTTGGTTCGGTTCGGTTTGGTTCGGTTTGGCTTGGTTCAGAAAACCAAATTTCATTGAATTACAATTCCCAAAAAGTATTACAGTTGATAGCTGGACTACAACAGAAGTCATAGTGTACTAGTTGGAAGCAGACGAGCGGGAGATCCCAAGTCAGAATTGATTAATTAATTAATTAATTAATTAATAGCAAAGTTATGGTATAGGCAATAATACAGAAACACTGGCTTAAACTGGCAGAGTCGGGACACGACTGACACCCTGTTGGCCAGGGTAGTGGCAGCAGTCCAATTAAACAGTGGCTGCAGTCCAGTTGGAATGATGGATGTGGTTCTGTTGAAGCAGTGATCCTGTGGAGAAGTCTGGTCCTTTTCTAGAGGTCCACTATTGACTACGAAGCTCTTCTCCTCTGGGAATCCAGTAGGTAGTGCTGGTCGTGATGTTCCCAATTTCAGTTTATATCCAGGTAGGAATGCTTGGTTCCTCCCCATGGGTGGAACATCTCACCATGAGATGATGTAATTTTTGAGTCATGCAGTGAAACTTGATTGCCCATTAGCAAAGATAGCCCCAGAGGGAGTTATTAGGGATGAGTCCTGGAAGAGATAAAGAACACGGCCCCTGATGTTTTTAACAGTTTATGAAGATGGTAATAAAAGACATAATTTAAGTTACATCTTGCATTATAACCTAAGACACATAGAAAACTTCAAATTTGCATTAAATGGATGCTTAGCATTTTTCAGTGTCATAAAGAAAAGCAGGTAAGTTGTCTTCCTTCAGAAATGCAAACACTTGCCTTTCAGCTGTAGGTTTATATCTTCTCTATAGCAAATGCTGAAAAATACTGCCATAGTGGAGCTCACTTAGCTTGGAGTGCTAAGCATTCAGTAAATGCAAGCAACAAGCACGTACTAATTTCAACTGCTCAGGACTGAGGAGAATTAACTTGCCAGGTTTGGGTTTTTTGGCTTTTTTTTCCCACTCAGCTGGTATCGAATGATGCAAACCAGAATATGATGTAGCTTATTCAAATGTGTATATGTGTTTCCCACATAGTATGAATTTCCAAACAAAACCTTCCATGTATATAGGATTTTGTCAGACTCAAAATGGCAAATTTGGATCTTTACTGTCTTCCTTTCACTGTTTGCCTTTTGATTGATATTTTCTGTTTTGATGTGGGTTTGTTGTTCTTGGCAAGG
This sequence comes from Sturnus vulgaris, assembly GCF_052056855.1. NCBI lineage: Eukaryota > Metazoa > Chordata > Aves > Passeriformes > Sturnidae > Sturnus > Sturnus vulgaris. The sequence goes on from NC_142283.1 coordinate 50,838,299, forward strand.
GGGTGGGTGTTGCTTAAATGTTTAACATGCATATTTCCTACTCACAGAACCAGGTAGTAATTTCATAATTAGTTTACTTGCACTAAATTGGGAAACTCTAAGAAAGAGAATATCTTCAAAATCAGATATAGTGAAATCTGATATTACATATTGAGTCCCTTCCAGGGTCCCATTGCTGAGGGTCAATATAGATCAATATACAATAGATTACAATAACTTGGTTGGTAACACACTGACCACCCTTGGCAGGTGAGCTGCCTTTCAATGTCTCTGAGTATGCACCAAAGTCTTTGTAAATGCAATAGAATATGAAGTATTGGATAGTACACATCCCTGAATTGTCTTTCAAAAAGTTGTATGGCTCAGATAAACAGAAAAAAACATTGGGGCTTATAGGTTTGGGCTTTTACCTTTTTTTTTTTTTTTTTTTTTTTTTTTTTTTTTTTTTTTTTTTTTTTTTTACTTCTAAGCATTGCTACAGTAACATATTTTAGTGTGATTTTACATGAGTTGAAGCAGACAGCCACTTAGAATTGAACCCTTGTAGGTTTTTTAAACTGCATTAATCCCCTTATTCTGTAGTCCTATGTTTGTACCCAAAAGTTGGGTGCTGTTTAAATCTTCTCCAGTTGTTCTCTGTGTTTCTGGAACATTCCAATTCTAGCGAGGTTTTCACAGCTCCATTCCTATGCTCAAAGTATTTCTCCATGTGATTTATTCCTGGCACCACTGGCTCTTTGTGATTACTCAGAGCCAAAGAGTCTTAACAGAATTCTGCTTCCTCTAGTGCTTCACTTTGTACTGATCAGAAATGTTGAACATGATCCCCTGAACAAGAAATCATCCTGTTTCTATGGGAGAAACATGAAAATGAGAACATTTTACCTGCAAGATCTTCTGTGCAGCTGGAAAATAGGGCATCATTATCTGTCAAGAAAGACTGCCATAGATCTACAGACTGAGAAACAAATGCAGAAGGGTTGTATCAGGATAATTTTACATTTTGGATGGCTGTACAGAAGAGTGTCGTGAGCTGAATAAGGAACTGCTGGCTCATCTTCTCTCAGTAAGTGCTGAATCAATATATGTGAAATTTTTGCTTGGAAGTACTAGCTGTGAATTTCTGGGGAATCTGTGGAGAGCTGGACCCCAAATGATTTCGGGGAAGATTTTTAAAAGTATGTAGATGCTCCTGAAATTTCAAGTCATGGAAGGCTATAATTCTCAACATATTGTTAGGAGGAATAAGGTACACAGGTGTTCCCACTGGGAACTTGTTTTTGTTTACAGCTGAATATTTGGAATGAGGGCCTCAGTGCTGGGAGATCTGAAAGTACTGGACTCCAATCCTACCCTTGGCACATCAAGACAATTATTGTAACTTCCACTAGTTCACTCAGTTAATGCTCATATTCGTGGGAAAGGAAATATGCAGAGGGATATTTTTGGAAATCTGCCTGGTATGAACCACTTGGTAATATGCCTACTTACAATGTATTAGATGACTGAGGCAGTACTCCTCATAAGGACAAGAGTCTGAAAATTAAAATTATGTCTACAAATAAGTATTTGTAAGGCTAGGAGATTTTTATCTCTGTGTATACATGAGACATTGACACAGTAAATTTTCAGAGTTTGCTTGCCTGATGCTTTATAGAACCTTCAGATTCTCCTCACTGTAGACCAACATTTTCTTCCTTAACTGAGAGATGTCTTATCCAGTCAAGGATAACAACTACTATATTCTATTTGACTTGCAATGAGGTAATGTGACCAGACTAGGTTATCTCCAAAGTGGAAGAAGAAGTCTTTTCAAAAGAAATAGATCATAAAAAGGAAAAAAAAAACCAAAAAAACCCGAGCATCCAAATTCATCACCTGCAAGAATGATATCTTCGACCATGGGGAGTCAGGTATATTCTTCTTTACTCTCAAAGGTAGACCAGAAGCATCTGAACCATCATAAAGTTACCTCTGTGCTATCCCTTGTGATGCATCTATTCAGCAGACTCTATGTACTGGCATGGAACAAATGGATATATTTTTAGAATGACTTTTCATCAGATCTCACTTGGATTTATCAAAGATGGTAAATGTATGAGTGGGAAAATGCACTTATTTTCAGGGGCTCGTTTTGAAGAGATCTACTTCCTAAGTCAATATATCAGCAAGTAAGCTGCAATGCAACAACCTCAATGCACATTTTGAGATCTATCACTATCACCCAGAAGTGATATAATAAGGCAGAAGAGTGTTTACATCAAAACCAGTGTTCTGATGGAGGAATTAAATGAACACTCCAAAGAACGCTCATGTTCCAATGTTAATTGAAAGTAGAATCAGTAATATCAAAGTCAGATACTTCTGACACTATTTTATATGAAAACCCACATCCTTCTAAACATACCTAGAACCTCTCTATTTTAATTGCTGATATGACAGCTAAAGGCTCACGATTTCTTGTGCTTTTGTAAGTGTTGAGGGGTGCTTGTTTACTATCTTCACGAACTATGATCAATGAAAAAAAACTCCATATATAGAAGAAACATAAAATTCAGACCAGATTTTAAACTCAAAAAAATTATGAATGCTTCCCCTTGGTGATTAAAGTAACCCCTTCCAAGCTTCCAAATATTAAATAAAGTCAGCATATCAAAATGAAGCCAATCCCTTCAAAATAAGTACATTGCAAAGGGTAAGGCAGACAGCAGATTCTCCTTAGTGAAAGTGGATGATTATGTAAAATGCAAGTAAAAAACAGTTTCCAGCACATATGGCAGCAGAATTTGTGAACTGATGTCTGCAAGAGTGTGAGAAAAGTTGTTCCTCCTTTTAGCTGCTGGTTAGAAGGAAAAACAGTCCTGAGGAGTTTATTCATTGTCTTCCTGGATATAAAAGCCCATTATATAGAAGGTCCTTTCCTGCAATACATGCCATACCTTCAAAGGGGTCTAAATTTCAATTTGTCTTTTATGTGCTTAACGGTTCATAGGCTTCCCTGATCTTATTGTTTTAATTGCAAGGAAATAATGACAGATAGTTATCACAGCTAGGTGCAACCTTTAATATGACTGACTTATTAAAAATTATTAGTTGACTTTCCTATTAAAAATTTGCATGTGAAACAACTGCAATCGTGTTGTACACTTGAAAAGATTACAAAAAGATATTTCATTGTTTAAGGCATACAAATTCTAGCCAATGATTCCTCATTAATTATTTGCTATGCAATTTATAATTTAGATTTTCTAATCTCTTGTTATTTTTATCTGGTAATATTGTTCTATTTTGGTTTTGGATATAAAAAACCCTGAGAAAGCGTAAAGAACACAAAAAAGAAACACCTGTGGGAAACTACACACTTTATATATTTAAATAAATATTTTTGCACACATAAAACCCAATTTCTTCAAGAGTCTATGATGACACTTTCTTTTGATAGACTAACTGCTGTTCAAATGAACAATTTGGAAATAAATTGAAAAGGTACAGTCAAATTGTCAAAATTGTATGGTGTTCTTGTACCTCAGCCTATGCCAATGAATACTTATTCTCAGCACCATTATTTTCATTATTGTTTTCTTTTCTTTGCTGCCTTGTTTAGTCCCAAATATACAAGTATGCAATTATACTACATAACTTTTGGAAAAGATGGAGTCAAGGATTTCTTAAGCAGACTTTGATATGAAAAGTTAACAATTGGTTAGAGGCTGGTGTAAGTCTCAAGGAGTAACTACAAATACATTGCATATTAATTCAAACCATGATTAATAAAAGAGAAAAATACAATGCTCTCAGGACTTTTAGAAATTTCCAGTATTTTATTTTACTGTTATGGAATGAGTGTCTAATTTTATCATATTGCCATAGAACATGAGGATATTACCATATGTTTCTTTTTATGACAAAAGTGTAGGCAGATATTTAAGTATGGTTAAATGAACTAATTTATCTACAAAGCTATTGGTTATCTTTCTCTTCTAGAATATTTATTTTCATTCAGATCAAACTTTCATCCATTGGCTTGCCAAAATAATATTTCCAATAAGGATTATTTAGATACCTGTTTCTGTTCTGAATATTCGTAACAGTCCTTAAAAGGTGAATTTGCTTTTTGAACTAAGGAGCCACCCCAGCTACTCCTTCTGCCCTGTTTTATTAGACCAGGTAAGAAAGGAAGTACATGATGCTTAAGGAATAAAGGACTAGCAACAGATAATCTTGGTCTGTACATAAAATGCATAGACAGCTAAAAGGAAACAAAATAGATGAAGCTATGCCACTTATTAATGATTTCTTAAATTAAAACTACGCTTTGTTCTGCCAGTTATGAAAGCCAGTTTGTAAAGGCAAGTAAACATAACTAATTTTCTATCATAATTGGTTCCTAATAACTGCACCTCTTTTACATTTCTTGTCCAGATTTTTCAAAAATTAAACATTGTTACAGCAAATTATTTGCTAAGTCTTTAAAATAAAGTCTATGGAAGCAGCCATTTTCATGGCAAAAAGCTTTATTAGATAGTTATCCATTGTAAGCGTGGCCTCAGGACGGAAAACTAACAAACTAGCTGCTAATTCCTTAAATTGGCTGTCTCCTTGGGAAATAGAGTTTCAATAATATGCATGACTTAAACACCAAACTGTGCTGTTTATCCTTTACAAATGGTATCTTGCCACTGCGTGGTCTATTCCATGGTTTGGAAAGCATCATATAACAGTACTTAAAAGACTGGTAACAGCAAGCCTGTTCAAGACAAATTACTCATGAAACAGGGGACAGAGAGAAGGAATAAATGGGCTCCACATTTATTGAAAAGAATAACCTATTGCTCTAGAAATATTTTTCTTGATCCTACTTTCTTTTTATATTGCTACCCAGTTGTTATATGAGCTGTCATTGTGAAGAAGATAATTATTTAACTAGGAAGGATCCTACAATCAGAAAATCAGGGTCATTTTACCAATTTAGAGGCTTTGTAAGATTCTCTCTTGTACAAAAAATCCCCATGCTAATGGAGGGGAGAAAAGGCCACTTTTTTTTAAGCTTAAGCCAACTATTTCTGCAAAGGCCCATAGCTACACTTCATTTGAGATTATTTTTTGGATGGGAAAAAAATGCAGTTGATCAAAAATAATTGTATTTATTAAATGACTTTTATTTTCAACAATAAATAAAGAACATCTCCAAAACAGTTTTTTTAAAGCTTGGGAAACATTAGACCTTTCCACCAAAGCGCAGAATAAGTACAATGTAACTTTTTAGACCAGCTGCAGTGAATATAAAATATTCATATTAAATAGTTGATGGAAGAGTAGTAAGAGAAAACGATTTTTCTTTTTATTAGAAATAATTGGTGAAATAATTTTGAATAGTGAATGCAGACATTTCATATTGGTGAACAAATATAAAACCTGACTTCTCAAATAAGCTAAAGACAATGAAAAATTGACTTATTTCAAGTTGTGTATAGATAAATTGAACCTCACACTATACTAAAAGCCAACACACTCAAGCTTATAGAATGAATTTTCCAGAGAGCTCTACCCACCATGAAAATTTTAAAGTTTTTTTTTTAAATGTTACATGAGTTTAGATAAACTTTCATTTACGGAAAGCCTCAAGCTTAACATTCTCATTTCTTTACTTTGTGTCTTGTTAATAGATAAAGTATATATACATTTGCTGTGATTTGGTGGTGTTTTGTTTTGTCAAGATGAAGTTCTACTTTAATTAACTTTTTCAAGGCACATGAAAATTGAAAAATTAATTATTTCCTTAAATATTATCCATTCTTCTTAAATGAAGCATTACATCCCAAAACAAAACTGGATTTAAAAACCAGTGTTCTTTATATTTGTGCTTTAATTATAGAGAATATACATGGATCTCCAAACAAACTCCATATCACACATGAACTTCCAGATGCATTCCAAATTTTTCTGTCAACACTAAAAACGTGACATTTACAAAGCTTCCAAGGGAAACAGATAATCTTTCTTTTGAAAGTAGGTAGTGAAACGGTTTGAAAAATAATTACGTGTAAAAATGGATCACTTTCAGAGTTTCTGCAAGCTCCACTGTCTTCTCGACTGCCTGGACCCAACCTAATTCATGAAGGGCTAAATAATATCTTTATCACAATACAGCTTTGAGGAGTTTTTCCTGTCTGAATTTTTCGTTTGCAGTTGAGCTGAGTGTGATTTTTACTTAGCTTTCTCACTACTTGGCAGTGACAACATTTGCATTACAACTATAGGTTGGTCACCTCTCTATTGCCATTTTCCAATGCAAATACAAACTAAATGGTATACTGAGCTTGCAAAACAAAATACTATGCAACGTCTCTCAGCCTTCCAGGACAGAGCATTGTTTGTGCTACCTTTGACACAGGTTCCCCTGAGTTAAAATTCCAGCTTACTACAGCTGGAATGTCCATAATGCTGTGCATTTTTCTGCCACCAAAGCATGTGTCCTGTACAGATGGAGGTATGCTGCTCATGATTTGGCTGCATGGCTAGCCAGAATAGAAAAAAGGGTATTTTGTATTTTTATCCAAATAATCAGAAAAATGAATGCAAAGGTCTTGTCAAGGTTATCATTCATTAGCATAAATAGCAAGCAGTAAAATCTTAAAAGAAACAAGTAAAAAAACCCACCGAAAATCCCAAACCCCGAATGTAAAAATTTAGTCTTACAGCTATTTTGCATCCCACATTTTGAATCAATTTATTCTAAAGCCAATAGAGATTGAATGTAGTGGACTGAAACATTATATAGTCCACGTGAAATACGATAAGGAAAAAACACATTAGCCTAATCAGTTCACCTCTTAATGACTGACTGGCAAATTGTGAAGAACTTGGTACTGCTAGGATCCAGGAGACATTGAAACAGCTCTTAGAGTGTTGCAGGAGTGCCCACACACATTGTCAAGACCATTTCTGCTGTAACATAAACCTCACACATTGAGATCAGCTCTGTGGAGAAATTTATCTTTTGCTAAACTGGTGCTAAGTGGCACCAATGAGTCCTGTGGTTTGTACAAAATAAGAATGCTGACTTCTCCTCATTTTTATATGTGTGCAGAAAATGGCAAAGACAGCAGAATGCAGCCATGGCCCTGCTTTCCTCCTTTTCATATGCCTTACTTGGAAAAATCCCCAAATTTGGGTCTTGTAAGAGTGGAATCCAGGATGGAAATTGCTTATGAGCTGGCTTTTCACTGTTCAGTGCTCTCTGGCACAGCCACTGGTTCAGTGAATTGTTACAGGGAAAATACACATATTATTACACTTAAGCACAGCGAGATAAGCAATAATGAAATGCTAATGTGCAGCAGCCACAGGGTACTGATTATTGACATAAATAGTAGTTCAAGAAAATGGCTTTTTTTTTTTATTAAGATGACTGAGCAATAATCAATGTAATATGTTTACTCATCTCTTGATAGAAAAAGAATTTAATAGGATAGCACCAAAAAGAAGAAAAATGTACATGTACATATATTTGAGGTAGAGAAAGAATCTGCTGAGAACATGGGCAAATGAAGTATAGCAGTTCTCCACAAGAGAAATGTGAGGTACAAATAAATGACAGAATTAATATAAGTTGTCTTTGTTTATTCCAAAATATTCACGTGTTAGAGCTATATTAGGAAATGTTTTGTACTTAATAAGGTCTGATATAATGTGCATTCTGTTTAATTTCATTTCATAGATTGCACTCTCAAGGCAACTATCAACAGCCTCTGGAATATATAACATTAACATTTCTAAAGGCACTCATTTTTTACTTGAATTACCAAATGAGACCAAATTTGATATATAAAACAGATATTAAAATATGCTGGTAAATTTAGAATATGGCCATCTGAAGTTTCAAGGGTGGAATTAAAGAGATTTCAGGATTTAGACACGAAAATCCAAGGTGAGAAGTACACCTGTTTTAATCTCCTAGGGAATTTTGACAGTAACTTATGTTATATATCTACTTAATTCCTTTGTCATGCTATATGCAAGAAAAGGGGTGGGATTCTTCTCCATCCCTAGAACACCTCGGTAAACAGAATTAATTTAGCACAACCTTAAGATCACTTATGCAACTGTCATCTTTTTGGCAGCATGTGTTTGACTTCCCTTTTCTGGGTGCTTCTCTCACAGCACCCAGGTTCTGTGTGTCCTGGCTGCAGACTTCTTAGCACTCTTAAACAGAAAAGAAGCAGAAATGGAATTGTCAGAGGAAAACTCAAGAAAGTTTAGAAGTCTGCTTTTTACTCCTGAAAATATACTGATAAAATATGATCAAATATTCTGGTGGGATAGTATTGTATTCTCATTTTAAGTCATCTTTAATTCCTGATGCATGTTAATTATTACAGTGATAAACTATTTTAGCAACTGTTAACAGAAGATCTAATCCTCAAGCACTGAAAACCATGGTTCTACAGAAGTAATTAAATAAATATGTATTTTCCCCTACAATTTGGTCATTATATTTCCCCTTCTGCAGTTCTGTTAACTTTATTCTTTTAGTTTACGGATCATGTTTCTCTCCTGACAAAATTTTAAATTGTGAATGTCCTGGATTTTTTCCCCCTTCCTTTCACACAGCACAAGCCAGCTTGTGTAGCTTTCCAGAGACTGCTGCAAAATTGTATTTACAGACAAGACACCATTTTTGACTAACTGATATTTCGCATAGCCACATGATTTTGAATTTTCTTTGCTTTCTAGGAAAACCAACATTTTTCAAGCACCTAGAGTCCATTTTTCTTAAATACTTTGATATGTATTTTCTTCTTAAAATAATATAATGTAGACATAATGTAGACAAAATTGTAACACTTTAATACATAAAAACAATTTAAAAATTAGAAATATTTAATATATACAAAAACATAAATACATAAATACATACATATACAATTTATAAATATTATACATAAATATATATAAATAATATAAAAGGAGAAGTTTAAGAGATACAGTCATTAGGAAAATTAATGTCTACAGTAATTAAGTAATTAAATACAAGTGGGAAGCTTCAAAAATTACTTAAGGAACTATACATTAAAAAACAGTTGAGGTATTTCATTGCCTCAAAGACTTAGATTGAAGTCAGATATTATGTAATTAATAGAATAGACACAATTATCCAAAGTTTTGCTGAAAACAGCTGTCATACTGGATAAGTACATGGGACATGAGACTGCATATACATGAGCATTTTGGTTATATAACATAGGAAAGCGTTTATATAGAAGAAAACCCTTTTATATATATGTCACCATTTTTGTTAATTCAAAATAGTCTTTTGTCAGGATTTCTTTCATGGGAACAGAGCTGTGTCAGTTAGGCAAACATGTTTTCAATGATAGCACAGGATGCTTTTGCATCTTACAATGGACTTTACTGTCTTCTGAGAACTGGTAACCACAAGTCCAATTTAGAGGTGCTATTTCTGATTGCGTGATTTTAACTCATTGAGCAGTGTGATAAACATGGGGTGAAATGGATTTTCCCTTCTCATTTGTTTCCCAACTCTGTGGGGTTTTTAAATTGACTTTATTGATCATTCATAATGCATAGAAAGAACACTTCTTAATTTTTCTTTTTTTTTTTAATTATTAATTTTTAAGGTAACAGTTAAACCAAAATGTAGGTGGGTCTCTTTTTTATGTTACTTGAAAGTTGATGATGTTTTTTGCATGCAGTATGGACTATGTCACATTAGCAATACAGTCACTATTTCACAAAAATATTACAAGTTTGTTATGAAGTTCAACTTCTGTTCATCAGAAGCCAGACAAGGAGTTAAGCAGTGTACCTCAGTAAATGTGCACTTTTAAAATGTTGTTCCCCTATTGATAACAGGAGAATCAAGTTGACAAAAATTGCACATTACAGGTGCAGTGCACTTGCTGAAAATATTGAGATGAATTCCCATCATAGGCTGGTCTCTGGATGTTCATGGTAAATGCTGTGTGTGCTCTGGTGCTTAAGGAACTCTATTAAAAATTCATGAATAGGTGATATAAGTTCATTCCACATCCAAAGGTTTACAGAATCTCCTGAAGACTCAGACAAATCGTCTTTCTTCTTTCCCTACAGACACTCTGTTCTCACGCCTTAAAATAAAGCTTTTTAGAGGCAGAGGGAAAAGCCTCCAATTTAAATGCAGCAAGCTTTCACTTGCTTGAGGCAATCACAATGTGTTAGAGGGGATACTTCTTCCTATTACAATGGTCTGGTTTTAGAAAAAAATGACCTACATACAAAAATCTAAAATGGTCGCATAGGTTTGCTGAGCCACTGTCTATTGTCAGGGTAAGAAGGAAATTAGACCCACTCCCATATTTTATTCAGAAAAAAAATAAATAGAACACAACTGACTTTAGATAGCTTCCTCATATTCTGCAGATAGCCTGCATCATGAGAGGACTCAGGATATAGTAGTCATCTCATGTGTTCAGGCAGTGTTTTGCACTGGAAATCACAGACTCGTGTATAATCAAGGAGCAGAACTCAGTGGGAAAAAAAATGCCCTTAAGTGTAAGAATTTCATCTGGGTAAGTAAAATGAATGACCCTTGCTTCGATTCCTAAACTTTGAGTGATCAGATTTTTTTCCACTTCTCAGAGGAGAAGGTAGTTAGATGACTTGTTTTGCCCAGTCCCTGCTTAAATACAAAAAGTGATGTGTCCCTCTTTTTGTCTGTCCATTAAGTCAGTGGATAACAATCTTCATTGTCATGTGACATTTTCTATGTTTACCAACCAGCAATCTGAAACATCTAATGAGGTTCATTATTCCATGTTCAAGATACAATTGATAGATAATACTTTTGTGGTGGTATCTTTGGTGTGCACATGTATTAGAACCATTAATTTTCTAAAATTACTGTCTTTTTCTATTGTAATCAGAATAAAATAACAACAGACTCAAAGATCAAGAGGTTAAGATTTCATCTGGGAAAGCTGTGCAGCTAATCTAACAGTTAAGTCTGAAAAATTAAAGACAAACCTTAAGAAAATGCCTACTTATCTACTTTATTGTTTGACTTGATCTTCTCTGCCTTTTTTTCAATGCTGTCATATGGGAAAAGTTAGTTTGTGCTCGGGCTGCTTCTCTGGAAGACTAGGAACAGTTCTTTGTACAACATGATGTAAGAAAACTTCAAGAGGAATTCCACTGGTTCCAGTGGTTGATGCCACTTTTAGAACCACCCAGGCTGTGGAGGAGAACCGTTTGCTGAAAGGAGCATTCCCAGAGCTAGCTCCAAAATCATTAAGATCTTAGGTCATAGGATGGTTTTTAAACTCCATTATATGTTTTCCCTCCATGTATGTTTCTTATTTGCTAACCTCCTGAACCTTTTGAGGTAAGCTTATATGTTTCTCTAGTCTTCCTCTTTTATATTTATTCTTATGCACTTCTGGAGAATCTGATCCATAAAAGATCTAACTAATAAATACAGCCATTTCTATTTTATTGTGATCTCTCTTCTTTAAAATATATCTGAGAGAGAGTATTTCAGTGGTTAATACTAAACTCTTTTCCTATGCTTATGCTTTATTTTACAGTAGCCATAGTGAATATGACTTGAATATTCACTATGAATAGTATGAATTCCCTAGAATAGTAGAGAACTTTTCCAAAGATTTTCTGAAGCTTCTGAGATTCTCTGCTATAAATTATGGTGGTATTCTCCACTGAAGACTGAGAACTACTTTGTACAAATAATGGCACAGAAGCTCTTGTATTCCTGCAGATCTGCTGAAGGCTTCTTTTCCCCTGTTTGCCTACTGTTGTCAATCTAAAATCAACGGGGGTCGTCAGCTGCATGTCATATCTGCAGATCATATTTCCCTTGTTCCCTCTACCAGTCCTGCTTTCTGGAGCATTTTAAATTTTCTATTTTCACCTAACTTTTTAAAGGGCTTGTTGAGTCTTGCCAGAGGGATCCAGTATCTTAACAGCTGCAAAAAAATCAATTTCTAATTAGTTAGTGGTTGAAAAGTTTCCTGTTAGAAATTGAAACTAATCAACTGCAAATTTCAGTTTTATGTTACAAGTTTCAATACAGAAAAAGAGAATACTGCATTGTCATAAAAAGTGTCACTAATCACAATCACGGGCTACTTTATATCAATATTTGAGGAAAACACTTCCTTTTTACTACCATTCTTTTGTTTTCCTCATCCTTATAGCTTGTCACTGTGTTTCCAAACAGAGCAGAAAGTTCATACAAATGGTTGACTATTTGGTCATTTTCAATGTTAGTGGAATATTTTTTTTTCTTTCTTACCTCCCAGTCTTCACTCTCACTGCTTATGGTGCAGGTCTTTGTTTTTTCCCTATTTTTTCTGGTTTTTTTTCAAATCAGAAGACGAAGGGGAAGGGGAAAGGGAAGGGGAAGGGGAGGCCCAGTGTTCTTTCATCTGTTATTGAATTCTTAACAAACAGTAAATGCATCAGTTTAATTTATATTGTCAAAAATACTGACTCTCCTTCCTAATTACAGTGTTTAAAATTAAATCTTTGCCTGCATTAACCTGCCTGGAAAATTTATGTGCAATGATAACCATTGTAGAATTTTAACACTTGAATCCTGTCATACCACAGATTTGAGGATATTTCAGAAAATAATCTTCAGAAAAATACAGCAAAAGCATTACGGTTCCTGAGAGTTAGTTTACTCATCTGGCCAGACTATTGGTCAGTTTTTCTGTAGCTTAACCTTTGTTGCATATGTACACAAGAAAATTTCTGCCATGTTCAGTTTCATAGTAAAAGGAGACAACCAAAGGAAATTTGTTTTTAAATTAAAAATTTTGGATAAATTTCTTGGTATTTAGAAAGCTCCAGGTCAATATCCAAGAAGAAGAAAACATCCAGTTTCTTGCAACCCACTGACTTTTGTGTTTTCTTTCACATAATCTGCATTTATGGGCCTACTGGGAAGAAATAACAAGTGGCTAGCCAGATAACATAAATATGGGAAAATATTACTCCAAATACTTTCTTTTGATGATATAATTGATTTGATGCATTTCTTATTGTAAAAGTTATCCAAGATCTGTAACATATGCCTCTAGTACAAGAGTTTGCTTAAGAGGCTTGAGTATTACTCATAGAAATGAATTCTCTAGAACAAGTTTTATGTCAGAAACATACCATTAGAAGTGACATTTGTGCAGAGAAACTTAGATTTTTCTTGTTCTAATACCTCGCTCCCAAAAGTTTCTGCTTGCCAAAGTGATAATGGCACTTGGAGTTCAAAGTGCTTTTGACTGAGTGCCAGGTATTTTGAGACGCCTGTAGCTAACACATCGTTGCATGACAAGTTATTCCCACTAACTCCTTCGGAGCAGTCCGTCAGTTTGTCTGCTAAGCTCCCAGCTACTGGGAGGTCTCCTGAAGATCTGAAGTGAAATACATCATCCACAAAGACATCTGTGGACAACTACTGGATATTTTTGCATTTGTCAGCCTTTCCTGTTAAGTGCTTCTGTTTGGAAATGGAAGAATTCTCCAATTTATGGAGTAGAAGTCTCATTTATTACTCTTAAGTTAGCACATAATCACTGCTTCTCATTCACTGCTATGACTATGTTAAGTGCTACTAAGAAGCATTTGAGCAGTACACCTTCTTTCTAGAATGCATAATGTAGCACATGTCCAGTGATGGAAGATGCTTAGGAGAAATAAAAAGAAAAAAAAATAACTAGCTGCACAAAAACCTCCTAACAAAAGATTGAAATGTAGCTTTTTGTTCTGAAACAAATATTGGAAGATTCATTCTTATAATAGAAAATAATTTTTCATCTCCTGACATTCTAAATTTCATAATAAAGGTTCCTTTAATCATTCTTGTTGAAAAATAATACCCAGGATACTCCACGTGTTATTTTCTTAAAGTGATTACATTATAGTGTTTCCCTGTAGGGAGTGTTGGAAAATATTTGAGGGACTCAAGATCAAAATATCATGAAGTAGTATTTTAATCCTGTAATTTCATACTTAATAGTGAGTACTATCCATGTTCTGAAAGACACCAGTGCCTGGAATTTTACGTGTTTGTTTGTTTGTTTTTAGGGGGGGGGGGAGGGTTTTCTGGTGGGGGTGGCTGTTGCTGTTTGGTTTTTAGTTTGTTTGTGGGGATTTTTTGTTTGGTTGGTTTTGGTTTTGGTTGTGTGTGTGTGTGGGGGGGGTGTTGTTATTTGATAATCTAAATTGCAGAGTCCATTTCCTTCCTTTCTTTTCCAATCGATAGACATCAAAAAATTTTGCTCTGTGGGAAGTGGACCATGAACATCTAGGACTAGGAAGTCTGGAAGATGTAGGACTTTCCAAGAGTAGATAACTCACAATTATTTGCATTAACATTACAATTTGTGCAAGAATGTTCTTGCCCTAAATCTATCACTGTAATAACTCAGCAGGTTTCAAGTTCACAAATAAGATTACTGTCATTTATGAATTTTTTTTTCATTATTCTCTTCTGTTACAGAGAGTAGTAGGAATAGCTGGAATTTTAAATTTGTTACTGTTTAAGAAGCAGGGTCAAAGGGAAGTTTTGAGTTCCATGTAAACTTGGAGAGATTGGTTGTCAAACTGAATTCCTATAGGAGTTTTAGACCATGTGAAAACAATACCAGACCCTTGAAGAGATTCATACTGGAGTTAGCTGAGCATCAGGGATTGCTAGATTCCAGTGAATGATTAGTAATATTTATGCTGTAACTGTATTTTCCTACGTGAGAATGAGAAGGAATTGCAGGAAATTGAAAGCTGAGAAAATTGAAACGTAGTGAAATGAGAAGGGATTGGACAAACATTGTGTGACATCGATGTATGTGTGTCCTAAGCATCTAGCCATTGTAGAATATGTTACTCAAAGATTAGTCTAGCAGAGGTAAAAAGTATTCTAAATCTCAGCTGGAAACCTCTTTTCTGAAGACCACTGGTTGATATTTGCTAGCATAAGCATTTCACTTAGATTGTATTCTTAAGCACAGGCTTTTATCAAAACAGATTTTTGGACTATTTTTCAGAATAAACATACTTTCTTCTATGACGTGTACAATTGCAAGAGTTACACAAACTGAAGCAAATTGTTGGTTTTATGTACCCACATAACAGATTTCCCTACAGTATAGACTACTTGAAAGTATCACACCTGGCTTGCCCCTTATACATGATTAGCACATGGAAAATAGATAAATTTGTAGATGCTTTCCTTGTCTTCATAGTACTCAGCAGACTATGCAAAAAGTACTGAAAAAATAATCTTTAACCCTACAGTGAAACAGTATCAGCACTTCCATTGCTTTAGCACAGTGTATGTTTGTTCTCTAAGATTAAATCCTGGGGTTTATTTTACTCTTATAAATAATGTCCCCTGGGAACTGAGGACAAACAAGATCCCTACTGTTATCTAATCCAGGTACAGAGATGCTTTCTTTCCTGATCCTGATTTCTAATGCAAATCCATAGTAGCACATTCTGGAAATCTTCACAAAGACGGGGAAAAATAATAAAATTAATAAATAAATAAACATCCAGTGTTCACTTTCTTTCTCTTTGAGAATCAGAAACAAAAGAACAAATAGTTACAGAACAGATGTTAGCCACACTACTTAATATGCTACAAGAAGGCACGCTGATGTTTCAGTAATTGCAGGCAGAGCTGAACCTGAATGGAATGAAGCAGAAATTCAGCAGAAATGCGCAGCCTCCACAGAAATAAACCCGTGGTATAGACAGAAATATTAGACAAAGATGGTTTGAAAACCACATTTAAATTATTAAAATTATTTTGACCAATGTATTCATTACCCAGAATTTTGTACATCTCAGGTTTTGCACTCTCAGAACCATAATTATATTTATTCATAAATATAATTTAAAAACTTCTCACAGACTGATCCAGACACAGTCTTTTACCATGCAGTATATCTACATGATAGTTTGCAAGAATGTATCAGGTGCTAACTTGAGCCAGTTGGGAAAAGGCAGCCTTTCCTTTATTGAAGCTAGTAGATCATCATGTTATTCATCTTATCCATAGTGTCCTTTCTTGCCTTTAGGTCTCAAGAAAATGTAAATCAAAAGCTTTTTGAGTTATGGTTCCTGATGATTCACAAGGTAATCTTGCAAACACAGCAAGGAAATATACGATTTGCAAATTGCTTAAATGACATCTTCGCTATTACCTTAAATTATTGTTGCAGTAAATCCTGTTTTACAATATTTCAGCTTGATAATATTTTAAAACTGTACCTTTATCAAGATAAATACTCTACTTTTTATTTGCTTACTTTTTTTTTAAACTTTATGCTTACTTAAGGACAGAATATTTTATCTCAAAATCACCTAAGGTTTATTTCTTTATGCCAGAATCTATGTGTATTTAAACTATATCTAAATCCTTAGCTAATGCCAAATTTTATCCAGAATTACGCTAGGATTTGCCTGAAAATTAACATTTTCAAATTGCTAAAGATTTCAGGTTCAGAGTAACTTTGGATTAAGCATAATGTTTGCCTAAGTTTCTTAAGAGTATTACATTCCCTTCCAATTCCTAAGAGCAAATAACAATTTATTAACTATTTCAGCCCTTGGACATATATTATGAAGTAACACCTTCTTGTTTGTATCGGAAATACTGAAGAGATGCAATTAATAGAATCATATTGTATTTAGCTTGGCAAAAAGGCAGTCTAACTTCATGAAGACATACCTTCATTTTCTGTATTAAATACAAGACAGCTGTAAAGTACTGAGGATTTAAAAGGCTAAAACTAACTTTAAGCATCTCTAGTTCTGCCTAAATTATAGTAACTTTTAAAAAGTGTGCTTACTGATGCAGTAGCTTTCAAGTAATTATTACCTTTTGGTGGTAGCATTGGTTTTTGTTTTTTTCTAGAGAACCATCAGAAAGCACAGGGGCAGTGAAAGTTCTTGTAAAACCACAATGTGCTTTCAACTGATAGACATATTTCTAATAATAGGATTTTTATTATTTTTAGGGATTCTAGTAATACATATTTTTGGGATGTGTAATATATATATTTAGTGACATATTTAATATGCCATATGCATTTTAATTTTTATTATATTTCTGCCTGTATTATAATTTATAATGAATAATATAATTTATAATAATTATGATTTATAATTATAAATTATGATTTAGAAATTATAATTCACACCTCAAGCATTATTCATCCTACAAGGAAAGTCTTACTACCCAGCAACTGCCTACGTGTTTGGAGGTACCATTTTATGCCATTCTTCATGTCCCTTGAATTACAAAATCTTCTGCAGAGATTATAAATATAAAAATATATATTTATTCTGGAAAAAAAAGATTGAAAAATCACCTAAAATTTTTGGTATTATTGTAAAGGTTGCTTGGGTTTCGGTATTTTTTTTGGTTTTTTGTACATGTAGAATTATTATCTGAATGCTGCTTTTTAAAAGTAATTTACCATTCAATCAGTAATTTTAGGGAACTAAGCCCTTATACCTCGCAGTTTTTATAGGTTATGCATGTTTGAAACGACAAACTTATATAATCATTATAGGTTAATGATCTCCATCTATAACAATTTCTAATGGGACCTCAATACAGGAATATAACTCACATACTGGACTGAGACAGCCCCTCAACATTCTAGATATAAGATAGGGATTTCTTAGGTTTGTGAGTTATTTTCCAGAAGAAAATCAGAAAAAAACCGTAAAAAATTATAAAGGTAGAATAAAAGCTCACATAACAAAATGAAACTGTGAAAGATTAGCTGTGTCTTCCTTTACAAATTTCTTTTGTTTTTATGAGGCAAAAAGGAAATAAAAAAAATTGACAGAACATAAGAAGAAATCCCTTGAAAAAAATTTTAGAAATATAGTAGTAAAATAGACACATTTCAGGGATTTTTTTGATCAAATTTAAAATAAAAAAGCAAAAAACAATCCCAAACAAAACAAAAACCAAACAAACAACAACAACAAAAAAAAGACAAACAAAAACCAAACCAAACCAAAAACAAAACAAAAAGAAAACAAACAAAAACCAAACCAAAACAAACCAAAAACAAACCAAAAACAAAACAAAAAAAAAAAAGAAAAAATAGAAAGTGTTTTGAAAGTTTTTTTTGTGTAAAGATTTATGAGGTTTGATGCTAACACAAATCCTAATGACAAACATTTTACAGTTGAAAAGACCTCTTACATCCAATTTTAAAAAACAATGTGCTGCTATAGAAATCTTCCTTTGTGTGGGCAAAGTGACCCTCTTTTGCAAAGATACTTGGAAAGCTCCTTTAACAATGCATTGAGTGAAATTCAGGACTTTCAGGACACATCCACAGGTCATACAGGGAGGGTGCTAACCTGAAATAGACCTTTCCCATGAACCCAGTTTTCTGTGTGCAGGTGTTGGGAAAAGGGTACATGATGTTACCCCAGGAGTTAAGTAATAGAACGGCAATAATTTACTCTTCCTGTCAGTGTTTTATTACTGAAAGGGATCAGTTTAAAAGGCTTTTAATTAATCAGAAATATAGTCATGGAAGGGATGAAATATATTGAAGCTGATGGTTGTAAAGGAATAGACTTGAAATCCCAGATTGTGAGCACCATTCCATGCAGTAACTAGGTGGAAGAAAGGTATTTTAATGAAAGCAAGATAAGGGATTTCTAAGGTCCTATCCATTATGACCCTTCTCTGTCCCAAGTGTTCAAAGTATCATACTTATTTTACTGAACCTATTTGTTCTTCCTGTACTTTTCTGAATTTCCTGTATTTAACACAGCATAAGACTGATCTTTCTCTTAAAATTTTAAACTTAATTAAAATCTGTGGAGGAAGATTGTTCTCCAAGGGTCTCCCATGTGAAAAGGAAAGGTTAAAGGGTCATGGCTAGATATTGCCAACTAATTTAAAGAAGTGAAATTGCTGAAAAGGCCAGGAAAAGGAAAATTCTTTCCATTGAGCTACTGATGTAAATATTTGGAATGTGACAATGTCTGTGTGACATTTCTAACCTTAGCCGTAATGGTCACTAGTAGCAGTTCTATTCTTTTGATTGTATCTGTGTGAATATTCCAGGTGAGATCTATGTTCTGATATCCTCACTAATCAGCTTTATATCCGCAATTTTGTGTGATATTCATATCTGACAAGCCAGGGCTCTTTGAGACTCTGTACTTGTAGAACCAATGAAATTGAAACAATTGATAGAGGAGAAGTGTATTCTTCATGGTTTCAACACAAAGAAGTATTTCCAGAAAGAAGGAACGTGTGGGAGGAGATTAAGTTTTCTACTTTTTCTTCCTGTTTCATGTCTGCTTCCGTTTTTCATTCTCTTTACTGCTACCTTCCCCTTCCCCTTCCCTTTCCCCTTCCCCTTCTCCTGTCCCTTCCTTCTTCCCTCTTCCCTCTTCCCTCTTCCTCTTTCCTCTTATCTTTCCTCACTATTTCATGGTTTTCTGGTCTAGAAATGTGCTCAAGCACTAATTTAGTTTACTGATTGGCAGCTGTTCTCTTTATGTGATGGCTAAAATGTTCTCTAGATACTTTAGCTCTCTGTTATACAGCTATAAATCTTGGTTAAATTAGGTTTTACAAAATGTATGAGGTATTGTTTGAAATTCTGGAGATGAAGGCACCCTAGATATGCCAAAAGCCATAACTATCACCAATCAGCTCTTTCTGAATTCTTTGGATGACCACATTCATGGAGGGATATTTGAGAACTTCTGCTTCACTGTTCTTAATTTCACTGTTGGTGACTTTGTATTAATAAGATTTCAGTTGATACAGATGTATTGGCATTTATTCTGGATTTAGACTACAGGTCAATAAACTCACAGTTATCACAACAGCTTAGCATCCATTCTTGTATCATGTTATAAAAGTTTTGTTGAACTGAATAGTGACAGAAAACTGATGGAAATATTACAGCCCATGAATTATATTCAGCCATAGGATATTTCTACTGAGAATACACTGATTTTTTTCAGTCATCCCTGAATTATCCTGTTCTTGGATACTTTAATTTTCAAGTAATTCTTTCCAGTGGTCTGAGTAGTCAGTTTTCAAACATGCCTGCCATTTTTGGTCAGAATTTAGGAATTCATACTATCTTGACTATATTTCAATGATGCCCATGTTGTTACCTTCAGGGAGGATCTTGAGAGCTATATGAGATGATTCTTATCTCATAAAATTCTTCACTGGGCTGAAGTATACTGTGAAATAGATGCAAAACCTACTGGGGAAGAAATACTGTTAGCTGGGAAAAACCAATGTAGTGCTTACAATATCTCAAGCAGAAAGGCAGATTTTTGTTAACCAAGGCAGGGGATATTTAGAATCACATTTTTCATAAAGCAGCAGGGAGGGGTGCTCTTCGGGAGAGGCACAACAAAGGGCAACTCCAACACAGGGCAGGGCAGGGCAGGCAGGAAACGACCCTAACAGGTGCAGTTCACCCTCAAGGGAACAGGATGACCAGGACAGGTCCCCCGTGGTGATCAGGGCTGGCTAGGATTGTCATTGAGACCAAGCAAGAGGTCAAGTCAGGGAGCTGAATCTGTGAGTCACAGTCTGGATCAGCACGGTATGTCACCAGGTGCTGGCACAGCTGCAAAGGCTGCTACACAAGGTGGGGGAGTGGGGGCATTTCTCACAGCTGTAAACCAGGTCCAGGCAGCCTTATCTTGTCAAAGATGGCCTTAAGTGCAGGCTGTAAAACCCTTATGGTGTGTGTGTGTGTTTGTGTGTGTGTGTGTTTGTGTGTGTGTGTGTGTGTGCGTGCACTGAGGGAGGTGCAAGGTCGCACAAAAACCGTTAAATTTAGCCCAGTAATGAATTAATCATATTGTTGTCATTGTCACTAAACAAGAACTAAAACCTCTTTCAAAGATGACCCACCTCCACAGTTTCTTGAGAATAAAGTCGAGGATTGGATAGTAGTCTGAGACTGTAGAGAATCTTGTAGTGGTATCATCAGATTTACACAGAAAGGAGGAAGGTAATTCTTGAAGTGATCTCAGTATGTTTAGTTTATATGGCAATGTCACATTAAGCTTTGACTAGTGAAATATACCTGCCTGTCCTCAGACCACTGTTACTAGCAACTCTTTATCTCTTTTTCCTTTCCATTTCTACTGTTACTGTCAGTCTTTTGTCTCTCTATCCGTTCTTTCCCCACAGCTCTCTCTGCCCTAAGTTTCTTTGGAATTTCTTTCCTTCAGCCAGTTCTAAATTATAAAATTTAAAGGCATTATTCATACCACCTTTATTCTTTTACTATTGGAATAGTTCGTATTATTGACTTTGAAAACTTTTACATGTAATAATTTTCAAGGAGGAAAAAATAGATGTTGAGAATTCAGAGTTCAGAATCTCCTTTTTTGTAGACGGAGGCAAGTATCTTGGCTCTTTTTTGTATTGTGTCCACATGCAGAATTATCCTTATTTATCACAGGGAAAAAAAAAAACCCAAACAATTCCTGACTCCCCATTTTTCTTGAACACCTATCTTATTCTTAAGCCTTGATGTCTTAGCTCAAACTAGAAGCCAGGTGCCATCAAAGAGTACATCAGTTAAAATGTGACTAGCTAACCTTCAATTCAGTTTGGGCTTGCATTAAATCTGCAGTACTAACAACAATACATGGGTATATTTGGAACAATTTATACATATTGCAGCTATGTCAGGGCTACTAGCTTGCTATATCTACTTCCTTTACTCAGGATTGGAATGAACCCGGGGTTGGAGATGTTGGGTAGGAGTGAAGTGAATGACTCGGTCAAAGCAATGTTGTAAGTTTACATCCTTCATAGCAATGAACTTGTTTGCAGGTATGAAAGACGTGTTTGGTTTAAAACCCATTTTCTTTACAAAGCACTTATTTGTAAAGGGCTGTTTCTCTTTACTTTGAATCACAGTGATAAGTCTTGCCCCTAGTAACATCACTCACTATACAGTCACCATCTTATATCCATGCCATCCATTAGGTGAAATCCTGCTGGATAAAAGAAATAAAGCTGTTCAAGGAATAGATTTACTGTACACCAAGGCAATGAATTAAGAAGTCTCCATACTCTCTAGTGTATTCTATATTTCCTGGTCATTTAGCACATCTCTTAGAAAACAAACAAGAAAAATCACTTTCTTCACCCCAACTTGTAAAGGCAAATTGAATCTAAAATAAAAATAGGATGCATAAATTCTTTTTAAAAATGCTGATGCAACATCTCTCTTCTGATTTTTTATCTTCTCACTGTCTCATAGCAAGAGAATGTATTCACTGAGAGTAGTTTATGGTGTTGTGCTTTCCCTGAATTTCTGTGCATGTCAAAAGAAGTACTATGCTAAAATTGTGTAGATGTAGGTTCAGTTCCAGGCACTTTGATAGACTTCTTATGTGACCTTGAACAAAGTGACACAGTGATAGATTTGATAAAATAGTCAGAATTCATCACTAAAGTTAGATTTTTCATAAGCTTTGGCACATATTTTTGAGATATAGAATAAAGAAAGTGTCATTTTCTTCCTTGGGTGCTGAACTACTCTGAAAACCAGGCTATACATTTTGCAGAGCAAACCATTAGAGACTATTATCTTTGAGTGCTACCAGCCACAGAACCTGTTTTCTTAGAAATCTGGCCTTGGCCTTTGGTGCCTATCATTTTGTGCCACAACCTGACACTCACAAAATGAACTTCCATTTCACTTTCCATCCCCTGCTTTCTTTTGAAGCCTGTGAGAATCTGTTTTCAGCTTAATGCATTGGCTGCACCTAGTACAATTCTTTCAGTTGTTGCCATTAAAATCATCTTTAGTATCAACAATCAAGAAATTAGAAATCTATGATTCTAAAAGAAATTGAATAGCACATATAAGCAGCTATCAAACACAAGACTGGACTGCTCTAATTGAATATATTGAATACTCTTAATGAATACTTTAATCCATCACAAAAGGCAGGAAATATATGCTGCATTGTCAGAGAAATCTTGACTTTTAAAATGGATTGAATTTTAAGGAGGTCTGGTAGATTTAGATTTTCATTTTCATTTAGTAACAAATTTACATTTAATATTGTAATATTAGATAATTCTCTGTTGCATTTATTTCTATTAGGTGTACTGCCTGAGATTACTTTAGTGAGTGAATTAGCAAGATTCTCCAAAATGTGTTTATGGTACATTTGATTTTGCAAAATACTCATGTAAAGTGAACTATAAATTATAAACCATCATTATCCACATTATAAACCTTGTTTTAATATCTACATTTTAAATACTAGATTTTTGGTGAGAAATAACTATCTTGCACAGGAACCTCACATAGCAACTAAAGCAGTAAATCCCATGTTCTGAGCTGACTCTGATGTCATATGTTAAAGCCCTTGCAGTCAGGACTTTTGCAGAGTTGTTCAACCCTGTCTGGTAAATCCCTGTAGTTTCTGTAGTTTCTTTTTAAAATTTTAGAATGCTTTGTTAGTGTGTTGTGCTTCCCTCCTAAGTTCCTTTAAGTAGAGACTGGTAAAGTTGAAAATATAATTCTGACTCAGCTGTTCTGTGTATATTTTTCAGTTCAATACATGATGGTGAACTCTGGTAGTTAACCTCCTAACTGAATTAACTTTGATTTGTTTAATATTAAAATTATGTCACATGGAACATTTTAAATTTTCAGAAAAAAATATCTTCACAAAGCATGGAAAAAATTCAAAGAAGAAATTTAGTGATGAGAATAGCTAACAAAAGAGACAATTTCTTTCAAAAATACTTAAAGAATACCTTACAGAAAGTCTCACAATCAACTAAAGATATTTTGGAGAAGGGAGTGGATGGCTACATTTTACATTCTTAATTTTTAGTGCTGCTCCTATGCATCCGATGTATAAAGTCTGTATTACTAAATCCATGGTTTAATAATCAAATAACTGATTTTTGAACTGTGCAACTTTATTTTTTATTAAACTTCATATAATACGTCTTGGATAAGTGCATTCTTCATTGGGTGAAAAACTTTCTGGTCCAGTGAGAGACTAAACTCAGCTGGCAGCCATTGACTAGATTTGTTCCAGGGCTCAGTATTGCAGCCTGTCCTCTTTAACATCTCTCTTGGTGATTTGGATGAGGGAGTTGAGTGCATCCTCAGTAACTTAACAGATGATGTAGATAGGAAGAGTCTATAGAGAAATCTTGTAAGACTAGATTGATGAGCTGAGGACAGCAGCATGAGGTTCAATAAAGTCTTGCCCTTGGGTCATGACAATCCCAGGCAGTGCTACAGGCTTGGAGTGGAGTAGCTTGAGAGCTTCTCTGCAGAAAGGGACTTGTGGGTGCTGATTGTATATGAACCATTGGTGTGTCCAGGTAGTGAAAGGAGCCAAAGGCATTTGGGCCTATATCAGCAACAGTGCAGCCAGCATGACCAGGGAGCTGATTGTACCCCTGAACCAGGCTACAGGGAACCAATTTTTTTTTTTTTTCTCAACATTGTTTGATCAGAGGAATGGGGTGGGGAGGGGCTGAACACGTGCCATTTGCAGGAGGCAGCTAGGCGAAGACGGAGGGAAGACCTGTCTCTGGGGGGACTTTGCCTGACAGCCATTTTATACCTCACATGGAATAATAGCAGCCATTACCTGTGAGGAGGAGGAGACTGCCAAGGACACCGTGTCCTCTAGACAGGTTTTCTAATCAGCTGGCAAAACGTCTTCACCAATGGACTGCAATCTAATGCTTGACCAGCCCAAGGTCTCCTGCCAGAGTGCAGATCTCGGGAGTCGCTAGATCTCGAGTGACTGTGTCACAAGCTGCTGGGTTCAGGTCAAGGGTTCTGCACCACCTGCCCACTCCCCACTCACCTCGTGTGCAGCTGCCCATTTCTGTGGGAGCTCTGCCTGTGCAGCCGTGCCTCTCTGGGAGTTGCCCAGACTCCTTATGGCAGGGAGAATGCACTCTCCACCAGATGGTTCTCTCCCCTCTTTCTCTCTACACCCCTGTATTCTTTTTTTCCTTTTACTTCCTTCTGTTCTTCTTTTCTGTTCTTATTTGCTAGGGCAACACACTTGGTTTTGTTGCCAATAAGCAGTTCTCAGATATAATGTTTATCTCGTTTGGCTTAATTCCACCTTAGAACACCCGTTTTAGAAGAACTCCCTGCGGTTCCCTACAGCTGAATGCGGCAGTGGCACTGGTGAGGCCACACCTTCAGTATTTTTTTCAGTTTTGATCCACTCATTACAAAAAATACATTGAGGTGTTGAAGCATGTCCAAAGAAGGGCAAAAAAGCTGGTGAAAAGTCTAGAATATGTCTTATGACAGCAGCAGAAGTTGTTAAATCTGGGCAAAAGGAGGCTCAGGGGAGATGCCATAGCTGTTTACAACTACCTGAAATGAGGTTGTAGTAAAATGGGGGTCAGACTTTTCTGCCACATCTCAAGCAAATGAACAAGAGGAAATGGCCTGAAGTTGTGTCAGTGGAGGTTAAGACTAGATATTAGAAAACAAAAATTTCATTGAAAGAGTGGTAATGCATTGGAATAAGTTACCCAGGGTGGTGATGGAACCACAATCTCTGGATGTGTTCAAACCTCCAGATGGGGCGTCTGGACGTGGCATTTGGGAATATGGTTTAGGGGTAATCATGGCACTGTTGGGTTAATGGTTGCACTAGATCTTGAAGGTCTCTTCCAATCTTGATGGTTCTGTGAATGTTCTGCAAATAGTTGAGCAAGCGTGTGTGAACTTTTCTGCTAAACAAAATGTTTGAGACAGAAAGTGCCAATGAGATTTCCTGAGTTTTTTTTCACTTGGTGTTATAGGAAAAAAGTAGTTCTTGCTTTTAAAGAAATAATTTAATTTTTGAGAGCTTGTTTATTCGTTATTATACAAGCACAAAGAAAGAGGCTTGTGAAACTGGGGGGAAGAAACAGGAGATTTTGTTCCTTACTCTGAGATTATAACTTCATCACAGCAAAGACTCCCAGTCATGACCACATATGGGTCTTCGAGGTACAGTGTTCTCAATTACATCCATTCACATTTTGTTTCACTTTACACTAATAATTAAATGGTGAACCAGGGAATAAAATCTGGCTATCCCTGCTCCCAGATGAGAGTCCGAACAACCAGGCTGGAGAAAGCTTCTTCCCTTTTCATGCACATAAATATTTATGTATGTAAAGTATGTAAGGAGAAAATTGAAAGGTCCGATCTTATTTCAAGGATTTAGGATACTTCCCAGGGAGGAAGAGGAAACTAGAAAAAGTTACTGACTCCTGCTTTAGCACAGTCCATATATATTAGATTGTAATAGAATGACTATTGCTATTGATCAAAGCCTCTTGCAGAGATTGTGCACTGATAACCTTCTCTGGGTTTTTGACTTTTTGCTGCTTGTTACAAACCATTTAGTAAATTATAAGAGTCCACATAATGAAAAGCACTTAATATATTTTGCTGAATGAGAGATTAATCTATGTATACCACGATCCTGTCAATACAGTCCTTCATGTGTTCTCTTGTTCCCTTTTGGGTCTGAACAGAGATGTCTTTCACTTTGCTCAAGGGTCTTGATGCTCACAAGCCAAATTCATTGAATCTTTTCTTTCCAGCTGCCTTTTTAGATACAATCAATGCTCCAGTTTTAGTAAATGAAGACTTGCATTTTCATTGAGCATTCATTTTGTGTTTCATTTATCGATATATACATTTTGTTTAACATTGTTTAATGCACTTATTCAGCATTACTGGTACTAGTATAAAATAAATAAACAAACCAAAGCCCTCTTTCTGCAGGCATTTTTTTATGTTCTCTAATGAAGTATATGTTTATCACTTTCATGGGTGACATTAATATTTTGCAGAATATATTTTGTTTCACAGATGAAAGATCCATCCATGAAGGTAAAGGGAGTTTTCTCGTGAGTTGATTAGAATGAAAATGGAAAATGAGTTGGGAAAATAAAATATCTAGGCTATGAAATAAATTATGGTCTTTATTTAATTAAAAAATAAAAGTTTTGTCAAAAAAGATTTCTGGAAATAAACTTTTTCTTATGTATTCTATTTGGTGTATTAATGCTGGAAGCATTTTATAAAGTATTTTCTACGCTCAGTTACAACCCATGTGTCAGAACACAAGAAGTGCTTTCTGTCCTCTCACAGAAGCTCTGTTTAGACAGCATGAAAGAGTTTCCAATGCTCATTAAACCTCTTTTGGATGGAAGATTTTAGTTAGTAGTAGGACTTTAGGCTTTTATTTTTCTCACTGAAGATGTATAACACTTTAAACACACCTAGCAAAGAGATAATCTGGTTACAGAAATAAATAGACCCTACTTCAGAGTTGTGTCTTTAAGAGATCTTTATTGCATCTCACACTGGAATATGAGATGCTTACCACTGGTAAAGTAATAAACACTTTTGACAACCTACAAGTGATATGAAGAAAAGGTGGAAGCCACAGTATGCTTTAAATAATTAAAAATCAAATTTATAAAAATTAAAAAAAATAGCAAAAAGGACAAGCTTGAGAAATTGTATTGCTCAACAAAATATGGATACCTGTTTCAGGATAATACAGTCACTTTCTTAAGAGGAACTTTTGGTAAAAAGAAGCATTTTACTTTAATGTGTCACCTGTTGATTTTTCTTACTACCATTCTTTCTACCACGAAGAAAACACAACAAGGAATTTTTCTACAGGTGTTTCAAAAAAGTGTTCAGGAAATAAGAAATTAACTCTTGTGTATGCTTGGGTGACGCGGCCCGCCTTCTCCACCCCGCACTGACTCGCCCAGCTAGCTCCTGAAGGCGAGCCCAGCGCTGAGAGTGGCCCACTGCCAGGATTCAGGGGAACCCGGAATGTGGGCAGGGCTCTGAACCCGAACGGCCGTACACGCGTCCGGGGAGGAGCAAAGGATCGAGACAGAGTCCTTCTGACGTTCCGGGGAAGCAGGATTTATTGAAGGACGCAAGACAACTGAGATCGAAGGAATGTAACCACAGAAGGCAGGGAACACAGGCGTGCAGCAACTTAAATAGGGGCCCTCCCCCAAGGGAGGGTACAATACAGAACCAATCGCTGCAGTTTGGGGTGTAACATAAGGCGGGGCTGATTATACACACAACCAATAGGGGAAACATAGGCGGGGAAATACATGTAACATCAAATCATATACTAAGAAGGGGATGACTGACACAGAAGATACTAGAAGGATAGGAGGGGCTAGGAGGGATTGACAATCTCCGGGGCAGGGACTAGAGTGAGGGACAGGGAAGGTTCTGGAAGGTGGGTTGGGACTTGGGTTGATTGATCAAGGGAAGGCAGGAATTAGGGCAACTGAATTATAATGGGGAGAGGGGATACAAACAATGGAATAAACTATCTAATAACAATAAAATAACACAATACAACATCTCCCCCTTTTCTTTTTAAGATTAAGTTGATGGTACCAATGTGGGGGAGACACCTTTGAAAGGCGCCTTTGAAATCTTAAAAACTGAAATGGTAGGGGAAATAGGAAACAAAACTGACATAATTAACAGAACTGTTCAGAATGTAGAAGTGAACCATCCCGATAAAGTCCTTTAGTGTTTAGATTTGCTTCTGGTGACTTCGCCTGAGTGTCTTGATGTCGGTGATGGTGAAGACGACTTTTGTGCTGCCCACAGATATCCTTAGGGTCCACCGGAGACAGGGTTGCGTCCTCCACGGGGTGCTTGAAGTACAGGGAGCATCCCGAGGAGGTCATGGGGATGGGGAAGGGTTTGCAGGGGGAACCCCAGGGGCACTTAGGGTATTTTGAAGGAAAGGGGAGGTTATCCTTCTAAAAGAAAAGAGGCAACATAATTCATATAACACTTTAGGGAATTGGGGAAAGGAAAAACGGTTTAGGAAAGGATTCTGAAGGAGGGTGTCTGAGCCACCCGAGGACTGTTGATGTCAAATGGAGGAGCGTCTTCGACGACGCAAGGAGGAGACCTTTACATCCTTTGGGATTGGCCCTGGCTGAGACCTGTGTATGCTGTCAGCCAGAGCCAAGCCCAAGGGGAGATGTGGATCCCATTCTTGGATCCGCCGTCGCCTCTGGTAAACGTCCTCCTCCGAGTCCCCCTGGCAGCCTGCCTCATTTTTCTCCTCACACGAGGCAGCACTGAGCTCCGCTCTTTTTTGTTCCTCCCGAGATGACTCTCCTTCAGGATCACAACAGGAGGGGCCTGCTGGGGGCGGAGCTGAATGACATAATTGGGTGGACTCTGACATGGGGAAAGGACAGAGGGTGGTAACTGGGGAAGGGAAGGGGTTGGGATAAGGATCAAGGGAAGGAGCTGAGGGAGAAGAAAAGGATGGGCCAGGAGGAGGAGCACAAGGGGACGACCACACCACGTGGTCGACGCCATCTTGTGCTCCAGGGATAGGGGTGCCATTTTGTGGCTCAGGGTAAGATGCAAGGGTGGGTCCCGGGGTAGGAGCAGGTGCAAGGATAGGAGTGAAAACCGGAGATGGAACTGGGGTAATAACTGGGAAAACTGGGGAAACAGGTTTCAGGGCAGAGGGATTTAGGAAAGGATCCCTGGCAGCAGGGCCCTTGCTGCCAGGGCTAGGGAACTGGGGAGACTGCGGGGGGCCAGGCGAGCAGTGGCTGGTTTCCCTGGCCAGGCTCGCCTGCGATCGTTGCCAGGCTGCCCCACACAGATCCCCCGGTATAGGGATTGAGGAGTCGGGAAAAGGGAAAGGTGAGACAGGATAAACTGGGGAGGTTCACTTTGGCTTACTGTCCACTCCCTTATTCTCTTTTAGAACAGACCGAATTGTAAAAAACAACACAATGAATTTTCCAACTGAATAGTCCCCCTGGGCCCCTAACTCTGATATCCTCAAGCCCACCGCGTCCCAAAAGGGGACAGTTTTTACACTTTGAGGGGACACTTCAGGAAAATGGAAAGTAAGCCATCTAACGAACTTTTGTAAACTTCCCTTAGAAAAATTTTTCTTCCCTCCCACCAGGGTACCCACAACTTGGTTATAAATCTCTCTCTGCTGCGCTGACAATTTAGGACCCATACTCTGATCATACTGGTCGGCACAGCAAAATCCACCCCTGCCTGCAGCAAAGGACAACTTAAAAAACTAAAAATAAGGGCTCAGGGAACCACCTAGGGCTATAGCCCGTTGGCCCCTCCCGGGGCAATGCTCCCTGCCCTCACTGTGGGGTGGCCAGCCCCGGTAAGTCCCTTTCACCCCTAGGGTCCCTGGGGGATACTTACCCTCCCGTGGTCCCGAGCGTGGTGCTGCAGACAAGGTCTCCTCCCCCGAGGACAGCCCTCCTGGTGCTGGAAGGTTGTTGTCCTCACCCCCAGGAATGCTGCCGGAATCAGCCTGCTGTCACCGGGGTAGCTAACCGCCAAGACTTCCAGATCCTCGGATCCTTGGAAGTTCTTCGTGAGGTCACTCCGTCGAATGGCCCCACGTTGGGCACCAGCTGACATGGCCCGCCTTCTCCACCCTGCACTGACTCACCCAGCTAGCGCCTGAAGGCGAGCCCAGCGCTGAGAGTGGCCCACTGCCAGGATTCAGGGGAACCCGGAATGTGGGTAGGGTTCTGAACCCTAACTGCCGTACACGCGTCCGGGGAGGAGCAAAGGATTTAGAGAGAGTCCTTCTGAGGTTCCGGGGAAGCAGGATTTATTGAGGGAGGAAGGACAACTGGGATCGAGGGAAGGGAACCACAGAAGGCAGGGAACACAGGCGTGCAGCAACTTAAATAGGGGCCCTCCCCCAAGGGAGGGTACAATACAGAACCAATCGCTGCAGTTTGGGGATGTAACATAAGGCAGGGCTGATTATACATACAACCTATAGGGGAAACATAGGCGGGGAAATACAGGTAACATCACATCATATGCTAAGAAGGGGATGACTGATACAGAAGATACTAGAAGGATAGGGGGGGCTAGGAGGGATTGACAATCTCCGGGGCAGGGACTAGAGTGAGGGACAGGGAAGGTTCTGGAAGGTGGGTTGGGACTTGGGTTGATTGATCAAGGGAAGGCAGGAATTAGGGCAACTAAATTATAACGGTGGGGGGTGTACAAACAATAGAACAAACCATCTAATAACAATAAAATGACGCAATACAACACTTGGGTGTCATACTTGTCTTGTAAATAAATGTGTCTGCACAAATAAATAAGACAATGCAGTTTAGGTTGGGGTTCGTGTTTTGTTTGTTTTAATTGGGAACTTCAAATATTTTTTTCATATGAAAGAAATCTCTAATTGATAATAATTATTTAATTAATTCTACACAATTCAAGCTTGCAGAGCATTGCGGTACAGAAGAGATAAAATCATTCCAAAGAATAAAATAATTACAAATAGCCTGCTCATGTAGGGCATCTTTTACACTTAAGAAAACCATAGAAATAAACACAAAAATTTGCTTGTTTTTCAGGGGTTATTTTTTTTTAATGTTTTATCTGTGTCAAGCAGATTGTTAACGAGAGTAATTTTCCAGGTGATTTCTGTGGTATATAAAAGAGACCATTTTCCCCCTCAGCTTTGTATTTTCAAAACCCCAGAGTAATCCGTTCCTTCCAAAGAAATATTCCTTTCAAATGACTGATGAATGGCAGCATCCATCAGCTTGTGGATGAATTGACAACTGGACATTTTAACAGAAGCAATGCATAAAGTGGCATTATAGATGAGCTGAACAATTCAGTAGTTTGTGCCACTAGTTATAATTAGATGTTACAGCTCAGTGGTGTGGTGAATTGTTCAGCTCCAAAAGGTATTTCACCAATACAATAATTGCAGATGCATATCTGTCATGTGCCCAAATCATTGTCTGCACTTGTGCCTCTAGAAAGGAGCAATGGCAGAAAGAAACCAGTGAAGAATGAACTCAAGAGAAAGGACTCATCTGCATTTCAGGTAAATTGCCACAGAAATAAATTCTTCTAAATCCTATAATTTTTCCTAAATCCTTCTAGCAGTGCTTTTCTCATAAATGGGAGAAAGAGTGGGTGTGCCTGTTCTTTCAGTAGAAACACAGCATGATTTTTCTTGAAGTGCAGTATGCATTGAACTATAAACTGACTGTATCTCTGTGTCTGTTGGATGAAATTTTTAATGTGGTGTGTCAAGGAGGAATCATTTTGAGTATGAGCTACCCAACTATGTCAGTTAAAAAACTAAGAGTAGAAATATATTACAACTATTAGAGCTAACCATACAGCTTCTTCTTGACTGAGAACAAATATTCCATCAAACTCTTGTTTGCATTGTCTTACTGTAAATCATAAATTTGTAATTTCATTGTAAATCCATTGTCTTATTCCCTATTTTTGACAGTAAGGATTTATGAGTAATCAATAATAGAAATACTGATTTCTTACAGCAGATTTCTGTCTTTCTGCTGTGAAAAGTATCATGCAGATTTAGAGAAATCATTGAAACACATCACATTACTATAATCGATGTGATTTCAGAGGGTGTTAAAGACCAAAAACCATTTATGTCCCTTACAAGATTCTATCACATTTCAGCTGCTTCCAGAGGAAGACACAGCAGGTTCATGGTATAAAACGTTAATATCAGTTTCTTGGGCCCTGGAGTGAGAACAGATTTTGTTTTGGAATAAAGAAAAGATTTTTAAGAAACTGATCAATTTTCTGAGTTATTTAATGACTTATTTACTGTGCAATATAGAAATTGTGAGGTACCTTATCACACCATATTGGGTGATTCAACAGTTCACTGTGAAAAATAACAGTCTTCTATAGATGATTTAAATACCCTTCAGAAATTCCTCTTTTTCACAGCCATGAATTTTGTCCTGAATATACAGGGAGGTTCTTGAACTCATGGTTCAAGAATCATGGTTTGGGTTGGAAGGGACCTTTACAATTCAATTCCCCCTGGCACAGACAGGGACATCTTTCAGGACAGCAGGTTGGACAAAAGCAGGTTGCACAAGAGCAGGTTCAACAATCGGGCCTTGAACACTTCCAGCTATTTGGAGCAAATTGTTCCAGTGTCTCACCACACTTACTGTAAAAAAATTTCTTCTTTATATCTGATCTAAACCGACTCTTTTTTATTTTAAAACCATTAGCCCTAATCCTGTTATTACAGGGACTGGTAAAAAAGCACTTGCCATCATTCTTGTAAGCTCCCTTTTTATATTGAAAGGCCATGCATCCTTTACATAATCAAAGTTTGAACAACTTTAACTCTCTCATTGTATTTTCACAGGAGATTGTACTAGCCCTTTGACCATTTTCAAGGTCCTCATCTGGACCCTCTCTGACACATTCATGTGCTTTTTAGTGCTCAGAGCCCCAGAGATGGATGCAGTGGTCCAGGTGAGGTCTTACCAGTGCAGAGCAAAGGAGGAAAATCATCTCACTCAACCTACTGGCCCCATTTTTTTGCTGCAACTCAAGATACCATTGACCTTCTAGGCTGCAAATACACTTTTCTGCCTCATGTCCAATTTTTCCCTTCTCAATATCTCCAAGTCCTTTTCCATAGGGCTACTCGCAATCCATTCATACCCCAGGCTGTCCTGATGCTGGGGAGTGTCCCAACCTGTGTGCAGGACCTTCCACTTGACCTTGTTCAACTATCAAGCTGTTCACCCACCTCTCAGGTCTGTCAAGGTCCCTCTGCATGTCATCCCTCTAGCGCATCAACTGCACTTCATCTTGGTGTAATCCATAAATTTGCTGAGTACGCAAATAATCTCACTGTTTGTGTAATTAATAAAGACATTGAACAGCACTGGCCCAAGTACAGACTCCTGAGGGACACCATGTTACTGATCTCAATCTAGACACTGAGACTGCAACATTTTGCATAGGGCAATCCTGTCAATTCCTTATCCATCTAACAATTCATCCATCAAACCCCTATCTCTCCAACATAATGAAAAAATACGGATTGCATCATTTCAAGTCCAGATAGAGGATATCAGTAGCTCTTTCCTTATTCACTAGCTCCATCATTCTCCATAGAAGGCCACCAGCTTACTCAGATAGGATTTGCCTTGGTGACCCCATGCTAGCTGTTTCTGATCATATCTGTCTTTCATGTGCTTTGTCTGGCTTCCAGGGGGTCTGTTCCATGATGTGATGAGGCATGGTGGTGAGGCTGACTAATCAGTAGTTTCCCAAGTCCCTTTTTATACTCTTTATAATAAGGAGTGTTGTCTTCTCTTTTCCAGGTACTGGGAATTCATCTGATTGCCACGACTTTTTCAAATACAGTGGAATATTCCTCTTCAGTAAAATTTTCTAAATTTATGATGCACATTCATGGTGTCAGTATCGGAAATTTAAAGGTTATTATATGCTGACTCTTCACAGAGAGAGAACCTGTAATTGTAACTGGAATATGCACTACTCCTCCAAGTACTTTTTGGAGCTTACCACTACACAGTAGGTAGCTGTGCAAATGTTGTGCACTGTATCCCTGTTCTTCATCTCCCTATAAGGCAGCTGCATGCTTGTAGGAATAGCTTGGTTGAAAAGCTGTCTTAACCATTTTTTGAAATATGGGTAGACAAAGCCAACAGGACTAAAAAGAACAACTCACTCTTGAAATTAAGATTTTCATGATTCAGAATAATATTTACCCTGCATTTCGTTGATTAGGGTTACACGAACAGTCATCTGAATCATATTTTTTCCTATTTTCTCATTTGGATGAACCACTAGAAAGTGACGAGATAAAGAACAGATTTGTTGAAACAGTTTTATCTTCTGTGCAACACCAATGGAGGCTGAAAAAATAATTTAAAAGTTCAGAAAAGTTTCAGTTTCTCAGAATTCAAAATATGTTGTGAATGCTACTTTTCCATTTCTCAGTATATTCTTGTCTTTAATAGACCCCTTTGGAATAGCTTAGATCTCCAGGTTAAAAGTTTCATGGAAATGTATGATTTTAGGTTAATTTTTTCTGGAATGTCAGTTCAAGGTTCAATTAAACTCTTGAGGAATGACTAAGTATTTTGGTTCACCAGCTGGGCTTGCTTTTGTGCCATGTTTTATGTTTCAGATAAATTCAGGTGGTACCTGTGAGTCATATGAAATTTTTGACAGATAAGTTACTTGGAAATCTTCCAAGAAAAATATTACCACTTTAGCACAAAAAGCTTTTCTGAATTTAGCAAGGCACGTCTCACATTAAACGGCAATAAAACAATAAACCTCAAAAATATTTTCCTTGCTTTACTGTTGTACTTTTGCATTTATTTGTTTGGCTACTTTTGTTAGGGGCCAAGAAGATTCAGTACTGGCACTTGCTCATGTTTGTGTAGCTACTAGCTGAGCAAGGGCTCAGTAACAAGGTCATACCATTTCTTGTAAAGTTTTTAAATAATGTTAATAATAGATAGGAAAAGCATAATCTTGCATGTCTTTTATTTTTTCTTAAAACAAAGACATTAGTCTTCTGTCTTTGCAAACATAGATACTTGCAAAGGATACCTACAAAAATAGCAAGTACTTAGTAGCAAAGGGAAGTCTCCCAACCTCTGAAGTTAAATTTGTGCTTTCAGTCTGAACATTTTCTTGGATGAATTTCTTCATTCCCCATGTGAGTCACATGGCACTGAAATAGTCCAAAACATTTTAGACAAACTGTGCAGAACTGTGTGCTTATTAAACTAATAAATGACTAAGGCAATAAGAGTCTATATGTCAAAGGCTTTACCTCAGACTAAAGAGCAGGGCTATCCCTCAATAATAACAGCCTGGTAATGAGTAAGATTCTGATGTACTATGAAAAAGCAAAACTATTTCAGACTATCTTTCTTCAATAACTGTATTCCCTTTTTGGTTATATAGAGTAAGATTCTAATTCAGGAAATCTGACCCATGTATCTTGCATCATTCAAAAGCCATACTAGCACACAGTCACTTTACTCAAGTGATTGATCTCTAGCATTCTGCCACTTGGCCAGTTTCTATGGAACCTATTACTGGCAAAACATCTGTGCTAGTTCTTTTTGTCTGCATCAGCATACGTTGGGCAATGAAGCACAAAATTTGCAAATATCCTTAATTTTAATACACAATTGTAAGCTACACACTGGTTTTATTGTCTTTCCTCCCTTTGCCCCAACCCATGTAAGTATTCGGTTGCATTTCACAGCTCAAATTCAGAGAAGAAAAATGAAAACCAAATATTTAACTTAGAGCAATCATTCTCCATTACTAAGATTGTCTGGAGGAATATATGAATATATAAAGGTGACTTAAACCTTAGCAGCAAAAATGTACTGTATATAGACAGTGTAATTAGTTTCTTGAAGCCTTGCCTCTAGTTTTACACTTGATCAGTTATTTCTTCAATGAAGTAATATTCTGCATGGTTAGACAAGGTCTTTAAAGCAATTAAAAAAGGTTAATTGTACCAAATTAGCATATCTAATGTGATACCAATGCCACAATATGTGGCGAATACCAGTTTTATCCACCATATTTATTTAATTGGCATATCTATTTCTCTAAGTATTTCTGAACACAACCTCCTGGATATCTGAAGTTGAATAGTTTAATTTCTTTTTAATCATTATTTTCTTCCATTAATTGCTTATTATTAAATATTCAGCTTCTTTCTATCCTGCACAAATATTAACACATCTGTTAATCTGCAGTTTTATTTCTACAATGAAATAGTGGAGGTGATCTGGCCATTACATCTCTTGAATATATATATATTATTTTTTAAATGCAGCTAACATGCCTTTAATTTCAAAGATGGCACTAGGTAGGTTCAGTGAACTAAATTTCACAATGTTTAAGCCAGAACATTTAAGCATCCTTTAGCATGTGCATACTCTTGTATTTATTTAACCTTAATCTGAGAAAAATAAGTCACAATTTATTAAAAGACATTGGCACCAGGAAAATCCTAAACTTTTCTTTCTGTTATATTAAGCCAGTCCACTGATTATATCCCCAGTGACAGCCATGGCTAAAAGGGGAAAGTGTGAGCTAGATGTGAGCAGGAATCCATAGTGAAACATGAACCAAGGTTTAATTTTGCAAAACTGTATTAGTCATATGGCAATGCTAGCTTACCACAGACATTTGTCTGTGATTTTCACTGCATTTTGAAGAATGGTGAAAAAGCTAAAAAGTAAAATTATTTTGAATTAAAAATTATTAGGAGATGAAGAGGAGGAGACAATGACAGTGGGTTCTTCTTTAACTGGGAAAAAAAGGGCTTTCAGAATTTGTTTTCACAAATATCTTTGGATCTTTGGTGGTATAAGGGAGAAGACTAGATGAAGTAAGCTCAGATCAAGTAGAACACAACTGAGAAGAAGAGAATGAGAAGTTAATTAAAAAAAAAAAGAAAAAACTAAAGACTTAGATGAGAAGATGATGTTTGAAATAAGGTCAGAAGTTACAGAAAACCAAGAAGGCAGGAAAATGAAATAAATTTTCCTGTAAGTGAATTTTGATTTAACAGATGATGAAAAGGACAAAATAAAATAATTATTTTCAGAATAAAATGTATGATGTAATGAAATCAGAAAAGTATTTTCATAACTTTTGAGAAGCATACTTTGTAGCTCATGACAGACTTTTTAAACTATATTGCAGAGTAGTAGTGGTACAGGGCAATGAGAATGAGGGGCAGTGGGAACAAACTAAGACACTAATGCTGGGTTTGAGGAAAAAATTACAAAATGCACAACTGTCTCTTGCAGCCTTATCTATCAAAATTTTTCTTTGCTTAACTGCTCAGACATATTTAACTAATCTTTGTAAATTTTAAAGTTGCAATTATAATGGTATGCTTTTAATCACGTTTTCTGAAAAATTTTAATACTTACTCTTTGAAGCTAGTTTATATAA
This sequence comes from Sturnus vulgaris, assembly GCF_052056855.1. NCBI lineage: Eukaryota > Metazoa > Chordata > Aves > Passeriformes > Sturnidae > Sturnus > Sturnus vulgaris. The sequence goes on from NC_142283.1 coordinate 50,876,221, forward strand.
AAATATAATTTAGTTGTATAAAAAAAGAAACAATGAAATTCAAAATTGATGATCTATTTATGATTTCTTTCTATTTCATAAATTATCTTTTATATTAATTTTATCATCTATTTATTCTGTTTGAATCCATTTTAAAACATGTAAACATGCTTACACTCTATTTTGTCATAAAAGAAGTGACTGTGTCTAAATCAAGGTTAAAAGTACTCAGCATTCTGTATCTTTTATATTTTAGAATGGTATAACTAAATTGGTGAGATGTGACAAGTTGAGAATAATACAAATGATAAACTTCTGAGTTGATGTAGAGGTCTGTGATTAGTACAAGTTGATAGAAAGAGTTAATATGCAGGAAGACAGGGCTGCGGGGGGTTCTGGACAGGCTGGAGAAGTGGATAATCAGGAACCTTACAAGGTCCACCAAACTGAATGCAAAGGTCGATATCTGGGAAGAATAAAGCCTTGCAGCTGGACAGGATGGGGCTGACCAGCCAGAAGCAGCTCTGCAATAAAGGATCTGGTGCTTCAGAGCACCAGGCTGGACCCCAGAGATATCTGTGTATATAGCTGTGTCTGAGTGCTGTGCCTCCTTCGTTTGGGGCAGACACAGATCTACTGATGGGAAGTATGATATTTGGTCCACAGTCCAAGCTATTAGGCCTTTACCTGTTATAGAAATTTCACCACAGTCATAGTGTGGGTAGGAAGGGATCTTCAGATCACCAACTGGGTCACCAACCTCAGCCCCTGCTTGAAGCAGGTCCAATGACAGCAGGTGGCTCAGGTTATGACCAGTGCATCCCTAAGCATTGCCATTTTTAACCACCTCCACAGTTCCCTTTCCAGAATTCAGCCAGAATATTCCATGCTCCAGCTTTTATTTGTTTCTTTGTTTGATCATGATTGTTGGTACTGTTGTGATGGGGTTGATTTGTATCTTTTTTGTCTTCCAGTTTTTTCTTTCATTTTTGCCAAGAAGATTTCACAACTCTATATAGTTTGAACTGTGGCAATAATGCTGCTCTTGATATACACAACCACAAGAGCCTCTGAACATAATAACGAGTCAATGCTAGAGGAAAGCATGGAGTATTGTCAGGATATTGCCTCCAGCATATAATGCCCTAGGAATCCATTTACAATTGGAATCCACTCCATCACTTATGTTTTAGTGTTTATTAGGAACCTGAAGATCAATTCATCAAATGCAGTGTGCTACTGCATAAGAAAGAAAAGAGGACACTGCTTGAGGTTCTCTGCTTTATTATAGTGGGACATCAGCACTTAAATGCTTGCAATATAATCTGAGCCTTGTAATTAGTAATCATTCATTACAAGCTGAAAACACCATATAGAGCACTTACAGCCCCAGAGGACTTAATTCTTAACTGCAGCTAGTGTTGTTTTATGATTCCAATAACTAAAATCTATTGACTGTGATTTTATTATGGTTTGTAAAGAAAGAAATTGAGTGTCTCTTCCATTTTCCTCTAGCCTCAGGCAATTGCTGTCTGTTTTATTTTCTGTTACCATTGAAACTGAAAATCTGAAGAGAATTACATTTCTTTGTATTAGATGGCCGATGGAAATTAGCAATGTGCAAGGAATTGATGGTATTAAATTAACATATTTAAACTTGAGTATCAAGCTGTAGTGCCCTGTTCATTAATATACTTAAAACCATATGGTTGCTTTTGTTTTTGGTGTCAGCTTAGTTGGGTGGGCAATGCTTAGGCACAACATAAGATACACTTATTGATTCTTAAAAGGTCTTCATTCACACTTGAGCCAAAGCAGCTGGTAGAGGGCTAAAGAGCATTCAAGTCACCCAAATCTCTAGATATTGCTTTCTGCTGTACCATCTGTATCCTATTAAATATTCTTGACTTTTGCCAAGTTTGGCCAATTTATATGTTAAATCGGTTGCAGAAAACAGGATCCAAGATGCTTGTGCAGGGAAAAAAACCCTAGTATTAAATTGCAAACTCTTATACATTAATCATTTGTTTTGGAAAAATCCAATTCAAGTTCTGCTGCACAAATAATGGCAGTAAGATGTCAGATTTATTAGTCTCTGAGACAAAAATAGAAAGGCAAGTGTAATTTCAACACATCTAATTCCCAGAGAAGGGTATCATCTTCAGACCTGAGAGAGGATGTCATCCAATTTCTATTTGAAAGAGCCAAAACCCACCAGTCCTGTGAAGCAACTGTAGAATCACTTGCATATGCTTTTTCATCCGATATATGCTGTAATCAAATGAGTCTTAAACTATTTAACTACTGATATTTCAGCACCTCACAATCAACTAAGTATTGAAGTAATCCTCAGTGCCATACATTTAGTGTTACTATATGATGGTGATAATCTTTATGCATGCCAGAATTTTAGTCTTCTATTAGTTCAATTTATTGAATTAGGAGGTCAAAAGTCTCATCTCTAGATAAGATATTTTTTCCCATAAATTGAGTATCAGGGGCATTTTGTCACCGTCTATTGATTTCATGCCACCCATTTCACTGCAGAAGTTGGAATCTGACCATCTCACTAAAATCTACAAATCTACTAAAAGCACTAGAAATGGGTTTGTTTGTTTTGGTTTTTTCGTTTATTTTGTTTGTTTTGGTTTTTTTGTTTGTTTTTTTAAGGGTATTACTTTTGTCTTTATAAAGATCAGTTGATTCCTGTCAAAAATAGACCAAAAAATCTTAAAAATTCACTGTATCTGATTTTGTATCCCTTTGCTCTTCCTCTATCCAATTTTACTTTTTATACATTTTAACTTCTGCCATCTCAGACATTTGCACTCTCACTGCAGGATTTGTATGTATATACAGCCAGTAGTAAGATCTTGCCAAATTTCTGATAAAATAGTTTCAGAGTCCCATTCTTCTCCCTCAGTGCAGTAATACCATAAAGCATGATTTTTTTGCCATTTCTCATTCTTATCTTGAATGAATGTGCATTCATTTCAATGAGAATGCTTCCCTACTGAGATTTGATTGATATGACAATGTAGCCTAACTTCAATGATAAATCAGTAACTCAAGAAAGTAACCGTGGGTTAAATAACAATGTAGATAATTTCTAATACATGCAAGAGTGTAAAAAATAATTATGCATTAAAATATTGGGTTTGTTGCACAATCCAATCTCTGTGGTTCTCTATTTTACATGTTAAGCTATGAGAAACAGAACACTCAGGTCTAGAAATTGCGGCTACCATTAATTCACTTTTAAATAAAATTTCAAATTGAGTCACTTAAATATTTTTTTTTTTATTTGTAACTATTTTTTTCTCCCCCACCCTACTCCAAAAATAAAAAAGCTATCTGAAAGGGAATATATTTCATGTTTTTTGAACACTAAATAAAAGGAAAATATTCTTTCTACATAATGAAGTTTCTTCCTAAATCTACATATCAGTCAAGCCTGTACTTGATAATACATGAGTGGGTCAAACCTGAAATGTATTGACTTTATTTATTGTTTGCTTTTTTAACTGCTTGTTCTGTTCATATGTGTGTGTGTATGTGTGTGTGTGTGTGTGTGTGTGTGTTTAGTGAAAATGCTGCTGAGCTGGCTTTTTTAAGACTCGTCAAATATGGGCAATAATCCTATTAAAGGGCTAAAGCCTTCTTTCTAGTGTCCCAGAATTAATTGTTGTAAGTGAACACAGGCTTGTTTTTCTTATTGGATTCTCCACTGTTTGTAGCAATTTCCTTGTATAGAACTCATCCAGATGAAAATATGAATCTTAAAATGTGTTTACAAGTAATGACTTCATAAAATAATTATTAACTTGTTGATTGGCAAATAAAAATTATTTTGATCTATGTGCAAATTATCAGTAACCAAGAAGAGATGATAATCTTTCCTTTTTAAAATTGGTTTCAAATTAGGGAAAATAAATTTTAAAAACACAGTAAGTAAGTGTTGAATTACTCATTCGGCTTTCCAAATGACAAGTCAGATATTTCACAGGTAGTTCCAGTGCTCCATGTCAAGTGTTATATCAGAATTTGTTAGAATGGCACCACTATTTAATTATTAGGTATCAACTTTCTAAATTAAATTGGAATTCTCAGCTCCTTTCATTAGATGATGATGGCTAATTTTCTCAAATTATTCATAACTTATCTGATATTAAAGGAGAATTAGGATGTACTTATATGAGTGCTATCTCTGAAATGAAATCATGCTAGGATTTTTGATCTCATACAACTTCTGCATGAATTTTCATTATTGATATGATGTCATTTTTTTAGAAATCATAACATTTTCTCAAAAATAGGAAAATATTAAAGTCATAACAGAGAAATAATTTAAAATACCTTCATTATCTCTGTGGGACATAAGTGGGCCAAAGCCAAGTTTAATTGCATCTTCTTTCTTCTGCACTTCCAGAACTTTAAACTCGCAGAGTTCATGCAGCTAGGGTCTCAGCAAGAGTATGTGACCTAGAAATATATTTTTAGAACACTGTCTTAATTTAGGTAGTAGCAAGACCGTGGAATCTCAGGCTTTCAATGGGGAGAAGAGGAAGAATGCCTTCACACATATAGTTATCTTAGCTATTACATGAAACTGAAAGCTTCTACATTAAGGAGTTTGCTCCTAATTCACATTTTTCACAGTAAAATTGCAAAACATTCACATCAATGTAAAGGATTGCAAGAAAGTTGTTACTCTTCTGAAAAATATTTATTTTATTTTAATATCTCTGCTGTCCTAATTGCATTGAATGATTTCCAGGAGCTGTGCAACTGCAGTAAGAGAAGATTGCCTTTTCTTTGTTGGTGCTGTTTTGAATTGAACAGGTGCCATTATTCCCTGTGTGTGTGCTCTCAAGGTCTCTCCATTTCAGGCTCTAGAAAAATTACACACGTATTCAAAGTAGGCATACACACTAGCTCTAATACTGGAAGCAGTGCAGAAGAAGCAACACAGACCGTCCAGTGTAATTCATCTACCTGTGCTCACAGCTAGATCTCTTGTGGAAGCTGTGCTGGCTAACCTGTCTTACTGTCACACTGCAGTCCACTTGGTGGATTACCTAACTGCCTCACAAATATTATCTTCTCTGTTTAGGTGGTCCAATTTCTAGTTTAAATAACAAAGTTAAAACCTCTAAACCATCAGTGACTATTAAATATGAGGTCTGTATCTTTCTAACTCTTTCTAGTTGCCTCTTTTCTCATTTCTCCTTTAGATTTAACAGCGTATGTACATGTTTGTCACTCGATTTCCATTATGTCACTTTCTTAATGTTTTTGCCCAGCCCTCTTCGATTTGATCAGATGGCCATGTGGGAAAAGGATAAACTGACATTCATTTGAACTTCTCCTGTTACTCTTCAAGCATGGTAGAGACGGAGGGGAGAAGAACAGCAGCTCTAAAATTATATCCTGCTTTTCCTGTTTATTTCCTTCACTGAATTCTTATCAAATTCACTCATTTGTAAGCTAAATCCAGTATTTTCTAACTGTCAGAGATACATGCTTGTCCTTTCTCCAAAAAGCAAACTGAGTTTTTCTTGTCTCCTGCCTCACCACCCACAATAAAGATACTGGAATGAAAACTAGACAGGCAGCTTATGAAAGTGCATAGAAAAGAATATCACATTGTATTGTCCTTGCAGTGTTTATCACATTAAATTTTTTACTAATTAATTAATATATGCATCTCCTGACATTCCTTGGCACATGTCTACCAAGCCACTCAGCAGATCAGGCAGGGAGCAAATAAAATGGGAAAAGCCAATGAGTCAAGATAAAGTCAGTTTAATAAAGCAAAAATAATGGCTGCATGCAGAAGCAAAAAAAAACCCCAAAATGTTTATTCTCTACTTCCCATCAGTAGGTGTTGGTCTTCTACTTCCTGGGAAGTAGGACTGAGTACGCATATTGGTGGTTCTGGAAGACAAATGTCAGTAACAGATGCAACCCTCAATTCCTTTCCTCAGAGCCCTCACTCCTCTCCCTTGGCATTTTATGGCTGAGTAGACATAATATGGTATGAAACATCCTTTTGGTCAATTTGGTCAGCTCTCCTTGTTGTGTCCCCTTCCAGGATCTTGCAAACCCTTGCCTACTGATGCACTGTTGGAAAGACAGAGCTGATGATGTGCCAGGCTGCTCAGCAGCAGCCAGAACACTGGTGTATCGCCTGCATTCTTTTAGCTGCCAATGCAAAGCTGGAGAGGGCTGCTATGGGAAAATGAACTCCAGCTCAGCCAGTTACACTTTTTTTCATGCTACTTTCTTTTGGTTGAGACGATTAACTGAGAGACAATTAAAAAAACCCATGTCTTTTGAATTAAACTTTTCTCAGAAAATACTGATCCCACATATGAGTATTCCAGTCTTCACTCCCTTCTTCAGTATCATGGTCAACTGCCAATGTGAAGACTGAGATTTGACAATGGTCATAACAGTTTCTCATTCAGATGGATATTTTCCTTAATTATTTTATTTCTCAGATTTTCACAGAATATTTTTTTGAGTGTGTACAAAAGGTGAAAGCCAAACAACATCTTGATCTGATGGGGAATAAAAGAAGGAAATCCATCTCTTTTGGGAGCTATATTTCATTAATTGAGTGAGATTCTAAAGCGTATTTATGAGTCCCAAGTGAGGAAAAAAAGTTTAGAAATTTAAATAGTAAAATAAACCTTGGGGGCGAAAATAATTTCCGTAAAATAGAATAAGGGTAATCTATTACTAAAGAGGTTAGTAACATATATAGGATAAAACAGCTAAAGAGATTGTAGCAAACTGAAATCCATGAGTATAAATGATGAGCAAGAGGATAGGTCAGAAGAGATAAAGGACTCATTAATTCATTTCACATGGAAATTGAAGGTGTCAAAGCCCCAACAAGCTAGTTCATTTAACCTTAAAAATAAGGTCACATGCCCTCAGACTTCATATTCATTATTGCAATCCAAAGATATTAAATGCATATGTGGCAAATAAACCTTACATAAGTCAAGTATGAAACACTAAAGATCCCACAATATAATGTCTTTTACCTAACCACGATTACCATCTTCACTTTTGCATGAAAATTTTACAGGAATTTTGAAGATTTTCTTCCTTTATTAGCCCGGGAATTACCTTCAAACTGAGATGAAAGAATAGAAGGTTCTATTTACCTGAGCTTTAAAAAGCAATTAAAACTTCTTACCTTTAGTCATATCCACGGCTACAACAGGCACATCCTTTGACAAGACGAGGATATCCACAGGATATTTAGATTGAAATCAAGTATTTTTTTAGCAGGAAAAGTAGGAGAAGCCTTCTTGTCCTGGCATCCATTATGCACAGTGGTCTATGAGATTGCCCATGAAGTTTTCTCAGCAGCATTTTGAACATAAAAAGAAATGGTAAGGAAAAGGAAGATAAGGTTACAGAGCATGAATGGGAGGTAGAAAGGGCAGTATGCTGAACAGTAACTGTAAAATGAAAATAAACACAGCATCAAGAAGAAAGTGATGGATGAAGGGGAACCAAGTAGGGAAAGATAGTTGAATAAAAATACTGTTTAATTGGTCTATGTGGAATATATATTGTCAATCAATGTACCTTGCCTATCACTATGGTTCTTTCTTTTTTGTACTGGTTTTAGGTGGGATATGGCAAATTTTCTTCATTGCAGCTCACATGGCTTTATGTTTTGCATTTTTGATGAAAAAAGGGTTGATAACATAGTCATAGTTAGAATTCATACACAGGATACAAGGCTGTTTTTCATGTGTCCCTGCAAGGAGGAGGCTGATGGTGCACAGGAGATTGGGAGGGGATAGACCCAGGACAGCTGGCCAGACTGACTCAAAGGCTATTATTCCATGCCATATGGCATTAAGCTCAGTAAATAAAGCTAGGGAAGAAGAAGAAGAGAGAGGAGCACATTTGGAGTGATGGCATTTGCCTTTTCAAGTCACCATTAACGCATGCTGGAGCCCTGCCCTCCTGACGCCTGAACACCTGCCTGCCCATGAGAAGTGGTAAAAGAATTCCTCACTTTGCTCCTTGCAGCTTTTACTCTATCTATTAATCTATTTTACCTCAACCCACCAGTTTTCTCACTTTTACCCTTTCAGTTCTCCATCCCAGCTGATAGGGGGTATTAAGAGAGCATTTGCGTGGTGCTTTAACTCTCAATGGGGCTTAAACCACAGCAGTCTATTTTAGCAACCCAACAGGGCTCAAGGGTTAAAGATAACAGATTTGATTGGAATGTGCTAGCCCAAAATTTTAACCGTTTAGCTAGCAACTGAAAGGCTCTTGTACTTGCCCTGGGGCTTGCTTGCTTGACTGTATACTGAAGCCCAGATACTTTTTGCTTTTGCTGATTGCTGTAGTCCTTGTCATCTGCTCTACGGTGACTGAAATAATTTCAATAAGTTGTTGCCTGGATTGGCAGATGGCAAGGGCTTTACTGCTTTTTGTGTGCTGCTGTATGGGACAGACTGGAACTTCAGTGTGAAGTAGGACGTGTGTCCACATGGAAAGAGGTATGCTTCGAAGCACCTGTGTCCATGGTTATGTGCACATCACAGCAAGTATACCCTGGAAGGATTGTGGAGCAAGCAAAAGTCCATATTGGAACAGGTACAACTCAGTATCTCAGAGCAAGAATATCTTGAAGCTCCTGTGGCCTCGGAAAAGTCTTTGTCATAGTAAGTATGTCCCTTAAAAATAATGCTGCATTGGATATGTGACAAATATCACAAATATTTCAAAGCAGCATGCAAAGGCTGATAAGGACTGAGGAGCATTCTTCCAGTGGACATTTGTGCATATGTTTGTACTAGCTTTTTGACTACTAAAAGTCAGGGACAGCTACAGAAGCATGTAAAACTTTTTGTAAAAATTTAGATACAACATACTATTCATGTTATCATGGAAGATCAGGCAATTATTTTAACAATCAAATGTGTCTACAGACATATTCGATACAACATTTCAATATGGTATGTGATCTTTTTCCACATGACATTTCCTGAAGATGAATTTGAAGCATATATAATGGGTTCATCTTTATAATTTATTTAAAAGCAACTCGGCTAACTTTGCTTTAATTTATATTGGATGCATTTGATGACTTAATACAACATGTAGTTGCTATATACAGCAGCACATTTTGTCATCACGAAGAAGTTTATAACTCACCTGAGAACATAATTTTTCATGGTGTTTTTATTAATTGATCTGAAGGCTTTTGCCCTCTATATGACATTAGTTCTGTAGTTTCTTTCTTTTCTTATTGCAACATTTATTATATTAACCAAGGATGTTTCAGGTAGAGAAACCCATCCATTAGGTTTTTCAATGGACAACTACTTTTTGCTGTAAAACTAGCTATCCTATTTTTGCCTCAGTATCTTTTTACAAGTTAGAACATTTCATATGACAGATTCAGCTGGCACGTATTAGGAAAAAAGACAGAAAATTTTTACAGAAAGGCTATTGTCCTTTCTGAGAAAACCCATCCATTATTACTTTAAGTTTAAAATGCTTTTTATTCCCCCCAGCCACAAAAGCAAATTCTTAAGTGATGTAATTCAGAAAAATTCCAGTGACTTCAGTGAAACTCTGCTAATTTTATACCAGTCCTGAAACTACTTTCTGTATTCCTATTGAGTGTACTTAATGGAGATTATTTTCAGTTTCCATTGTGAATGCTGAAATGGTGCTTATTGTCCTATATAGCTGAACGTTATTGAGCACTTTTGTTGTATCTTCTTTCTTTTTTTTCATTTGTGCTGCTCAAGAAAATATGGTGTGAGGAAAATAATTTGTAAGCACTGACTATAAGTCAACGTTTTTCTTAAGAAACTAGATCTTGGTAATCTTGAGGAATAGACATCAAAAGGATCATGAATTACAGCACATAGGTCAGGTTCTTTAAAAGGTCTGAATGGTGTCTCTCAGAAATGGACTATCTAATTTTAATACAGATGAAGGATTTCAGAAACTATGTCAGGAGTCAAGAGTTTCAAAACAAACTCTTACATCTCACCCCAAAGCACGGACAAATGAGGAGGACAGTATAACTTTTCATAAAGAAGGAAGTGCAATCATTTATCTCAAATACTAACAGTAATGGCTACAAAATTGACTATAAAATTTTAGGGGAAAAAAGGATACACAAAAACAAGTATTACCATTCCAGGATTCCAAACTATTAAGAATAATTTTTATGGAAACTCACACAACATCAAACAATCCTAAAGTTCAAAGCAAAAGGTATTTATGCTGACTGCACATGCGGAATATACTACTGTCCACAGCAGAGGTGCTTTTTTAGTGATTTATTTTCAAATAACAGTCTCTAGTATGCAAATGAAAAACAGGAAGGAAATCTTTGAAACCAATATATGTGCCAGCACATAGCAGAGTGATTTGTGATAGACTATATATTATGACTTAATATTTTGGACTGCTCCCAACAAAACAAGATGAATAATGAAATAATAAAGTCCCAATTAGACATGATTATTTTATGTGATTCAAAATGAGTAGTGATTTATGAGTTTCCTTCTGCTACTTAATAACATGAGGTGAGTGGGTTTTTAGACACCTTCCCTTTGGCATGATCATAATGAAAGCAAATACATTTCCTTTCCCTCTATAATCATCTACACATTGGCAGAGAATTAAATTATTATTTCTGTACCAAATGAAGAGACATTTCCTCATTAATGTTTCTGAAGGAAAGAGCTGTGTCATTCAGTGGTCACTAAACTCAATGAATACTGAAGTTTCTAAAACCTGACTAATTTAAAGGTGCAATTCTCCTTAAACTTCCAATTGCAGTTGGTCATTCAACTGCTTTTTCTGGATCCAGGTCTCACAACTTATGTGGCTGCCAGAAACAGGACATTCCTGCAACCAAAACTTCACATTTCTCTGAAATAATTGCATCTAGGAAAAACTGCAGAACTGCTCAAGACAATCATTCGTTTGTACAACAGGCAAGGTTAATTTTTCTGTAATGAAGGCAGTAATGAAAATGAGAAAGAAAGGTTGAAAGGAAGGGAACAGTATAATATTTGAAAAATAAACAAAACATTTTTTTCCAATGCAATGGATAAAGGTACACTTAATGCAGGTTAATAATAAAAGAATGTCAAGACACTCCTGTGAATGTCACTATTTGCTCTTGCAAGGTTCATAATTTCTCCTTTTCTTCTCAAGATCATTTGTGGTAACTGAAAATTTGGTTCATAATATTAAAAAGGTCATTTTATCACCACATCTATGAGACTGTGATATATTTGGGGTTAAAAACAGGCAAACACATTGCAAGAGCATAAGACAATAAAGAGACTGTATATAAGTATAGAAGAGCAAGGAATTATAACCTTCCTCTTGGTTTGCTGTAAGCTTTTTACCACTGACAATGCTTGTTTATTAAGAATTAGTTTATGGTGCTTGTCAGCAGACATATAATCTTTTCTTTTCTGGCATGACTCTTTCGGGTGACAATAAAAACTATTTTTTTTCAATATATATTGCTTCAAAGGAGAGTGAGGAAAAGTTCCAGTCAAATAATGACTTCAGAAGTATGAGATTTTTGTGTGAGAAAGCTCTGCCAGAGAACACACAGGAAATGCTCTATTAGGCACCTGTTTTTAGCAAGTCTGACACACAAAATGCACATTAGTGCTGTGCTAATTGTTTGTTTTAAGGCCACTGAAATCGGTATGTTTACTCAGGTAGCAATACAGCTACTGAACTACCAAATAAAAGTAAATTATTAATTTAATTTGTAATTTAAATAAAAACGAAAATTATGTAATCCTGATTGAATTTCTGTATTGTACTGTGTTTTCCTTAAAACATGTCTTTTCTTTCTGAATTGTTAACATGTGAAAATACTTATGAATTATCTTTTCTATTTAATAGAATTCTATAGCATTCTGAACTGAATACTTGGTGAATATGTCATGACTAAGAATACACTGTATTTAAAAGAAAGAAGTCAATCTTACCTTTTCAGTTGCATTTGCATAGAACTGACTGCTTACATTTTCAAATGTTGCATATCAGCTTTCAGTCTTGCGTCAGAATTGTTTACCTTTTTTCTTACAGCCTCATCTTCACCCCTTCTGTCGTCCCTGAGTAATAATGTCAATATTTTATAATTTGCATAATTTGTAAGGAGATTATTGGTTATTTAGCTCATGTGTAGTTGATTTTAGTTTAAAAGAAATTATTTATAAATTACTTTGACCGCACTGACATTTCACAATTAAAGTCTATGAATTATGTATTCAGACACCATTTGGTTTAATAGGCCTTTCTTCCTTACCAGGCCGTACATCCCAGGTTATTTCAGCAGTTAGCTCAAATGCTGATAATTCTGGGTTGTGAGGCTGTGGTTGATAGACATTCTTCTTGCATAGCTTCTCATGCTGCCTATCCAATGACTGGTAATCCTTCCCGGGCCATTTTCCCAGCATACGGTCCACAGCAGCCTCTCTGTGACCATATGGCACAGGTGTTCAAGCCTTTTCTGATGGAATCCTGCCAGATTTTATGAAGCTATTCAATGAGATTAGTTAAAGCAATCTCAATGTTGGAGTTCATTATCCCCTTTTTGCTTGTATAAGCATACAAATGGGTATAAAGAAAAAAAAAACAACAACAAAAAACCCCAACCAACCCAAACAAAAACAAACAAACAAAAAACCCCAACTGGATGCTATAAAAATCTCTGTGAGATTCCTTCAGTTTACTTAATTTTGTTTCCAGCACATATATCAGTACACTCCACCTACAAGCACTCCATAAAATTCAGATATGGAAAAAAACCCTGGAAAGTTCCACGTCATAGAAGTTAATAAGAGACTTGGCTTTGATTATCATCCACAAGACAGCAAGGCCTACAGAGATTAACTGTTTGACAATAGGTTCCAGAAACTTCACGTATAGAATATGTCGCACTCATATATGCACAGAGCATATTAATGCATTACTGGGTATATCAGTTATTTTCCATAGTCTTTGGACTGAATTCTGGATATTCTAGTCTCACTTTGGCCCACTGCAGTGCACCAAAGAAACTGGTACCAGGTTACTTGTTCCTCCTTACAGGTCAGAGAGTGCATCATCTTTATCAGAGTTGACCATTGTTCTTCCAGCACCTTGTCACTCCTTGACGTTTTCATGTTTGGTTTTCTCTTTGCTCTCTCTATTCACTGGCTTAACACAATTTTCAGAGTATCTGTGTATGTTTTCTGTATATTATTCAAAGGATTCTGTCTCTTAGCTATCTCTACATTTTAGTGGTAGTAATTTTATAGCATATAACTAGCTGCTGATTTTTATATTGGATCAGGATTTGCAATGGTTTTGGCAGCGTGGCTGGTTTTGGTTTCGGGGTTCTTTTTTGTTTATTTTCTTTTGTTTATTTTTACTCAGGTTTTTTTTCCTTGCAACAGTCATGAAACATCATTTCCCTCAACAGAACACTCTAAGGTTTCAAAATAGTTTTTGGTCCATTTCAAAACAAACCAAAAAAAAAACAAAAAAAAAAACCAAAAAAGCTACTTGAAAATATTTTAAAGGAGTATGTAATACCCGTGCATCCAATGCATCAATAGAGTAATGGAGTTTATTGCCTGGTTCAGAATTATAATTTCAAATATTCCATCCATATTCACCAGACCACTGGATATTTCACGATAGGTCTTGAAGTAAAACAAGCACATATCTAAAGAATATTACTACTGAAAAAAATTGTTGAAACATAAAAATTTCAGTAAAACCTATGAGTTTCACTGAGAAAACTGTATAGTTTTGATCTGCCACACTATTTTTACATCATGTAGCTGTTATGACTTTGGAATCTAATTTTCAAGGTCTGCCTGTGGTATTCATGATTTTTCAGCTGACTCAAAAAATGTTGCTGATCACATAAATATTATTAATAATTTTTTGTTGTTGTTCTTTGTGTTGGCTTTAGGGGAAAGTGCATCCTTTTCCAATAACCATCTCTTCATAAAGTTAGAACCCACCAAATCCAATGGGAGTGTTACAACAGGATGTGTAGAATTAGACAAAGTATTTTCGTTTTCCCTGAAAAAAAATTATTTAACTCATATTTCTGATAAAATCATGTTAGTGGATTTTGCAGTGACAATGTTATTAAACAGAAATAAATTAATGGGGGTTTCATTACTAAGATATCTTCTCTTTGACCTAATGACAATATATAGTCTCGTTTCAATATTTCCTTGCTAAAGAATTAAACACATGGTGAGGTAAAGAACAGTAGAATTATCTTTCCTCTGTGGAACACTTAATAAGTATTATTCCTACTCTTACAATCACTTTTATATTTTATTCTTATAAGCACTTTTTAATATGTTCTAAACTTTTTCCATATCAAAGGGTGAAATTCTACCTATGTTGATAATCTTAGATAAACCTTGAGTATGTTTTTTTTTTTTCCAATCTTGATGGGTTGGCAAAGTATACACTTGTAGTTCAAGTATCTAATCTCTATTTGTTATTTGGAAATTAGATATTATACTTATAAAACGACTATTTTTTAAATCTGATTTTAGTGGAAACAAGTAAGGAGGAAAAAATGAAAGTCACCAGTCATAGAAATAGGTTATATATAACCCAATTCAGTCGTCTGATGCTCTAAACTACTCTAAAACATGCTTTCTGTAGGATATGTAAAGCATTGTCCTTTCTGCTCGCATGATTTTCAGTCAGTTTTGTCAGTTATGTTCAGGTACATTAATCTGCTTCATATCAGTTAAAAGAGAGAGGTATTAATTTTCCCTTTTTATAATCTCAATTCACAACTGTCTCTTGCTGGTTCTGGTGATGGTATTTGCATATATACTATCGAGCCTGTTCAGCACAATAAAGAAGAAGTAGAATTTTGGCTTTTCTGACACAGTATTCTGATAAGTTGGTGAGCTGTGTTGGCTAACATAGTAGCAGAGTCAAGACAGAGGAAGCATTCGAATTACCAATCCACAAACAGCATAAAAAAACCTCCCTCTGCAGACATCTTAGATTGACTCCACCAGCTGCTGAAACCTCATCCTCAGTATGAAGGAACACAAGTTTAAAAGAAGTGAACAGTGTAAAAGAAAAGGTCATACATACAAAGCAACATTGACAAATTGGTAAGCTAGAAATAGAGGTCATAATTTCATATGCAATTCATAAGGCAAGATTTTGCAATATTTGAAAAGGAAAGTTCACCCAAGTAACAGGACATAATTAAGTAGTCCTGAAAAATTGTTCTGTGTGGTCTGCCATCTCATAGCCAATCACCTAAAAAATTCTGAATGCAATGAAATCCACATTGACAAAGAACGCCTAACACTGATTTGTGAGCTGTGGTGGATACTTTGGCATGTATGTGTTACTGCAGTACAGCCAAAAAATGTCTGCCATTTACTGTTTATTACTGTCCATACAATATAATCTACAGTGCAGCCCTCTGTCACAGTAATTTTTGGCAGAGGCTGTGCTTTAATCTGCTAGTAACTAAAATATACTCACTTTGTAGTTACTTACTCATAAACAATACAAAATAACATTGTCAAATTCATGCAATTTTTTTCATTCAAATATTTGTTCTTTATACCTAGAGTTTAAAATAGAGATTTTTGTTGTTTTGTAAAAGTTGTAGTTTAAACAACAGTCAACAATAGCATCAAAACATAAAAGAAAAAACTGGCTCTGCATTTAAAGGAGTCTGAGGTGTTTATTCAATTCTGAAGAAAGAAATTGCTATTTTCTAGTTTACATAAAGGCAGCTAAAGTATCACTCTCCATATATCCAAATTTAGTGTCTTTATCAACCAAACACAACAAATATATATTTGTTCATCTTTCTAATTTCAGGAGTGTAAAAATAAGAAGGAGAAGGCACGGAAAGCAGTAAAATTGAAAGGAAATAAGACAAATTAAAACTAGATGTTAGTTCTACAAAATGCAGAACTTCTTAACATGCAAGTAAAAGTGGAAATATAGATTATATGTTCTCTACAAGACACTATTCCTGATGCAGAACCTTTTTTAACACATCATCTGGAAAAGATGCTGATATAAAGGCACTTGAGGACTTCTTTTGTCACATTCTTTCATGCTTTTTATCAGTCAATCGCATGCTTTCAAGTGGCAGAAAAAGTAAAACACTGAGATAAGCAGAGACAAAGCAGGAAGAAAGCAAAAATATTGAATAATTCTTCAATATCGTATAAATATGAGTTTGATGTAGTGATTTTCTCTTCAAAACTCGAAAACTAAAGAGAAACATTGCTTTAAAATCACTAAGGGTGGAATGCAGCTGTTTTCCGCCCCTTTAATACATGGGAAAAGCTGACAATACTTTCTGTAAACACACTGCACCAGTTTGAACTTGTCCAGGTTTGAAGACAGGTGTCTGCTGGGGAAGGCAGGAGCCTCCCTTGGAATGGAAAATGTAAACCGCTTTCCTCTGAATTGTTATAATTTTGAAATTAAGGGTCTCTCAGGCAAAGATATGAGGAGTAACAGTTCTTTACTAATGTGTGTAATAAGGCAAACAAACAACAACAAGTGCAGCATTAACCACAGCCCGAGCAGGAGCCCCGTGACCCTCCTGTGCCGCGGCCACTGCCCTTGGTGCAGTTCCGGGCACGGCCAGCACGGGGCGCTGCTGCTGCCCGGGCAGGGCGGGGGCGGTGACTCCCCCGCGCCGGCAGGGGGCGCTGTGCGCTGGGCTCGGGCAGCACGCGGTGATGGCGGCCGGGCCCAGGCGGGAAGGGATGGGAGAGAGGCCTTGGTTCATAAACCCTGGGGCAGTGTCGGTCCCGGTGCCCAGGCGGGAAGGGATGGGAGAGAGGCTTTGGTTCATAAACCCTGGGGCAGTGTCGGTCCCGGTGCCCAGGCGGGAAGGGATGGGAGAGAGGCCTTGGTTCATAAACCCTGGGGCAGTGTCGGTCCCAGTGTCCCAGGTGGGAAGGGATGGGAGAGAGGCCTTGGTTCATAAACCCTGGGGCAGTGTCGGTCCCAATGCCCAGGCGGGAAGGGATGGGAGAGAGGCCTTGGTTCATAAACCCTGGGGCAGTGTCGGTCCCAGTGCCCCTGCAGGGCTCTGAGGAGCACCAAGCTGGGACAGCAGGATGTGTGGGCAGGCAGGGGGTGCGGGGCTCAGTGCACTGAAAGCTCGGAGCAGTTGCGGAAGAAGCAGCGGGGACAGGACAGCGGCAGCCTGGCTCTGAGCAGGGCAGGGAGGGGCGAGCTCAGGATCCCAGGCACACGAGCAGATGGGGATAGGTCCCCTCTTAGTGAGGTGGGTGACAATAAGGTCCCAGTTCAGTGGCTGCTCTCACAGGCAGAGGCTCATCCCACGGCAAAAGAAAGGCAGATCTGGGCTGGGCTCTGGCGGTGGCGAGGAATTCGCTTCCCCAAGCAGCAGCTCCGACCGTCCTCCTCCGAAGCACCGAGAAAGACAGACACTCACACCTCCCTCTGCCCCTTTACCTGCCCAATTCTGGTGGTATCTCCTCCCCTTGGAGACAAACTCTATGTAGGAGGAGTGCAACGAAATGCCCTCCTTCCCTGAGACTTGGCCATCTCTTTTATTTTCTTAAGTATCCAGTCCTTAATGTATCCTAGCAACTTATGGGGAAAAAAAATCTGTAAGCAAAAAGGAACAAAAGGCAAGAAAACCCAACCCCCAACAGAACTGACAGGTATAGGAAACAAAATGGGTTTTTATTTCGGCTGGGTGTTAAGAGACATGTAAGTAAATATTGACTCCGGGCACTGGTCCCAAAACAGAGCATATGGAACAAAGTCTTCTCACTGTCCAAAATGTATTGTTTTATTAGTAAAGAGTATTTTACCTAGCTTCTACATGAATGCATGTTCCTCAGAATAGTAAGAGGCAATCAGCAAAGGGTGATCTTTACTTGGAAGGATTTGATAAATGCTGGAAAAGAAGAATGTAGTTACTGTCCATACTGTCTGTTTGGACACTGATTAACCTGGAACGATATTTAAAGATAGGTAAAACTGTCACAACTCAATGCAATAAAAGATAAGCAGTAAGGATAAACTTGATGGAGTAAATTCTCTGCTGTTTTTCTCCTGAGAGTTAAACCTACAAATACGACTCTGAGAATGCAAAGTTCATGTCTCTATCCTCAGAGTATTTATTTCATACTCCATAAAGTAGAATTCCATTATATTTATAATTCATTAAATATGTTTTTGGTGTTTTTTTAAAAATGCTTGTGAATTACCTGTTGAATAAGATGTGTGTTTGCTGTTCCTCCTATTCCTCAAGGAAAATAAGGCAGACCCTCAAGATGTAGGAAAATAACAGGACTGAAAATCGTACTTTGGTTTCCTGTCAACAAGTTGATCAGATCATATTTCCAAACTATAGCCAACGTATTCTGATACTGAATAATTACTCTGGTGTTCCTATGTTGAAAGTAAATATATTCTTACAACAAATGTTATTAAGCGGAAAGTCTTAAAAATTTAATTTGCAGTTTTTGCTTCAAGTGTAAAAATAACATGGAATAAAATGTAAAAAAATTGATAAACACTGCTTACAGTTTAGTATTTAAAATTTTGTTTTTTATTTATTTGGATTATACTACAAAAGAGGTTTTTTAAAGGCCGTATGTAGAATTTGGTATGGAAGGAAATAGCAACTGTATCTTGAATATGTCCCCAACATATACAGTCATATGCATTGTATAGAAGTATAAATTGCACTTTCATCAAATTCCATATCATATTTTATCCAAAACTCCTGGTCTGAGACTTTTTTTTGTGTTTTCTTAAATATTTTTTAAAAAGCAAAACAAGTGGTCATTTTCTGAGAAATCCTAGAATGTTGAAAGACTTTCTTTTTTAGTACAGAATATTGGGGCAAATTAAGACTTCACCCAATAAAAAAAAAACCCACGAACATGGTTTGGAAGAGAAAATAGCTTTCTACTTATCACAGTTATGAATATTTAAAAGTCGCATATGGCAGGATTTTTCCTAAGCCTTTACCATTGGCTTGGTTGTTCCAGTGGAATTAATGGTAAGATGCCTGTTAATTTCAATGCAAGCAAATTTAAAGCCAAGATTTTTTGTGTCATTCTTGACAGACTTGTGCAGAAGATACAAGTGAATTTTAAAATGCTGCAGTAAAATAGTGGATTGTGATTTGGAACGAGTTAGATTCAATTTCATCAGAGTTGGTAGCATAACAGCTGTCTTTCTGTCAGTGTAAACTAGCAGAAGCCATTTAATGCCTTTGTGTAATGAGACAGACGAAACTATAATAGCCATAAATGAAAACACAAGCTCACGTACTTAGGTAGAAGCTGAAATATGCAGTACCACAAGCTTTTTTAAGAAGCAGCACAACAATCACTGAGATTAAGTCACTGATTATATTAGAAAGAGATGACAATCTCTTATGGAACAAACGAAACTGGAAGGAGCAGATGCATGCATTGCCTCTCCAGAAAAATCTGGAAAGGCTGGGAACAGTACTGGTAGATAGTAACCTCACTAAACTCAACAAATGAAGGGATACGCCTTGCAGCTGAGGAGAAATAAACGCATGCTGGTGGCCTATAAGCCCTTTGGCCTTGGGGAACAGTAAGTTAACCTGAGTCAGCAATATACCCTAGCAGCAAAGAGGGACAGCACCACCCAACTTCCACATTAGGCTAAAGACCACTGCAGGCAGATCAAGAGAGGCAGTCCTTCCCCAGTACTCAACTGAAATGAGATAGATCACACAGGATGCATGTTCAGTGCTGGGCTGCCTTGCACAAGAGGGACATGGGTATACCTGCTGGTCAAACTAAAGGGAAAGAAGTGAAGGCACAGGCAGTGGATGTAGGGACAGGTATACTGAGAAGAGTATAGGGATGCAGTCCAGTTGTATATGTGTAAGGTGAGAAATGTCAAGGTGAAGCTGGGGCAAGGGATGCAAAGAATTACGTGTGTTAGCCAGAAAAAGGAGGTTAAAGAAAGTGATCCCCCTTATCAAGAAGGCAGATAAACTGGTGTAAAAACAGTCAGGGAGTAGGCTGAGGTACTCAGCTAATTTTGCTTTATTCTACAATTTCATCTTCTTTTCCCCACCTCTTGAGTGAATGGACCTCAGCATAGGGACTGGCAGAGCAAAGATCCTCCCACTATAGGAAAGGATTTGAACCTGAACATGTACAACTCTATAAAACCTGATGGGATGCATCCCAGAATCATGAGGGAATTGTTTGAGGTATTTGCCAAGCCACTCTCCATGATATTGGAAAAGTTATGGCAGTCTGGTGAAAACCCAGGTGACTGGGAAAAAATGGAAAACATCTGTCCATCTTTAAAAAGCGAATAAAGGAGAACCCTGGCAACTACTGACCTGACAGCCTGCCCTCTGTGCCTGGGAAGATTATGGAGCAGATACTCCTAGAAGGTATGCTAAGGCATATGGAGGACAGGGAGGTGATTTGAAAACTATGGATGTCATTTATCTGAACTTCTGTAAAGCCTTTGAAATGGTCCCTCACATCATCCATCTCTCTTAAATTGAAGAGATACGAATTTGATGGGTGGACTCTTCAGTGGATGAGAAATTGTTTACAAAGTGATACGTGGAGGCTAGTGATCAGTGACTCAGTATCCAGATGGACCTCTCTGGGGTTCAAGACCAGTACTTTTTAATGTCTTCATCAATGACTTAGAGAGATCCAGTGAAACTCTCTGCAAATTCAAAGATGGTACCAAGCTGAGTGGTGCATTTGACACACCTGAGGGACAAGAGACACATGAAAGAAGTGGGCACACAGCAACATCACGATGTTCTACAAGACCAAGTTCAAGGTCCTGAACCTGGGTTGAGGCAACTCCAAGTACATACTCAGTCTGGAGGATGAACAAATTATGAGCAGTCCTGCCAAGCTGGATATGAGCCTGCGATGCATTCTCACAGGCCAGAAAGCCAATCTCATCCATCCAAAAACGCTGGGCCACCTGAATGAGGTGATTCTCTCCTTCTCCTCCACTGTCACAAGATCCCACTTGAAACGTTGTGTCCTGCGCCTCCAATACAAGACTTGGGCCAGTTGGAGCAAGTTCAGAAGAGGGACACAAAGGTAATCTGAGGGCTGGAGCACTTCTTAGAGAGATGGACTGAGCTAAGGTTGTTCAGCCGGGAGAACAGATGATTCCAAGGTGATCTTATTGCAGCCTCCCAGAATTTAAAGGGAACCTAAAAGAACGCTGTAGAGGAACTTCTAGGAAGGTCCTGTAGTGACAGAATAAAGGCAATTTTTATTTAAATTAAATGTAAGAAAGAAGTATTTCACAATGCGGGTAATGAAGCACTGGCAGTGACTGCCCAGACATGTGGTACATGCCCCACCCCTAGAAACATTCAAGATCAGGTTGACTTTTGAACAACCTAATGTAGTCAAAGATGTCCCTGATCACTGCTGGATGACCTTTAAAGCATCCCTTCCACCTCAAACTATTTTAGCATTCTTTCATACTGGAAAGAGTCCTCTGGGGAACCATGAAAATAATTAAGTGACTGAACATCTATCACAAGGCAGAGAGGCTGGGACAGCTGTGAGTGTACATCCTGGTGGAAAGGCTCAGGAGGTTCTTCTTCAGGTGTTTATACTTAGGGAAAGGCATTAAGAAAAAAGAACCAAACTTCTATGTGATGTCCAGAGACTAGACAAGAGGCAAGTGACACAAACTGAGATATGTGAAAATAATTCTAAACAGAATAAAAAGTGATTTCATTGTGAGGATTATCAAACAATGGAATGGCTTTCCTCAAAAGGCTGTAGTATTCCTGTCTATGGAGACACTGAAACCTTCTTGGATGTGTCTAGACAATGTGAAGGTGTGACGGTCAGTATCAGTCATTCTGTGATTCTGTGATAAGTCTATCAGAAAACCGTCACCAAAAAATAACTGGGAGCAGAAGGAGTGAAGAACTGCAAGGCATAGAATCATAGCTTCATGAATCTGACAAAAAAGGACTTCTAAACTTACTTTATAAGATATAGGTAGAGTCAGTAGTGAAGTGAATGCCACCAGTTTATTGTTGCCTCGTGTTGATGGAGCAGGACGTCTTTATTCACACTTCATTGTTTTCCACCTTATCTAGAGACATACATATTCCACCATCAGCACACTATTTTATTAGAAATAAAAAATTCACAAGCCTAAAGGAATTTCTGAAATCAAGGAGTGATAACTATTTTGTTTATCAAAATATTAAACAAAATGGAAAGTTTGGCCAGATCAAAACATGTTTCATTTATCTTCATTTGCCCAGCTGACTTTCAGACTACTACAGACATGTGTGCTGCATTAGAGCTACAATAACCTTTCTTAGAAACATACATTTATATATTTTTTTATTCCTTATTTCAAAATTCTCGTGTTTTGCTTTTGCATTTCTTGATTTGTATAGGCACCTGAGATGCAGAAGAGTATGGGAAGAAAGCAAAATGGAGAACATTACAGAGGAGCAGATGATCTGTAAGCCTTTTTTATAAAAGCATTGGATATCTTGAATTTTATATTGTGCTGTCAGTGTATATATATATATATATACTGTGCTGTGGTAGATGAAGTGTTTTGCATTAGAAATCCAGAGAATTTAAAATATGCATTTAAGATAAGATATAGTTGTAATTTCTCTTTATAGTATTTACCAGAAGCTTACTTTTGATTAATTTCAGAGAAACATTTGGCAATCATAATAGTGGAATAAAGTGCTGCTTTGTTTACCTTTAGCAAATACTGTACTGACATGTAGTTTCAATAGCTTGATAATAAGCAGTAATTTGTTGTAAATATTTTGATGACATCTGTCAGCCTTACATTTATACTTTTGAAAAAACACTATGGAAATTACCTCCTCAATTCAATAATACTATATCAATTTTTAAAATAGAGGTCATTGCTTTATTTAGATTAGTTGATATTTCAGTCTGTTCACATTATAAGGAGGTGAGCAACCTATTCCTATTCCATATTCAACAAACCGTAGATTGGTAGCAAAAAAAATGTCTCAGTCCAGCAGAGTAATCTCTAGTCCTCTCATGGTTTTTCTTTTATTTTCTCTGTTTATATAAGATATTTGAGTTGGTACTTATAGACCAAACAAAGACTAGCATGGGGGACCAATTTAAAACAGTATAAAGGTTATGTAGGAAGATGATTTTTTTCAGACCGCCAGCCACTGATGGCATCTTCAGGTGGTCAGAACATTTTTATTTTACTTTGATATAAAGTAATTTTTATGGTTGATGAAGGAAGAGACTATAAATATAATTAAAATTTAGAAATACAGAAAATATTTTTAAATTTTATTGTGCTTTTGGGGTAGAAACACTATGAAAAATACTGTGTGACATCTGATGCTGAAAAGGCATCTTTGGTAAGTTTATTTTCCTCTGTCCTCTAATCTTTTCACCTAGCTCTCGAAATGTGTGTGTCCACACCCATGGCAGTCAATTCTATTGGTTTTCTATGAAATGGGTAAAAAATATTCCAGATTTTCCCCTTTATAGATATGCTTTTCCTATATGCAGTTTGAATTTTTAAATTCTTCTATAAATCCACAGACAATGATGCAGCCTTTAGTATAAATTACAATGAATATGGACTTTGTGATGCAAAATAATCACCATCACAGGGCTGCTAAAAGAAGATGTCAGCAGCTTCAAATCACTAGAGGTTTGTCCTTTGCTGTAAAGTAAGAACAATGCTATGCCAGAGCTTTGAAGGAAACTCTGCATAAGGAAAAGGAAATGCTTGAAAATGTTACTAGACTGTTGTGCAAATCCACCAGGGAAAACAGTCTTCTGCCACAAATAATTTTCAGCAGATACGTCTCAAAGCTTTTTTTTCTATCTCATAGGCTGCTGATCAGTACAGAGAGAAGACACCTGAACACAAGGTGATTTAGGTCTTGTGTTTGACATCATGCATCTTTTATTCAACCAAATAAGTAGTGAAATACCCAGAAGCAAACTTTTCTGTATAACATTTTGATATATCAGATAACAGTCATGCCATTGTTGTTTTCATTTCATTAAGCTACTTCCAGAGAAAAAGAGAGATAACAAATAGCCCAATCTTTCAACTTGCAGCAGCAAAATGCAACTGTCAATGTCTGTTTCTAGTGCAAGAGAAGGAAAGTTCTACTTATTATTAAAAAATCACAGAGTGAGCTAAACCATTCATTATCTTGTCAGTGTTTCTTTCAATATCTTACATTTAGTTGGTCATAGTATACATAGTTTAATATTGCCGAACACTTCCCCCAAAACAAACTTAGCGGAAGCAAAAAAACAGTGAAGAGTAAATGTAATAAATAAATAACTTGTACTCAGTGGGATAGAAAGGGGTTTCAGTCTCCTCACACATACATGTATCTATTTGTCTTTCATTCTTCTTGTCTGCCTAATATATTTTAATCCTTTAGGGCCTCATATCCCCACATCCCACCAAATACTGACATTTTCAAGTTCATCTGTTTTACGGTACTTAAAAGCTCCTTGACATGATGTGGTTTGATTAATGGCTGGCAGTATTCTAAAATTATGTTGCAAAGGGGTACCCAAAGGTAATCACAGGAATCAAGAGTCTGTGTGGTCCTATTTCAGTGGAGCTGTCAATACAGAAATCACCAATGAGTGCAGTGTTTAATTATAACTTGGGGAATTCATTTTATGTTAGACAGTGATTTTGACTTCTTAGTATAGATAGCATTTTTCAGACCACATGCTTTGCAAAATGGACATAATTCTTTCTAGCTTGAAAGTTTATCTGTAGTTTCGTTGTTTTTAAAATTAGTTTCCAGTTTTGGTAACAAGAAAATAATCTGATTATATTACTTAATAATTTATATACATAGTGTCAGGATGAGATACCTAAAATTTGAAACTTGCAGCATGGTACATAGTTCTTGTCTCGTCTCTTGAAATATAAATGCATTTTACTCTATTTGAAAAGGCAATAATCTTATTATTTCATTATGCATTCACATGATTAGAAAACATCTTGGGTATTTAGGGTATTATTGAGTTTGCAACAATCAGGCAGGAGTACTTGAGAAAGTATGTCATAAAATAAACCCCGTAACATTTAAAATATGAAAAAAACTAGAAAAACTTCATCTCCAAAAGGATTTCTTCCCTTGTTTGTGAATCTGTGTCATCACTGTATCATCAGTGACTTTAGTCCCAGATGTATGTGTGTACAGTGCAAGTAGCTTTTGAGAGAGAATTAAGAGAAATGTAAGCCTTGGAGACATGTTATTTGAAAATAAAAAATTTTCATGTGGTTGTCAGATGTAGATGTGATTCCAAACAGTGCGAAAAAGTGCATGTTGCGAAAAAGCCACATAAAATAATCACACTGGGGATAACTTTTCTGTAATATGGAATCATGGAAAAATATACTTTGAAATTATTTCTGATGGTCATCTGGTTCCATGCTCAAATAAAGTACAACTCAACCAAGTTCTTAAAAACATTTTTCCCATTGATTTTTGCATAAAATCAAAGATGGCTGTTGCAAAGCCATTATGACTAACCTCTTTAAACTCTGATTAATCATAATATACAAATAATTTATTTTTATATCTAGGTGAAAAAATCATTTTTGTATGTCCTTTTTTGTTTCACTGTACAGCTCTGTGTTCATAGAATCAAAGAATCATAGAATGGGTTGAGTTGGAAAGGACCTAAATAATCATCTAGTTCCACCACTCCTGCCACAGGCAGGTAAACCTTTTATTAGACCACAGCCTCATTGAACTTGGCCTTGAACACCTCCAGAAACTGAGTCCACAATTTGTCTGGGAAATCTGCTCCAATGCCTGCCCACACTCACAGTAAAAAATGTCTTCTTAACATTTAATCTAAAACTACTCTCTTTCAGTTTAAAACCAGTTCTCCTTCTCCTGTCATTACATGTCCTTGTAAAGTTTATCTCCATCTTTCTTGTAGGCTCACTCCAAATACCAGAAGGCATAATTATGTCACCCTGAAGCCTTCTCTTTTGCAGGCTGAACAATCTCTTAGCCTTTCCTTCTATGAGAGGAGCTCCATCCATCTAATCATATTTGGTGGCCCTCCTCTGGACTCTCTCCAACAGGTCCATGTCCTTCCTGTGCTGGGACCCCAGAGCTGATGCAGCCCTGCAGGTGGGGTCTCACAGAGCAGAGCAGAGCAGAGCAGAGCAGAGCAGAGCAGAGCAGAGGGGCAGAATCCCCTCCCTCCCCTGCTGCCCACACTGCTCTGGATACAGCCCAGGACACGTTTGGCGTTCTGGGCTATGAGTGCCCATGGCTGGGTCATGCCCAGCTTCTCTTCCACTGGCACCCTCATGACGTTCTCATCAGTGCTATTGTCAATCTGTTAATCTCCCAGTCTTTTTTAAAATCATGGGTTGCCTCAACCCAGGTGCACTTTGTAAATCTGCTGAGATTCTCATGGTCCAACTTCTAAAGTTTTTCCGGGCCCCTTTGAATGGCATCCCATCTTCAAATGTGTCAACCAAACAACTCAGCTTGGTGTCATCTGCAAATTTGTTGAGGGTGCACTTAAACCCACTGACTGTGTCATTAACAAATATGTAGAAAAGGATTCCTCTCAATGCAGATAACTGTGGGAAATCACCTGTTACTGATATCCATTTAGTGAGTGAGCTGTTGACCACTACCCTCTGGATGTAACTTTCCAAACAATTTCTCATCCACCCATCAAATGCGTATCTCTTCAATTTAAGAGAGAAAGATATTACAGGGGACCATGTCAAAGGCTTTACAGAAGTTCAAATAAATG
Source organism: Sturnus vulgaris (assembly GCF_052056855.1). Lineage (NCBI taxonomy): Eukaryota > Metazoa > Chordata > Aves > Passeriformes > Sturnidae > Sturnus > Sturnus vulgaris. Next base: position 50,903,082 of record NC_142283.1, read on the forward strand.
ACATCCATAGTTCTCAAATCACCTCCTTGTTCTCCAATGTGCCTTAGCATACCTTCTAGGAATATCTGTTCCATAATCTTCCCAGGCACAGAGGGCAGGGTAGCAGGTCAGTAGTTTCCAGGGTTCTCCCTTCTACATTCTGGGTGAATGATTTCTTTTTTCCCAATCACCTGCGTTTTTACCAGACTGCCATGACTTTTCCACTATCATGGAGAGTGGCTTGGCAAATACATCAGCCAGTTCCCTCATGATTCTGGGATGCATCTCATTGGGTCTCACAGACTTACGTACATTCAAGTTCTCCACGTGGTCAAGAACCTGACTTATCCCCAGTGGAAAAAACGTTGGTCCTGCAGTCCCCATTCTGCTGTTCGTGTGCTTGGTAAATGTGGAAGGAGAGGTTATCTTCTCTATACTTTCACATTCAATACCTGAGAATAGCAATGCTTCCTCTCACCCTTCCTTTTCCTAAAGGCTGAACACATCCAGACTGCATCCTTGCAGTCCTCTCCTTGAATATCCAGTGTTCCAGTCCTGATTGCATCAGTGGCCTCTGAGGGACACACACCATTATGTCAATGTGAGAGATTGGCTGGAGAGATCCAGCTAGAGCAAGATCCCTTCCCAGGCCTGCTGACCCCATCTCTGCTTGTGCAGCCCCAGACAGAAGGCTACATTCCTGCGTGGGGACACTGCCAACCTGCTGTCCTCAGAGCTAGTGCTGCAGAACTGCTCCCACCCAGTCAGCCACAGCCTGTTCTGCTGCAGGGCTTTCTCTGTCCCAGGGGCTGGGCTTTGTTTGCTTTTGCTTTAGGTGATTTTCATGCTGTTCCTTCTGCTTGCTTCTCCACCTTGTCTGTGCCCCTCTGCACAGACTCTGTCCTCCAGTGTATTGGCTGCTTTTCCAGACTGTGTCATCCACAGATTTGCTGGGGTTGCAATTTATCTAACCATCTAGGTTGCAATTAGGACAACAAAACAAATAATTAAATAGTAGTGAAACAATACTGATCCCAGATTGTAGCTGGCTTCCAGCTGGACTGTGCCACTGTTCATAGACCTTTGGTCCTCATAGTCTTGCCAATTCTCAATTCACATTACACTCTATCTAACCTAATGATACCTCAGCACTTTACTTAAAAGTTACTACATTTTGATACTACATTGAATGTATTAAAAACTGTAGGATGCTACATTTGTTGAACCCCTCATTTTCTGAGACAAAAAATAAGTTAATTATTTTTAAAAATGAATAATGACATTAGAATGCTCATGAAATATGTACAGAAATATGAACTTCTAAGTATCTTTATAAGGAGTGTCATGAAGGATGTTTAATAGCAATGGCATAGCAATTACAGACATTTATGGTTTATTCTGTGGGGTTTTTTTTTTAACTTTTGAGGTGATTTCTCATCCTTTATATACCAGAAGCTATTTCTATTTCCCTGAATTCATCATCTTTGTGCCTCATGGTTGACTTAGCTGTTCCAGAAAGATCTTTTCTGAAAGATAGGAATCAAAAAGAGACCTTTGTATTGTCATGATAGCATGGCAATGCTGACAATGACTGTTTCCCTTTTTTGACCTTAATCGTCCATTTGCTTCAGTTTTCTGTCCATAAGGTTTAGGAAAAAAAATCCTTCATCACAAAGTAATTACAAAGTAGATGTAAATACTTACATATAATACAAAATCTAGTGATTTCAAAATTTCATTGGTAAAACAGTTTTCTCTTAGAAATTGTGATTAACTTTATATTCTCCAGCAAAAATATTACTGCTCACAGATTGTATTCATCTATATCATAGCTCTATACAAACTTTTGTGAAAGATGATATTCTGAAAATTATCTAAAAAAATTGGATTCATTAAAACAGCTTTGTTTCAATGGGCAGCAACCAGATTTCCTGACCCTTGCAGTAATGCCCTCTTTGAAAATAACCTGTAAAGTATAGGGAGACATGAAGCGAGAAAACTTTATGGCAAATTTAACTGGAAAGTAATTGTTTTCTACATGGATAGAATTGTTCAATAATCTTTTATGAAATTTCAGAGTAAATCTAACATATTCACTAAGTGAGTTCTGAATGACAGAACTAAAGTGCACTGCACACGTACTGAGCTATGGCAATCTAACACTAAACCAATGTTCCTGGAAGATGTGAAAATAATTACGTGTTCTGCCTGAGCTACTAAGTAGAGAAATATTCTGTCTCGGGCATCTGCAAAGCATGTCAATTTTCAGTTTTCATATTTTCCATTTTCTGAGCACAAACTTGTTTGAAAATGCAGTGATTTGAAAACGTCTGCTAACAACAAGGCATGCTGAAAATTGAGCAGATTTCAAATTCTCCAGTGGAAAAGAATTACTGGTGAAAAAATACCATTCATTCCCTCTGAAGTTACAGCAAGGAACTGAAAAAGGAAACCTCTTAAAGAGTCTATACCTTGCTAATTGTATGTTTTACATAGGCATTGCACCATTTGCATAGACATTTGCTCTGAGGAAGAGAAAGTTTTATGCTTAATATGATCCATGCACTTCTCCATTAGACCTCCATTTTTCTGGAGAGTCCTTCATCTATTCTAAGCAGATCCATTTCCTTTATAAAGGAAATTATTTTAATACCTCAAAAAAAGGTATTGTATCCTATTTGTACAACAACCTGAAAGATACGGTTAAGTTTAAGATACAGAGTGGTCAGTTGTTCTGGGGAAAGAGTTCTTAAAAATTTTTACCTATTTCAAATCAATATGGTCAGTTGCCAAAGCACATACTTCTGTCTGTTTTCAGTGAAGTCAAACTTTGCCTATATGTCTAGCCAACAAGAACATACTGTGCTGCACAGGGCTGGGGCAAACACCTTTCAACTTTCAGTTTCAGCATTATTCAAAATTTTTATTGCACACTATTTGTCTCCTTTACTCCTAAAAACTATTTACTTTTCATTCTTTTCTCTTTCACTGGAGATAAAAATACATGGAAAATTAAAAGTATTCCTTTTATACATACAGTGCTAGTCACTAATATCTAACTTCTCTCATTGATTTTTCACTGGAGATTGTCACAGTTATAATATGAATATATACACAAAAGGGATGAGAGTTATTACTGCATAGTCTGTGAATAAGACAACAGAAGCTGACTTTGCACTGTACAGAACAAAATGCCCTGTCTGTCTTGATTCAGAGGAGGTCTCCGAAGAGACTTGGCAGTACTAGCTAGATGGCTAATGTTGGTCCTTGATAGAATATATGCATATCTTCATTTTCCTTCTATTTTGAAATCTTATTAGAGTAAAAAAAGTACAAGTAAACTTTTGATTTTCAGTATGTTAAATGCTTCTATAATTAATGTTACTTCTGAGTGGTAATTAATCTGAGAAATAATCTAGCAGTACAGTTAGTTTATTGTGGTGTTTAAATATTATGAGAAGAAGAAAGGAAGAACCTGGATCAGACACTCCTCATCTGTTTCTTGAATGTGAGGAGCAACTATTTCATTCCATGGAATGTAAAAATCTAACCCCATCTCTGGTAAACAGGCAATAACTTGATCCAATAAGCAGTCTTCTGGCTCTTCATTGTTATTCAGTTCTGATACCTAAAGAGTAAAAATTCCATGGTTTATACTGTCTTCATACGTTTAACCTTATCTACACTTACCATGGTTTAGCCTTAGCCAGAAGCCAAGCCCCATGCAGCCTCTTTCTCACTCCTCCACCTATGAGACAGAATCGGAAGGGTAAAAGATAGAAAATTAATGGGTTGAGATAAAGACAGATTAATAGGGAAAGCAAAAACTGCAAACACAAGCCAGACAAAACAAGGAATTAATTCAGTGTTTCCCATGGGCAGGCAGGTGTTCAGCCATCTCTGGGATAGCAGGACCCCATCATGTCTAGCCAACAAGAACATCTTATGTTGCAGAGGGCTGGGGCAAATAGCTTTCTACTTCCATTTTTGGCATCATTCAATTTTTGTGTTACACACTATTGTCTCCTTTGCACCTAAAAGGACTTGGGAACTCAAATGTCATCACTCCAAATGCTGCTCCCCTTCTTCTTCTTCTCCCCACTTTATATACTAAGCATGATGTCATATAGTCTGGAAGAACTTTTTGGCTGGTTGTGGTCACCTGTCCAGACTGTGTCTCCTTCCAATTTCTCATGCCCTCTCAATTTTCTAATCAGTGTGGCAGCATGGTAAACAGAAAAGGCCTTGGCTCTGTTCAGAGGGTCTGCTCTGCTCAGAGAAAATAAAAATACCTGTTTTATCATTGCTGTCTTCAGCACAAACACAAAACATACACCCATACTGGCCAGTGTGAGGAAAATTAACTCTATCACAGCCAAAATCAGCACAACATGAGAGCACAAAATGAGATAATTGTGACTGTAAAGTCACAACTGTATTGTCTGGGTGAACCGTTTGTTTATTTCTCTCAGTGATATTTACAAAGTTTGAAACATGACTTTTAAAGCTCTGCAATTTCTTGCAAAAGTCTGTATCAGTTTCCCTCTCCCCTCACCTTTATTGTCATTATCTCTCATTATTTGCCTTTAATTAATACTGGTGTCAAATCCCACAATGCTCCTGGCAACATTCTGTACAGACAAGAAAGGAAAAGAGCCACAGAGAAGATCTCTGAATTGTGAAAAACTTACTTGGCTAACAGTATAGCATTATAACAACCCACACAATCCATGGTGGCTTAAAGATAATGGATTTAGACCTTTGGACGACATGGAGAAAATGAACAGAATAGCTATTGTAGAATATATTGGCTTTTAATTGCTATGCCAATCAATATAAACATTTTAACTTCTTGTTCAGGTGGGTTTAAAGTTGTCTCTTAATATCTTATATTGCAAGGCTACTTCTGAAAATTGATTAAAAGTATTAAAGGCTTTCATGAATAAGCAATATTTCTTTTTCTTTTTTTTGGTCTCCCAATACAGCAGTAATTTTCTGCATTGAACAGTAACAGCTGAAAAATATAGAAATGCAGACTGTTACAGCATGATATGGGTTTATGAAGATCCTTCATTTCTATATATTTTTATTTGTCTTATGCTGATTCTCAGTTTGAGAATGGTAGTGTTCATTCACTGGTTTTAGCCATTTTACACTTGCTGTCTTGTTCTGAACTTATGGATTCTCTTCCTGTGTAGCAAGGCCCTAGGCCAAACTAGGTTTTTGGCTTTGATGAGTATTTTCTTTAATTTGGTCAACCAGTATGAATTTCTTGTTGGCCCATGGCACCTTTCTCTGCATTTCCACTTGGCCTGGGATTTGCCTTCTGAGCTGCAAGAGGGGAATAGCCTGCCCTCCCCCTGCCTGGAAGTGCTCTTTTCTCAGTCTGGCAAAATGCTCATCACCCTTTAGCCTCATGGAAAGTAACAGTGCTTTTAGAGTAAGCTCCATAGCATAATGTCTTTATTAAAGAAAAAATGTTGTAGCGAGAGAAACAATAAAATACAGACATGTCACTCTCTCCTAGTTGCTGGGTACATCATAGGGTTTGTATACAGTGTTCATAATGAAAGCTTCCCTTCAACCCTTGTGTGTGCATTACTCTGGAATCCCATTAATCCCATTAATTACGGCATTAATTTAGAATGCCATATATTCTTTTATGAGGTTTGGCGTGCCATAGAATGCACTCATGCACTTCTTTGCAATTCCTAATTAGTTGTACTTTTTCCCAGAGATTGGGAACTACTGTGCTTATTGCTCATCAACAGTAATAATGTACATGCACTATACTAAAAAATAGTTTCTTAAATTTATAGCTGTGTAGTATAACATATTTACTTCATAGGAAGGCTTGTTTTTGTCTGACAGCTAGTGCAGTAATTAAATCCATTTGACATGAGTAAGCAGTTTATATTCATGTTTCACTAAACAAGTTTAATAATAATTGCATGTACTGTGCAATTTAGGAAGACTCTTTATTTCCCTTGTGTATCTTTGCAACATGATATTTGTTTGAAATAGTTTACTATGCATTATTTAAGGACCCGTAAGCACTAAAAATTCTTGAGTTATGTAAAGGAAAAAAGGTAATTCCTCTGTCAGCAATAAATTTATTTGAGGGCTTTCACAGTACAAAATTTTATGAACTGACATATAGGAAACAGAGTTTGACAATTACTCACGTACTGGTACACAATAATTTGTTTCACCTTTTCCTTCTATGTGATTGTGGAAACAATCAATAACAGCCAGTCTTCTTCCCAATGTTTTAATCAGAATTAAAATGTATTTTAATAACAAAACACACAAAACTCCTGTATGTCTATGTTATTAATAGGATGCATAGGGAAACAAACAAACCAACCAAAAAACCCCAACAACAATGAAAAAACAAAAATTAAGAAAACAAAATAAAAAAAACAAAACCCAAATAAAATTAACAACAACAACAACAACAAATAAACCCACTACCCCCCAAAAAAAAACCTACCAAAAAAATCCACCCAAACCCCCCCAAGAAACCAAACCGACAAAAGAAACAAACAAAAAAAACCCCAAACACCAACCCCGCCCCCCCCTCCACCCCCCACCCCAAATCCCTGCAATCATCCTTTTGGTTAGGGATTTTGTAAGTAAAAGACATGGATCGTTATGAGACTGTGTAATATTTAATTCAAAAGACTAACTGGACAATGCTTCTGAATAGTCTTGAAATATTACTGTCTACAAATGCAATAGAGTACTGGAACCTGTTATACAAAAATTCTTAAAATGTCTGATCTGCATTACAAAGAAAATTCAAGATAACATGCATAGCATGTATATGAGAGCTAAAACAATGGCCATGCTGAATATTTGGGTCCTAATAGTAGTCTATTAAAATTAACATTCATGTTCATGATCACTTGATCATGCGGAAAAGACAGCACTGTCAACTAAGTAACAAATAGTCAGGTCCAAGTAGTGGCATAAAATTGGTTAAAAATATATAAATCTGTATGTTTGATGACACCTGAACAGGATATTCTAACGACAGCAGCTGTTTCAACATTCTGAAAATGATTAAGCCTTCTCAAATGTTTTTTTCCTGGGAGAGTGCTCTGGTCTCAATCAAGACATCTGTCAGTCCTTTCTGATTAAATGTAAAATCTCATTTCACATGTGAGTTTAACATTGTTACTGTGCACTTGAGGGCCATGACACTTTTTTTATTCTGCTGTTCGATGTCTGATTTTTCCCTGAATGTAGCTGGGTTTCACCTTTTGCTAGTAATAGCATACAGTGCAACTGATTACTGACAAAGCTAATAAATTAAAAAGAAACTTATACCTGTGGGTAATTAAATCAGACTTGATGAAAGTTTTAGAGATTAATGCGTGCAATCAAACTATGTGCCTTAATCACTTGCACTGTCAGCTATAATTTATGGCAGAGCATCTTTAAACAATTCACTTTATCTAAACTTTAAAGGCATGTATATGCAGTAAGAAATGCTACTGCAATTTGGGTTGGTAGCTAGTGCCTTTTGATAGATTCAACAACAACAGCAAAACTTAGACTTTTTTACAACTACCAAGCAATACTGAAATTGTCTATTTAAACATTCATCACCTAAATGTACACAAACAAACTTGACAAGGGTCCTGATCTAGTAGGACATCTAGAGAGATTGAACCACAGCTGTCTGGCATGAAACCTTTTAGAAGTCGGACATTCACTTCACCACACTTCCAATGCAGTGCTATTTACTTAGCGACTTTTCTTTCTGCAACTTTGTTCGACCTAACTTTAAAATTAACATTCATGATTGCTGTATATGTAATTCTGCCAAAAAAATTAAAAGGGAAGCTGTTGCGTGACAAAAGATGACAGAAAAGGAAATTTCAGCCTGCTACAGTTACAATACCTTAATTTCAAAAAATGTTTTCATTGAGAGGGAGTTTTAGACACTAATAAAGAATGCAGTTAATTTGTTGAAATATGCAAGTAGAGTTCCATCATTTTAGCAAATGGATTTATGCATAATCACTTCTTTGCTGCAACTCCTGTTGAAAAAGATCAAATAATTTATCACAATTTTTTAATATATAAATTTATGAGAATGAGGTAAGTAATCTGCAGCGTTTTTAAACTGAAAGACCAAAGAGAAAAATATGTATCTTTAGAATTCTGTGACAAAAATATACATCACTACAAACAGACTGCTGCAGAAAAGAATTGGTATACTGATATATTTGAAAACTGAGACCCGACACACAAAAGTTTTGAGATAACTGATTCACACAGTGGCTGAAACATTTGTTTCACAAATTGTGACAAAGTCATATAGCTTAAAAAAGCAGATTTAAGCTGTAAATTCTGTTTACATGCAGATGCTTACAGCAGGGTATGCTTAAATTCAGGATAGAAACAGGATTTTAAAAATATATTTTTCTTTCTGTGAGCTTATATCCTTCACTGAATTGACTGACTTTCTTGATGGGCATGGCCTTCCTCCATTATCTATTAAGAAAACCTATAGACATCTCTGACCTCTGCTTCTTTGTCTTAGTATTTCAGATTTAAAGTTACTACATCTTTGCTGTACCAAGAGATACAACCACTAAATCTGATGCAACCACTTCACTGAACTTTAACTAAGAACTTAAAGTTTCCTATTTCAGATTTTTGCTTAAGACATCATGGTGGGTTGACCTTGGCCAGAGGGCAAATGTCCTTTAAACTGCTCTATCACTCCCCACCCTCAGCTGGGCAGGGGAGAGAAAACAAAACAAAAATGTCACAATAAGGACAGGGAAAGATCATTTGTCAGTTACTGTCACAAGCAAAACAGACTTGACTTGCAAAAATTAATTTAATTGATTGTCAGAGAATGATAATTAGTAATAAAACCAAATCTAGAAACATATTCCTCCCCTCCCTGTCCCTTCTGTCTCTTCTTCTCAAGTTCAACTTCACTCAATTTCACTTTCTTTTTCTACAGTGGCACAGGGAGATAGGCAATGGAGATTGCAGTCAGCTCATTGTCCCTGGTGCTTCTTCTTCCTCACATTCTCTCCCTTCTCCTGTGCAGATTTCACCTATGGCAGGCAGTCTTCCAGGAATTTCTTTAGTGTGGGTCTCCTTCCACAGGATGCAGTCTTTCAGGAACAGACTGGTCCTGTGTGACCTCCCTGCAGAATCCCAAGTCCTGCCAGCAAATCTTCCCCAGTGTGGCCTTTCCACATTCTGTTGCTCCAGCATGGGGCTCCTCCACTGGCTGCAGGTGATGCCTGCTTCTGCATGGACCTCCATGGGCTGCAGGGGGGCTATCCTTCTGCACCATGGTCTTCAGCACTGGCTGCAATGCCTGGAGCACCTCTTCCCTCCTCCTGCACTGCACTCACCTTGGTGTCTGCAGAGCTGTTTCTCTCACATATTCTCACACCTCATTTCCAGCTGCTGCTTCACTGCAGTTTTTTCCCCCTTCTTAAATCATATTATTGCAGTAGTGTTACCATCACCATTGATAGCTTATCCTTGGCCAGTTATTGGGCCCTCTTGGAGCCTGCAAGCATTGTCTGTGTCGGACAGTGTAAGCTTTTGGCATCTTCTCACAAAAGCCACCTCTGCAGCCCCTTGCCAACAAAACCTTGCCAGGTAAACCCAATACAGTCATCAATGAAGTCTGAAAGCAGGGAGATTTGATGTTCAGTAGAAGGCTAAATGTATATTTCCTCCTTAATCTAAATATCAGTTCTAAGCCCAAATAATCACTTCCTGGAAAGACTTCAGTATAATTTCAGCGCATTTGTAAATGGTATTAATCCACTGACACAAAGTACAGCATAATTTGACATTTAATGTTGCAAGGATGTGCTTTCCCAGAAACCTGGACAGGTTTACTTAGTTTTGATGGAACAGATTCAGTACTAGATTGAGTACTTTTAGTTGAGGGGATAGCAGATTTTTGGAGGTTCATTTGCTGAAGTAAACCCTCCCTTACATCCGTTTCAACTCAGCCAAAAAAAAATTCTGTAGTTCGGGAATTCAGACATACTGAAAACTGGACCTCTTATATGTTTGTTATTTTTATTTTTTCTTTTAATAATAGAACTCAGGAATTTTTTTAGTATCTTCTTATCATCATGCACCTTTTAAACATATGTTGCAGTTTTTTTATTTGATTAAGAACTTTGCAAAGGTTTTTTGATGCTATAAAGTTTATTTTAACATGGTCATGAGATATGAAATACACAAAAAAATAAGTGTGTAGTATGAAATAACATATTCAAGCATTATGGATTTCTGGGATCTCAGCCAATAATGCTTTATTTCACATTGTTGCTATTAAGGTATATCTCAAGGCTGTAAAATAAAATGAGATCAGTTTTCCTAGTACAAACCTCTGCATTTGAATAACAATGTGTTTAACCAAAAAAAAAAAGAAAAAAGGAAACTTCTGTCTTTTATTATATGTCTTAGAAAATTTATGCCCATTCATGAAATAACATTTATGTTACCCCAAAATATATTAAAGATTGCATTGTTCTCTTAATCAATTTTGTGTATGAAAATAAATTGTTTGATTAATCACAGCATTGCAGATTTTATTTGGCAAACCCCACTCTGACATGAATATGCAGTTGTGCACTTTGTGCTGAGTGTGGCTGCTCTTATCACTGCTGGGACCATCTAGTATCTCAGAGCTGTCATAGCACAGAGGTTACTTGAGATAAATCACTTAACAGCAGCTGCAGGCCCTTCCAAAGTAACAGATTAGATACAGTACATGCAGGGTAATGCAGAGTGAAGCAGACTGACTGAATATTCTGGAATCTAAATCAGCAGCATCCTCCTCCCCAGTTAAGGCTCAGACCTGGCAAAGTGTCATAGAAACTGGTGAAGATCATTCTTCAGTAAGGTCAATGTAGTCTGGAATAAGAATATATTGAGCCAGCATAGCAAATACAGTGGCATCGTGGACACTTTTTTGCTGCTGTTTTCCTTTTCTGACAGGTTAATTCTTTATCTTGCTTTCACTGTTACACCAAGATAGCTGAAGACCCTTTCCTGTGCACAGTATTGCTCTCTAGAAGGGAGTAATTGCCACAAGAAAAAACCCAAACTGAATTGTGAATAAGCCTTTGATAGCTCAAGTCCACAATAAAGTTAATTTTATGCAATTAATAATTATTTAATTGCTGGACTGAGATGAATGAAAGAAAGCTTTATTCAAATAAAATTTACAGATGCTGAAGTCAAGTTTCAGCTAATTATTTACCAAGGAAGAGAAGATCATAATACATTAGGATTTGTTTAGAAACAGATACCACTGCCTAACAACGGGGTACTGGCATTACTCCCTTCTTGTAAACAAAATCAAGAGAATTTGTCAGTGCCTCTACCTTGCAAGTTCTTTAATTCTTTTATGTTACAGGATGTGTTCTAATAATAATGCAACATATTTGTGTAGAAGGGCAGTGAGAGAGCATCTGGGTGGTGCTTAGTTGCAGGCTGGGGTTAGACCACAACAACATGTCATGACAACGAGATATTTGGATAGATATAAATATAGATTGATTTCTGTGAAAAATATAGTTAAGTTCATAATTGCCAGTACATTCTCAGAAGTAGAATGTAGCTAATAATTTTGCCTTGGTCACCAGTTAACACCAAATACCATCAGACATTTTTGATTTAACGTCTGTAAAATTTGCCTTTTATTGGCAAAGAACAAATTAAATGTTTGAAACATTTTTATGCACTCCATTTTCAAAAGGGAGATTGTTGTTTAGTTCCATTTATTCTTTATTAAAATTTTCCTAATATAGAAGCAAAGGGTAAATTTTTCAATTTGTAGTTCATATCCATATATCTGTAGCTTTACTTTCCTGTGTAGATCCTGGCTTAGTAAAAGACAAACTTAGAGAATTTTCATCAGAATATTCAAAAAATGTTGACATGGTCGCAGATGGGTCTTGAAAAACTGTCAGTTAATTTGAGAGAGTCTCCCACTCAGGAGTTGTTAAATCATGGCATTTCAAATGAACATAAAAGTAACTCATTATTTACTTACTATTTACTTATTATTTATTTACTTACATTATTTAGATCTTAGTGGTTATGCAGTCCGATGAAGAACATTCAGAAAGCTGACGGGATCAAGAGAGAAGAATCATGGTGTACTGTAAAAAATGGCAGTTGTTTGAAAACTCTTAAAAAAAGATATCTCTGGTAACTTTTAGAACCAAAGGAAACTGCTACAACAAGAAGCTAGTGGAAATAGGTATTTTTTTAAAAGAAGAATGACTGTGTTATCATGGTATGCAGAATATGCAGTATATATACATATATATATATATATATATATATATATATATATATATATTTATTTATTTTTTTTTTTTTTTTAATAGTGACCACAAGCTGAGCAGGGACATACTACACAATTCCAAAGAGAAACCATCTGTATTAATGAAATGTCAGATACTTTATAAAATTCATTGCTAAACCCCAGTGACTTTCTGTCGTCATTAAGAAATTGAGACAGAAATAATGTTTGGTTAAGATGGCACTGTCTAGATGTCTGCTTTTCTTGCATGCAGCAAGAAAGAATTTGTTGTACAGTTTTGCACAAGGTCTGTTTGTCAGAAATACCTGTGCTCTGTCCTGTGACAGATAACTGTGTGTTTGATATGGCTACTTAATCTGTTGAAGAAAAGACCTTAATAGAACAAATAGGAAAAAAGACCTTAATAGAACACACTGGGGTCTTTTGGGTCTTATGCTAGAAAAATGTCAGTGTCAGTTGATAGAAAAAAGTCAGGAGCAAGATCAGAAATTCAGATATTCACAATATTTGGAAACTTATAATGAGTAGCATGATGGGCTCTAAAGCCTACAGTGAGCAAATATTTACATATATTCCCTACTTTAAATGGTTTATGGGTGGGAGATAGGGTGTGGTGAATGTCAATTTGGACACTCATTCGTGTGTTTCTGTGGGTGAAAGTGGGACATTCTTCTGCTGTCCAGAAAATATTAGTCCAGAAAATAATGCAGTCATTCCCATGTAATAATTCGTAGTTATCTTCTTGTTTCCTGTGTAGCAGAGAAGTGTAGCCTTTCCTGTTATTTTCTGTAAGTAGATGGCATTACCCCATCTTCCTTTTCCTTACTTTCTCTTCCTCCCAAAAGACAAATGCTCTCTCATTTTCACATGCACTCCTGCTCCCAGCTCTCATTACAGTCCTGGCTGTGTCTTACATCTGGCAAGCTTAACATGCCACTATCTGTCCTCAGAACCAAAGTGCACTGGAATACTCAATAAACCAAGAGAGTTATCTGACCTATATTACCCAACAGACTATGTGCATGTAATTTTTGTAAAGTATCTTGCATGCCTCTGCCAGTCAAGAGCCTTCACATATTCCATCCATTTTGAAATAAGCATCCCCTGTGTACCAGCATGCACACCTTTATACATATTTTACCATGTACTCTTGTTTTAACTGAACCTAAACGATGTTCTTCTGACACGTGCAGACTTTAAAATATCTTTGACTGTCAAGAATCCCAGGGCTTTCAGACACATAGTCAATGTGATGCTCTAAAACTCACACAAAAGACAATTTTGTGTGTGTGTAGTAAATGGATTATAAATTTCACAGATTTTACTCTAAGCACCTCAGCACTACAAGAGTTACAGACTATTGTTTATTCTACATTATTCTAAAAATAATGACCCTCCTTGAAGCATTGTAAGTAGGTTTTATAGAACTTAAACTAAGTTTTAGCTAAGTTTAGGATGACCTTCTTCAGCTAAACAGCAGCTCTTGCACAGAACAGGGAAGCTACAAAGAATTTACATTTTTCACTAAACAACATGGATTCTCGGTATCAGGAAAGCCACAGAGAAAACACACTTTAAATAGTGAATTTCCATTCTATTCACCTTTGTTAATATAATTTCTCTGCCTGTCCTTTAAAGAAAAGAAAAGAAACCAAAATATTAACAACGAAATTTTTAATTGTCACTCATCTTCCTCGGCCCAAAGGCTCTTTCTTTTGGATGCTGCACCTTCTAAAACCATGCCGGACTTTAATTCAAACTGTACTACTCCTGAAACTGTGGAAAAAAAGTTGAGAGTCCTCTTGACTCCTCATGCCTCCCATTCAAGCAGTAGGTAGAGAGAGGCAGGAGGATGTTGGCAGTAGCACTCTAATGCTTTCAACAGAAGTGCTAAAAAACACATTAAAAAAAATGGTTTTCAAATTTTACATTTAAAAATATGCCTTCAGTCTGAAGTGTGTCAGAGAAGTAATACAAATGTATTAGGAGTTACGGTAGTTATGCAGATATTCTGCGATTTCCTTCAAAATGTTAGAGTAAGGGAACAAGAGGCTTGAAACACCTTTTTACTTTCTACTATATTTTTTCCCCTTTTTCTCATAATTCACTGCAGGAAATATTTGCTGCAAATGTTTCTTAGCTAAATTACTGGTTCAGATAGCTTAAATCACAAACCACTTAAAAATAAAACATGAGGACATGTAACTTATACAGACATTTATAATGACAAATTCTCAGTCAGAGGCTTGAAAGTGTATTTTCTATATCATACTGCTTATCTTACCCTTGAAAATACATTTGAACCTCAGAAAAGGAAAAAGAAACAAAAACAAAAGAAAACAAGACATTCTCTTAATTTTCTTGGTTTTAGTGTTTATGTCTCCTTTTTAACTTTCAGTTCTAGGAGGGTCTTATATATTTGTAGAAATATTTAGTATTATTATTTATTTAGTTAGATAGCTATACTACATGTCACAGTAATGATGTCTTTGCCAGTTAATTTTGAGTTATGAATACTACTCATTTTCTATCCAAGATGCAAAGAGTACAATAGGAGAGACAAAAATTTGCTTGCATATATTATTTTTCTCTGCCTCAGTTCAGAAAAAAATGATAAAATCATATTCCTGTTGGAAGTTGGGATATAGGTCTTAGCTATTCATATGTGAAAGGACTGCTTCCTTTTCTGCTTTTTAGTCAGAATTTAATAGCAATACCCATATGGCACATTTTTTTTTTTATTTGTCCTTCCCCAAGCATAGCAAAAGAGCAGCCTACTACCTTTTCAATAATATATTTTCTAATATACTAAAGAAACTGTAAGTTCCTATTTTCATACATGTTTCTTATCTGATATGTACTTATAAATGGTACTTATTTGATATGCATTTATAAATGCTAAACATAAAAGCAGGAACAACATTTCAGTGTTTGAAAGAAGTCTTTGTGTAATAGCACCAACAATCCCACCGCATTAAAGTCTGTCTCAAATCCTTCCTTTCTTCTTGTATTGGTTTTGCATGACTATTGGTTTTGGTAGCAGGGAGGCTACAGGGGTTGCTTCTGTAAGAAGCTGCTAGAAGTTTCTTCCATATCCAACAGAGCCAATATCTGGTGGCTCCAAGGATGGACGTGCTGCTGGTCAAGTCTGAGCCAATTGGAAATAGTGGTGATGTCTCTGTGATAATATATTTATGAAGAAAGATAAACAAAGAATGGTTATGCTTTTGAAATTGTGACCTAAGAAGACTCGAGTGAGAACAAGTGAGAGGAAGAACCCTGCAGACACCAAGGGCAGTGCAGAAGGAGGGACAGGAGGTGCTCCAGGCTGAGCCAGAGCTGAGATTCCCCTGCAGCCCACGGTGCAGCCCGTGGTGAGGCAGCTGTGCCCCTGCAGCCCGTGGAGGTGCACAGGGATGCAGAGATCCCTTGGCATTCCGTGCTGGAGACCCACACTGGAGCAGGTGGACGGCTGAGATGAGGCTGTGATCCCGTGGGAGGCCTGTGGAGAGAGGGCCTCTGCTGCCAGGCTGGAGCAGCCTGTGCTTGAAGGACTGCACCCCATGGAAGAGTGACCCAGGCTGCAGCAATGTGGGGAGGACTGTTGCCTGCGGGATGGACTCACGTTGGAGAAGTTCTCAGTGAACTGTCTCCCACAGGAGGAGTCCTGCAGTGCAGCAGGGGAAGGAATCCTCTCCCTAGGCAGCAGGTGAAGCCGCAGGTGATGAACTGACCATAACCCCCATGTCCAGGCTCATTGCAATGCTGGGATAGGAGGCAGAGCTGGAAGGAGGAAGGGGTGAGGAGAAGATGTTGTTAAGGGCTTACTTTACTTCTCATTACTATCTCATTATCATGCTCTGATTTTGTTAGCAATTTACTTTGTATCTCTACGTCACTTGATGGGTGATCTCTCCCGGCCTTTATGTCAACCTATGAAACCTTCATTAAATTTCCTCTCCTCTGTCCTAATGCAGAGGAGAGCAAGGGAGTGGCTTTTGCAGGTGCCTGGCATCTGGCCCAGGCAAGCTCTACACCCCTCGTTCTATTTCCCACTCAGAAAAATTATTTCAGGTGTTTCTTTACAAGTTTGGACTTCTGATTTGTGCACAGGTCATTCAGATAACTAAATACATCCATTTTTCTTGCCTTCTTTAAGAAATTTTCATTAGACAGAATATGAGACTACAGTATACTTCCTTGTAGTCTTGGAAAAAATAATAGAATTGTTCCATCAATGTTCTATCACAGTGTTCCTGGATGAGCACCATATAAGTCTTGAAGAAGAATTGAATGTCTATATATGTATATAGATATATATATATATACTTATGCCTAATTACCCTTTAATCACTTCTTAGACAGCCTGCCCTGCTGAGGGTTTCCTGTTTTGACTTGACTTTACACTGTTGGGTTAAAGTTAGAATAGAATAGAATAGGATAGAATAGAATAGAATAGAATAGAATAGAATAGAACACAATAGTTCCACAATTATCTGCTCCAGCTGCCTGATCACTTCAAGATTGATCCAAGTTAAAGCATGTTTTGAAGAGCATTGTCCAAATACCTCTTGAACTCTGACAGGCCTTGGCCATCAACCCCCTCTTTATGAAATCTTTTTCAGTGTTTGATGATTCCGTTGATTATTCCTAAAGGCAAGTCTGATCCTCTCATGTGTACTATGCCTGGATACAGGGAGAAGATATCAGCATCTTCTATTTTCCCTTCTCGGGAGACTGCAGAGAGCTATGATGTCACCTCTCAGGCTCCTTTTCTCGAAACTAGACAAACTCAAGTGATTAGACTTAGTCACTCCTTATAGGACATGCTTTCCACTGCTTTCCCCAGCTTTGTTGAACTCCTCCGAGTACATTCAAAGACCTTAAAAGTCTTAAATAGTGAGGCCCAGAACCACAGTACTCACAATATTCAAGGTGAGGCCACATCAACACTGAATACAGAAATTCTTTTGATCAGCATACTGCTTTGATAACCCCAGAGCTGCTCTCCAGCCACTCCTCTCCCAATCTGTATTTGTGTTGTGTTACTCTGTCTCAAATGCAGAATCTGACACTTATTAAATTTCATGTCATTGATGATTACCCAAAATGCTATGATAAACTTGCTGATGGAGCATTCAGGTTTTGCATGTACACCATTTATAAAAACGTTGAACAGAACTGTCCCAAAGTTGAGGCTTGAGAAACACCACTGGCTAGCTGCTGGCCAAATGCAGCCAGTTCTTTACAGGTGGATAACTCGTTCAGAAGACTTCCCCGACAGACAGCATCAAAAATGTTACTTAAATCCAGATAAACTGGATTCACTGTGCTCCCTTCATCCCCCAGTAGGATGGTGATATCTTATTGTAAAAAGATATCAAATTAGATAGGATTTTCCCTTTCTGAACCTATGTTGACTGCACCTGATGATGGTGTTGGACTTTAGTAGAACTCAGTATTATCTTTGAGAAATATACAGATGAGGCAATTTGGGTCAGCTTCACAGAAACGACTGTTCTAGACTTTTTGTAGTATTTATTTTTAGAAATAGACAAAACTTGCACAATTGAAAAGGTAAGAGTAAATTTTAAATATGGCACAATACCCATATCTCCTGTAGGAATAAAATCTAAGTTCCACATGGTTAGATAATTTATGGCACTAGACTGGGGAGCATGCTCTGGGGCTTTAGTAATGATTATATTGAACCATATCTTTAATTATTTTTTGTTGCTGTTTACTAAAGGCCCTCAACAAATTTCATATAGGAGTAATTTTTAAGCACTATTTATAATAATCTGCTACAACTTTTTTTTTTACAAATTGTGCTTAAAATTTAGTCAGTTACCAATATATTAGAGATGCTGCAATTTCCAAATGTTTACAGAGAGGATACCACAGATCTTTAATTAAGAAGATGATTGATTTATATTAATGCAATTGTTTGTTCAGACCATAATACTGTGCACAATGCTTAATTCTGAAGATGACAACAAGTTAAAATTAAAAAGAAATGCTTTCTTTTATCAAGGAATCGCATAAACATTAATACATGTATGTGATGACATTCCAATTGGGGATCTTTATAAAGAGATAAATGAAACTAAAGGAATCATTAACTTGAGATGAAAATAAAGTCACCTCAGTGACCATATAATACTAAACAATAATAAATATTAACTACAAATATTAGGAAGTTGCTAGATTTATGATTAGGAAATGTTTCTAAATGCCTTGAGAATTAAGACTTTTAAGATGCTAGAGATCTATTGCAGGGGTTTAAAGCCTTCTGTGATGAGAAACATCTACTTACATCAGTAGTCTGTATATCTGACTTTCATAAGTCCTTGAGTTAGATGGTAAAGAGTATGACTTCTGAAAGTGAGTCTGATACTTTGATTTATGAAAATATAGTAGAAAGAAAACAAAAAAAAAAAGAAAAATGGGACATCTGGAGAAATGATATGCAGCAGTGTAAATGTAGGGGGACAAGCCAAATATCTTGAAATATCTTGAAATATACATCATGCTCTGAGATAAACACTCCTCCTGTTTCTTCTTACAGATGAAAAAAATACAGTGCAGCACCACCTGATCCACATATTCAGCATACCAGCAGCATTGTTTATATAACTCAGATTGAGTATGACCAACTTCACAGAGGTAACATTGTTCTGTCTCTTGGATTTGAAGAAGCGGCACCCCGTGGATATTCATGCTATATCTTGGGCTTTACTGGGGGAAAAAAAAACAACAAAAAAACCCCACAAACAAACAAAAACAAACAAACAAACAAACAAACAAAAAAAAAGAAAATCCATAATTTCTATGTAGAAATGGAAAGTAGAGTTTTGCAAGCAGACATTCAACCAAGCAAGAATAAAGTCTGTGTGATATCTTAGTGGAGAATAAGCCTTGATCCAGCTGTAAACCTTGGAGTGAATTTCATCCTCACCAAATTATGAATGGACGTCACCTAATTTGTTTTGTACTTGAAAGATCAAAATAGTAAAGCACAATTCAAGGGTGAAATACACAAACATAGCTATCAAGAACATAGTTTTAGAAAAGTGAATATCCACCAAGGGGAGGACAATAGTCTATCAGAAAAGGCACAGAACTGACATCTGCCCCTCCTTCTGCCCAACCCTAAAAAACACTACTTGTCTCTTCCCATCCCCACCCTTCCCAAAATAAAGATTCCAAGATGAATTCTTCACTGGAGACTAAAATAAGGATAGCTGTAGAAACACTGGCAGTTTTAAACTTAGCTAAATATGTAAATTGCAAAAGTATGAATTACCTAACCATTCACTCAATTGAAAGAATAGCAAATATTTAACCAATAATTATAATTATGAAATTTTTTTGCACGTCAGTAAACTGGGACATTTTAAAAACTTTGCTCTTTCATTATACCAGCATTATTCTTCCATTTATAGGAAAAGGACAAAAATTAAATTTGAAGCCTTACTCAGGTATTCTTGAACTTCAAATTCTTCAAGAATAGAGAAGACATTTATCCCTGAGCTGAAATTATGTTCTATCTAATTTGAGTCTGCTTGCACAAATATGAGCCCTTCCATGAGGAAAAATTTTTAATTTTGTGGCAATGCTGTTTGAGAACGCCCATCTAAAGCAAAGACTGCTGGGTAACACATTTAAAACAGCAGTATTTGCTAACATTTGAAATGGGTCAGTGGATAAGGATATTTACAATATGTCCTGTTGTCTTGAATTAGCATAGAATCACCAGAAAGTTGTGACAAGCAGAGCTACAAAAATTGTCCAACAGAAACAAAATGTACCAAGAGGAGCAAGGCCATGAAGAAGGCATTGAAAATTGTTGTTCTGCAAAAGTAGCTTGTATCATGCGTTTTTTCAGCTAAAATTCTCTGATAAAATTCATGATTCAACTCCAAACATTCCACAGTAAGTACTTCAAACTATGTATTTGAAGTAATGGAGTGAATTGTGAGTATATTCAACCCATGTCATTCTGTAAAAGATCAGAAGCATTGTCCAGGGTTTTTCCTAAAACTAGAATGTACTGCAGAAGTAGGTTAAAGACCCCCGTTGGATAAAGCGTCATTCTTTACTTATTTAGATTATAAGATCAGCTTATACAAAAAGCAAGTTGTTTACTGCTTTACTCAAGTGAAATCTCAAAAAAAAAAAAAAAAAAAAAAAAGGATGGAGCTGTGTTATTTTCTAACCATTAGAATACTTAAACATAATGTAATACTTTTCAATGAGGCCTATACCTATTTTTCAAATTTAGGATTGCAATTTCTTTTTTCATTGTTAATTTTTATTGTCACATTTACTTGATTTTTAAGATTTATCCTTTGCAACAATTCAGTACGTACAGTGCCACAATGGAACACAGCAAGACTACAGTGAGAGTAAGTGAACTTTGAGAAGCATAAGAACTTGAAACCTATGGAATATAATTGACAGAATTGAAATTAGCCTGATGTAAATTGAATTAGTTATTGAAATCGGATTGCTGGAGTGATCACTGACCAAAAATTTACTACAACAGCATTTTCAAATTTGCAAGCCATATACCAAAAATAATGTCCAATATTCTGAGCCTCGCAAAAAAGAAAATAAATAAAGCCAATGAGAATGAATATTAATAATAAATGGTGTCTCTATTTTCCGTGAATACTAGGTAAAACATTGAATAGTGGGAATGATATTTGTACTTTTATATATATGTATATATGTGTTTATATACAAATACACTGTATTTGTATTTTCTGATTCTGTTTTCTGCTTGATATTGTCTCTTTTAAATATTCCATGTTCCATTTCAGGAACATATCCTGCAAATTGCTGAATAATCAGACACCTAAATGTGTGGCTGGTACACTAAAAAAAAAAGTATTGTCAGCAACACAAAGAAAACAAACAAGCAAATCAGTGAGCTAAAGCTAAGAACAGCAAACAAAGCTCCAGCAGAGCCATCAAATGCTCCCAAGAGGAATGCAAGTTAAAGAAAAAAGAAACATAGTGTGGTACTACTTTTTGTAAAGTGAGAAAGATCAGGAAAGGAAAAGGTAAAAACAGGTAACTGTAGAATTGACTGTCCAGTGCTGCTTAGGGTGAATTGCAATGTACCTGGCTAGAGCTCAATAGTATTGTAGTTTTGAAACCCTGCATATCCTGAAATTTAGCCTACAGTGAGACACACTTTGAAAACTAAAATAGTGGTTAATCAGAGAAAATGAGTTGTGATAGCTAGACTATATTTGGCAAAAAAAAATCATTAATAAGGAAGTGTTGTGAAAAACTGCTAAAACAAACGTAGATCTGGTGAAGTGCTTTTGAACTGACGGATTTATTATACAAAATTTATTAGACTGTAGACTATAATACATTGAAAAACAGGAAATTGATTAGTCAGCCTGTCCACTCTGCTGGTGTCTGCTGTTCAATATCCACTTACAAGTGTTAAATTTATCCTTAGATGGGGTGCCAGATAATTTACAGCACTCTTAAGTAAAACATATATTTAATAAAAAAAGAAAAAGTGTATTGGCATTTCAGAAATTTAATGAAGATGCAAACAGCCTAAGAGTAAGTTTCACAATGTGAAGTATCTCAGAATGCTGTGAGTAAGTAAGCTTAAATGTATTTTTTATCTCCTTTAGGTGCAGCAGATTTACAAGCAGCAACACAAATATAGAAGGAACTGAGGTACAGCTACCAGGGAGATACTGGTGAAAAATGTAAGGGAATTTTCAGTTTTTAGTTCCATTTCTTGTGTGATGTGAGAAGTATAGTGCCATGGAATAGTCAATGTAATGGAAATATTCCTCGTTCTTAACCTTGCAGTGTTTCATTTGCAAATGAGCAAATCTATAAAGTTTAACAGAGCAAATTCTGGATCTGTTTCTATTGAATTATGAAAGCACAATTGTTAAATTCACTACTGATTTGAATCTGGGACAGGTGGTAATAATTTATAAAGATGCTATTTCATAGCAGTATTTGAGTATTGAAAGAAATATAAACTAAACTAGAGACGATTATTATGCAACTTTACAATCAAGAAATTCTAAAACATGGAAAGTAGAAATAGAAAGCAGTACAAAGAGAAAGGAAGCTCCTATAAAACCTCTGAGAAACAGCTTCTTTGAAAAGGTTCTTCATAAACAGATCTAGAGTGAGGCAGTCCAGAAAGCAAAAGGGACATGACTCGAGTCAGAGTGTTAGGACCTTTCCAATGTGACTACAAAACCATCTTCTGAAACAGCAACAAGCAAGACAGTATTCAGGAAAAGGAACAAGTGAAAGTTCTTGTACACAAATGCCTTTTTTCTGACTCAGACAGTAGTAACCGTTATCAGTGGAGTGCCAGCATGTTATTCTAATTACTCAGAAAACATTCACAGTTTATTGTGAAACAATCCTATGTTTTCTAGAAGATTTGAGAGTTTCTGTGAAGGAGTTCTGGAGAGTCCACTTGAGAAGAAAATGGGTGTCATATCTTAGCAAATGAGGACTCACCTGACTCAGAAGTTGATTTTCTCCAGGAAAAAAAAAAAATTGGGCAATCACTATAATGAATTTTAAACCCCTGAGTAATATTTATGATGACAATTCACAGAAAATCACTTGCTTCCAATCTATAAGAAGAGATACCTTTGAGGTGAAGGATTTTTAGCCAATTTTGAAATATTTTTAAGGCTACTGAGGAAAAGAACCAGTACAAATAATTGCAAAAGCTCTGGCTTCATTTTTCCAAGCCTCTTTCCCTCCAGACAGGATAATTTACTGTTGAGCAATTCTTTTAACTAGACTAGTGAAACAAAAATACACTGAGCTTGAAACAGCAACATTTGCTAATCAATCATGGTGAAGTAGATAATACAAGCAGTAGCCTGAATTCTTACCGACTCAGAAAGCGTGTGTGTGTGTGTGTGTGTGTGTGTGTGTGTGTGTGTGTGTGTGTGTGTGTTGATATGGACGTGAGCAAGCAGAATATGCGTTTTTCCATTTTCTGAAATTAATGCCTGAGACAATGTAAAAGAGTGCAAATTTACCCAGGCGAAAGGGTAAAGGTCTTTTCTTCACACTACATTCTTACTTACTATTTGCTTTGCTGAAAATGTTATTATACTATATGTTCATAACTCACCTTATTAAATTAATCCTTCACAAGACAATAATAAAAAAGTTGTTTAATTATTCATTATTTGTCTTTGGTTTGCATTAAGCAGTGTGGTGGTTCAAAGAAAAGAAAGAATTAGCATCAATCTGATCAATATTTATGTAGAAAGCTTTTCAACAACTACAGGTAATATATATATTTCTCTCTCTAAGTTATATACAGTGATACACATATATATGTAAATGTAAACATCAATTTATTGATTAGAGAAAGGTTTTTATTGATAGGCTGTTAATCATTACATCAGGATCTATGTAACATAAAAATATGGCTCTTTCCCAGGTCTCCCATATCTTTTCCAGAGATTTTGAGAGATTCATTTTGTATTAGTTCCACGGAATTTTATTCTACAGATAGGATACTGGTTATTGTTATGATCACTTGAAAATCTCTTTATCAATACAGTGCTAGGAATTTGTGTTAAGGCTGTAGTTTAAGCACGGTTGTCTAATTGTGATTTGATTACATTTGTGTAAACATTAAGAATTTTGTTTTCAGGCATTGCCTTTTTTAAAATTTACCGAATTTTCTTATGAACACTTTTTCAGATGGTTGCTACAGTAAACATTTTTATGTCTTTATATTCTTTTATGTCTTTATATTCTTACCTAAGTGCTCCAAATTAATAAGAGTTTAGATTTCTCCTTATAATTGGAAAGGACCATCCCAATGCCACCATTAAAATGTGTAGAATGGGAAGTTTTATATCATCAAGATGTAATTTAATTGATTAACCTGATATCATTTGTTTCCATAGTGACTATCCTTCTGCTTAAAATGTTTTAGAAGTGGTTAGTCAGTATACCCTTTATGAGAAACAGGACTACCAATTAAAATTACCTAAGAAATCTGTTTTCCTCTTTCATGCAGAAAGTTTATGGTGCCATTTTAAGTAGAAAAACTTGGTTTTTAATTAGAATCACACAGAAAATAATCTTTTGACCCAATCTCCCTTACTGTTTACAGTTTAAAGTATTGTTGTATAGCACAAGGTAACAGCAAAAGAAAAGCTTTAAAGAGCTCACAAGTTCAGACTTTCTACTCAGTCATAACAGCAACTGAATTAAACAAGTGGAACTCTCCTGTTAAGGTTCTTTCAGAAAGTCACCAGAAATGTATTGTAATTCATATGAATCTTATTTTCACAGTCTACTTGGCTCTTATAGCTCTTACAGGTCAACCTAATTTATTATTTCCATTCCTGCAACCTTCTCATCTATGTGGGTGATTCAGCTAGTGGCATACTTCCCTGTCAATCAGTAAACAAGCCAAGCAATAGTCACTGTGCAACCAGAGAGGCCATCTTTCAAACGAGACACATGAAGAAGGTTATGATCTCTCAGTAATATGTAATACCTCACAGAACGTTTTGCAAATTTGGGAACTTTGTGACTTTTGCCCAAGGCTTAGTTTTCTAGTACTGCAATCAATACTTAATTTTACTTCATAGAATATTCGCAGAATACTTTGAATTGGAAGGGACTCACAAGGATCATCAAGTCCAATTGTTAAGTGAATGGCCAATACAGGGATAAAACCCACAACATTTTGTAAAATTTTGATGAATATAATGGCAAAAATATTTGCATTTTTCACCATTATATATACACGTTGTCTTGTCTCAACATTATGAGTGGCACACATGTGAACAATTGTTTTTCCTAGAAGAATTATTCAGTCAAATTTCTGTTCATTATCACCCTTGCATTAATGGTACATTTTTTTTTTTACTTTACACTAAACCTGTTATTTTTCTTTTTCAGGCTACAAAAAAAAATTTAATCCACAGCAAAAGCATGTTAGCTCTGAAATTACAGTAAAAATTCATTATTCATAGTTATAATTTGATTATCCATTGTCTTGTACTGCTGTTGTACCTGCAACTGTTTAGTTATCAAAGGGCTTCTTAACTAAAGACACTAAATTAAACTTGAGACCTGATACCAATGTCTTCAGGTTAGCATTTTTCTGTAATGTGCTACACTTTTCTTTGGGATTGTATTGAACTATTACAACATGCTTTCAAGGTAGGGAGATAATAGTAATCTCCATTATATTGACACAAATGAAACCTTCCATTCAGTTACACAGAGGATCAAACTCTGAATAATTTCATCTAGTTTCAGACATAGCTGTCCTCTTAAACTTGAAATATTTCCCTTCAGTTCCATCTGTGAAATGTTTGATTGCATGCCAAAGTCATTAGGTGATTGATTTATAACACTTCTTATATTGTTAAAATGAAACCTTATTTTACCTCAGAAGCAGCATTACACTAATGATAGGTAAAGTGACTTTTTCATTATAAATTCCTTAGACACTAAAAAGCTAAATATATGTTAATAATTTCTCTAATTATCTTGCTGTAAAAGAATTTCATATCATTCTCGTATCCATTTTCCATTTCCATGTTTTCCCGTCTATGTTTCCAGCTATTTTAAAAGTATGCCAACTAACAGCTATTTCAATAGTGTTTCTTGCAGCGCCATTTATTAAAAACAACTCTGTCATTTTCAAAGCTCTCCTTCACTTATATACAAAAAGGCAAAGTCATGGTATTTCTTTTGAAGTTTAGCATTTTTCCTAATTTCCTTCTTTAATCTCAGAGCTTTAACTAGTCCTGTTCTTCAACTATTCTTCACTCCACTTGTTCAATCTATATTTCAAGTTTTCAGATCTGTTTTTCTTTTTTTGTTTGTTTGTTTTTTGGTTTTTTTTAGCTATTACTTTTTCAATAACAAATACTTTGTTTTTCTTGAGAATACTAGTTCAATATATTTTGTTGAATTTTTACGACAAGCAGTACTTGTGAACGTATGGAGTTTTTCTAAGTATGTAACAATGGGCTGCTCATTTGTTGACAGCTATAATGTAAATATTTTTTATTATGCTCCTTAAAACAATGACCAACTAATTTCGAAACAAATTGTTACATTTTTGTACCCATATTATCCTTATTAAAGTGAGGCTTTTCCATACATGTGAAATCCAAAATGTTTTTCATGGATGAACTGGGATATGCAGGGAAGAATGGCAGAATGAGGATTTCTTTTCCCCATCTGTGTTTTCTACTCTTGTTTCATAATTATTTAAGCACAAAGACACTTCAAAATTACAACAGATTTAAAATTATAAATGAGAAAATTTTATTCTAAGGTATTAATAAATGTTGCTAATAATTACACTTGGATATCTGTCTTTCCTTGAAGTTATATTGTAGCACTTCTCTTGCTATGCAAGCATCTACTTCCCTATTGTTCTAATTTTAATCTCAAAGGATGCATCATCTGTCACTAAATGCTCAATATAAAACTGCTCATTTTGTTTCTTTCATTCACTGGAGAAGCAGAGCACAAAACTGTCCCTCCGGTGTCTTCGTCAAAGTTGTGATCTCACTGATTAAAATGGAGAAAAACTGGCATTTTTCTTTTATCCACAGTCCATCATAACTTTATTGTTTGAATCTCATTAACATTCTGTTGCTTCTCTCTCTCTTTAGAATTAATATTTTTGTTTTGGTTTGGGAATATTTTTGGGTTTTTTTTGTTTTTCTGTGTTTTTTCTCCCCTCTCATAGGAAGATGATTAAACAAAAACAAAATTATTGCATATAGATTTCTCAGGTAATTTTCTGTGGCAGCATTTGAAGCATATCTTCTAGTATTTACGTAGCCTTGTATCATAATTCAATGGCAAAGTAAAATGTTTTATTGTCATCAAAAACTGCATGTCTTTTGTGCAAAAGTCAGCACTTATTAAATATTTTTTAGGTTGTTCCAGGAGAGGTTTAGATTACACATTGGGAAAAATGGCTTTGTAGAAAGGGTTGTCAAGCATTGGAACAGGTTGCCCAGGGAAGTGGTGAAGTGGCAGTGTTCAAAAAATATGTGGATACAGCACTTGAGGATTTGGCTTAGCAGTGGTCGTGCTATGTTGATGGATGGACTTGATCTAAAAGGTCCTTCCCAATCTCAAAGATTTTATGATTCTATGATTCTTCATCAGCTTTTTAAAAATAAATGCATCATATTTTGACCAAGCTTCAAGTGCCATATTTTTCTACTTATTCCCACCACATAATCTTAATAGAATTGTACTTTTCTTATCCTGGAAGTAAGATATCAACTCCATTATCTTTTTCCAAAAATTAATCAATCAGAAATGTTTTAGTACTATGTTGTTTTCCAATTATCATCTAAAGATTGTACTAGATGTACATTAATTCTCGATCTATATGTATGTGCATGTACATAAGCATTACCTTTTCAGTATTATATTCTGGGGTTTTTTATGAATGACCCTATTTCTTGGCAGAAAAGAATAGTGCAAAATTTGGGATCAAAATTGAAAGAGGTGTATCAAGTCTTGCTCCTCTTTTCTCTTGGAAATCAATATTCACAATAAAACTTAGAAAAAAGGAGTAATTCTGCACAACTCTAACCTGAATTCATCACTGAACATGGGAAGAAGCGTTGAACATTTTTGCAGCCGTTAACATAAATTACTTTCTTTACATGTTACCTTTTGGACAACTTGGCATCTAAGTACTGCTATGAACATGAAAGAGCACATACTTTTCCAAATCAATAAACTTATTCACTTAACACAGAGCCATAACAAAGGAGTACATATTGATCTGCAAGCTAGACCTCACAGAATTTTCTATAGCTAATATACAACTTGGCTTACAATGGTCCCTGAAGATCTTCTTATCACTAGATAACAAGAGATAAGGATCATTAGAGTAATGAGTGATTTGACTATCTGTCTTCATAGTGATTTGTGAAGTAATATTGTTTCTTAAAATCTTCTTCAAATAAACAAAAAAACTAAAACTTGATCAATAATGTGCTATTTTGTATAAATAGTTCACATGATAGATTTTATATTGTTTTTAAAAACAGAGCCCTTAGTATGTAAAACGTCTTGAGCTGTCAGGCAAATATTGCATTTTGCAGCATTTTGCCAGTAAATAAGCCACTGTATTTTATGTGCATCAAACTTTGCATTTACTACTTATTCTGGAATACCCTTTCCTGTGCAGCTTGTCTACTATACTGGGAAATAATGTGTAATGTCAGAAAAGTGTGGTAGCCAAGAAAAAAAGGATTTTAAATACCTTTACACCAAGACTGGCTAAAGACTTTTGGGGGAGTTATCTTTTTTTTTCTTCCTTTTTTTAAAGCGTGACATTTATTAGAAATTTTGGAGGTCTTCTTTTTGTTTAAGTATTTTTTATTTCATAAAAAATTATGCCTGGTTTTTATAATATTGCTTCAAAACATATTTAATTAAAATACAGTCAAATCTTCATTTCAAATCAAAATGGAAAGTGACCCCAAGTATTTAACACCTAAGTTGTATAAGCAATTTTTGCAGGTATTAAAAATGTTTCATTATCTTTTTAGTGATTTAGTTCCACTCCTACTGAAAGCACTTATGTAGATTAAGAAACAAATTATCTGCAGAAATCCACTAAATCCTTTGGAATTATATTAGCAAGGAATTTAACTTCAAATATTCACTTTCAGCACATCTAAAATCCAGTAAATTCTTTCAATTTTTGTTTCATTACAAGAATATCTGTCACTTGGGCTTTAGCTGTAACAGCTTTCCTTTTTTCTACACATACATTTTTTCTGTGGATGTTCACAAGCTGATGACTAAGATCTGTGAGTAATACATAAAATGATAGCATAAACTTAACTTGGGTTCATTTTTCATAAATTCCTATTAGAAAACATGTAGCCTTTAAGCTGTTATATCTGTCATGTTATTGTGGAATAATTTTCTTTCCCCACATTCAGAAACAATAAAGAATAATTGGATGAAAAAAATGGGTCAAGTGAAAATTTCAATTTTGTATGAGAAAATCCAAAGTACTGTGCCTTTTCTAAACTGGACATTCCCTGAATAGCAAAAAAAAAAATTATATATTTAGGTTTGTGATAAATCAGCAATCACATGTCATATGATAAGGAGAAAAAGAAACATGGAAAGAATCTTACCAAAAGTCTGAAGCTCAGAGCAGTAAAACCCAGAGGTATGAAACTATCTGATCTTCCCTGTTTCATGCTGGACTTAGGACTGCTCCTCCAAGTCGAGGAGTCATTTGAATCTGGACGCAGTGGAGGGGAACTGTTGTGAAGACTTACTATTTCAGTAAATCAATGCATAGGATCATCTTGTATCCATTCTGGTATTCCTGAGTTGAACAGAAATGCAGCTCATAATTTCCTCTTAAGCTTAGTATGTAATATTTGAACAAAGGATTTTTATAACAATAGTAGTTAGCCATATTTGACTGATACTGTGGAGCTAACACTTTACTCCCTAGTACATTTGTAATGTTAAAAAAAAAAAAAGTGGAAAAATGCCCAAATAATAATAGAATTAATAATAATAATGCAGAGAGGATAGCTAAAAGGCATTCTTTCCCCACATGTGAGCGGTGCTGAACTGTATATATAATTTCCAGCTTAAAAGAAACATGGGCTAATAATTCCAATCCAGAATATTTAAACAAGAAAAGCTGGCAAAAGCTATTTGATTCCCTTACTGATGATGACACTATACTACTTTTTGCTTATGACTGTGTAAGATTTTACTTGGAAGTACCTTGGTCTATGAGAATTGAAAGGGGCAAGCAAGAAAGTCCAGCGGTTTCCTTAGAAATTTCTGATACCTAAGCTTACTTCAAGTGTCTGGAAAATGAAATTGCAAATTAAATTCAGCATCATGGATTTACCAAGGAATCTAAATATTTTCTTTAGGAAGTGACCATCTCTGCTTTACCACAGTCACTCAAAAAATCTTGGCAGCATAATGAATTCTTCCTTGAAAATGTAAGTTTTGATGAGCAGAAATAATAATAATAAAAAAAAAAGGAAGAGAAATTGTGGGAATCATTATGGAAAGACTGGAAACATAACAGAAGACTTCATTGTAATAGTTTTCAATTTTTTTTTGTTGGCTTTTTGAATAGTGAGTGCAACTCTTGTGTCCTTTTTCAAGAACTTCTTTGTAGAACATAAAAATTTTCAGAGAAAAAATTGAAGACATTCAGAATTATGGAATGGCTTTGTATGAAGAACAGTTAAATAATCTAGGCTACTATAGCTGAAAGAAAATACTTCTATATTTGTGATATAGAGAGTTACAAAACTGTAACTGGAGCGAACAGTAATGTAAATAATTGGCTATGCAGATGGTCACATGAGAGGCAGCTTGTCATGTTTTAGAAGGGGTCGTAAATCATCAAAGTGAAACACACCCAGAATCATTTATGGGCCTTCCAC
Organism: Sturnus vulgaris; assembly: GCF_052056855.1. Classification (NCBI taxonomy): domain Eukaryota; kingdom Metazoa; phylum Chordata; class Aves; order Passeriformes; family Sturnidae; genus Sturnus; species Sturnus vulgaris. Next base: position 50,933,880 of record NC_142283.1, read on the forward strand.
CAGAGGACTGCAGGTGATCCATAGTGTTACATGAGGCAGTGTAAAACTCTCCACACCAGGGGTGGTACCTGGAGATTCCCATCTAGCCAGAGTGTATATTAAAGTGTATATTAAAGTTTGCATTTCATGGGCTCCACAAACCCTGGGTGGATAAAGACTGTGACCATCACTTTGAACAACGGACAGCTTCAAAGTTGGGACAATCAAGTCTCATTGCTGGACCCACAGGTGATATCTTCCTATCAATATCCTCCTTCTCTTTCTTTTTCTCTTTCCCTTTCTCTTCTTCTTTCTCTTTCTCTCTCTCTTTCTCTTATTTTCCTAACTTCTTCTCAAAATGTATTGTAAGACTAACTAAAAAATTCCAATCAATGCCTTATTAGGTTCCTTGTTATATCTTGTTAAATTAAAGATGGACAAGTTAAAGTTTTCTAAATTAAAGTTTGTAGAGTGCCTCTACTCTGGATGTTGTTTTAAAATTTGACAAATACTTTATTTTACCTTAATATTCTAAAGTTTGCAAGCTTAAGTTTGTTATTGAACCTCCTGAGAGATACACCCAGAGTGCATCAAAAAGCCTTCTCCTAAAGCCCAACTGGATGGAGGCGTAACAAGTCAAAAGGCAAAATGTGTTTTCAATAAACTTTATTTCTTTGGCCAGGCTCCAACCTGCTTATTTCATTGTATTTCTCATCTTTAATGAATCAAAACCTGAAATAAATAGAAAGGCATAAATGAGATAATTAGTTTTGCTCTAGTAAAGCGTTTACCAGCAAGGATCACAGGTTGTAGGCTAAATTCTTGAACATTGTTGCAACAGATCAGTATTTAAGAACTTCATACATTTGTACCTATAAGTTTTTCAAAGAGATTTAAAGGAAGCATTTTACCACAGAGACCAGAGTCCTGTTGAAGTATATGACTAAAAATTTTGGGGGTGGAGGGGTTTATTAGTTTTTTTTTTTTAAATTCTTTATTTCAAATTCTTCTCAGTCATATGATATTTCTGTATCTAGACACAGGTTCTAGAATGGGAATATTTTTCCTTAATTTTTTTCATAATATAATTAAAATTTTCCAGTGAAAGGCAGTTTTTCCTTGACAAAACAGAAGGCTTTCTTTTCATGTTTCTGCATTCTAGATTAAAATAAAATTAAACAAAAAGATAATCAGCCTGCCCATATCTCCAGATTCTCTTCATTAGTCTAAAAAATATGAATTCTCAGTATCTTTCTAACATAATGAAATGCAAAAAGAAATTCCATATAAACTAGACACATGACTGGAAATTTATTCTCCTTCAGTACTTCAGCTACATTAAGAATAGAAATACATTGTGAAAAATCTTACACAAACAAAAGACATAAAAATGTTCAGTAAGGGATGTTAACATTCTAACTGTTAACTTCTTCCTCTGCTGGATATCTCAGTGGACTCACCATGCAATATTCCACACACTTATCTCAGGTATGGATGGCTCTGCTCATATAAGAGAGATAAGGTACTTTCTAATCAGAAATTCAACACATGCTGTTTTTCACCTGCAGGAGATAGAAAGGAAACATAACAAATTCTAATGAATGCTCTGTTCATCTCTTAAAAAGTTTGTATTATGACCAAGTAACATAGTGCAACCTGATGCACCCTTCAGGTAATTTCTGATAGCTTAAATATGAGGAAAAAAATTCCAAAACTGAATCTTGATAAAAAATTAAAATATTTATATGTCATTACTATACTTGATTTTTAAACCACATTACTACAGCCTTAGAAATTAACCAACCAATTTTCAGTAATTAAAAACATTTCTGCTAATGGTTTCTTCTCTGGAATATATAACTTTTTTATCTTTTTTGAGCAATGTCTACTATTGTTAATTTTTCTATAAGCCAAATAAATTATTTCCTCAGACTAAGAGCTTTTTTTCCTATTTATATCCTGGCTTATCATGTTCAGAGCATAGTTGCTAAATCCAATGTTTCTTTAGTTTTCTTTGAAATTTCTCCCACTGCAAATAGATGCCATATGTCAGGATTCCTGTCAGTCTCTGGCTAGGTCAATACACATTGCAATTTTTATGAAATTAATACAAATTAATAAATTACATATAGACAGAGTCTTGCAATTATCTTAAAATGACAAGAAAAGAGAAAACAAACGTTCTCATTTATATAATTTAACACAGAATTTTAAAAAAAGTTTATGAAAGAGCACAGAATTCTTTCTTACAAAAGTTTATAAATGAACTTATTTATTAGTTTATTTATCACCAGATTTCTTTTTTTTGAAAAATCAGTAGCATTTATGTTCTTAAATCTCTTTTGAAAATTAATCTATTTGCCTAGATCAGTTCTGAATTCTGGTTTTAATTCTGCTGCCAACATTCTGCAGGAATGGGATGAATTAACCCTAATCTCAAAAAATCTAATCTCATAGTAAATGAAAAAGAGAGGAAGGGGATATTGTGTTAGCACTTAAATACACTTTCCTGACAAGGACCAATGTATTCATGAAATAAGTACCTCAGCCTTCCTCCACAGACTGAGACTTACTGTCTTGCTATCTTGAAATGCTTTTCTAAAAAGGGAGGAGAAAAAAAAAATGTCCAAAAGTCATTAAGACCCTGGAAGGATTTCATTTATTGTTTGACTATATTGAAAAAAAAAAAAATCTTGGGGAAAACATAATTCATATCCTCAACCGTTTTCTTCACTGTATCTTGTCCTGTCCTGTAAATCATAACAGAAGGCAACACGATACTCTCCACGGTATTAAACTGCATTGCTACAATATTGGGTCACTGGAAGAGCTGTTTCCCTGTTGCCCTGACTCATTATTATTGAGGGACTTTTTTCTGCTGTCTTGGCACATAACATTCCATGTCTGTAGCTGGCTTTCCTTGGGTACATTTGGATATCTCTCTGAAATATCTTTCCATCATTTCCTTAGTCAATGCCCCTTGTCCCTTTTTCAGAACATTTTTCCTGGGATTTTTTTCTCCAGAAAGCATGTGAAGGCTCGGCAGATATTTTTCATCAACATCTGGGATGTCTTTACTTCTGTCTCCTCATTTATCTCAGATTTTTGTTAAAGAAAGCAAATACAATCTTTAAGAAACTTAACTAAGTGCAATATCCATCATTATGGGATTCTTGGTATTTTAATCAGTCTGAAAATCAAAGCGTATTTACAACTACTCTAATAGTTGAAACTTTTGAAATATAAAAGAATCCATTTTACATGGGACACAGAATCTTTAATACATTTTTTGTTCTTCCTAATCATCACACCTAATCTATTAATATAAATGTCAGACATGACATTCATAACAGTATTATGAAGCTTACATGACTATGTATTTTTCTACTGTCAACATATCTACCATCCATAAAATTTTTTTTACACTATCACTTTTAAATATACACTTTTTTCTGCTTTGTAAGTGCATATTAGCATCATGCATAAGCATATGCTCTTTTGCTACAGGAACTATGAAACTTCATTTAATATAGTCTTCTGCAAACACTCTGCCATAGGCAGCTTCCTTAAAATTTAATATATGTAGAAACTTTTGGGTTGTCTCTCATGATGCAATCACAGACAATTACAAATTGGTATATTCTCACAAATTCCCTCTGTTTATAATGGTACCCCTATAAACATAAATTTTACCTTTCAATTTTACCTTTGGGGTTTATTGTGGCTTTGTAATTTTGTGTTTGTTTTTCTGTTTTTTGGGTGGTTTTTTTCTTTGGCTTTTTTCGGTTTTTTTGTTACGTTTTGGTTGGTGCTTTTGTTTGTTTGTTTTATTTCAGTACAGAGCTATGAGCTGCAGTAAAAAACGTGTAGTTAATAGAATTTTATAGAATTGTGCCTAAATAGTTTTCATCCACAGGTTTGCCAAAAAAATTGTAGCCCAAATATCTGATGGGGAAACAGCAAAGGACGAGGTGCAACCACATTCATGAATTAGTGTTAAATGTTAGGAAAATATGAGAATTGCAGTCTCACAGGCTTGGGCCTATAAGTAGGGCAGGTATAGAACTGTCAAAATGCCTCCTTCCTTGCCAAGGGGGACACTGCATAGAATTATATTAATCGTCCATGCTTATCTTACACCCTTATTCCAATTACTTGATGCCTCCTGCACCTAGAAGAACAATCCTTTGTTAAGCTGTTGCTATCCTTTCCTCAAGGCTGCTCTTGCGTCATATTTGTATTAATCTCTGTGTAGGTGTGATGGTTTCACAGCAGGGAAAAAGCTAAGGCTGCATAAACCCCTCCCTTCCCCCTGACAGAGGGGGAAAAAAACGAGGGGGGGAACTACAAGAGATTAAAAACAACTAGAGTCACAATTTTACCAAAAGAAGGTAAATATAAAATAGCAGTAAGCACAACAATAAAAAGAAACTTGCACAAAAGGGGGAATGGTTTAAGCTATAAAAGCAAGGTGCTGTGCAGAGCCCCTGAACAAAGACAAAATGTCCCTTGCTTCCTGGGCAGACCACCTGCTCCTCTCGGAACAAAACCAGGATGGCTGCTATTCCCAGGCAGGTCCTCATGGCCCAGGAGAACAACGACAAGATGGGAAAGAGGTTCTCCTGTCTCAGCCCTTCCATGGCTCAGGAAAAACAGGAAAACAAAGGGGACAAAACAAAACCTGCAGAGCTAGTCTGAATCGACTGGGGGTGCGGCAGGTTATGCTGCCAAAATGCTGACTCCTGTGATGGTGACGTGGGTTCGGGGACTCTCTTTCTCCACGGTGAAACAATAAAAAAATGGGCCTTGGGCAGGCCCTCCTCCCTGTCCCAGTCCCACTCCATCCCTCTGCCTTTCCTTCCTGCAAGTGGCAAAAAGCAGGTGGTGGAAGGGTTGTGAAATTCGCTGTGAAGCAGCTCCGGGTTGCAAAATGTCATTTCCAGGGTTATGGCCCAGACATCCCCTGATGACCCCCTTGGGAGCCCACAGAGAACAGAGAAAGTCATCTGTGTTTCCATTGCCTGTTTTGAAAGGGTCACTGCACCACACCTCTTCTGCTAACGGGGTAAAAGGTTCTGTTCCCAGTGTCCGTGCTTCGCCTGGAAACTGCTCTACTCCTGGACCCCTTCCCACCCCACTCCTCCTCCTGGATCCCTTCCCACCCCACTCCTCCTCCTGGGCCCCTTCCCACCCCACTCCTCCTCCTGGACCCCTTCCCACCCCACTCCTCCTCCTGGACCCCTTCCCACCCCACTCCTCCTCCTGGACCCCTTCCCACCCCACTCCTCCTCCTGGACCCCTTCCCACCCCACTCCTCCTCCTGGACCCCTTCCCGCCCCACTGCTCCTCCTGGACCTCCTCCCACCCCACACTGCCCGCATGGCCATGGTGTAAAATGGTTTTTAGAATAAACACCTCTGAAAACTCCACCCCCTTGTCTCTACACCCAAGACAATAGACAAATGGAAGGAAAACAGAGAAGATAATGTTGCAACTTTGAATAGAAGTGTTAGAGAAAGGAGGACAACAATCATAACACATATGCGCACACACTTCTTGGTGTTAGAAAAGGGCTATAAATGTAGGTCTGTTTTATTTTGGGAACTTTAAACAAACTTCCATTTAAAGAAAAGCACACTATCTAGAGAACAATATTTGTAACCATGGTTTAATATGTTTATTTCTTTAAGTTAGAAGCAAATTGCAAAAAAATTAAAATACCGATGCTATACAGAGCATTTGTCCCCATTTGCATTTACATGATGTCTTTATTGGAGATCTCAAATGAACTATGACTTAAAAAAAATTTATATTAATAAAGAGCTGCAAAGGTTTCAACATTATGTATGTGTAACTGGCCACCTCACATTTTATGAAACTGAACCAGATACAAATTAAAGAGGATTTGTTAGGTTCTTGTAAAAACATGATTAATGGGAAGTTTACACTGACCCTAAGGCTTAATGAGAGTTACAATGCAGAATAGAAATCAGGATAATCCCATAATAGTGACACAGCAATAATGGTAAACTGTGGATACAAACTGACATTGGCTGAGAGTATTTGTTATACTTCTGAGAAGAAAGTGCCTAGTTAAAAATTACTATCTAGAGCGTTGTTAATGAAAAAGGAAAGCTCAAGATAATCTCACTACAGAAAAGGAAAAAGCATGTAAAATTGTCTAGTAGAACGAGACATAATATTGGAAAGGGGAAGCAGACAGATATTTCTACTCTGAAAATATTAGGTAATTCAAAAACAGAGTAAGTGGAACTAGATGTTAGAATAGAAAATTCAAAGTAAAGTGATTCATTTTGGGGTACAGGGGACACATCTAAAAAGCATAATTCTCTCATTTTTGGTTTAGGACCACTCAGTATCATTGGGTAAATAGGTATTCATTGAATAGAAGCACATCACAACCTGTCTAATGATGTGTGAACTAAGGAGGCTACAATGGGGAAAAAAACGCAAAAGTGCGGAAAGCAGTGTAAAATTTGAATTTATGATACAGTGAAATAGAGAGTAGAAGAGATAGGTGTATGCCTTTCAAGCAAATAAGAATTTCACCATGGACTGCATAAAGCAATGATAAAGTCTAACACAAGCTATAACAGCGCAGCATCGACTTAAATAATAATAAATTGAAAATTTGGGAGAGAATTTCAGATATATAGTACCATGTTGACAGCATTTTCAGTCAGCTTTCTTGAATATGCAACATGTCGATTTAATTGGATCAGGCATTGGATCAGGTTCAGCATTGAGCCAGTCTGCAGCCTGAGTTTACACTGCACAATTCTATGCAAGACATGTCTCCAAAATACTAAAGCTTGGAAGGGAATTTTTGCATTGCCACCAGTGAAGAATGTGTTTATATGAGGGGCTATATGTACATACTCAGTGCATATAGAGACAAAGCATGTATTGAGTGTATATTTTAAACTTACTAATTTCTGCTGCAGGGTGAAGAATATAAATTCTTATTCTGGGAATTCAGCTATTTGATTTATGCAGCATTTTTAACATCTACAGAAATAATTAAACTGACAAAAATTAATCTTTTGCCCCAAAGAAGTTTTTAAAAAGAGGCATCCTCAAAAACAACAAACAAACAAACAAAAACAAATAACATTTTTCATTAAAATAGAACTGCTCTGGTTTAATAATAATTATAATATCTCTTCCTTTTGCTATATATAATGGCAGAAGGTTTTGGCTTTCAATGGTTAGCCTTTTACTCTAGGAAAGAGACAATTACATTAGATATGAGATTGTCTTAGCATTTCTGCTAGGACATCGTTGAGGTGCAGTAGTACTGAGAACACCTTCTTGGTAAACAGTAGCTGTGCTTGGATGAAAAATATCTTCAATGAATACAGAGCTTGCCCCTAAATACCCTTCAGAAGCAGTAATGTCCAAGGCAGCAGACAAATCTTTAAAAGATTTATTATTACTTTCTTCTGGTGAACCTATCTGTAGTGGGTCACAAGAAAGCAAGTGGAGATACCAACCTTCCAGGGTGCCAGAAGGAACATTTTTGTTATTCACTGTAAAGGACAAAATATCTTATATAGTATCTTATAAAATATCTTATATGTATAGTAGAAGTCACTGTTGAAACACAGTGGTGAGGTTACATATTTCAGCCCATGAATGTCCAGTTTATATCTCCAAGAGAAAATTTAAAAAGAAAAATTTGAAATTTTCTATAGTGTTTCAAACAACATGAAATGCTTTGGACAATGATCTAATGACCAAAAATTTAAAAATATTGATATTTTAAATGGGTATACTGCCAGATACACTTATTGACAGAGACTATACAGGAAGTCAGAAACCCCTTCCTGTGTCTGCAGTATTTTGTATTAATGTTCTGCCTTTTACTTTCACTAAAGGAAAAAACTCATAGAAATTTTAATGGTTCTTAGCTGTATTAACTTATTTTTCTCTTTTGGGCAATGTCATGAAGGATTCTGCTTGATAAGGTAATGAAAGGATAATGAAAGGCTATGAAAAGGATTGTTCAGACTTTTTGAAAAAGTTGACCTGCATCTTGAGTTTTTTAGAGAAGGAGGTTTTATTTCAAAAATTTTGTACAAGAAATCTTATACATAGTAAATCACATTTACACAGCAAGTATATCATGTGTAGAGTCATCTGTAGCAGTAATATAAGCCTACTGTGTCTGCTGAGTACTTTAATAACTTTCAAACTATGCATAATTATGTATGAGTTTCATACGGAAAAAATCATACATTGAATTTCTCAACAGAAAAAATTTAGATTCATGCTGTTGTTATTCTTTGCACAGGATTTGTTAAGATGACGAAATTCCCAGTCACTACAGAGACTTCTTTCTACTCAGTACTGTTTGAACTTTCATAGATAATTGCAACCTGAGAAATTTAGTTCAGCATGTATCATTACTACTTAAGCATCATGCCAAAGAATATGCATCACTCACCCTCTTTTTATGCTTTTTTTTGTGGAGTATATTGTCTAATCTGGCCTATATATTTTATCATAAAGAAAATAAATGCTGCTTAAAATAAGAAAAATGTAATGGAGATACTTTCTTTACCAATTGAACTTCATGAACTACAAACTATTAAAAAAAAAAACTATGGTGAAGCAGACAGAAAAATCAGAGAAAAGTAGGAAGATTTTTTGGATTTAAGGAAAATGTTGAGTAGCACGTTAGGGCATCTATGCAGTGCTTTAGTATCAGTTCCGTTGGTTAGACTCAATTGCCAAGCAGCATAGCTTTCATAAATCTGCATCTGTGGTAAACAGACCAGATGTTTACAAACAAAACAAAAAACCAAAAAACCAAAAAAACAAACAAACAAAAAAAAAAAAACACCAAAAAAAACCCAAAAAACCAAAAAGCAAGTAACCCAGAGAAAAAAAAAATAAAAGCTTTTGATTCTCACACCTTGCTTTAATAACACAATCAAGCTCTGTTTTGAAATAGATTGGTTGTCCAAACAGGTGTCCTAAAGGTGCCATCAGGCATTTGAATGCAAGCCAGTGTTTAAAAGCATATCAGTCTTATAACTATTAATTGACATACTGCAGGACTCCAGCATTGTCTGCAGAAAAATTAAGACTTTGTTCACCTCACGATTAGAACAGCAGAGGGAGCCGTCAATCTTCTCAGGAACAAGGACATAATGATATCCAGCATCAGAGATGGGCATGTATTATCCAATCAATTCTAGAGCATCACACAGGGCTTGAGTAGTTGCATGCACACTGTCCAAATATGCAAATAAATGTGGAATTCCATGACTTCATAGTTAACCAAGGCTGAGAAACCAGTGCACATAGCTGAAAATCAGCCAGAATTTACACTAGCTCTAGTCATTATCCATTGAAATCTAGCTGCTTTTTGAATTTTCAATATAACTTGTTTATTATGCTTTTCGACTTTTTCTTGTCTATTGATAATTTCTTAGAACTTCCCTTTGGCTTCTTCAAGCTGACTTTCAAAGCTATATATATCCTACTAATAAATGAAACACCTCTGGACTGCTTATTAGTCACTGGTGCTCCAACAGGCATGATAGGAAGGGCAAACTAAAAAAATATATTCCAGGAAAAATTGCAATAAAAGTAGAAAAAGATCTTGTTCCAGTCATGAACTTGATATGAAGAAATGAGCAATGAATTGTTTCTTCAAATTCCCTTCCCAACATTTAAATAGCTGTACTCCTTTCACTTTTTCTCTTGAAGCAACTTAGGCTGGGAAGGTTTTTTAAGTGTGCCATTGTGTGGTGCTTCAGTTACAGAGTATTTAAGCACAGGAAAAAAAAAGATCGTGAAATGTTAAAAACCAGATTTATTCAGTGTCAGCTCAACACTACTTGAGACATGGTACAAATCACCTCTGTCTGTCTTCACTTGACTGTTAAATTCGCCCAAGGCAATCCTTTTTTAAATCAAGCTTAGTGGTAAAATACATGATAGCAAAATTAGGTAAGCTTTAAATCAAATAAACCCTTCTCAGATATAAACAATCCTGCATTAATTGGAAAATCAATTATGTTTTAATTTACTGCTAATGCTTATTTGAGTTAAATATTAAAATAACAATTGTAACTTTTCCAGCGAACATAAGCTTTTGGAAATACTATCAGAAGTTTAAACTATAGCCAATGGGCAAAATGTTAACCTGATAATCAAAAAATAAGGATTAAAAAGACCATGAACACTTGCAAAATCTAAGCAGAAAATTACTCTTATGTTCTCTGTGTTGCAGTCTCTAGCCTTCATTGTACCCCATGCTTACATGTTTTTATTTTAGGAGTAAGGTAGAATATGCATCATTTTTGGCAGATGTGTATGGTCTGGCAATATGAAGAGCTACTGGATTCCATTATCTTTATACTCCAAAGAATTCTATACCAGTATTTTAATATCAAATATTTTTATGAATACTTTGTAGAAATACCCTTGAAAAAAAGGAAGGTTTGTAAAAAAGGAAGGTTCATTGTCTCTACAGCTCATGCGAGTTTCAGTCTTTCAGCTACTTTTGCAAAAAATGTTGTCCTCAACACATTATGGTTTGGATTATTCACTACCACATGTTCTGGGTAACATAAAATAGTATTTTTAGCTACTCTCAAAATAAAGGATTTAAGGTCAAAAATGTCACAGCTACACAGAGACTTCTGATGCTGAGACCATAACACATTGACAAAATCAATTAGAAATGCAATGGCTACAGGATTTTTTGAATTGTACAATGACTGTGGCTATTCAAATATAGTACTCTGCTTAGTCAACATCTATTTTTGCCAGGTTACATTTACTTACATAATCGAGTGAAGTTTTGATGCAACAGAAGTTCCTTTGACCACAATATCAGATGCTGTAAAGCAACATATACTGAGATTTATCTTAGTGCCAAGATACAGATGCTTTTGCAAGTAATTTGTCAAAAATGTTTAAAAAACTACTTTATTTCTTTTTTTTCAAATATTTTAACAATGTAGATCTTCCATGTGTTATCACAGTGCTCTTCTGTGAATCTGTAGCTACTTCACCTTTTAACTGACCACTTCATTGCTGGGAATTTATTTTCTCTATTTTTTTTTCTCTCTCTTTTTTTTTAATTTCCCCCTTTTTCCTCTTTTTTTTTTTTTTTTTTTCTTTTCCAACAATAATTATATGCAGCATTCTAAGTCTTGAACCAAAACCAAATTAGTTAAAACAGTTTTACATATTTTGAAAGGTCTTCAATTCATATTAGATTCATAAGCTGAAAAAAACCTCCTAAAACCTGGCAGTGCAGCATGTAAATCTCAGTGTTACCCACATTGAATTGCTGTAAAACAATGAATAAATGTGATTGAAGCACTTTCTGTATCAGCTGCATGAATCAGCTGTTCTGCCTTGATTCTTGTTACTTTATAATTTTACCATAAAGAGAAGAGAGCTTTTAATGCCACAGCAGAATCTGAAAACATTAGTTGTTCCTTTCTTTATTGAGCTCTTCATATACTGTATTTTTGTAAATGTGACGTTCACATCTGAGGATTTCTCTAAACCTGAAAACTTGTAATGGCTGCAATCATCTCCATGTTAACTAGGGATCCAACTGGATTCCAGTAGTATGTACTTCATCTTCTAATCCTTCAACCAGATATCTCAAGTATTAATGCCCCTCTTATCTTTTCCTTACAATCTTTTAATAAATTTGGCAAATAAGTTTGCTTTCTGACCTTTCCTTTTTCTAACCTTTGTTAGATTTCATGTAAAACTTGACTTAACTTTTATTCTGTCTTTTGGTATTAGAAAATATTACGCTTTTAATAGTTTTGTTTTAGTTTAATTTTCCTTCAGTGTTGAATTATCTGTATTCATTTTCTTCAGCTGGGCTGAATTCTTCTGTTTTAATAAGGAAAGACCAAGCCAGTGATTAGGGTGAAAAGGCCTCTTGCACCTTTCTATCTCACTACTGCTCATACTGCTACAGGGGTACATAAAAAGATATAACTGCAGAATAGGTTATGTTGGAATATATATCTGGAGGCTTTCTAGTCCAAATTCCTCCTAAAGGAGGGCTACTAGAGTTTGAGTGTGCCTATGGGATGGATGGGGGGCAAGGGGAAAGGAAAGACAAAAAAAAAAAGAAAAAGAAAAAAACCAAGAGAAACAAAAGGAAAAGGACAAGGAAAAAAGGGAAAGGAGAAGGAAAAGTAAAAAGGAAAAAGGAAAAGGAAATGAAAAAGGTATTGCATCAAATCTGAATGGTTTAGTTTCTCTGACCCATCTCTGTGCACCTATGGTCAGTCTTGCCCTATCTTCTCTCTTACCTGAAGACAGCAATGCTCTTTTCACTGAAATCTTCTTTTCATATTGGAGTTGTTCCTTTAGATACAGCTACTACATTTTGATGACTGCAAGTTCAGAACATTGGAGTGCTGAAACTCTGTGGCAGTATTCTCTTGCTTTTTCCTATGTTAAAGCTCTGAATATTCCCTTAGTGGACTTCTAATGAGCGTCATCTAGCAAATATGTTCTTATATGTTGATGTCCCCTAAATTAAACATCTTACATTAATTTTAAGAAAAAATCCATAATTTTATATTGGTAAAAGCATAAAAAATATTTCTTCAATCTGAAGAATAATCAACATCTTGACAAGTGTAAACTAATGTGGTCACAAAAAAGCAAAAATAAAATACATAAATACATGTGAAGACTCATTCACATTTACTTTAATGCTGTTATTCAGATATTTTAGTCCAGATTATTAAAATGATCTTTGTTAAGTTTAAGAGAAAGAACTTATTTTCAGAACAATTTATGAGAATTAAGAACTTCATAACCTATTCTGAGAACATTCTCAGAAACTGAAAATTATTTGGAAATATCTTACCTTTCTTAATCTTCTTTGAGAGTTTGTTTTTTGTTTTTTTCTCAGTAAGAAAGATGTTACTATTATTAGTAGTAGCAGCATAGTACCTAGTATAAAATATTAGAATTCATTTGCTTTAAAAAGCAGCTAATTAATTTTTATTTTACAAGAACTATGAAGTTTTACTCTTCTAGAATAAGTGACTGCATAAGCTATTTGGAATTTGACAAAAATTATAAGACCCACAGCTTTAAAATTACAATAATTCCTACAGAAATGGTATAATTTGATTCTGAAGTAAATTGTCTGCCTCAAAATTAAATGTAAATATTTTATGTGCAGATTCAATGCATTACAAGAACTGTAAGTTTATTATAATCAAACATGAAAACAAAAGGGTGGTTTTTCTTTTTTGAAGTCTTAAAATTAGTTCTACAAAGTTTATGGGAATAGAAGTTGAGAAGATTACCCTTTTTGACTAAGAAGGAGCATTAATATGCCCTGTGCTAGCAAGTTGTCCCTTACTTTTATGCTGATTGACCATCATTACAGTGTTTTGGAGACAGGGGTTGTAGTACTATTGAGACAAGTATTCGATGTGATACAGAATACAATCTATGGGTATCTATCTATGTATGTCCTTTGGCAGTGGCTGATGGAGCTTGAAGAAATTTCTAGGAGGAAGTGCCTTTGGGTTACAGCATAAAATACAGAAGTGTTTGTCACATAAAGAATGTAATGTTTGGCTTTCTTATTCAGGGGGTGAGTCAGACTTTTGAAGAAGATTATTTCTGAAATTAAAGTAAGCTGTATAGTCAGGCAGAGGTGACCTTTTACATCAACATATATGCTGATATTGTAGAAAAATTATCTTCACTGGACATCTTTTCTTTTCACTATTACAAGGTTCAGCACATATATGTTATGACCAACTAAACCAATAGAAGGTTTTTGGTGAATGCATAACAAAACACCTTCTAATTCAAAGAAATTATATGGGAAGAAATAAAAGAGAATGTCAGTCAGAAAGACCATTTGGACATTCAAAATGGGTCCTGCACATAAACATCCAGGCTCTGCAAAACCTTACTTTTGGGAAGATTTCAGGAGTAACTTGTAATCCACTGTCTACTGTTGTTGTGGTCAAAGTTGACAATGACATTTCTGTGACAGTTTGCCATGGTTTAACCCCAGCCAGGAGCCAAGCCTCATGCAGCCATTCACTTACTCCCCCACCAGCAGGACTGGGGTGAGAACCAGAAGGAAAAAGGAAAAAAACTCATATGTTGCTATAAAAGACATTTTAATAGGGGAAAAAAAAGGCTGTGCCCAAAGGCAAAGTAAAACAAGGAATTAATTCACTGCTTCCCATGGGCAGATAGATGTTTAACCATTTCCAGGAGAGCAGGGCACCATCAATGTGTAATGGTGGCTTGGGAAGACTTGTACCGTCACTGCAAATGTCCCCCACTTCCTCTTTCTTCCCTGCACGTTGCATACTGACATGATGCTGTATGGTCTGGAATATCCCTGTGGTCAGTTGGGGTCACCTGTCCTGGCTCTGTCTCCTCCCAGCCTCCCCAGCACCCCCAACTTCCTTGCCAGCAGGACAGGATAAGCAGAAAAGGCCTTGGTTCTGTGCAAGCCCTGCTCATCAATAACAAAAACATCTCTGCATTATCAACTCTGTTCAGCACAAATCCAAAGCACAGCCCTGTATCAGTCCCTGTGAAGAAAAGTAACCCCGCCCCAGCTGAAACCAGCACAAAAGTACATCAAGAGAAAGGAAAAAAATGAATTAGATAGTGAAATCAAAATTAAAAAAACATATTCTCAGCTACAATTTATGTCTAATTACTTTGCTAGGAGAATGAAATAGGAGTAAAAAGAATGTGTTTGTAATCTATGAGTGAATAAAAATAAGTTATTTTTGATAATAGCTTCTGACTGCAGAACTAAATTTTATGGGTTTTGGGGATTTGTAACAAAGTATTCTTTTTCTGCAGTTCAGGTAAATTTATTTTTTTGCAGAATGGTATGAGCTATAACTGTAGCTGAGATCCATGCACTCAAGTATTGCCTAATTCACCCTGCTTCATATGCCAGGTGGGCCTTGTTTTCATAATTTAAAAAAAAGTTTTAAAGGAGCCTTTCTAAGAGAATTAGTGAAAGAAATATTTGGAAAATAGAATCCTAGGAAAGAGTTCACAAGGAATATCAAGTTGTTTGGCTATTTAAGAGATAAAGAAAACTGAAACCTATGAAGGATATATTATTCCACAACATTCATTAGTGGAATTCACTCTTGGGCTGGTGGAAGACTGTGAAGAGTTTGTTCTCCCTGTGTAAATACTTCTATAGACTTTCAGTAATGCAGAAGAATATTTTTTTAATCCTCCTAAAATAGGTGGGATTGACTGAAGACTAATTATTTTGCTCTTGAAGGCTGAGAAGCGCACACATTATGGGAAGGTGCTTGGACAGTTTCTGGCGGGGCTGTTAACACAGATTTTCTGAGCCCTAAAGGTGATAATCACAGAACAATCTTTCCTTCCTGATGGCTTTAATCTATAAAGGGTTATGTGGTCTGGGATAAAATAATCTGAAAAATCAACAACTTGCCTGCAGCACACTGTTAAAGCTGTGATGAGCAGAAGCATTCCTGCTGCGTCTTCCTCAGAAAAGCTTACCCCGTGCCAGACTTGCAGTTAGGAATCAGGTTTCCACCCAAATACCCTGCTCAGTTTTGCTGGCTTTAGAGAAACACTATATAGAACTTGTCTCTTCTTTTTGCCTTCCCTTTCAGACTCTTGAAAATATACTGAATGAAGGTGGGTATATTTATGGGCGTGTTTATTCCTTTATTGAGTTCTTTGTACAAGGTAGAAGCATAGAGAACAAAGTGGCTTCAGACAAACAGAATGCAATAAACTTTGCAGATATGAAGCGGTCATTTTAAAACAGATAAAAAGTTACTGTTTTAAAGCTACAAAAGACTCTCTTAAAAATGTACATAAACAATATGCAGGAGTGCATGATCAGAACGTATACCCTAGTTCCATTAGTACACTCTATTCCTGTATTCTGCAATTAAAAAAAAAATCTATTGAAATGCTTTCAACTCTTACTCCCAAATGTTTTTAGATTGCCAAAATAATAACTTGCACATCAAAGAAAAAATAATTCTTATTTTCATCTTCTGCACCTGACCTGCTGATTCAGACTCAGTTTCTCGTCAATGCTGTATTTGTTCTTCTCATTTTTTATCACTGTAGTTTTTGTTGGTATAGTATATTTTCTAGTATTCTGTCTTACTGAAGCCTTGTTTTACATTAAGAAGATTTTTGTAGTTGCTGGTTTTTTTGGGAAATTGTTCAACAATGAAGGAATAATAATTGCTGGACAATATTATCAGTGGTCTGTTTAGTCTTGCTTCTGACTACAGGAAACAGTTTTTCTCACTTAGACAGAAAATCCCATTTTACTGATCAATCCCATTTTAAGTTTTGCAATCTCATTCTAACAAACTTTAGAGTTTTTGAAATGTTGTGGGATTTTTTAGAGAAATAAGTAACTGGTAAGAAGGAAGAAGATAAATATACTCAAATGGTCTCATGAATCAAAATTCCTCCAATAGTCAGACTATTCAGTCCTTCTGGAAAGCTTATATGATTGAGTAGTTGACATAAGGATTCTGAGAGTTGCAATCTTTTATCAGAGAAATATTTTAAAATAACCAGCATATTGCAAATTTTATTCCTATTACAACTTTTCTTTTGCTACACCTCATCTGTTCATTCACCCTTGAAAGCAGCAAAATCTCCTTGCACTTACATAAGTACCATTCCTTTTAATTCACTGATTTTTCTTTTCACATAATCTGCCATTCATTTGTTTTGTTAATTGCTTGTTTTATTAAAAAATATTTAAAAAAACAAAACAAAAACCAAAAAGCAGACAAAACTTTCCTTAAAATACTTACAATAAATAAAATACTTACCTCACAATGGTTTATTTGAAATACTGGATAAGCTTCATTTTGCATTTTATGTTATCCAGAACACAAGTAGATTACTGCCTTGTAAAACAGCATCATAATACCATTCTTGCTTCATTAGAGATGCACATGGATTCTAATATCCCCTGCGTTATGATGTTCTTTATGTAAAAAGTCCATGTTACCTGCAACTGGAGTGTGTAACTCCAGAAGCTTATTTCATCTTAAGCCACTCCCGAAGATGTTCTGTTTTGATTTTCGGTATTTTGTTTTAATACATCTTTGTTGTAAATACGTTTTTAAAAGTATTTTTCTTTCCATTTGCAATAACAATCGGATATGTGATACACGATACATGATTATGTTAACATTGATATCAGAGCATGCAAAAAATGCTGACATTAAGTGTATCTGATACAACATCCTGATGAGTCAAGTAATTTTAAAAGGTGTAATTTATTCTATAAATTCATTACACAGAGAACAGTGCCAGAGGCTTTCCAAGACATTATGGCATTATTCTCCTGTGACAACAGCTCCAGTACTAGCATTACCATTAGAATAGGAAAATATAAAACAGAAATATTGAGAGTTTTTGGCTGACATCTGATCTTTTTGTTTAAGAAATCCCAGAAGTATTCAGTAAAGAGGGGAATTTTACCATTCTCTGTAGAGAATGTAAATTACTAGACTTGAAAATAGCATGAACTATCAGTCATACTAATAAATAGAGATAGACAAAGGTTTAAAAATCAGCACAAGCACTTTGGAAATTAATCCCATCTCTTTCCTCCTTCTAGTTTTACAAAAAATCCTAATGAAGGTTATGAAAATTGTGTTACACAGAAGAACAATTTAGCCTTTTTTATCTGAAACATTCATGAATCAAAATGAATCATGGAATTTCTGGACTGGGAGACAAAAACACTGTAAGTAATGCAAAAATGCGTTTTCTTTTCCATTTTTAGTAATTCAACTAGGATTAAATAGTGCCAGGCATAATAATGTGATTCAGAATTCAAGTTTCAGTTCCATCCAAGAGCATTGGCCACAGTCAGAGTTTTCTTGCATTAGTTTCTTTTCTAAGTGCAAATATTTCTGCACATTTGAATTTCTGCATTTGATACAATCTAGTATAAATGAAGGAGAATAGAGGCTAGATCACCATCATTTTTTAATTTCTCTATTAGGAAGTATATTTGCAGCACCCTTAGGGTGACACAAGGAAGAACCTTTGTCTTTTATGTTCTTCCTATTTCAAATCTTCTGTCTTTTGGGAGATTTTGGCCAAATCTTTAATACTACTTAAATACAGTTTTTCTCTTCATTCATTAAATCATGTCTATAGGTACTTAGGGGCTTTTAATTATGCAGATTATTCTGTTGACATATATGCACACTAATGAAATTTACTAAATACACAGCAAATCATTATACAGAATATTCTTCGCAATAGTTTTAGCATTCACATCCATATTGAGAACTTTGAATCCTGTTAATTTATATTAATTATACTATATTAATTATATTATAATTAATTATATTACAGTGATTTGTTAGTGAATTAATAAAGGAAGGATTCTAAAAATAAGTTTTCCTGTAGTATTTAATGAGACTAACACAAAGATATTTGTGTTATAAATTGCATTGCTCCGCTTTTAAAATACAGTTTGCCCAGAAGTTTGAATTCTGGAAAGAAAGTCTCTTTCTTTTTCTGTTGCTTATGGTGTTTAGCATGTTTCTATATTCAGAAGCACTTATCAATCAGAGGTTGGTGGAGCTAGATCAGTCTTCAAAAACTTAAAACACACCTATAAAATAACCACACAGTGAGAGTGAACATCTCAAAATAATTAAGACTTGAAATGAGGTTTGATCTGAATCTTAGTAGTTGTAGAGTGGAATGTTTAAAAAATAAATTCTAAAAGACGGTTTTAAACTTGTTTACATGTTGCCTGAATCAGAAAAAGGAAAGTGAAATACCAAACAAATTGCTAACATTCATGAGCTGAAACTTGCTTTTAATGCCTAGCAAGAGAAACAATCTAGGGTCTTAAAAACAGAGAAAACTGTAGGTTTTATTTAACTTTTCTTACTGGAGTTCAGGCCAAAATGACTGAGTAAAAAAAAAAAAAGCTTATTTAATGGAATTCAGGGGTTATTATTTTGTTTAGAGGCAATTTAACATGCAAAAATATTTGCTGAATACATTAGTCCCTTAATTTTTGTTGCCATTCCTCAGGTACACTAATGAAGATGGGCCAGTTGCATAGACAACCAAATACTGAAGAGAATATATTCTACTATGTTTATGAAATATTAAAAAAAACCTGTTTTATTAATATCTATAATCAATATATAAGGAAGACTACTTCTGAATACAACCTTAGAAATATTGAATTCCACAATAGTTTGGGGTTTTACACTTTTTCTTTTTTTCTGGAATGAATTCTTCCAGTGAATCATATTAATCACTTTGTGCAATCTCGCTTCCAGTTAAAATTTTCCAGTGTTAAGAAACTTACTAAATTTGAAATATGCTTTACGTCTTCTTATTAGGTTTGGACAACTTTTTCATGTTGTCTTGTTTTTATTTTCTTTCTCCTTCTTCACCTTGTCTACTTCTATTGGCTCAGCATCAGTCTGCCTAAATTCCAGAACAGCTGTCCCTTGTCTTGTCACTGATAGGTCCCTGAAGGTCCCCATGTATGATGGGAGAGGAAGCCTTTACTCAAAGCTCAGTGCAAAAATGATCCTGTCCTTCCAGCATTCTCAACTACTCCCCAAAAGAACCATAAAAAGTCCTGTAAAGTTTAATCATTCATAGGCATATGTTCTACAATGCGGTCTGAATGAGAATGAATCAGCAAGTGCAGCAGAACTGGATTAAAAAATGAACAGCCACACAAACAAAACATATAAGAGTTTCCAGATAAAAAATTCCAAATCCATTCTGGGCAGGAAAAGAAAAAAAAAAACATGAAAGAAGATACTGGTCTCAGTTTCCCTGTGTGGATTGTTGAATGTGTGATGACAGACAGGCAGAAATGCAAAAGATACATGCAAAAATCAAAAGTTATGAAAAAAATTAGATCCATTATGAACTGAGAGTTTTCAATTATTTATCCTGTCTGCACTAAAGAAGTGAGTACACATTACTAAAGATGGAACTTGAGAATCAGGTTTATCCAGGATAGAGTTGTGGCTATGTGTAGTATTAAGAATAGATTGTGGAATACTCATTAGTTGATGTCCAGCCCTCTTGACAGGTTTTGCTAAACCAATTGACAGGTGTGAATGTCCATGGATATCCAATGTGAACTGATCTATGTAATAAAGGAAGCTATAGACTACAAACCACAACTCTTGACATCCTTATTACAAGAAAAGGATGATACAATTTGGGAGTCAGGATGCAGAAACTCATGAAACTGTACTAGTAAGAACATATAATACTTTTAAGCACACGTAACCAAAAAAACAAGGTTGAAATTGAGGCCTTCTTTCCATGAGACAAAATAGGGCAGGGAATAATAAACAGAGACCTATTCTTTTTCAATAGAAGTCTTCTATCCCTGTACATATCAGGTGACAAGCTATTTAGGGAGCTACTTGGCAGAATGAAGTACTATAAATATGAAAAAAATAATACTTCTACAATGGCCAGACTCTAAGGAACTTATTCTTCAGTGCTAGGAAAGATGTTAGCATCCAGTGCAAAGTAGGTTATTGCTTGTAAGGGAATTGGAAGTCATCACAACACAATTTAGATGTGACATCATGAGAAGGATACACGCTATACATGCCAGGAATGAAGGCATAAGAAATATGCCAACAATATGCTAGTTACATGAACTGGGTGTCCAAGAGAGAATGTATGTGGGGAAGGATAGCGACAGAAAGCACTTTACATCCCCAGAGATGTCAGTGAAATCCTATTAAAAATCTGTAAGAAATTTAGGTCTGGTTATTTAATTTCACATTGATCTTTTATGCGAGGAACTACATACTACATACATCATCATTTTTTTTATAATAATGTGGTAAAATAGTCCCTAAGAAGGCCTCACTGAAACCCTAGTTTGTTTTATATAGAAAGCAGTTCTGCTCTTTTAAAGTAGCACTATTGAACAGTTTCAACCAAACAATGCAAAGTGACTTCTTGGGGATCATAGTGCAGCCCATTGCAGGAGTCACACAACTGGAAAAATTGTGTGCTTCTTGTCCACGGAGATAAATCTCCTAAAACTGACAAGGAAAATGGTAGTCAAGGGGCAGAAACAACTGAGATAATGTCAAGCAAAAGAAGTTGCTGTAACAGAAGAGACAAAGGTTTCTCTATGCAAGAAAAACATGTGCAGATCTAACTACCAAAAAGGCCACACAGGAGAGCAGTCGTATTTATAATGGATGACACATTGAATTTATTAACCACAGGCTAGGGATAACAACAAAAAAGGAACAGAGAAGGGAAGCACGGCGACAAAGACCGACTGAAGGAGTAAGAATACACTTGAGAAGGCAAGAACAGTAAGTCCAGGACCACAGCAGTTTAGACCACATTCATTAACTGACCTCATATAGGTAAAATAGCAGGAATAGTCAGGGAAATACAGAAGCCATACACAAGAAAGTCCAAGAAAATTGTGTACAGAAAAAATGAAAATTTCCTTATTCCAACAGTGAAAATACAAACAAAAATACAAACAAAAATTACAAAATTACAAACAGCAAAAAAGAAACAATAATTACAAAATTATAAAAAACAAAAATACAACATAGCAGGAGTAAAACCTGAAAAAGGTTTCCTTTACTTTTTTGAAAAATTGTTTTATACTATTTGCTCTGCAGCTTTCAAGTCCCTAGCAATGGAAAGATCCAGCAGGAATTCAGGCAGGAGTCCAGCTGAACTTTGACTTCAAATTCAAGAAAAAGGTTCAAAGGAACTACAGGGTAATAAACCTCAATCCCAAGGAATGTGGTGGAACAGCTAATCACGGAAGCCATTCTGAGATACATAAAGGACAAAAAAGATATCAAAGACTAGAGAGCATGGATTTACCAAGGGTAAGTCCTGCTTGACTAACTTCATAACATTCTGTTATGACTGGCTTTGTAGTTGAGGTGAGAGCAGCTAATATTTTCTGCTAGATTACAGTGAGGTTTTCAACATGGTCTTCCATAACATTTTCTTAGACAGCCTGATGAAGTGTGGTCTATATGAGCACTGGTAGGATCTAGGTCTCTTTTCAGTAGTATCCATGAAAGGACAAGATGCAAGGGTCACAAACTGAAATATAAGAGGTTTTGCCTCAGTGTAGAGCAAAACAACGAGCATGACCAAACACTGGCATTATTTCTTCAGAGAACCTGAGGAGTCCTTGGAAATACTCAGAAGCTGTCTGGACTTGGTGTTGGACAAACAGACTCTGAGTGACCATGTTTGAGCAGAAACATTGGGTAGAACTTCAGAAGTAATTTCTAACATCTTCCAAATAGTTATTCATGCAGAGGTTTGAAGGAAATTATTTAGACCTGAAGAATTTGCAGCTTCCAGTAAGTCACTTCACTGGAGAGCCTTAGTAACAGATCAGAACAGGCTAGCAATAAGAGTTAGACCTCCTTGCAAGGTTCCATTCTTCAAAGTTCTATTCCCAAAGTACTACCCCTTGGTATCACAAAATAAAAAGAAGTAAAGAAGACAACTTTAAAAGAATTTAAAAGTTACCTAAAATTTTGAAAATTTTCATGGAAGAGAGAGGAATGGAATTCAGAGGAGAAGCCTTTGGGGATGATCATATATAACAATTCAGTCTGAATGCTATCTGCAGCATCTCTAGAAATACTTTAATAAGGAAACTTGTTTTGGAAACATAAAGACACTTCCTTTTATTATGAAAGTGACAAGATACATTAAAACAAGCTGGGCTGTAGACAGGTGTGACACTGTGGGGAGTCATTAAATAAAGCAAACCCAGTATATGACACCTGGCAGCCCTGAGAATGCCTGCTATCTTTTCACAGCAGAAGAGAGAGTGGTAGAGAAAACCCAAACCTGTTTCATCGCTTAACATTTGGTTTTCAGGGTAAGAGAATAAAGCAGAAAAAGAACTTCTAAGTGATTTTGCCATTACAGCTATTATTAACAATAATATTAATAATAATCATCATCATCATCATCAATAATTAAATTTTGTATCAATATTTATTGATCTCTATAGGAAAGTAATTGTTTGGAAGTCTGTAAATAGGTCTGTCTGTAGACTGTCAGTATACTATATGCCTGTATGAAATGGTTTTACAAATAGCAACCACTTATGGGAAAGAAATGAGAGTCTTTCTTGGATTAAATTAGCGCTTCACTTTTGGGCAGTTTGACTTAATTTTATGAGATTAATTACAGGTTTAGCGCTTAGCTTTTTATGTTCTTTTTCCTCATTGTTTTGTTTTGTTTTGTTTTTTAATAGACAGATATATCTATCATGTTTAAACTATAAAGCAGATATAAGGTATTTATAAAGCAGATACTGCTTTTCCTAGTTTGTTTTCATGGTTTGTTTGTTTTCTGTTTTGAAGGGACAAGAGGAAATGGCCCTAACTTGCAGCAGGGGAGGTTCAGCTTAATTATTAGAAAATACTTTTTCACTGAAGAAGTGTTTAGACATTGGAGTAAGTTACCGAGTGGTGATGCAACTGTCTCTGGAAATAATCACGAGGCATCTGGATGTGGCACTTAGGGGTATGATTTAGGGGTGATTATGGTGGTGCTGGGCTAACATTTGGACTAGATGGTCTTAAATTACACTTACAACCTTAATGATTCTGTGGTTCTGTGAAACTGCTGAAGTTCATTTTGTCATACTTTTTACACAAAACTCATGTTATAAAATCTCATCACACCAACGTAAGCCATTTGATTAAAACTTATTTATAATTGCTAATTTTTTAAAATAAGCTGGTAGTGTAGCCAAATGTAATTTTTAGAAACAGACAAAAGACAGATTAAAATATTGCCAGTAGTACAAAAAAAATGCTTTCTTTAGTATATTTTAATAATTCTTTTATTATTAGCAATGCTTCCACGGTGTCAAGGATTTCTCTCTTTCCCAATTTGCTCTCTTTATTCCCACAGTGAATGAGGTTGGATTTGAAGAAGAGATTCAAAGGGAGCTGTAGCTGAGACAACTGATCCACATTTGCCACATGGAAAAGAATTAAACCTCAGGTACAGGAGGAGGAGGATGTCCCTGGTTAGGAACAAGGAGGATGTCCATGGTTGTTGCACTCTTCTTGTGAAATAATTATTATACATGGTCACACCCTGCTTCCCTGCAAGTGGCTAAACCTATCCCTGCAATGGGAAGTAGTGACTGAATTCCACTTTCTGCCTTGCTTGCATGTGCAGGTTTTGCTTTACCTATTAAATTTTCACCATCTCAATCCCTAAGTATCCTCACCTTCGGTTTTCTCCCTTTTCCTCAGACAGGGGAAACAGGGGTTCTCAAACGTATATTGGGTTTGCATGAAAATTTTTGCTTGTAGGAAGGTCACATGATAGGTTCTGTGAGATGATGAGAGAAGCTTTCCATGTGTCTGACAGTGCCAATGCCTGCCAGCGCCAAGATGGACCCACCTCTGGTCAAGGTTGAGCCTATGGGAAATAGTGATAGCACCTCTGAGATAGTATATTTAAGAAGGGAGGAAAAAGTTGACCAAGACTTGCAGCCAGAGAAGTGAGGAGTAAGAATATCTGAGAGAAACAGCTCTGCAGATACCAACGGCAGTGCAGAAGGGAAGAAGGTGCTCCAGGCACAGAAGAGAATTCCCTGCAGCCTGTGGTGAAGACCATGGTGAGGCACCTTGCCCCTCTACAGCCCATGCAGTCTCATAGTGGAGCACGGATCCACCTTCAGCCCACAAAGGTCCCTGTACCAGAGCAGGTGGATGTGCCTGAAGGGGGCTGTGACCCCAGAGCAGGCTCTGGGCAGGACTGCTCTAGGCACTGCCCCCATGGAGAAAGGAGCCCATGCTGGAGCAAGTTTTCTGACAGGAATTGTGACTCAGGACCCACACTGGAACAGGCTTTCCTGAAGGACTTCACCCTATGAAAGGGAAGGCGCTGTTCCTGAAGGACTGCACCCCTTGCTGAAGCAGTTCTTGCAGCCCATGGGAAGGATTCATATTTAGGAAGTTCATGGAGGACTGTCTTCTGTGAGAGAGACCCTACACTGGAGAAGGGGAAGGCTTTGAGGAGGAATGAGACAGAGACAATGTTTGATGAACTGACTACAACTCATATTCCCCATCCTCCTGTATTGCTGTTGGAGAGGAAAAAACTAATTTCGGAGCAAGGTTGAGCCCAAGAAGAAGGATGAGATGCATAAAAGATATTATAAGAGTTGTTTTATGTTCTCATTATTCTACTCTGATTTGATTATTAATAAATTCAATTAATTTTCCCAGCTTGGGTCTATTATGCTATGACAGTAAATGGTGAATGATCTCTCCCTCACCTTAGTTCAGCCTTTTGTCATAATTTCTCTCCCCTCTCCAGCCAAGGAGGGGAGTGCTAGAGCTGATTTGGTGAGCACCTTCTGTCCAGCCAGAATAAATCCACCACATAGAAACTGTCTGATTGTAGGCCAGGTCAACCCACCACAGGGGCTTTCGTGCTCTTGCTGCTTGTCTACTTGACAGTTCATGCTGTTTCTGTCTCCCTCTGCATTTGCTAGTCCCTGCTCAGTGATGTTTAAATTGGTGATATAGATACACCAAGTAATTAACAGTCTTTAACACTCATATTCTAAATAAGTTTTAACATACCAATGGCATAAATTTAGCAGAAGTGTAATGGCCCATGATGAGATCTACTGCTTAATCAAAACCTACACACTCTCAGTTTAAAGCCATGGCCCTTTTTCCTATATATACATATATATTCCTATGCAGAGTTTCTCAGTTCACTTGTAGAACTCTTCATGTACTGGAAGGTGCTGTAAGGTTTTCCCAATGCCTTCTCATCACCAGGCTGAACAGCCACAATTCTCTCAGCCTGTCTTCACAGCAGAAGTGATCTCTGATGAGCTCCTTGGGCTTTCTCTGGACTCTCTCTAAGATGTCCATGTTTCTTCTATGTTGGACCCAGAGCTGGACTTAGTAACCCAGCTGGGGTTTCACAAAAGCAGAGTAGAAGGGGCAAATCACCTCTCTCAGCTTGCTTTTGATGCAGTCCAGACTGTAGTTGGCTCTCTGAGCTGTGAGTGCACATTCTGGGTAATATGGAGCCTCTCAGCAACCAGCATCCCCAAGTCTTTTCCCTCTCGCTCAGTTCTCTTCCCAGTCTGTGTTGTTCATACCTGTGCTTTGGATTGCCCCGACCCAGCTGCAGCATCTTGCAGTTGGCCTTGTTGAACTTTATGAGGTTCACACTGGTCCATCCCTCAAGCCTATCCAGGTCCCTATGGATGGCAGCCCTGCCCTCCAGTGTGTTGACTGCACTGCAGAGCTCTGAACTGAAGTGTTAACATGCAACATGCCAAACGCTCTTCCAGTATCACAGATAAAGCTGCCAAGGGCGCATTCAGGCTTATCATCCATGCAGCTGATAAAGCTGCAACTTGCTGCTTTACAAAGCTAACTTGCTGAGGATGCATTCAATCCTACCGTCCATGTCAATGAAAAAATGTTGATCAAAGATGTTAAAGATTTAATGGGACATATCTTAAATATATCTTAAATATACATCGGTACTTTCCATTTTATGAATAGACTTCTGGGCAGGGTACAGAGAACAAAACTACTCACATTAATTGTTTCCTATGAGTTCAGATACATTATTAAACCATCAAGAAGAATTTGTTGATAGTTGGACATCATTCACTAAAGCTCCAGGAAACTGATTTTCTTAGGTTATCCTATTCACAAAGCTACTTTGTTGATTTTCTGTCATTTTGGTTGTCAGGGGTTTTTGTTGTTTAGTTGGAGTTTTTACCTTTCTTAACTGCTGCTGAAAATGAACGCAAGACTTCATTGGGATTTTTATAGTGATATTTTGTTCTCTTTTCAGAGGAAGTTCACACAGTTTTTTTATTCCTGGACTTTGATGTAGATTTTTAAAGCACTAATAAAATTTTTCTATCTATATGTTTTATTGCCTCTCTTTGCCCCTTTTCACATCTAAATCATGAAAAGCAAGTCCTGCACTTGAGTTCTTGTGCATTTTTCAAAAAACATTTTTATTGGTAATTAATCTTTTTTCTTAATCTTTTCATGCTCACTGTGTGAATATGTGACCAATGCCTCACTTATTACGGAATTTAATCTCCTGACTATTTGGCTTCATCTGCACTACTTAGAAGAACTTCTTATATTTCAGTATTCTAAAACAAAAACTAACGACTCTGGAGGCATGAAAACGGACAAAAAGAGGTAAAAATCATCCTTTGATTTTCCAGATAAAAAAAAGAAAGAACATGATTTGAGGACAGTCACCAACAGGGAGCAACAAATAAGAATCTACCAAGGAAGTAGAGGTTACCAGATTTCATGAGACAGAAGAAATTTATCTGAAAGTGCTGAAAGAACAGTGCAAGACCAAACTGTTTTACAGAAATCTTACAAAATGTCATTGTGATTGAGAGAGATATCTGACAAATTGAAGGAAATTATTCTGCTTGTACCCTTGGTTTATTTAGGTAGCTAAAGTCCAGTCAGTCTTACTTTTCTACTGAAAAAGATCATGGGAAATAACATATTTCAAAAAATATGCAAGACTTGATGCTAATTAGAAAGAGTAGAACTGCAATCACACTTAATCAGAATTGCATGCCTGCTATGATTAAATGTCCAGCTTCATTAACAAGCATATGCAATATACCTTTATTAATGGTACTAACACTATTCCCCACAGCACTCAGTTTTGGAAGCACAGGGGGTATGGGCTGGATTTTTACCTGTACTGAAAATTGTCTGGACCTTTAATCTAAAAGGCAATTAATCAGTGGCTTGAAAGTCATTATCAAACTAAGTGCCTTGGCACTGGGGCTTATATTGTGCATTTACTTTATCAACTTCATGGATGATAAGCCTGAATGTGCCCTCAGCAACTTTACCTATGATACTAGTTCAGGAGCAGTGTTTGGCAGGTTGAATGTTAGCACTTCAGTTCACAGAGATCTGGAATACCTTGAGGACCAAACCCAAGTTAAAGTCCATAACATTTCTGATGTTGCAAGAGGGAGAAAACAAATCTCCAGATTAGGCTTATACTTGAGGGTAGGGAAATGTTTGCCCAAGTCCTGTTGAAAAAGACCAGTGGATCCTGTGGGTGCTGAATTCTGCACAAGTCCCCAGAGTGGTTTTGTAATGAGTAAAGAGAAAGACAAACCTACCTACTCTAAGAGGGCTGTGGCCAACAGATTTATGGAAATTGCAGTTCTCCCTATGCAGAAGGGTCTAACATGGAGCTTTTTGCCCAGTTTTGCACACCATGCACATCTTAATGCACCCCAATATCAATGTTCAGTAGAAGCTACAAAGGTCAAAGGCGGTTTAGAATAAAATGGACTAGTTTAACCCGTGAAGAAGAAAACATCAGATCTCCAAACAATTGTGAGAATGTTGTTAAGGCAATGGAATAGAACTGTTCTAGATAGTGGTAGGTGATAGAAAAGGCACTGTGGCCACAAATTTTGTCTTGCAAAGTTTCGTCTGGATATTATGGTGAAAAAAATTTCATGAGGATGGTAATGCAGCACTTGAAGGGAGTACTGAGAAAACTATGCAATCCCAGTCCTTGGAGGCCTTCAGGAGAAAGACTTCTACAATATTAAAGTTTAAATCAGTGAAAATCTGTATTTGCTTTCATTCTATTTCTAAAAACTTGATTTAATGCTTGGTTAAAATATGTAGTTTCACTTAATCTTCAAAACTTCTGAAAAATCATGGAAATGCCTCTTGTCAAGTTCCAAGTACATGTGATGCATATCACCCTACCCAGTTAACATGAAACAAATAGAATAGTGCTATTTATAGGCTGATATTGTTCATCCAACACATTGAAACTCCTGTTTCTTTATGAAAAGAAAAGGCCCAGATGGAAGAAATTATTTCTCAAGCAGACTACAAAAATTTGCAGTATATTCTTCTTGAATTTTAATTTTAAAAATAAAGTCTTTACTTTAGGAAATTCTACTATTTTTCAAAATACAATATTTGATAGTGCAACTGCATATTTTATGAAAAAAAAAAAAGTAAAACTTTTAAACGTTACCACCCCTGATACTGTTTAATTTAGTCATGGTCACCTTCTACATATTCTACAAAGACTTTTGCTGTGACTTCCCTAAGACTGACAAATGAGCTTGCAAACATGTATGCCACATATTGAAATAATGTTACTTCTCTAAAGCCGAGAGCTGGGACAAGAGCAAAATTTTTGCACTGGAAGCTTTTTCTGGCTACCTTTCTGAAATTTTCCATACAGTAACAAATACCCCACATAGCAAACATATAGAGATGTCAGAGATGACGGCACTACCACTTCATTATATTAAGCACAATTTTATCTGTTTGCCTGTTTTGCTTCAAAGTTTCTCTTGATTTGTAGGACTGAAGATAAATTAGTTGCAAATAGATAAGTATTTTCTGTGTCAAAGACACATCAAAAGAACCAACACTTGTCACATGTAAATAGCGAAATAAAAATACCTTTGGGAATACTATGTAAAGACATTGGTATGAAAGTGTATTTAAACAGAACATTGGCCTGTTGGTATTGCCCAATATAACAATGAATTTACATAAAACTACCATCAGTCTTGTCACATTTAATTCAGTCCAAGACCAAATAAAGAGATATTTTTCTATTGAAATCTAAATTATAAATTACACCAGAATTAGGGTGCCTGTTCCAGTACTTTATCCTTCATGTCTCTACATAAATTAGAAGATTGGTTTGTTGTAGGTTTGGGATTTTTAAAAATTATGTGAAGTTTTCAGAAATTCTGGTTAATGTTTCCAGAAATTCTGGTTAGTGTTCATAGTGTTTAAATTCCCGTGGAATGTGGAGCTGGTAGATTAGCAATTTAAATTCATATATTGTAGTCCTACTGTCCCAGGAGGGGATAGTTTACCTTGTTTCTTTAAAGAGTATATACTGACATATTTTCATTATTAGATCAAAGGAGTGGTGCATTGCACAAAGCCAGTTGCGAATGGAATATCAAAATTGGCTGGAGTATACGTGTTTTAATCAATTATAATTCTGATTTTTGGAAATCAATAGAGGAAATGAAAAAAAAAAAGAGACACAGTACTGAAATTAACAAAGTTATGAAATTTTACTTAAAGAATGTTTATATATATACAGTTGACTGGAATGAGCAAAACTGATTTTGTAATTAGAATTCCTTCTGAAAAGGTCTACCCCATATTTAGATCACTTTTCAAAAACAATCTGTAACTCATCATTTGCAGTCTATTGAGAGATGCCATACGCTTATATTGTTATCTCTCGTTCAAGTATGTATGATTCATATCTAAGGGAAGGAAGGAAGGAAGGAAGGAAGGAAGGAAGGAAGGAAGGAAGGAAGGAAGGAAGGAAGGAAGGAAGGAAGGAAGGAAGGAAGGAAGGAAGGAAGGAAGGAAGGAAGGAAGGAAGGAAGGAAGGAAGGAAGGAAGGAAGGAAGGAAGGAAGAAAGAAAGAAAGAAAGAAAGAAAGAAAGAAAGAAAGAAAGAAAGAAAGAAAGAAAGAAAGAAAGAAAGAAAGAAAGAAAGAAAGAAAGAAAGAAAGAAAGAAAGAAAGAAAGAAAGAAAGAAAGAAAGAAAGAAAGAAAGAAAGAAAGAAAGAAAGAAAGAAAGAAAGAAAGAAAGAAAGAAGATTCCAGCCTTCCTAAATTATTAGTCTAGTTTTTATTTAAGACTGGTGAAAAAGTCCTTTTGAACTGATTGAGTCTGTGGATTTCTTTATTTTGGGTAATGTGATAACATAGTCAATTGGGGGCAGCTAATTTGGTTAATGCTCATTATTATTGTCATAGGCTGTGACACATCACATAAGCTCTTTATTAGTAAGCAGCAAGAAACAAATTCGTGAGATCAGCCACTGTCAATAGGAGTTAATCAGTTTCAGTATATTCACAAGCTAACCATTCTCTTCCTTTAGAACATAATCTCAGAGAAATAATTTATGTGGGATCATACTCAGGAAAGGAATACTTTAAATGGGTGTCTTAATTCCACTGGTTATAATAGTGTACAGATTAAATGAGATTATTATTTCATTATATTATTATATTATTATAACCCACAGAAGAGACTTTTTCACCTCTCCTAGAGATAAAACACTGAAATCTGATGTGAATTGGGAAAACAAAACTTAAAAAACCTCAGTTTACAGTTGTCTACTTTTATTGTTTCATGGCTATCAAACTAATTCCATAGTGAATAACTTTATAAAAATTATAAAAGTGATGCAATTTTTTACCACAGAATGGTATTTTTATTGTTATGGATTACATGTTGCCATCATAGGAAGAGAATGCACCCAACTAAAGGAGGCAGTTCAAAATATATTTTATTATATATACATGTGTTAGCCAAGGCTGAGTCCTGTGGCCTAAGTAGAAGGATGATTCCAGTAGAAAGGGGAAAAAACAAAAAAGAAACTGAACTGGCAAAATATTAGCAATGCCTGTATTTGATCTAAGTAACAAGCAGGGATTGCATAAGCAATATTTATTTAATTGCCTGGTTAATAAAAAAAGAAAAAGAAAATGAAAAAAGAAAAAAAAAACAACCTTTTCTGAAAATCATCTATCAAATCCATTTCCAGATATTTTTATACATTAAATCAACTTTTTCTAATTGAGTACCATTAGCAAAACTTCAATCCACACATTTTTGTCTATATTGTTCCCACACAGAGAGATAAGAGAAAAATTCTATCTTATTCTGAGGAGGAGGAGGAAGAGAATGGGTAGTGCAGCAATAGGATGATATGCATGTGGTAAGGTGTGTGGTGGCACCCATTTCTATATAAAGACAAGGCAGTTTCTAATGAATGTAATTTGTGTGAAGAAGGAAAAATACAGTTCACCTTCACCAATTTACTGTGCAACGGATTTCTGGCTGTAGTTTACCAATTTTCAAACAGCAAGTGCACAAAAATAAGTAAATTATGGTTTCACGTTTCATTAAAGATTTATGTTGTCATTGTGCATGTGCATTGTGACTAACTATCCAAAACAACCTTGAAAGATTTGTAAACCACAAACAAGATCGAATGAAACTCAAGAAAGAGAAAAAAGTTCCCTCTAAGGAAAAAAACTGGGCACATTTCAAAAAAACCTTGATTATACAAAAAAGGACAGTGCATAAATTAAAGACCCCCCCAGAGGCAGCTTCAACTTGTAGCCAAAATCAAGTTTTGCTGCTTTACTCTGTTGGCTAGTTTCTAATTGCACACTGCAATGAAAATCGTTTATAACTAGAAAGGTCCCATAACAACATGGCAAAGGCATAGAGGCTGAAACAGAATATTAGAGAAACTTACCCTGTGGGTGATCACTTGTTACTGAGGAAGATAATAACTGCTCAGCTACTCTGAAATAATTTAGTCATAAAAGAATGTTCATTAAAATAACGTTAAAGAGTGTTTTCAATGTGGTGTGCAGGGACTTAGCTGCGTGATTTTTTTCAATATTAATGGGACTTGCGTGGCTAAACCCACACACACAGTGATGAAAATCTGCACTTATAGTTTTAACAAAAATCCATAAAAGGAAACAAATTCAGGTGAAGGCTTAATTCTGTTTTGCCATGTTATTGCTAATAATACAGTATGTACAATTAGTACATAACAATTCTAATAAAAATGTGGCTACACCTAAGCTCTTAATGAAAGAAGGTAAGGAGAGAAGGAAAAGCTTACCTCTGTAGCAAAGCACAGATTAAACAGAGAGGACAAATATTGATGGTAATATATAATTCTTCAATGTGCATTGTTTTTGTAATAGGCTGCAGCACAAATGTGTTGGTGAGGTACAAAATAGTTTTATTGCATGTTTCAAATTAGAGGGAGTTAAAAATATCAATGAAAAAGAGAACTTGTATTGTTTAGTAGAAAAAGCCCTTCTGATTGGACAGAAATAGAAATGCCTTCCTTTAATGGCAATTTACATGTAACTCTTGGAGCCTATATGTCTCATAAAACACGGGCCAATGATGAAGCCAGTAGCCAGTTTGCTGTTATTCTTCTCAGCTATTCTACCCTAGACTGGCATCAATATGACTAATTGGGCTGATGTAAAATAGACTTCTGATAAAACAGCTAGAAAATGATTTGATCTTTTTTGCAAATGCCGGCAGTGACAACAAGGAACCATATCTGAACTTCACCCAGACCAATAGCATGCAGACTGGAAAACAGGGAGATGATAAAAGAGCAGGTCCTATTAAGACAAATTTTTAGTCAGTTTTTACTGGTAACTGGTACTTTCATCTTCATCGTGAATATCAAGGATATTTTTTCTCCACTTTTATTATATCTTGTGTTTCATATTTTGTTTTGTGAGCAGAGATTTGTGGGTTTTTTGAGTGAATGTGAGAAAGACTGTGGTGAGAATTAAACATTTCAGTAAATGCCAATTATTTATAACAAGAATGCCCTAAGACAGTATTTGACTCCAGTTTTATCATATGAAGGACCTTAGATTGGAGCCACTGAAATTTTGAAACATGAAAATGACAAAGCAAAGGATTTTCTCTTATAATCACACTTGTAAGAACCCCTCTTACCAGGAGGCAGTAATATGAAGAGGAAACTCAGCATATAAAGCTTTTATTATACCTTTTATTTTTGAAAGAATGTTATGAGAGCTTAGCATTGCTTTTAAATGATTGACACAATAAGCGTTCCATTTTAATTGGCACTTCTGTGATTTATCACTATATCATGTTGGGAACACTGCATTAGGCCGTTTGTAAGTGAATAGCAGGCTACTGTACATCTGACAATACTTGAAGACTTCTATTGAAGGCACCTATTAAAAAGAGACACCTACTAAGAGAGTTCACATCCCATTCTTTCTAACTACTGAATTGTACTGAATTGTATCCTTCCCTCCTGAGCAGAAATATAATTCTTGCCATCCTAGCTATCACACTGCCATGTTTTCCTGTTTTGTGATGGCATGAACAATATGATTTCAGTTTCTAAACTGAGAACACCAGGAAGTTTAATTCCACTGAAAGTAATTTTCTTGATCATCTCATCTTCTTATTTCCTCTCTAATCAGAACAGCGTTCTCAGTCCTCACCAGTTCCATAACGCTTGAAGTAAGTAAGAAATTATATCAAAACTGGGGTGTAGATCAAGGGTGGAGTTTCCTTGTGCCGAGGTTTGGAAAGCAGCTGCTGCTGCTACTACCCTGTCATGGCTCTCATACTGAACAAATTTTCATCTAAAAGATGTTCAGTCAGACCCTGAGGCTGCCACAACAAAATATTGCCTCTAGACATTGGTTCAAACCCCTAGGGCCCTTTGTTTCTTAGTGCTGTTTTCTATCCAGCATTCAAATGTTAGACTGATGATCCTCAGCAGCATCTGCATGACTCCATTTGAGAGAGCTGCATTGTTCAAAACCTTTCTAATCTGCCTCAGAAAGCACTATTTCAGGATCTTGATTCTAATTTTAGAAAAGCAATCTTGACATATTGTGATACATGTAGACTTACCTTAGTATTTTGATCTGGCCCAAATGATTTCTTTTCAACTCCTACATTGCATATTGCATTTTTTGCATTGGCATCTGTTACTCTATGCACCATCTGTCTTTATCGACACTTAGGTACACAGATGTGCTGTCGCTGTGCAAAATGTTAGAGATAAGTTTAACCTTCCCTTCCCCTAAAAATTCTCACAATAACAATAATACCTTGTCAAGAGACAATATTTGCTCTTATTTATTTCAAGTGGGCTTTTGTAAGCTTTTCTTGTTCTAAAAGGTGAGATTTACATGAAAGAAAACCCCACCAAACTTATTATGGTAATGCTATCACCTGAGTTCAAGTTTATTTTTCATTGTTCTATTAAAATATTCTATTTTATTATATAAAACTATTCGTTTTAGTGCCAGTAGGTTATTCTTCCCAGAATCAGAGTTAAAAAAATACAAAAACCAAAAACCACTCTAATGGAGACTTGCCAAAAAAAGTAATATAATAGTGCCTTAGAATGGATGCAGGTTACTGCAGTGCAAACTTATTTCTCATCTTTGTGTATAGATTTATGTATGCATACATTCAATATTTAGAAAGATGAAATTGAAGGAAAGTTTATCATAAATAAATGGCCACGAATTATGTCAGAGAAATAGGAAGATCCCTTATATGTTATCTCTGTGTGTACATAACTTAGTAGAATACCCATGATACCATGACATAGGGATACTATATGCAGTCTCCTTGTCACACTTACTTTTCAAACTCAAGTTGCCTTAAAGCAAAGCCAGTATGCAACTCTTTAAACAAAAGGCATGGGTATTCAAATTTATTTTAAACTATTGTAAACAATTAAATACTGTTTAGATTCTTGGAGAGCCTGACCTCTGATATTCTTATTATATAAATGAAGAAGATTGAGATGGACACTTAATATAAATCATAATATGTTTTAATTTTATATATAAATATATATATAAATATAAATATAAATATAAATAACTTTCCTGGTTAGAACTAATGAGTAAAATTTCACAGAGATTATTTCGTTCAGATTTATGACATTTTAAAGGTTTTTTTAGGTAAGTATTTGACAGTAACAAAAGTATGATACTCCACCCACTTGTAAAAATGGCTGTATTGTTCAATGTGGGAATTTCAGAGACAGAAGCACAGACAGCTGCTGGAAAACAAGACATTCCTCAAAGGAATTTCACCAAGGAATATCACAATTTCTTTTCCCCTCTAAGTAAGGTAAAACTATATCAGCTGTGGGCACATTGAAGGAAAAAAGCTCTATAGATTAAATCACAGTTTATAATTTTGATTTTCTTTTTTTAACCTGAATTTGAAGAGTTAAGAGAAAATCATCTCAACTTGAACTTGAACACTAGATCTGGCTTCTAATTTAAAGCTACAATATGGCTCACAACAATGGGTTGTTTTTCCAGGCTCCATCCACTTAAAACGTGTGCATGCCTGTACAGAGTTTCTCTAAAAAAACTGTATGACAGAATGCTTTCTCAAAAGCAACAGAAATCTTGAACTAAAATGTTTGCATGCATTCTTTTCTATACATCTTTAACATTTCTATCTGCTTTCCTCCCACTACCTTTAAAGTGGGGACCAAAGAATAACAGTAATGTAATTCCTCTTTGCTGAGAAACACTGCTGGACAAAACCTGACGGGAGTGGACTTGCCACATCAGTATCCCTAACTGTACTGAAAATGCAGGAAAGCATGTTCCAGGAAAAAAAAATACATAGAGAAAGATAAAAAAAACAACCTGTGGTAAAACAGGCATTCATCCAAATTAATCACATGTATATAAGCCTAGTCCCATGGAATCTTAAAGGAAGATATTATTTAAATAGAGGAATTCTCTTATGTTTAAATTCTTCTAAAAACTAGTTAAATGACTGAGCTTGGTGTTAATATATCTTCTGACATATTTTGAAGAATTTTTGTCTTATATAACAGAAGAGAACAGACTCTAGAAAGCTAGAAGAAATTACAAAACTTAAGTGCCAATGTCATACCTAAGCTTTTTCCTTTGTGCCTTTTTCATAAAAATCAATTGACTATAACTATAACTAACTATAACTATAAACATGAATATAAATATAAATAATATAAATTTAGGTTGTATTTTATGTATTTATATATCAAATTGGAAAGTTATTATTTTAGAAGATTTGACTGAATATTGTCTCAATCATGAAGATCCTATGGTAGTCCCAGGAAAGCATTTTTTAAATCAATGTGTTCATCTTCTCACCCCTTCTGACTTTCAGTTCAGTCTAATTTCACTTCCATTCTCCAAACAATTTGATTTTACAAAGGACTGTGCTGTCCCATTTTGCAGATTTCTGATTTTTTCCCTTTACTGTGCCAGTCACAGTACTGCTTTTGCACTGCTCACTTTTGTCCTAATACACACAGCCCCCTTAGGCCTTGTACTGATGAGAAATGAATAGCAAGACATAAAAACACTGCTTCCTTTTTTTGTTTTTTCTCTTTTTTTCCATGAAACCTTTCTTTTCCTCACACCCATATTTCTCAGCAAATTACTACCAGCTGGACAGAAGAACATTTTATAAAGAGA
This sequence comes from Sturnus vulgaris, assembly GCF_052056855.1. NCBI lineage: Eukaryota > Metazoa > Chordata > Aves > Passeriformes > Sturnidae > Sturnus > Sturnus vulgaris. The sequence goes on from NC_142283.1 coordinate 50,971,051, forward strand.
TATAGGACAAGTAAAAATCTCTGCAAAGCTCTATACTGAATAAGATTGGAGTATCTAACCCATTTAGTAGGCAATCTCTCATACTTAAGCCTATTAATTCCTAATAAGAAACTGAATATCCTGATCTTAATCTTGCTTATCTTTGTTAAAGCTATACACAAGTATATAGCACATAAATTTCTCAAGCATTATTTCCTTTGCAGAGTTTTCTGTCTCTTGTTTAAGTGGAACTCTAAGTATTCCTGAGGTACATCATTTGAATCTGAGGGACCATGTATCTCATCATAGGTGTTGTGCAAAATAGTAATTGAGACAGCAAAAAATATTCCTGGGGGCAGACAGAGGAGAAAATAGGAAACTGGAGAAAAGTTTCTGAATAAGTAGTATCAGAACAGATACTACTTCTGAATAACTAGCATCAGAACAGATGCATGAACAGAAATAGATGAAAAGTGAAGACTGGGAAAGAGAGAAAGAGAAAGCTCCACAGAACAAATAAGATATTCCACTGCATATGTAGAATAAGAAATCAGAGAGAAAGTATTCCTAATGCACAGAAAGAAGAGAAAAATGTAGTCCATAGAAAAGCATGACTCATAGAGCTCTGAATTACTTGATAGATAAAAAATATTTTTGTTGATAAAAAAGACATTTTTATTTCTAGCAGATAGAATTTTATTTCCCTAAATTTTGAAAATTTCCCTGAATTTTACTTCATAGTCATATGGTAACATATGATTGCAAGATGTCTGTACATCTACTGGGAAGGGCAACTGCATATGGAAGCCACCTTTCATCATTTGGGAAGCAGATGAAATTTAATTTACAGAGAATCTTTTAAACTTACCTATTCCTTCATTATAGCTTGAGCCCATTTGTAGAATTTACTCTCATTTCGTATTTTCTACTTTCTCATTTATATTTTTTATTTTTCCTGAAAAATTCTTAGTTTCACTGAAAACAATGAAAGAACCCGTATTTTCACTAGTATTATTTGCATTACATACCAATTTGCAGACACCTAGCACTGCTGATTATAAGATATATAAATTCAAAAGCATAAAATCATAATTAAAACTGAGGAGGGCAGGAAAATCCAAACCAAGAAAGACTTGATCAAGGAAACAAAGTAAGGGGAAAAAATCAAAGTGTAGAAACAGACAAACAAAAATTTTCCAAAGAATGTGCCAGTGTTCCAACAAAAATGTTCCAGTAATGCATCTTTTCATTTTTAGGTAGGACAGAAGCCAGTTGAATTAATTAATTTGTATTAGCCAATAACCTCAAGAGTCACTGCTGTGGATCGTATGTAAGCGGAAGAAAATTTTAAATTTATAATTATTAGGTAAATTTGTGCAGTGATATTGGAAAATAATTTGCTGAGTAGAGCTGTTGTGTAAGATCCCTACAACATACTACAGAATGTATAGCCAATTTACTAAAAGCTATCTTAAGTGCTACAATTTACTAAAAGCTTGAGCATATTTTATGTAATTTCACTGCTAATTTTTGTATCTAAGATGTAGAAATTGAAACTCATTGCATAATTTATAATCATAGGAATAGTTAAAATTCAAAAAATAATTTGGAATAAAAGCCACTGTGAGTACATCTGAGTATTAAATGTACTCAAGAACATGTGCAACTTTACATGAAAGTATATAGTCAATCAGTACACTGTTATATTTGGAGCAAATTATGGCACAGGATCTCAGGATAATATTTTTTTGAATTCTACTGTAGCCACTGCTGGACTTCTAGTACATCTGATGTGCCTTTTGCTATGCCACTGCATTCCACGGGGAAGTTATTTCTCAATAATAAAACAGACCCTCTGCCACATACATAGCATATATATATATATATATATATATATATATATATATATATATATCATAGAATCACAGAATCTCTTAGGTTGGAAAAGCCGTCTGAGATCATCAAGTCCAACCTATGACTGAATACCACCTTGTCAACAAGACCATGGTGCTGAGTGACACATGCAGTCTTTTCTTAAGCACCTCCAGGGACAGTGACTCCACTACCTACATGGGCAGTCCATTCCAATGTCTAATCACCTCTTCTGTAAGAAATTCCCTCTTACATCCAACCTAAATCTCCTCTGACACAGTTTAAGACTGTGTCCTTTCATCCTGTCACTATTTGCCTGTAAGAAGAGACCAACCCCCACTTGACCACAACCACCTTTCAGGGAGTTTCCCTCATTTGTTCCTCATAGGACTTAATATCGAGACCCTTTTCCAGCTTTGTTGCCTTTCTCTGGACCCAAAAAATACGATGTCATAAATCCCAAGGATCACATTCCTGACCGTGTATGCCAACATGAAAAGCAAGGTTGCAATGTTTCAATTGAGGAGAAATTAAAATTATAATGGTTAGTTGCTAGTCCTTTTGTTGTTGGTTTAGTTTTTGTTTTTTTTTTGCTTGTTCTAGTTTCTTGTAAGGTATCTATATAGTACCTTAACTTTGAAACCTTACCTTACTAAGCATCAATTTCTGTGCGGTTGCTACCAATAAAATATTTGTAAAACAAATGGAGAGAAGTCTGTAGAGCAGTTGGAAGAGAACGTGATGACAATGATATTGTTATAGTCAAAGCTTACATTCTTTATAAACTGGTTTGGCTTTCTGTTGCAGAACTGATTCTTGGCATTTGCAAATACTTTGAGTGAGACCTTGGTATTCACGTCCTCTGGAGTGGAATGGAGTTTTTTTAAGGACACTTTAGGGTGTAGTTAAAGGCAAATGCATAGCTATAATATAACTAAATATAATTGAAACACAACCAGAAAAATTTTACAAGATAGATACATTTTGTTTCATCTACCTTTGTGTGTATATAGCTCCATTGACAGTTATATTTGATCTCTTTTCCAGGCAGAAGACTGCATTCCTATTGTGTATGACTTGTATGTTGCATGGAAAATTGATAGAAAACAGAATTCAGCAGTGGAAGCAAATCAACAGTGATCTGATAGAATACTTTATATAAAACTCTAAATAAAATTGTGTGATAAGAAAATGGACACAGATGTTTATGGCTGTTTTCACAGTCTATTAGTACTTCAGGTTCTTATTTATTCCTCAGTACAACAGAAACTATTAAAATTTGAACTTGAAACATCAAATTTCAAAACTTCACCATATGAATTCTCTCTGCTTAATGGTACCATTAAGGTCTCCTGTTAAAAAGAGGAAATGGAAAAAAAAGGAAAAGGAAAAGGAAAAAAAGGAAGGGAAAGTGAACATGTAATACCATTTTGATTGCAAACATTTGTCCTCATTTTTTATTAATCTTGCTCTGGGTATATTCAAACCATGCCTCCGCTCCATGTTCATGGTTTAGAATGCATTCCTGGATTGGGATAATGCTATATAATCTGAAGCAAATATCCCCTATAGCTGCAATCTAGAAAATAACAGTCAGCACCTACTTCAGTTATGGACTCTTTATTCCTCTTTTTCTGAATACTGAGTAAATTCTCATTCTAGCTACAAAAGGATGCTGTGGCAGTTTTGTCAAAACAAGAAGATATATTCAAGTTCCTCTCCTGTATGGCATAGCAGCTATTATCAAATTACAGTTCAGAAATTATGGGATCTAACAGTGTAATGACGCAAAGTTGCATTCTGCCAGCTAACAGCTAGAATACAAGAAAAATTCACAATTTGGGGATAAATAACAAATAATATCCCGATAAATTATCTTCTACAAAACCCCCAAACAAACCAGAAAAGCTCTCTCCCTCAAAAGCACAAATTAAATGAAGCTGGAAGATTATGACAGACCTCGTAGGGACTGATTTTTGGTTAGGTTTTGGGGATTTTCTTCCAATGTTTCTCCTCATAATTTTTTTTTTTTTAATTTCATGCCATTTAAAATACCAAAATAATGTGAGATCCTTCATTTGAAAAGTAATTCAATTATTGGATAGTGGAAATATCAGCGTGAAAACATTATATTTTAATTTTGCCACCATAATTGTCTTCATGAGTGAAGGCAATATAATTGAGGGTCTTGTTAAAGTAAGTCACTTGAGGCAGATGATAGTGAAATCACGGTGAATGACCAGTTTTTAAATACCCATCTATCTATCTATCTATCTATCTATCTATCTATCTATCTATCTATCTATCTATCTATCTGTCATGCATAGATAATTAGATAAATATAGGATGGATGGATGGATGGATGGATGGATGGATGGATGGATGGATGGATGGATGGATGGATGGATGGATGGATGATGACAGGTTTATTTTAGAACAATTTGGTTGCAATGGAAAGGAGGTATAAAGCTTTTCTGGTTATTATCTATAGAAATGTAAAAATATAGAAGATATTACATAAGAAAATATATAAGGAAAATAAAGAAAGGATAAGAGTAGATAGTGGAGAGGAAAGACATCACCATCCACAGACTGAGCAATGAGATTTGATTGTTGCAATTTCAATATCCACTGGTTGAAGTGATGGCTGAAGTCTTGCCCTATCAGTAGGGGTGATGCCTATGAAACATAAAATTCAGTGGGTTACTAACATTCAGGTTCAGATGGGAATGCCCAGGTACCACCCTTGCTAGGGAAACAGTTTTGCACTGTCTGATGCAACACCATGCAACATTGTGGATTATGTAGAATCCTCTGCTGGAGAGCCTCAGAAATAGGTCTAGAGGCCCTTTGGGAGGTCTTTGATGGCTCATGACCTGTTCTAGATATGACAGCTGTTTCTCCTATCACCGTAGTTGAACCAATTTGCCTTGTCAGAAGGGATGAATATCTTCAGGCCTACACTTGACTGTTCCAATACCTCCCCTCTGCAGGGGGACTTTACACCTGAGTAAGATGTGTTTCAGGGATTTGCAGAGAGTGATAAGGTCACCTTTGAGTCTCCTTTTCTCCAGGCTAAACAACCCCAGTTCCCTCAGCTGTACCTCACAGGGTTTGTGTTCCAAACCCCTCACCAGCCTCGTTGCCTCCTCTGGACACACTCAAGTGTCTCAAGGTCCTTCCTAAACTGAGGGGCCAGAACTGGACACAGCACTCAGGGTGTGACCTCACCAGTGCTGAGTACAGGGGAAGAATGATCTCCCTGCTCCTGCTGGCCACACTGCTCCTGACACAGGCCAGGATGCCAGTGGCCTTCTTGGCCACCAGGGCACACTGCTGGCTCATGTTCAGCTGGCTGTTGACCAGCACCCCCAGGTCCCTTTCTGCCTGGGCACTGTCCAGCCACACCAGCCCCAGCCTGTAACGCTGCAGGGGGTTATTGTGGCCAAAATGCAGGACTCAGCACTTGGACTTATTAAACTTCATCCCATTGGACCCTGCCCATCCATCCAACCATTCCAGGTCTCTCTGCAGAGCCCTACTACCTTCCAACAGATTGACACATACTCCCAGCTTAGTGTCATCTGCAAATTTACTAATGAAAGACTCAATCTCCTCATCCATGTCATTAATAAAATAGGACTGGCCCCAGCACAGACCCCTGAGGGACACCACTGGTGATGATTCCCAGCTGGATGCAGCACTGCTCACCAGCACTCTCTGGGCCTGGCCATCCAGCCAGTTCTTACCCCAGCACAGAGTGCTCCTGTCCAAGCCATGGGCTGCAGCTTTTCCAGGAGTGTGCTGTGGGAGACAGTGCCAAAGGCCTTGCTGGAGTCCAGGTACAACATCCACAGCCTTTCCTGTATCCACCAGCTGGGTCACCTGGTCATAAAAGAAGATCAGGTTGGTCAAACACGACCTGCCCCTCCTAAACCCCTGCTGGCTGGGTCTGATCCCCCAGCCGTTCTGTAAGGACTGTGTGATGACACTCAGTATAAACTGTTCCATTACCTTACCAGGTACTGAGATCAGGCTAACTGGTCTGTAGTTACCAGGATCCTCCTTCCCACCCTTTTATTGAATGGGAGTCACATTGGCCAGTGATTCATCCAGTCATCTGGAACCTCCCCAATGAGCCAGGACTGTTGGTAAATGATGGAGAGCAGCTTTACAAGCTCATCTGCCAGCTCCCTCATCACCTTGGGGTGGATCCCATCTGGTCCCATAGATTTATGAATATCCAAGTGGCTCAGCAGTTCTCTGACTGCCTCCTCCTGGATAAGGGGGATCATTCTACTTCCTGACACCATCTACAAGCCCAGGTACTAAAGAGGAAAAACTGAGGAGATAGAAAAAGTAGAAAAATTGATTACTGGGGAAGCAAAATGAAAAGTCTTTAAACTCTTGGGAAAGCACAGCATGAAGTCTCTCTATATCATAGATAGTGCGATTTCATGTTTTATTTTTCAAAATTGTATTGTTTCTCCAACATTCTCAACTTCATTAACCATTCTATTTGAAATGGATGAGAAGTCAGGGAATGAACTTTCCCTCCTTCTCCAGCACAAACACGTATAACAGCTCTTAAGCATCAAAATGAGATTCTCTTTTTTCCTTTTTTTTTTTCCTTCAGGGAAAACTCAAACAAAACTGAATGGTCACGGAGTGATAATCTACAAATCTGTTACCTAAAACACGCTATGTTATCTTGGACAACTCTCAGTAGCATTCTCAACCAATTTGTAAAGGAAGCTCTGGTGCTGGAACACAAGAATCACTTTTCAGCTCTCAAAACTTCTAATGTCTTCTGGTAAACACTGTGCAGTAAACTGTTTTCTTGTGCTTTGGCAGGTGGTCCGTTACTGTGCCACAGCTTAGCCCTTCCTTCATGCAGATGACATTTTTTCAATTACTATTTTATTAAGTAAAATCAATAAAACAATAATAAAATGCAGTAAACAAATGCTTCTTAAACATCAAGAGCAATAGTTATTAGACACACCCTCTCCACTCACACACAAGCTGTCACTCTTAAGCATATCTACAACCCACTGCATGGCTGTCCAGCAGAAATCAATCTCCAACATGCATTCCCCAAAGGATAACAAGCCCAGATCAATTGTAAGGATGAAGTGATAGAACTACTGCCTAAATCTGTGCACTATATTTTGCTTATGGTCTCCAGGCTGCAGTGAAGCCATGGAGGTGCCTTTGCTGTCATAGCACAGCCAGGCCTGTTGGCAAGTGGTGCCAACAAATTCTGGGGTCTTTGGCACATCTGCCTTATCCATCAACTCCAAAGATTTACCACATAAAGTTTATGATGCCTGATCTTTGTGTGCCTGTCCAGGTCCAAGCATTATTTTTCTGGTATCATCCAATCATTTTCCATGTCACTCATTTTTCTAGTTACTTCACTGATTTTCCTTTTTTATTATCAAAATCCTGTTGTGAGCAAACATGCTTAATATACAGCCCAAAAAATTGTTGTTGTTAAGACTGAAATGTAGATTCAAATAGTTGTTGTTATTTCAGATCTAGGTAAAAGAAGAAAGTAAAATAATAATAATAAAAGAGGTATGCTACTATCTAAGAAATATATCTACAACAATAACAACATTATTATTATCATCATAATCATTAAGACCATTATGATCATTATTATCAATATTATCATTATTATCATTATTATCAATATTATTATTCCTCCTACAAAAAGTTTTGCTGGTGTCACTTACTTGTCAACTGTTCTCCTGTGTTGTTAAGGTTCATGGAGTCACACTGGTGTTGCTTGAAGGGGAACAAGAGAAGAGTTGAAAAACAAAAAGTCATCGACCTCAGTTCTTAAACTAGGATTATGTTGCTATGGCTAGTTTCTTCTTCCCCAGCCTAGGAAGTGCCTGAGGTCACTTTTATATGTTTGTTAATATATTTTAAGATAATTTTTTCCCTTCTCTGGTCTGTAAGTTCTTGTTATTTTTAATTTTACTGTATATGGCATGTCTTTTGCATATATCAGACATATTTATCTTTCCTCTTTGTTTCCACTTGAACTTGATTTTTTCTATTCCTGGTATGAAATTATTTAATGGCACAACAGAAGACTCTTTGCAACAGTAAAGTCTCAATTTCCAGTCCTGGACCCTTTGTTCAACAGCCTATGCTTTTTCTCTTCTATCTTGTATTTTAAATTCTCAGACCCATAGCCCCTGAAATGTGGTCTAGGTGAGCTAAGTTTTACCTGTGTTGTAGTAATAAATGGCTCAAGAAATACAGAGGATCAGACAGATATCTGTTTGGCAGTGCAGGATTTGGGCTTAATGATAATTTACCCTTATCTATTAATAAAACAAATGTTTAAAAAATTCTGTATAAAACCTTCAGGTGCATCAAATGCCACAACTCTTGAATTGCCTTACAATATTAGAATTCTTTTGCAACCTAATGCTACACAGCAAACTTAGAGATGATGATTTAAGGGAAAGTAATTTGTTTTTAAAGAGACAAAACAATACTGGTTTAAAATCTCATTAATTCCTGATAGATTTTTATTATTTTTTAATGACTTTCATGGGATGTAACAAAAATCTTCAATTTTTTTACTAGTCTTCCCAAGCCTACAGCAGTGTTATCTTATGAGTACATACTGATTGTTTTGCAATGCCTGCAAAAAAAGCACAAAATATCCTTGATACCCTTCAATTACTTTCATTCCAATTGAGCATATTTTCTGTGCCAGCCTTTCAAAAAAATGCATCACAGCCAGCATCTTGTTTACATTTAATGATAAAGTAGGCATTCTATTATTTTCCTTTTACATGTATGAAACTATTGCCATGCAGCTCCTTAGAATGAGATAAAATTTTGAATTTACATAGTATTTTTGTTAGCTGCAGGTTTTTTGTGCAAAGATAAAATTCTATATATGTAGATGTTTTCTATGTGCAATCAGTGACATCCAAGATATTGGGCAAACCAGTCACAATATTAATTTTCTGTTTATTTTCTCAACAGAATTTCTGAGATGGCTGAAAAGTGAAAGCAAGACAGGTTCTACTCACATTTTTAGACTAAGCAGAGTAGATACCATCATTTGGCCATATGACAGTAATATTTCTTGCCAGCATCTCAAATGATTCTCTCCTTAAGTAATTAATAAGTTTACTATTGGGTGCAGGATATGGACACAAAACATTTAATAACAAATGCATTATCGGGCTATTAAATTAAAGAATATAAATTTTTTGTATTTTACTTAGGCTAAAGCAGAATGTGTTTTTGCAAAATCACAGAGGAAAAAGTACTATAACCTTCAAAAGCAATAAAGACGGGTAATCTCAAGGACCAGTTATATAAAAAGCCCTTGCAATTTGATAAGATAAATAGGATACTAGCAAAAGCTAAATCCTTCTATAAATTATAGTCTACTGATTTTAGTACACAGCTTTTAGTAAAGAATATTATTCCTCCTTTTATGATTAAGTTTTTTCGTACTATAAGTCTTGCTGTGCTTAACAAATTAAAAACTCAGAGGTGCTGACACAAATTGTGCTTGTGAAAAACAATCTATATGTCAGCTATTAGATAAATGTTGGACATTTATATAGTGTTTGAACTTCAAGTATTAACCTCAGTGCCATTGTCATGTGAACTTCCATTAGGTAAGTAAAAAAATCAACCCTAAAAAAGAAAAACTAAAAAAATTAAGAAAAGGGAATGATGTGAGGAAGAGCCAAGGTAAGGCACACAGGAAAAAACATAAGCCAGATGAGGAATTGGCTTCCTGCAAGATCCTTATCTTATACAACAGTTCTAGGAAGCTGTCCAAAACAGATACATTTTACTGAGTACTGGATAGGACTTCTCAGTCAGTTTGAGCAATTAATTTGAATTTTTGTGTCAACAGAATTGCAAAAGTGCATCGTCACTCATCCATGCACTGATAGGGCATATTCACCAAATATTAAAATACACAATCTAACAGATACAAACTCCTTTGAAGTGAATAACATACTCATTAATTTTCAAACTAATCCGTGTTGCTGATGCAATAATCTTATTTTAGAACTATCAGCTGTAGATAAAATGGGGACATAAAAAAGTATCCTGCATAATCCATTACTATTCAAATAGTAATTTTTACCTAATAATAATGTTTAACCATCACCCTGACTCTTAAAATGCTTCTCAAGACTTCAGTGACTAATATACGAAGAAGCATGTTTGGCTAATGCAGTTGTTGGCTGATACATTCCTGAATTTAAGAATATGTACTCTAATGTTGAGCATTAGAGTACATACTCTTAAATTTGAACATACAAATCGTTCAGCAATTTCAAATCAGCATTATAAACAGGTACATATAGTGTAGTTACTTTTTCATTTTTACAAGCTACATATAGGTTGCTTTTTCACAATGCAAGTAGGTTGCTTCACTTTTTTACAAATGCAATAGTCATGTTATGTCCTTCTTGCATGAATTTCTGCATGCATAAATTAATCACCTGAAATTGTCTCTAAGAATGCAAATCTTGTCTTAGGCTTGCTGGAAATCCTACAAAATACAGACTGAGGAAAGGAGTGAAGGAATACTATAAACAAACACCAATTGATTTGGAAAGAGAAATTACTATAGTAGTTCTATGCAAATCAAATCACTTAATGTTCTTCAACTAGTGCAAAGAGGAAGAATGGTCTCATGGCTAAGCAGTGAGATTTTTTTCTTACCTATTTTTTTAGTTAAAGGCAAAATAATGGACTTAGTAGTGTAGCAGCTGTGGTTGTCTCAAATAGAATCATAGAGTCATCAATATTCAGAGAGTTTCAAGATGACTCCAACCATCCACCTAGCACTGCCACTGGAACCACTAAACCACATCACCCTGTGTCAGGTCCAGGTGTCTACCTCCTGGGATGGTGACTCCACCACCTCCCTGGGCAACCTATTCCAATGCCTGACCACTCACATACTGAAAAATCTTTTTCTTGTATCTAATCCGAATCTTCCACCTCAGGTTAGGACCATTTCCTCTTGTCCTTTCATTGTAGGCATGGTAAAAGAAACTGGCCTCCACCTACTAAAACCTCTTTTAAGGTAGTTGTTGAGAGAGATGAGGTCTCTCCTGAGCCTTCAGTTCTTGGGACTAAACACACCCTGCTTCCTCACCCATTCCTTATAAGAACGTGATGTGAGAGGACCCAAACTGAACACAGTGTGCTCACGGTGCAGCCTTAACCATGCTGAGCACGGGAGGATGATCATTTCCCTATTTCTGCTGGCAACACTATTCCTGATGCAGGCCACTATGCCATTGACCTTCTTGGCCACCTTGGCACTCTCTTGGCTCATGTTCAGATGGCTGTTAAGCAGCACTCCCAAGTCCATTTCTGCCGAATAGTTCTCAAGTCACTTTTCTCCAAGCCTGTAGAAATGCCTGGGGTTGTTGCAACTCAAGTGGCTGATACCCTGGTTATCCTAAATGTGCCATGTAATGGCATTCAGAATGTTCTCTTCCATAACCTTGCCTGGAAGCGAGGTAATGCTGACAGTCCTGGCCCTCATTTTGCAGAATCCCATAAATATTTTGTAGAGGGATGTGAGGAGGGAGGCCAAGAGTGGATTCATTTACCACCCCAGGAAAGAACCTATCTCCATTCTGCCCCATCTCCTAGGTTCCCTCCTGTATGCTGTGGATCCTCAGATCCTCTAGCGCTCCTTAACCTTTCCACCTTCTCTTTGGTTTGTACCACCAAACTCAGAAAATCATCTACTTGCTGTCACCGCACACAAGTATTATCTCTATTATGCTACCTGGACCCTTGCATATTTCCACAACAACTCCGTTTTCACTGCCACATCCTTTCTGATATATACAGATGGCCTAGCACCCTGCAGAATAGGAACCATTCTTGAACTCTTTTGAGTTCTGATGGCAGGGAGACCAAGCTGTGCTGCTCGCCCTGCCCTGTGCAAAGCGCTGTGCCCTCCTGGAATGACACTCCGCCTTTGTGCTCCTGATGCCTTGAGGAGCTGGAACAGAGGCAACACACAGAGTTGAGGGAAATAAAATGGGTATTTACTGAGAGGCCTATGAAAGGCCTACAAAAGGTCACATCCTAGCAGGCCCCTGCCTGGACGGCTCCAAGATGGAAGCAAAGGAGGGCTTGGTCTCAAAATCTCACACTTTTATAGGTTTTGGTTTATTTGCATGAACCCGCCCCCTCTTTCCATGTTGTTTATGCTTAGGGCCTGAAGTTTGCAGAAACTGACTTTGAGTTCTCAACAGGAATAGGACTGTTTTGCTTTCATCACCCTAGCACAGCAGAAAAGCACATCCAAGCAGAATAGAAAAACTTAAAACTTAAGGCATCATTTCCTCCCTTCAGAGGCTCAACAAGGCCTCTACGTTGTCGAGTCTCTATTCTAAATATTACTAACAACAAGTATTTAATTACAGATAAGTGACTAGTAATAAATATCTAACATTAGATAAATACCTAGTAGTAAATACATACTTAATAATAAACATAAACATAACATAAACCTAATAATAATAAAAAAAATCTATCCAGAATAATATCTTACACAATCAAATGTTATGTAAAAGAAAAGTAATTAGACCCAGAAAAGGAACCACTTAAAATATACTATCATTTCCACCAGTCTTTGTTGTTACAATTGTTCAAGAGCAGAAGCTTTCTTAATTCTGGAGCAGTGAATCCAGGGTCCTCTGCCACCAACTTTGAGTGAAGGTAGTCAGCAGGACTTTAAATGGTCCTTTCTACTTGGCTTGCAGAGGATCACTGTCCCACCACTTCACATAGACCAGGCTGGAACGGATGTGCAGATGTGTCCAGTCCTGTGCGTCTGGATAGCACAGTGTAACTCTGGAACTTCTGGAGCTTCTGCAAAGTGAAACTTAAAGCCATTAAATAATACTATAAATCATCACTGTTTCTTTTTCATGTGAAGAACCCATCTGGATTGTATGTTAACTTTTGCTTCCTTACTATGAGACTGATCAAACAATGAAACATATTTGCCCAGAGAGGTTGTGTTGTCTCCATCTGTGGAGATGGTCAAAGCCCAGCTGAAAGCAGTCCTGGGCAATCTGTTCTAGGTGACCTTGCTTGAGCAGGTGGGTTCAGACTAAATAAAACCTCTCAAGAGGTCCCTTCCAAACTCAACCATTCTGTGGCTCATGCCATCTGCAGGCAGCTTGGCCTTTCCTCCCCTCCTGGATGGCCCTCTGCTAACAGAGAAGGCTATCCCTTTCATCAAGATCTGTCATGGCATGTGTCCCCACTGCTCAACACCTACTGGGTTGCAGCCAACAACGGAGCCAAATGATCTTCTTGGTGGCCAACTCAGTCTTGCCCTTGATTATTTTGTGAGGGTCTTGGCCAGCCCTGCTCTTTTCACCTAGTTATCAAAGCAGAGTTTCACCTGCCTCATCCGGTAACAAGTGGCTACCAAAGCAAAGATTTGCATTAACAGTGTAACTATAATGCAGAGCAGCAACACATTGAAATGCCAGTGGTCATGGGGAGCCAGCCAAAAGGAACATCCCACTAGTGGTTCTTCTACTCTCTTAATTTGTTCCATTCCTTGTTTTATAACTTTACCATCATGGTGAACTGTTATTTGGATCTTTTTAGCTTTGGCATTGGCATTTTCTAGCAGCTGGTGCAGATTTGCATGGTCTAACATTTCTTTTACAAGTGTTTTTGTTTATACACAAAACCACAGTCTCTAATTGTAGTTACATTACAAATACACGTATTTAAGTTACTAAACACAGTCTGGTTCCAAGCTTCCAAGCTTCCAATTCTTCTTCTTCTCCCTAGCAATGGTTTTGGGGAGTTAAGCATGTAAAGGAAGTGATGCTTCCCCAGTTTGAATTCCAAAGGTTGAAAGAAAGGCGTGTTTCTCTTACCCCAGTCACCCCAACAACATGTACAATGTTGTGACTCAGTTGCCTTTCTAAGGTATTTAACATAGAATATACTGCTCCAGAATCTACAAAAAATTACTTGATGTCAACTTTCCCCACCCTAGTTATAATCAAGGTCTGTGGAATAGCCCTTGGTCACCATCACTCAGAGCCTGAGGCACTTGAGGTTTGTACTACTGAGAGCTGGGGGACTGAGGATTTTTCTTTTAACAGTAGACAGTCCTTTTTCCAATGTCTCCACTTTCTACAGTATGCCCACTGGTGCTTCTGTGTAGAGGAAGCTTTGTTGGATGACTTTTCCTGAGTCTCCTTCTAACTAAGTCGGCATTTAACTCTTTCAGTTGGACCCCTATCTCGAAACACCTTCCAGGCAACCTCTAGCAGTCTCTCCATATCTCAGACCCCCTCTATCTTTTGCAGCTTCCATCTTATATCATTTGAAGCCTGACCCATAAACAACAAAACCAAATGTGCTTTACCATCAGCTGATTCAGGGTCTAGATCAGTATATTTGATAGCAGTTTCTCTTAACCTGTTCAAACAATCAGATGGTGATTCATCATAATTTTGTCTTACGTCATAAAGCTTTGACCAATTTAAAGCTTTAGTTACTCCATGTTTTAACCCATATACCACAAGACTTTGATATAGTTTTAGCCTCTCCATATGTTCCGGTATATTTAGATCCCCCCAGGATTCTCAAGGGGAAATATCTGAGTGACAGTGCCTTGAAGCAATCCACTGGCTATACTCTTCTCCACGGAGGTTGTGATGGCTTTATTAACCATCTGTCTCTCAGTGGGGTCGAGTAATGTATCTAACATGGAGTTCAAGTCTGCTCAGTCAGGGTTTTATGAGTTAATAGCCTGTTCCACCAATTTTGCCACTTTATTTGGATTCTCTTTATATTTTCCTACAGTAGTTTTCCACTGCTCTAGCTCTATAAGGGAGTATGGAATTTTCACGTATACTGGCCCCTGATTACCAACTGTCTGCTGTAAGGGGGCTTGCAAAATTGGTACTCTTTGTCTCTCCCTTTTTGATCTAGTACGGTGAGCAATTGGGCTACGCTCTCTGAGGGCTTTTCTTGCTATCTTTCCCCTCCTCCTCCTGTTTAAGGCAGCAATAATCTCGTCCATTTCCTCGTCCTCCTCTTCCTCCTCAGAATCATTTGAGTAAGAGCTGTCTGACTCTGTTGTAGCAAGGAGTGTAGCTCGGCTATTCCCAATTCTAGAACGCATCATACAAGACCTGTTACGGTGTTGCTCTTGGGCTGTGTGTCTGCAATCTTTCATGATGTCACCTTCCTCCTCCTCCTCCTCCTCCTCCTCCTCCTCCTCCTCCTCTTCCTCCTCCTCTGCCTAGCGCGGCCAGGACCGATCCTGTTCTCCTGGCAGGAGCAACCAGGTCCATCTCTGCCTCCTCTGGATTTTTATACATGTTTCTGAAAGTTGGCTCTTTCTTTTTTACCTTTTAAGACTAATATATGTTCTTTATTTTTATCTTGGTCCTGCTCACATGCTAATACCTTAAAAAGCCGGGCATACTCTAACTCTGCAAAAGATCTATCCCCGCGTATTCGGGATATGAAACTTGATATTAATTTTCGGTCTAAACTTCAAAATTTAGACCACATTTCTCTATTATCTAATTCATATGTTGGCCACATTTTCTCTGAGAGTCTAATAAGTTTAGGTTTTAAAAGTATAGACTCTTCCCTGATTAAATTTGCCCAATTTTTCGATATTAACCCCAAAGAGCTATCTCTTGGAATACTACCATTATCATGTTCACCAGAAAATACACAACCCATTTGATGTCCAAAAATAAAGACTAAAAGATACAAACAGAGACTTGGTGTTAGAACTTGCAATTCTCAGAACCACAGTGCAGAAACTAATGAGCTGCACCACCTTTTGGCTTTAGGTCAGTGGCACTACAATTTAATCCTGCTCTTTAAGAAGGTGTTCTTTCTTACCCACAGATAAAGAGCAAAACAATTCTACTTGGAACCCTAAGGTTCCCCAAAACAAATTTACAATTTACAAAGTTATAATCTACAAACCCTCCTAGCACCTAACCCAGATGCTAAATACAATACCCTTTTATTCAGTCACTCATGTGCCTCCATTCCAAGGGTTCTTGGCTCTGATACCTCTGGACCTCTGCTGGGCCTTTCCGGGGCTGCTGGCAAGGCTTCAGTCCAGGGGGTTTTCCAGATGCCTTCCCTGTCCCATCTGGATCACCAGCTCTGATGCCTTGAGGAGCTGGAACAGAGGCAACACACAGAGTTGAGGGGAATAAAATGGGTATTTATTAAGAGGCCTACGAAAGGCCTACAAAAGGTCACATCCTAGCAGGCCCCTGCCTGGATGGCTCCAAGATGGAAGCAAAGGAGGGCTTGGTCTCAAAATCTCACACTTTTATAGGTTTTGGTTCATTTGCATGAACCCACCCCCTCTTTCCATGTTGTTTATGCTTAAGGCCTGAAGTTTGCAGAAACTGTCCTTGAGTTCTCAACCGGGATAAGACTGTTTTGTCTTCATTATCCTAGTACATCAGAAAAGCACATCCAAGCAGAATATAAAAACTTAAAACTTAAGTCATCACTCCCTTGAGCCATCTAAATCTCCCGCATTGCTCCCAGTGCTGACCACTGCACACCTGACTGTCTGCTGTGAGCTTCCAGGTCCTGACAGGGCTCTGGGCTCTGGGCTGCTGCTGGACTGTCCCTGAAAACAGACACAGCCCTGTAGGGCCCAGACTAAAACTCAGTCCTGGATTTACATCAGTCACTGCTGCTGGAAATGGTATTTCTGTATATATTGCAGGAGAGAAAAAAATCGCAGTGCTTCTTCAATAAAATATCTGACTGTTTTTTGAAGATTCTACTAGAACTGTGGAAACAGAACCAGCAAATTTTGTGTTATAAAATGGTAAAGGAAGTGTCTAATACATGGAGTAGTTTTGCGTTAAATACGAAAATTTCACCACATGAATACACATAATTTAGAAATGTCACAAAATAAGTTTTCTAGAATATGGATACAATTAAAGAGGATATTTCATCTAGAATTAATACAGAAAATACAGAAATGGAAAATATACAGACCTTTCCATATATATTTCTTATTAAATGCAACTCTTCTGTTCTGATGAACTACGTTTAATATAATTTCACAGGATTGTGAAAAGCATATGTATGTAAATGTTTATTCCTCCCTCCTTAAGATAATTGAATATAATTCTCTCTATTCTCTCTCTCTCTTTTTTTTCTTTTCTTTTTTTTTTTTTTCTTTTTTTAATATGAGGGCATAAGCAATTAAGATATTGTCTAAGGATACAGGAAATCTGATTAACAGATCAAAAAGACCATCTGTGGAGATTGAATTTAACGCCAGGGGGTAATTCTCCTTTCTACAATGCTTATGTAAATCAACTTAATCCAGAAGGTTCAATGCATTTCTCTGAAAGATGGCTTTCCTTATTTGTAAATATGTATTTTCAAAAAGTATGCTGTTGAACATTATTCAAGGCTGTGACTCAGATTATTACCATATATATATGTATAACATCATACAGGTAGAGAATGAGTCAGACTTCCAAACAGAAGGGAGAACTATGTCAGATCTACTACAAAAATAAATTTTCTTCCTGAAAGATCTTGTAATTTGATCTATCAGTAGCACTTCTGATAAGTGCATTTAGCTTTCAATTTTTCTATTTTCCAGTTCTTTAGTGATCTATTCTCAGCTTGAGTCTGACTGCTTGATGGTGATGCCTCCTTAAACCTACTACCTAGCAGTCATTGCAAGTTTCATATAAGTACATTCCTCTATGGAGTCACCAACAATATTTCAACTTGATAAACTAATACTTCTTTCTTGACCATTATAATATATTAATATTAAAAAACAGTATGATTTGTTAATCAGTTATTACATTATGCATTAGATTTATGTATGTCATTCAAATATTTTCTCTATATGACTAAATTACTTTAGTAATCGCTCAAATGCATTTCTGATTTACAAACTGTAGAACTTTCCTCAATATTCCAAATGAATGGGTAGCTTTCCTAGGAGCTATATGGTGTCCAGTTCCATGTTGATGCTCTTATAAAATGTTTTTATCTCTCTGTTATTCACATTAAGTCTGTGGTTAAGTACTTGGGTCTTTGTTATCTCTTGAGCACCGGTACAGTTTTTTAAATTGTGCTTTTACCATCTGAGTTAATAGAGCCTCCAACAAAAGCAGACCTTTTAGATCTTGTACTGAGGCCTACATAACACAGGATGTGAATTCTGAAATAATCTATAGGACTATAATTGTTTTGAATCACCTGCTTGTCATTTGATACACTTTCATAACTTATTCATGAAAGTTTAGTCACTACCCAGTAAATGACAGATGCTTTGAAATTCTCACATGTTTAACCTACAAAAAGCTAGAAATGTGACTAATCACAGTTTCAAAAGGAGCTCTGTTGTATTTCACTGAAGCTACTCAAATATGTAACGATTAGCAAAATTAGAGATTGAAATAGAATTTCTTTTGGGAGTTCATAAATTTGTTTAATAGTTAAGGGGACAAAGGAATTTCTGTATGTCTAAAAGCATGTGAAGTTCTACTCCTTGCTGCATCTTTGGTATCAACAATGGAATTACTTTAGTATTTAGCTTTTACTCATTTTATTTGTTTATGTCTGTGCTCTATTTAGCAATGAAGATGAATAGAATCTTTTAACTGCAACCAATCAACAAATGTGTACTTATTTAAAAGGTGGTTCCTGCTCCTTGACCAAACAATGCATTAGGAAGAGGAGATTGTCCAAAAGAAGGTAATGGGAATTCAGATAAACTAGCTGTCTGGCCTTATGTCTTCACAGTTTGTAGTGCTGAGTTCGCCTCTTTTCTTTCTTTTTCTTTCTCTGGAAATGGTTTTTATGGCCTTTAAGACAAACAGTAATTCTTGGAGTAATACTCTTCATGGGCATATAACATAAGGATATCAGCAGTAGTTGCCAAAAGTCACAAGTTTGATCGGAAAAAAACACAGGGCAGTATTTTGAATTAAATTTTCATACAGAAAGAAATATTAGAAACTCTTATTTGTTTAGTAGTTTTGATTGAATAATCAGGCATTGACAGGCTTACACTGGAATGTGTACTGAAGTTCAGTGTTTTCAGTAGGAATGTTTGTCATTGTCCCCATAACTTTATTGGAAGGAAGCAATAGAAAGAGAGAAAGTTTGTGCTCCAAAGAGTTTGCAGTCAAAATACAAGACACAAGAAATAGTAGCGAGAGAGAGAGTGAGAAGAGGAAATATAACACGATTACATGGGTAATAACAGAGCAGAGTATCTATGGTAGTTTTCATACTAACTAGTATATCGACTCAACCAAATCCTTTATTTTGTTGTCACTTAAAAACAGACAATAAAATATTATACTCATCTGCTACAGGACCCTGTGTACAACACAGTGCCATCAAAATATGTGTGAATGCATTTAGAAATAAAGAGACAGCATCACTATGCACACAGAGTATGCACATATAAATGTGAAGTACATTATTCAGTATGAACCACTAAATCCTTGATAGGAGAGATATTACAATATAATAAGAAAGTTTCACATATTTGCAAAACTGGTAAATGTTTCAAAATTAAAATCCCTTTTACTCTTATACAGAAATTATTATCAACATATTTGAAAATCTTATCCAGTAATATGTCAAATGCTAAGTGATTTTGCACAGTATCTCTGCATGTATATTGCATTGCTGAGAAGCCTGCTTATTTTTACATCTGTTAACTTGAAGTCAATTGACATGGTAGCCTTTCAGTGTAATTTGGTGATTTCAGAAGAAAACATGCAGTATCTCTAATTTGGGGTAGAGAGAGATTTAAATCAAATTATTTTGTTTCTCTGATTAAATTTACTTCATCATAGATCCTAGTTGCTGCTCATGATGATGATGATGGTGATGGTGATGATTATGAGAGTACCACATCTCAAAAATGCCAAGAAAAATAAACTCATTAAGGTAATTTGTTTCACCCATTGTATTAAAGAGGGAGCTTTCTGTGTTAGAAACCTTCATTGTCAGTGACAGAGGAAATGAATTGTAGAGTTTAATCTTGAAAATATATATACATTATATCCAGAAAATAGTTATAATCCAAAATATGAGCAAATAGATGGTAAAAAATTGTTCCTCTATTTTTCATAAAAAAATAACATTTTACTGAGTATCTAGATAAATTTGTACTGTAATGGCACAGATTGCACTACTTATTAGATTTGGTGAACACTCCATAAATGCACTTCATATGTTGAAAAGAGTTCTTGCAAGTCACTTTGTTCTTTTTAGATAATAAAACTAAATCGCTTTTTTTAGCAAGCTTGTTGTTTTCTTCCAGAAAGTCTAAACTACTTACGCAAATGAGACTAAAGTGTTTACACCATTGAGGCATTTTGAAAATGTTAGCCCTGTACTACAGTGTTTACATGTGTGTGTTTATAAGTGGACTATTGATTTTTTAATGTCTCAATATCACAAACTGAATTAGGAGTACTGCAGTAACTAGGAGAAATGCCCTTGTATGGATAAGGTTGCCACCCTTGGCTTTAACTGTATTAATCACACCACATCAGAAATTCTATGTGAAAATTTATATGGAAGAGCTAAACCAAATTATATTAGAGCAGCCTATAGATCATTTATTGAATCTAGGAAATTAATGAAAAGGGACTAGCTCTCCATTAGAATATATGTGTGCTCAAACAAAAATTAGTCTCACCTCTTCAGAATGAGCAATTTAAAACAAAAGTTAATATGGGCAGCATTTTCCCCCCTCAAAAAATAACTGGATAGCTATTCCTACACCTTGTAAGCATTTAAATTACTATAGTCTGATAGTTAAAAATAGGATTCCCATAAGTTATACAAAACCTTGAGAATGTTTTCTTGAACTCTACATTAACTATACAATATGGATATGAACTTCTCTTTTCACAGGAATCTGTAATATTAACGGACTATGGACATGAAGACCAAGTGAAAGGTATCTCTCTGAGAAATTAAGATATAGTGTAGGAGAAACAAATAGGTAGTGGTGACCATAAAAATGGATTTTGCATTTTGAAAAGACTCATATATGTAGTTTCATTTCTATATCTCTTCTTCCGGATTACATTTTTAAGAAGTCTTGTGGAAATTGAATAAAAGGATGCTATAATAACAAAAAACCATTTGAGCAGATGCAAGTGTCTTATGGAAACAGTGATCACTGGCATGTAGCAGCTGCAAAGAAAACACATATCACCTTTGCATATTTTAAATGCATTACATCTAGATTTTGAAGCAATATTCATGTATCTCAGTGATGAAGTAGAGATTTGTGGAGTTTATAATTGAAATTAGCTAGGTTGTTTTCCTATCTGCAAGTAGGTTAAGTTGTTGCTTGGGATTTTTGAGGCTTTTTTTTTTTTATTTTTTTTTTTTTATTTTTTTTTTTTTATTTTTTTATTTTTTTTTATTTTTTTTTTTTGCGGGGAGTTCCTCCCTCAGATGTATTCCTCACTTTTCCCCCAAATTTGTATATGTTTATTTTTATATATTATATATTTATATTAGGCTTCTATTATTATATTATATATTTATTCAAGCATTAACAATGCTTGCAAAGCTGACTGAGAGCAGTAAGATCTTCTGAGTACAGATCTCTTCTTGAAGGAGTAGCCCTGTGCACTGGGTTGGCAGCCAACCTGCTGGAAGCCAGCTCTGTGTAGAAGGACCTGAGAGTCCTGGTGGACAAAAATCTGGAGAGGATTTAGTTGAGGACAAGAAAGACGATTACGGACTGGAGTATCTCTCGTATGAGGAAAGGCTGAGCGAGATGAGCCTGTTCAGCCTTGAGAAGAGGCAACTTAGAGGGGACCTCATCAACTGCATAAGTACTTGAAGGGAGGGTGTCTCGGTTTGAAAGACAGGTATTTGCTAAGGGAAGGCAAGAACCCCTTCTCTGAGATGGAGAGTGCAACTCCCTCCCTTCCAATTATTACAGTTTGAAATCAGAGGCTGGCAGGCAGAAGATATGGGAGGTAGGAATAACAGTTCTTTACTAATATATATAACAAGGTAAACAGCAGAAACGACAAGAACTATAAAAGTTGGCAGCAAACCAGAGCAGTGTAGCTCAGTTCCAGTCCCTTTGGCCAAGGCCTCTCTCCCTGCGCTCAGTTCCCGGTGCTGTGGGCAGGGCAGGGCCCGCGCAGCTGAAGGCGCTGGGTGATGGCGGCAGCGCCCAGGGCTGAGAGGGATGGGGGAGCCGCTCCCCCTCACGGTGTCGGTCGTGGTGCTGGGCAGAGTGTCCGGAGGCAGGAGGATGAAGTGGGAGAGGAGCAGAGCAATGTCCAAGAGCAGGGAACGTGGCTCCCGGCGCTGGGATGGCCGGGAGGATGCTAGGATGCCCCTAGGATACTCGGCTGTCTTCCGCTGACTCCATGAGTGAGTGAGAGCAAGAGAAAGCCCAGGCCCCCTGTCTCACCTTTCTTTTTCTGGTATTGCCCCTGTCCCCACCTCCCTGCGAGAGAAAACTGTTACTACTAAGGTGTAGCCACAAATCCTTAGCATAACAATGGGAAAAATTCCACAGAAAGAAAAGGGAACAATTCAAGCCCCAACAAAGGGTTTCAAGAGGATGGACCTGGGCTCTTCTCAGTGGTGCCACGCAACAGGACAAGATGCAATGGGAAGAAAATGATGCACACCTGAAGAGGAAGAACTTCTTTACTGTGTAAGTGATGGAGCACTGGAACAGATTGCCTAGAGAGACTGGGGAGTGTCTCACTGGAGACGTTCAAGAAGAGTCTGGATGCAATCCTGTGCTATGTGCTCTGTGATGACCTTGCTTGAGCAAGGAGGTTGGGCCAAATGACTCACTGTGGTCCCTTCCACTCCAACCCATTCTGTGATTCCATTATTCTGTTTTTAATCCATTTCCACATGAACATTTACCCTCCCCCATTCCAGTTTCTCCTCCTTTTCACTTACTCTGTCTTAAAGCCATATGGGAAAATTCTGTTAAATTGAACTTTACGCCTGTAGAATCCTGATGATTGCAAGGAAGATAATTTTATCATAAATCATAAAGGTTCATCCATTATATTTAAGCACAATATCTGTAAAGAAACATTATTTTGAGAATAGTTGATGTTAAAAGTATAATTTGCTTTTTGATCCTTTAGCCTGCATCTAGTCTCTATGCAGATACTGAAATATAGAGTTCCTCCTCAGAAAAAAAAAAAAAAAAATCTGACCCAATTTATTACTTTACTCAAGTTACTGCAAATTCTATTTATGTAATTTTAAACTTCACCTTTACATCCAGGATACCAGGGTTAAACTAAAAGAGAAAACTACAAGTGTTTTTCTTGATTCTTTTCAGTTTCTTCTAGTCATTAAAATTCAGTCTTCTTCTATTCATTAAAATTACATCTATAACACATGCCCTTGTTATTCACATCTCCTAATATTATTCACAACACCCACCCAATTACCCATACTTAGCAAATCTAAATGAAATCAATATCTATCAAATGAAATCATGCTCTTCCTGCACTTTATTTCTAAGTCTTAATCAAATTACTTTTATTCCTCCTGTAAGAGCAACATTATTATGCGCTTTCAGTACCATTATTAACAATAGTTCTGAACCTACAGAAATTTCTTCCTACATGTGCATTCTAAAAAAGGTTCTTAGTAAGTTCAGATTATTCAAGTGTCACCTAAACCCACTTCTTCATACTAAAGTAGATAGCTGATGTCCCATGAATGTAAACTGGTGAATCTTTATCTATAAACCTGATCTATCCTGTTTCCATGCTTTTTGCAAAGAGATTTATTTCATGTGAATGAGCACTACTACTGTGTTTGCAAGAATCATCAGGAAAAAGATTATTTTATGCTCTGCTCTGTAATTATCCCAGGTGATTTCAAAAGAAAGATGGTTAAAGAATCAGTGCCCTAATCCTGCACGATCTCTGCCAGTTTGTGCTGTGCTTTATGCTCAGTTGCATACCTCCTAGTCAAGCCAACGTGCATCAGCAAGAGGGCTTTATTGCCAGAAATGTCTGGAACCACTTGCTTTGCTTTCGCTCATCACACCATCCAAATGGACACATCTGTTAGGAGCAGGATTTCCCCCAATAATTGTTACAATTAATCTCATGCTTCATATATCTGCCTAAAATTTCCATTTACCAATTTGACATTTTTTAATGACTGTATGGCACAAAAATATTCAGATATATAGTCTTCGTCTCTTTTTTTTATTAGCATCTCTTAAATGATATTTCACTTCCTACAAAACAGAAAATTGGAACATAATGTTTCAAAGTAGGTGATGGTTACATGGAAACAGCTGATCACCAAAAAATCTCTCAAAAGATCTTGCTGTGGAAAGGGAACAAAAATGTGCAGAAATGTGAAAAGAGAAGGAGAAATTATATATTCACTTCTGATAGGTTTGCATGTGCAGCAGTCATTTAAATGAGAAAAATTTCTTCTTATTCCTGCCTACAAAGCAATATATAATGGTGAGTACTTCATTTATAGAAAACTATTTTTTACTGGTTTTGTTTTATTTTGTGGGGTTCTTTGTTTTGTTTTTTTTTTTCTCCCAAATGTGATATACAGAATGCATAGAATGACAAAGTAGATAGAATAGATTTGACTTTTATGGTTCTTAATTCAGAAAAGCAATTGAGGTTATGTTTATTTTCACAGCAGAAAAGTCATATGGACAGTAAGAATTAAGTTTTCTAATGCAAAGACTACCTTATTATTGCTTTCATACATGTATAACTGAAAAAAAAAAAAGTGGGCTGAAGAGGTTATGCTCTCTGATTTTATTTTAGGAGGTACTAATGATTCATCTGTTCATTATTGAACAACTATCAAGGAACTTGGGTTCCTGACTCAAAACTGCAGTTTGCAGCTGCAAGAATAATATTTTGCCTGGCTCTAGGGTTTACAAGAAAATTCAAGCTGACAGGGAAGTCTCTTGGGGAGGTCTGAAGTGTCAGAGCAAGCTCAGCCATAGGGTCAGACCAGGTTGCTCAGGGCTTTGCATAGTCAGGATGCTGGACCACCCACTATCAGAGACAGCCAGACTTCCTTGGCCTTTGCTCCATGGATAGGCTACCTTGGTGAAGAAAACATTTCTTCTTACCTCCAGCCTGAATTTCTTTTTGTTTCAGCTTGTGGTGTGCCCTTCACACACCACTGTGAAGAGCCTAGATTGCATGGTCCATGCCCAAGAAAACAACCAGTGCTGGGGATGCTGTTTGATCTCTAAAACAGTCTCTCATCATGGCTGAGCTAGCCACAGCCCCATAGCTACACTGAACAGTCCAGGGCATCCAGACCTGCCTTTCCAGTAGCTTCTGCTCAACATAGATATTTGTTATCTATTATCTATCTGTTACCTATTGAAGGTCTCAAACTGGAAGTTTGTGGTTTCTCAAAATGGAATTGAATGTGGTAAGGAATGTCAATGACAACAAGAAAGACTTGTGCAAGTAGGTCACATGGATAACAAAAGGAAGATTAGGGGAAATGAGGTTCTTCTGATGAATAAGGTAAGGAACCCATTTATTAGAATCTGAAACAGAGGCTTTTCTCAGTTCTTTAGAGAGAGATCAACAAGCTGCAGTGAAAGCTGAAAAACATAGTCCTAGATATCAGTTTAGAAAACAAATCTTAAAAAACAAGTCTCCGTGAGAGATCCAAAACATAGTTTTAGACATAATAAAAATATAGTAAGAACATTGCTTACATTTTCAGATAGAACAAATAGACCATATGCATAAATGATATGTAAACTTTTGTACTAAGAAACTAGAATTCTAATAGACTAAGAAGAAATGGTTCAAATTTGTGTTTTTAGCTCAATAGGTAATTTGTAAATAAGAATCTGTGTATTGGAGTGAGAGCTCTCTCACTCTCTTGCTCTCTCTTTCTGGTCTCCCCTCACCACCATCATCTCTGCCCGGAAGAAGACAGCAGCTGTAGCTGCAACTTCGGCCTTCCTGGGGCCTTGCAACAAAAGGAGAAGCAGCTTCTACTCCTATTTGGGACTCTATGTCGTGGCGGACCCTGAGGTGGTGGTGGAGTGCTGCGACCTTCTAGAGAAGCATCCTGGGGAGGATGTCCTCCAGGCACAGGCACGTCCTCCGTGCTCATTCCCAGGCAGAGAGTGATTTCAGCTCTTTTGTGAGCTCTCCGCTTTGGCCAGTGCAGGAGGAAGAGACAGGAGCCAGGTGTGGGGGTCCAAGGCGAAGCTTTATTCTTCTTTCCTCAAAGGGGTCCAGGGACAAACTGGCTCGTGGATATGAGGGAGCAGGGTTGATACAGGAAAGCCAGGGGGGCGGGGTAAAGCAACAGCGAATTATCTGAGGGCACAGGGGCGGTACAAGGGGGAAGGACCAATAGGATGCAACAAATTACCATAGAACAGGGAGGCATGTCGGGAGCAAATCTACTGTTTCCACAATAAGGATGGAGTGCCTAAGGGCATCCAGGGGAGAGAGGCAGACTCTTTTGCCGTGGGGCTTTCTGCCTTCACGCTCTATACCAAAAACTTTTAGCATGGACTTCAACGCTTGGGACCCTTTGCCTTTCGAGACTGATGTGCCTTTACAATAAGTAACTTTATAACAACTAACAGCTGCTGCTCTTTTAAAGAAAACAAACAACCCAAAACACACTAACTCAGGACATGGAAGAAGCTGAGCTGCAAAATACCTTCTTTGCTTCATTCTGCAGTCTAGCAAGACAGGTCTTCAAGAATGACAAGCTCAAGCCCATTTGTATACATTCTTCATGTTTACATTTACTTTCAAGGTACATAAGCATATATAACATTGCAAAACTGAAAAGTGCCAGTGCTCTGAATGCTTGATGCTGTAAAAATATTTCAAGTATTGTAAAGAGACAACAGTTATGTAAATCAAACTATGTTTCTCCAGCTTGCATATAAAACACAATGAAACAAACATCTAAATTATTTTTTCCTCCAGAAAATATCTAGCTGAGATTTGGATAAGTAAACATTTTGAACTTTTCTCTTTCCAGATGCAAATGTCAACTAGCAGAGCAGAAGGGTACGAAGGCTGGTGAAGAGAGGGTTCAGGAGACTTTTACAACATTATGTTTATCTTTAGATGTTATACAATTCTACAGATGCAGCAGGAGGGACTGTATGTAGAAATGATGTTTCTATGGCAGTTCTAGGCCTGTCAAGATCACCTGCCCAACTGCTTTAGTGATATGGCTTACCGCTAAAAGAAATAGGAGTTTTACTCATTGCTGAACAAGTAAAAGATGTCTTCTAAAAGATGCAGATGTATCTGTAGGTGTGTTGGAAAGAAAACTGCATCCATAACAGGAGTTTCCCAATGGAGTCTCAAGGAAAGTAGAAGAACAAAGTTACAGTTCATAGCAATTAACAACGTATGCATCCTGCTACATGCATCTCTTTAATTTCTTGGAGATATTTTTTCCTGCTAGTATGGAAGGAAGTTACATGTAAAAATCAGGAGCTCATTAATGTACAACATCTTAACTGAACAGAGCGTTAAAATCATAGACAAGATTTGCCATATATTTGCTGTTGAAACTGGTTGAGAAATAAAGATAAAATATGAATAAACTATTGCAGTTGTTGAGAAGTATTTTAAAGAACAGTAGAAATGAAGTTAAACTTTACTGCCTATAGGCAAAAAACTGTAAATACTTTACCATAAAAATAATTATTTAACATACTCTTGTAATAGATCAGTTTCAGTGGATACTGGAATTTTCCACTTCTTTATTTTTAATGAAGTATTAAATTGTATCTGTTATGTTCTGGTAAAGGAGGGAATTTTTAAAAATTAACAAAAAAGGACATATGATCTTATGATTTTATTTTTAGTACACACTAGAAATATCTGTCATTCCAAGTTGTTTTATATTAAGAGAATTAAAATTATTCCTCTAACCAGAATCCTGAAAATTTATTGAACATACATGTAAGAGCTTTGTTTTTACTTTCATTAGAGCTGTTGGGAGTTCTTATGAATTATAAGAATTTGGGTGTTTTTATCTCCTATATATTGCATTAGAACTGAACTATTTATACATATCCATATTATATATATATATTCAGTTTTCTTGCTTCTTCCTTGCTTCTTGTATTAGAGCAATGATGCAAGATTTAGCAGATGCAAGAGTAAATGAGTGTTAGACAAAAATGCTGACTGGTATTACAGTTTTCACTAAGAGAATTTGCTCATCCTTGATATTATCCTGGCCAAAATATATCACCATCAAAAAACCTCAAACCCTACCTTCTTTTTGTTCTGAGACAATTTCTGTAGCATACTAATTATTAAAACTATTTGGATGAATGTAGCACTTGTTTTTGGAATTTGGTTACTTTCTAAATTTTTTCCCCCCACAGCAATATGTGTGCAACTGTATTGGAATACAAATTCTAATAGAAAAAATCCCTATATTTGTTTGAGATAAATGGAGTCTGTTTCTATCCCTCTATCCCTCTTTCTTTGGGCCAGTTAAAATGCAAATACACAAATAACAAGCACTTTCACCCACACAACATAGATAAAGAATAGTGCCACTTTCATTGTTAAGTTTTGTGGTTCTTGAAAGGTTGCCAATAGTTGTCCTATTTCTGCAACAACGACTCTATAGGGTAATAACTAGTTGCTACTTAAAGGAAAATTGTCCATTTAAGCAAAGAAAGAGGAATATTATGCCAAAACCATTTAAACTGTAACGCTCCAAGGAGACGTGGACATAATTCTGACCTTGCTTACACTGAAGTTGATGGGACTACTAGACATGCTGATTTTATCTGTCTTTTACAATTCCAGCCAACAAAAGCTAATTTGTTCAGATCACTATGCCACAGAGAACTTAAAAATCTCTTACTAAATGGGTGTGTGGTCCACTGGGTTTTGCTCAGCAAAGCCGTTTACAGCTTCTGCAGCCACTGCTTGTACTAAACCCCATTTTTAACAAAGACAATGAGCTCTAGTAGCCAAACTCCAAGTCAAATGTTGAAGAAATTACCCTATCACTTTGTAGCACTTTCAGTGGTTAATTTGTCTTTCCATGGAGGCTGAGTGAGATTCAGATCATGCATGCTAAAATATCTTTTAAACGGATGCTGTATTTTACTTGCTTTCAAGGAGATGTTTCCAAATGGGCTCCTCTGTTATTTCGCAATGAATACCAAAATCATCACCAGGTGCCAAATCACTACCTTAACCTGTGGCAAGCCAAAAATGTTGATTTTTTTCCCCAGAAAAGAATCAACAGGTTCTGAGCAATCCTGGGAGGATGCAACTTATGTTTAAACTAAAAACTTTTACCATGAAAACTGTAATGGAAGACATCAAAATAAGGAGTTGTCATGGCAACTGGCATGCTGAGGATAAGTATGCTGATAAGAAATTACAAACAGATAAAAAAAATGAAGGACTAAATAGGATTTCTAATTAGGAATTCAGTCATACAGCTACACATCTTGAAGGGTGTGAAATATTTCCCCAGTGAACATCAACTATTTGGCTAGTGAACACTGGCAGAGGTGTTACTGCCTGTTTCCTGCCCACAAGGCATAGAGGGAATATTATATTGTGTTCTGAACTGCATTGAGTCAGGGACTTATCTCTGACATAAAAAGGCAAAGCTCTTTGCTTTTCTTTCCTGTTTCTTCATGAGATATAGGGAACTCTGGGCAGCAAACCTAAAGGTCATCCCTTCACATCCAAGACACTATGGAACATGAAGAGAACAGCTCCCTCACCCAGTAATCTATTACTTCTTTCTCTTTCTCTCCCATCTTCCTATAAAACATTATTTCTTCTTCAATTATTGTTTTTCTTAATGCCAGTGTTCCAGGTGTTTGTCTACAATTTACATAGTCTTTTTTTTTTTTTTTGCATATGATGTTGAAATACATAGTCTGTGCACTACAAAGGAGCTTACTAAAGTTGCAGAGCCAATAAATGAAAAGTAAAGAAGCACCAGAATTAACATGGTAATATGACATTTGCCTTCTATGCAGAGCAAATCTGTTTTTCCTCACTTGGCCACCACTGTTGGAGTGATGTGGCTAAGTAATTAGACTGCATTGTGAGGTACAAGAAAATTTTATACAGTCCTGTTTTAAGCCTAGCAGCATATAGCTACTTATCTACCTATTGTTCTGTAATACTGCTGCACAGGAGCTTTGCTGTGGTTTATCCAAGTACTTGATAGAAAGAAAACAGCAAAGGAATAAATCCTTAATGCATACAAATTTGAAAGAAAAATTAGAAAAATTAGGTATTGGAAGAACATCAGTCCATATTCTTAATTGTTAGGCAAGGCTTGGCTGTGGACTTTGTAGACTTTAGTACTAGTCTTCTCTTTTCTGGTACTTCCAGAAGCCTGCTTTCCAACAGTGATGATTACACTTTGATCCTGTAGTTTCAGAGGCCAATAAGAATTGTATACAGATCTTAAAGTTTATGTCTTCCACTTCTTCTAGTCATAACAAACAGTTCTTCAGAAATTCTCACCAGAGAAAACTTATTTTGGAAGTTTCTACTTGAGGTGTTCCTTTACCTGTAAATATTTCCTCATCTTCAGTACTGTATTAATTAATGGCTGTTTTAAAATTCCTTAGTCTCATCACAGACTATCCTATGTTTGAAGGGACTCAGAAGGATCACCACGTCCAGCTCCTGGCCCTACACAGGACAGCTCCAAGACAACACCTTGTGCCTGAGAGCACTTTACAAATGGTCCTTTGAATCCTGTCAGGTCACAGATGCTGTGCCCACTTCTTTGGGGAGCTGTTCCAGTGCTCAACCACTCTCTGGGGGAAGAACCTGTTTCAAATATCCAAACTAACCTTACCATGACACAGCTTCATGTCATTTCCTCAGGTCCTGTCATGTCACAGTGCAAGCTGGCTTACACTGGGCAGTGAATTTGGCCACTGATAAGAGTAGCGGCCTGGCCTAATAGGCAAGCCCCCAGAGAACAGAGATAGGACAGAATTGGAGACAGACAAGGATGTGAACCAATGAGTTCCAGCCCAAGCTGCAGAGGCTGTTGGTCAGAGGGCTGAGCAGCCTGAACTTGGAGCCAATCACAGGCGCTTACCCAGGAACATTAAAAAAGGTGTTTAAGGATAAGTCAGAAGAATAAAGAGGCCTTTTTTTTTGCGTGGATCATAGAGTCTGTGTTTTCTGTCTCAAGCACAGCATCAGTTGATGTGACGCTGTCACTGGTCAGCAGAAAGAAAAGATCAGTGTCTGCCTCATCTCTTCCCCTCGTGAAGAGTTGTAGACTGTGATACAGTCTTGTCTCAAGGCTCCTCTTCCCTATTCTGAATAAGCAAAGTGACCTCAGCCACTACACATATGACTTCCCCTCTAAGGCTCTTCACCATCCTTGTTGCTCTCCTTTGGACACTCTGTTTCACATTTTTCTCATACTGTGACACCCAGGCCAGCCCCCAGCACTGGAGGTGAGGCTGCCCCAGCTCAGAGCACAGCAGGACAATCCCCTCCCTTGCCTGGCTGTGATGCTGTGCCTGATGCCCCCCAGGACAGGGTTGGCCCTCCTGGCTCCGGGCACTGCTGGCTCAGGTTCAGCTTGCCATAGACCAGGAGCCCCAGGTGCCTTTCCACAGGGCTGTTCTCCAGCCTCTCATTCCCCAGTCTGCCCATACATCCATACATCCCCTTCCAAATCTGACACTTCTCTTTGTTAAGCTTCACACAACTGGTGATTTCCTAGTCTTCTGATTTGTCAAGGTCTCTCTACAGGGCCTCTCCTCCTTCATAGGAGTCAACAGCTGCTTCCAATTTAGTGTGATTGGCAGACTTAGTATACCTTCAAGTTCTTCATCCAAGTTCTTTATCATGATGTGGAAGAGCACCTTTTAATTTAATTTAATTTAATTTAATTTAATTTTATTTTATTTTGCTTTATTTTATTTTATTTGTATTAACCTATTTGCTTTTAACTTAACCTGACTTTTACAGAGAGTTGATCTGGGCTTTTTTTTTGTGTGTTTGGCAGTAAGTAGAAAATAATTAGCTTTGTTTTGTTATATTCCCATATAACAGAAAATGTGGTGAGACAAGCTTTTTAGGACTTATTAGTTGACTTGATCTCTAGTGTATAGTGTGCTCCTAACTGTCTGCCAGCCTTCCTTTTACAGTTAAGAATTTCTGTTGGTAAAACTGTTACCATCCACCAGCTTCACTCTCTTTTGTTACTTTAATCCTCCTCATTTTCTTTAAACTTGCACCTTGAATCCTGTGTTCATTTTTGGACCCCTCACTACAAAAAGACATTGAGGTGCTGGAGTGTGTGCAAAGAAATGTCGCAGAGCTAGTGGAGTGTTCTAGAGAATAAGTCTTAAGAGGAGTGGCTGAGGGAGCAAGGGTCTTTCTCCTGGAGTAAAAGAGGCACGGGGGACACCTTATCACTTTCTATAACAGCCTGAAAGAGAGTTGTAGTGATGTGAAGGTTGGCCCCTTGTTCCAAGTAACAAGAAGAGGAGAGGAAATAGCCTCAAGTTGTGTCAAATGAAATTTAGACTGGACATTAGGAAAAAATTTTTCATGGAAAGGTGGATCAGGCATTGAAACAAACTGCACAGGGGAGTGTTGGAGTTACAGTCTCTGAAGGTATTTATAAGACATGTAAATATTTAGGGATGTGATGGCAGTCTTGGCAATGCAAGGTTAACCATTCCAATTGGACTCAAGAATCTCTACACAACCTGTTTTAGTGCCTAACCTCCTCCATTGTAAATATCCAATCTAAACCTACGTTCTTTCTACTTAAAGGCATTATACCTTGTCCTAGCATTACATGCTTTTGTAAAAAGTCCCTCTACAGATTTCTTGAATGCTTCATTTATGTACTGGAAGGTTTCTACAAAGTATCCCTAAAGCCTTTTCTTCTCTAGGCTGAACATCCTGAAATGTTTTGGCATGTCTTTATAAGTGAGGTGCTCCAGTCTTCTGCTTACCTTGGTGATCCTTCTCTGGACACCCCCTACCATGTCCACATCCTTCTTATGTTGGGGGCCATAGAACTGACTGATATACTCCAGGTGAGGTCTTACATGAGCAGAATAGAATTAATTGTGTATTTCTTTCAGCCCACTGGCTTTGTCTGCTATCTTCACCATTGACAGATCAAATCCAGAGACAGTAGCAGAAAGCAAGAATCATTGTGTATGGGTTGATGTGAGAAAAACAACAGTGGTATTATCCATCCAGCAGACACAATATGTTTGCTGAGTAACCTACAAGAGCCCAGCACTATAAATGATGTCAAGCACCATGTCAACCACTTGTAGTAGCTTCATTAACTTCAGTCAAACTGATTCTTCAATCACTTGCTCTTGGTGTCTAAATATCCATATATATGAAGCTTTGTCAGGGATTGGAAGGATTGATGTCTCAAGACATTTTGGAATGCACATGTGTGTATGGGAAGGACAGGTAGGGCCTTGCCCTGGCAAGACAGTGAACTGCCCCACATGCCTCCCAGTCCTGCAGTGCCTGCCAATTACTGGCAAACTGGAGGCAGGGCTCTACTCTTCTCTAGCCCAGCTTCTGAGTGGCCAAATGACTGGAAGTTGCACCTGGGTGGGCGGGACCCTGAAAGTCAAGGGGTGTTTAAAGCTGAGCAAGAGGCAGACATATCCTGACCCTACCTTCCTCTTAGAGTTTTGATGTGAGTACTGCTGGAAATCAGGAGCTGGTAGCTATAAGTGTGTTTTTCTGTATCTTTTTCTTCTTTTCCTTTTCCCTGAACATTTTGAGTAAAATTGAATGGTTTTAAAGTTTGCTAAATTGAATGGACTAAGTTAATGCTTTGAGAAGTGTTTTATGTCGATTAGAGGTTGTGCTAAACTTTTTCTCAGAGTTCTCTGATTTTCTTTAATTTGCCAGTAAACCTTTGTGCTATTTTGACCTCTTGAGAACATTTGGCTGGTATTTCTCCTGTGCATTTTACTGAAATTACTAGAACCACTATAAATCCCTTTCAGTGAGTTTTTTTAGGGCCTTACAAGCTTCTCAAAGAGAAAATACAGGCTGTAATTCCTTTTATAAATATGACAGTTACCATCTAGGGTGTAAGAGAAACACAACCCACTGCTTTTCCAACATTCTTGTTGCTGAACCATGCATACTGAGCTGATAGCTTGCAGGGGTATTGTGTAGGAGAAATGGTCTTTTCCAACTGCAGTCTGTGTTTCCTCAGCTCTTTTTGTCTGCTGCGCGTCAAGGATTTTGCTAGCAGTTATCAACATATTTTAGGAGAATTGTTGTCAGAAATTCAAGTCCTGCTTTGCTTTCAAATACATGGACACTTATGTCCTTATGAATAGCTAGTGATCTCAAAATGATGTAGGAAACTAGTCCTGCTGAGGACTTCATGAAGATGATCAACCATAGGCATGCATCAACCTACCCACCCATTAGCAATAAAAATAAACAAATAGATCACTGTCAAAACTAATGAGGAAATAAATCACTTTTTAGTCAGTTTCTATAAAAGCAAGACAGTTTGTGGTCTTTTTTCCCCCCACTCTCTCTGTCGTTTTCTGGGAAAAAAAGAAGGAAACATATGGTGATCATTGCAGAAAACAAATGTGTGGAGAAGAATTTTGATACAATCTCAGGTACAATTTAATTATCCAAGCAGAAGCTATGTTCTTTGGTCAAAATGTATAATCTTATGGAGAACTAGCCTGCATATAAACGGATTTAAAGTTGTCTGTTTCCATAGGTTTCCTTCTGGTCTTTATGTCAAGAATTCTCAGTCTCTTTTAAGTACATACATACAGCATGGCCTCTCTTTATTGGAACACTTCAGAAATTCTATGGTGCTTGATGTAACATACTTTTTAGCCAACAGTTCCTGATGAAAAGCGCAGTTCTGTGGTTTTACCTGAGGAAATTTAGTTACCCAGCAATGTATTTATTGCCCAAAATTGACACTGGGCTATGCACTGGTTTGTGCCGACTTTACTATAAGCAGTATTAGGTCTTGACTCCATGTTCTATAAATTCTTACATATGTGTACTGGGCAGGGGGGGTTAAGGGTATCTGTGTATGTGTACGTTTATATTGATGTATATTGCTGTTGCTGTATGGACAGAAAGTAAAACATTTTCAGCTTCTTCTCAATCCACTTTATTGCAGTGTCTAACAATATCTCAATATTAGGCAGACATGATAATGAATAAAGGGAAAACTTCCTAAGAAGGATTTGAAGTCAGCCAGAATTGGGAAAGAGATATTAAGAATATTAGGTGTTATATGACAGGAAAGGCTAGTTTACCTGTAGAATATTAACAAGGTTGTTTTCCAGCTGCTTTCAGATTCCTTCCCCATAACCCTGGCAGAAATCAACAAGGCTGGGTCATGTAGCTAGCAACAGCACAATTGTTGGTGCCAGCCACTTCATTAACACTGGGTAGGCTTCCTTTTTCCTTTATGGGACAATGAACTGTTGCTAACTTACTTTGTGTGTAGAGAAGCAGGCTTATTACCTTTGTTATCTGAACAATTTCATGTCTCATTCTTTCCACCTAATTTTCTTAAAGGATGTATTTTGGTTTTAACTGCAACAATTTCTTCTTTCTACTGATGCAAAATGTATACTATTTGAAATCTCAGCTATTATTTAATTTAAGTTCAAAAATTAAATGCTTTCCAAAATATTTGCTATACACTAATTTTGATAAGTTTTTGTCCTGTGGCACTAAATAAAACATAAAGTCAATACAGGTGATTGACCTCAAGACAAAGTATAATTGATTTGGGTACTTCATGCCCCTACAGCAGAATTTTAAAAGTTGATAGCTGGACAGATAGTTGTACACAGTTACACTTATTTTTCTTTTCTATAGAACTCAAAATATTTCTGAATTTTTGTGCAACAAAAAAAGACTTATATGCCAACTTCTCATAAATTCTGACTTCTCTCCTGCTTTGATATGTTAATTAATCCTCCTATTTCGATTATAACCACACTACAAAGGAAACAATTTTACAGAAACATAACAGATGGATTTCAGACTCCCCAAACCCCGTGACTACCCAGTAGAAGCTGAGTACCTAATTCATAATACTGCTTTGAGAAATCTTTCCAAACATCACCCAGAGTAAGCCATATGTTTTCAATTAGAGCAGTAGAACTGGCTAAGTTTTTCAGCGTTCTCATAGATACAGTTTTGAGAAGAGGCTGCATTTCAAAGAAGTGAAATCCTCAAACCTCTACAAACATGCATACTGTGGATTTTATAAAATGTTTCAAGTGAAAAAAAGTTTATTTTACTGGAACTAGGGAAGAAGGAAAGGAGTATGAACAGAAAGGTCCCAATTTCATTTAAATTCATACATTTAGTATTTTTAGTGAAAATTACAAAAGAACTGCTGGCAAAATCTGCTTGATAAAATCAGCTCTAATTGTTGGACATTCCATGTGTTATGGAAGACCCTAGTGGTCAGTTGAAGCCAGGTGTCCCTGTTGTGTCCCCTCATAACTTCTTGATCACCCCCAGCTTATTCACTGTGAGAAGCACAAAAGTCCTTAACACTGTGTAAGCATTGCTCAGCAGTAACTGAAGCATCAGTTTTGGTCACAAATCAATGCATAACTCCACACAAGTAACTACGAGGAAAATAAACTATATCTCAGGAAAACCCGTACAAAATGCCTAGAAGGTCTGCGTGTCAAGGAAATAGAGGTCAGGAAACAAAAAGATCACTTTTAACCATTTTTATAAACAACTGTTATTTTAATACTGGTCCATTTAGAAAGATACAAGAAAATAAAACCATATTTTTTTACCTCTGTGGGTTTTATAATTGTAACAGCCATGTGATTTCTTTATAGGTCTGACAATTCTTCCCACATCTGAATTTGGCCAGGGAAAGGAATTGATTCTTCTCTAACAAGATGAAGCTACATAATATACATAATATTCTGGGACATTTGCAGTACATGTTTGAGAAGTGTATTTTGGATTATATTAATTATATTACTCTCTTAAGATGTAATGGAGAGCTGTTCTTCATTAAGCATCAGTTTTGAGGGAAGCTGTAAGCTTTTTTATAAATTAATGAATCTAAATTATGTTCTATCTAACTCAAAGCAATTCTGCAAGGAAAAGAAAATTAAAAAGCTTCTTAATGTATGTCTGTTCTTCAAATTCTATATTGAAACAAATAGCTAAATTCTAATTTTGGGGAAGGAAGGAAGAGAAGGGGTTTTGTAAGTGGCATAATCTTAGGACCAAATTTCTGTGTGATGAATTCTAAACTGCATTTTAACCCTCTGGCCCAGAGAAAACAAAATGTATTCTTGGCTTCAGTTTGGAACATTAGACCAGAAAGCAGTATTTTCATGGGTAAAATATCTTATTTCCAAAGTAACAGTGAATCTATTTTAGGAAAGTATCCCAATATAAAATGAGAAATCAGTCTGTCTTCAACTATTTTTGCTTGCTTGCTTCCTTGCTTCCTTCTTCTCTTTCCTCCTCTCTCCCCTTTTCTGAAAACAGTAATATAATTAAAAAATAATTTAGCATTTGAAACTGACTATTTTAGAGGTTTGTAAAATCTGCTTTTCAAAGTTCTCTAATGATGCAAATTCCACCACAAATTTAGACAGCTTCTCCCATTTTGTCCCTAACATGAAAATGCTGTTAAAGCTGTATTTCCATACTACCATTCTGTTCTTACTGAAATTAATAATTTATTTTCTGTGATAAGAGATCATTTAAGGGAATATTAGCATGTGATTCTGTGTGTGTTAAACTAGGGGTTTCTTAAGTAAAACAAAACAAAAATACTTTCCCCTTCCAAGCTGTTACCTTAGAAGTATTGTAATGAAGGAGTTTGAGTCTTCACAAAAGCATCACAGAATTAACTAAGTTGGAAAAGACCTTTGAGATCATGAAGTGCAACATATGACCTAGAAGTAATCTTGTTAATATCCAGACTATCAACACATATTTAAACCTAAAAAATCACTTGTTTTACTTCTATAATGGAAGTTCATGTAGTCTTTTGGAAGTTTGGAGTAGTCTTGGAGTAGTCACATAGTCTTTTGGAGTTCTCAGAGATAAATTTGTTGATTTCTGGAGAGATGAGCCCTTTTTGTATATTCTTAGTAATGCTTCAGACATACTGCTCCTCTTCCTTTAGAACTTTGGCCACCCAAATAAAAAAGAAAATGTTGAAAAATATCTTTAAAGTGTATCTCTGTGCACTGCTGTCTACTAAGTAGTGGAGAATAGGCTTTTTCCTTTCAATCCATTCTTATTACTTCATATTTCTGACTGCTTACTACTCAGTGTCGTGATTTAAGCCCACCTGGAAATCAAAGCACCATGCAGCCTGTCACTCAAACACCCCTTGGTCTGCCCACTTCACCCTGGTGGAATGAGGAGGAGAATCAAATTAAAACTTGTAGGTTGAGATAAAAACTGTTTATTTATTTAAAATAAAGTAAAATACAGTAATAATGGTAAATGAAAGTAATAGTAATGATAATAATAAAGGAAAAAAGAAGTGATGCGCAATGCACTTGCTCACCACCCACTATCAATGCCAGAAGCTTCTTCCCAAAGCTAACTGAGCCCCTTCTGGGTAGCTGCCTCCAGTTTATATACTGGGCATGACATTCTGTGATATAAGTATCCTTTTGCATAGTTTGAGTTGCCTGCCCCAGTTGTGCTCCCTGCCAGTTTCTTTTGCTCACCTCCTCACTGGCAGAGCATGAGACAAGGAAAATTCCTTAATTTAGGATAAACACAACTTATCAAAAAAAACCAAACACCATTCTCATTCCAAACCCGAAACACAGCACTGTAACAGTTCTATGAAGAAATTAAGTCTATGCTAGCTGAAGCCAGGACACTGAGTCACAGAAGAAAGACAATGTCTCTCTTTTAATTTCCATCCTATTGATAAGAAATTGAACCCTTAGGGTTCTAAACATACTACAAAATTTAAAAGAAGAAATGCATCATGACCAAACATCTTCATAGCTCATTTCCCTACAGAACGAGGGGGAGGAAAAAAATTAAAAGAGAAACTGACAGAAGAATTCTCTATGCAAAGCAAAGCGCAAGACAGGAGTCTAATTTGTGAGTAACTCCAGGACAATGATTAGGCAATTAAAAGATGACCTAGTTTTTTAAACAGTACAAAAAGATTACATGTAAGGCAACAGACACTTGGAGCTATTATAATGTGGAGTATTAGTTGTCACATTTCACATGTTGCTTTAGCAGATGTTCTGCACCTCTTCAGAGGCCACAAAAAAGACATAGGGTTAATGACAATAATTAAATTCTAGGGTTAAGGACAATGACTAATTGTTTGTCTGCAGAGGCTGAAAGAAGAGAACCATACCTCAGGATGATAAAATTCTCCAGCTGCAAAGAAAAAACCCCACACTTGAATAAAACTCTGAGGTGGCAAAAGCTTCCCTATCTTTTCTGGTTAAAAAGTAGCACATGTCAGATTTTCTACTCCAAGACACTTCACGGTCTTAAAACATATTGGAAGTTCAATAAAAAATTTATATGGACCCTTTTCTCCCTGACTTGCATCCTGACAACATCACATAGTAATTATAAGTATGGGGAATAAGTGACTCCTCTGAAGAACAAAAGTAAAGTTTATCTTAAAAAAATTTAGATTACAACTAGCTGCTAGAAAGTTCAGCACTTTAATGTGCTGCTCTGTACTGTGAATCTCATTTGTCCTCACCTTTACACTCTGAAAGTATCAACATTTTGTCTCATACATACTTCTGGTACAAATTCTTATAGCTCTGCTGTCTCTAAGACTCTTGGTTAATTTACAATATCTGTTTCAGAAACATGTTCTGACAGTTGGTGTAACTCTTGTAAGCCACATTTTAGCTTTATGAGATGATTTTCTAATGATGCTGAAACTGTGCTCAGCTAACCTCAAACAAGACTTACACTAAAAACTCAAAAAGCACAGGAGAGACACAAGAAAAATTTGTCTTACAAAAAGTCTGAAAAATGCATCAAAATTATGAGTACTTCTTCCCAGAAAGTGGAGGGCATATGGCTTTTTTTTTTTTAATAAAAAGGGAGAAATAGCAAAGAGATCTTACTAACTTTTATAAGAAATAAATGAGCCTTATGTTTATAATCAAATATATGTGTATGCACAATCAGACACAGACACACACACATACACACACACACACACACACCACTCTCAGTTAAATATATAAATAAATTCTATGTGATGTACTGATGTACTGATTCTAATTATGTCATGTCTTGAAAGAATATATGATTGCTAATACTTTATTAGTGTGGCCTGCCTGTTGGTGGGATCTAAACCAGAAAAGGCAGGTTCTTAAATGCCAAATGCCTTTAAAAGGCTATATTATTCCCTTTCACAGAAATAAAGAATAGGGATATTTTAAAATCTGAATAAATGTGTTTTATGATTTTCCATGTTCCTGAAGAGGAAGTCACTTTTAAATATTCTCTCCCTCTCCAGACAGAATATATAGTTTAAAAATCAACTTGTTATGTTAGCAATACATATACAGAATGTATGCAGGCTATATATAGTAAGAAATATCAAAGTATCTTTTCTGGGGAACTGTATGAAAATATAAATAAACACAATATAAAAATATAAAGAAGATACATATGCATTTTCCCTAAGAGATTCTTTGCTTGTTCTTTGAAAATTCTGAAGTACTATTATTTCCTTTTGTGAATCCATGCTTGCTATTTTTAATCAAATTACAGTTCTATATCTGTCCTGCATGTCTTGGATGACTAGGATTTCCAGCAATTTTAGCCTTTACTGAATTTTATTTTATGTCTTTGTCGATTAAGGTATCGCCCATAGATCCTTTCTCAAACATGGTGTAATATTGGCGTCTTGTCTCATGCCTCCTCCTCTTTCAATTAGCTATCCTATAGAAGCAGAAGACTGAATTAATGTTTTATAAAGATGAAGGTAAAAATCCAGTACTATTGATATAGCCTATTCTCAGAATGTTTTAGTGATCTGATGACTATGTAGCTGCTCCAGGAAGCCTAAGCCATCTCTCATGTCTAGTTGCCTGTCAGACATCAAAAAGTGTTGTTCTGGGCCATAATTCTGTGAGTTTTGTCTTTTGTCTATCTCTGTCTTGAATTTAAGATATCCAGACTTTATAATAGACATTCGAAAGTGTGGAATGGTTACAGGTCACGTGGGAATAAACAGAAACTACAAAGAAAGCACACCAATGGTGATTTTTTTGCCTATTTTGCCAAATGCCTTGGCATTTTTGAAACACCTATGTTATGCAGCTTTTTCATAGACTTTTATTTGTCTTTTGCGCTCAGTTAATGTGTTTTATTCTGGATGATGTTCATGTTTTGGGGTTTTTTTTAATATAAAGTATGAAATGATACAGTTTGTACACATTTCTGTATGTTTGTTGATTTCAAATGTGTGGAGGAAATGTTTGGTACTTTCTGAAGCTCTCTTAGAGAACTAAACCTCAAAACCTGTCAAAAAAAAAAAAAAGAAACAAAAACCAAGCCAACAAAAACCAAACAAAAAGAACAACATAAAAACCCTCCAACCAAACCAAGAAAGCAATGAACAAGTGAAAAGCTAGCAATTGTTATTCTTCTTCATAAAGTGATTTCAAAATTATCAAAATACAACTAATGAAAAGAAATTGGCTTGGTTTTGCAAAGAACCTGAAATTTGTCTAGAGTATGATGTACTTTGTTTAAGTTTGAAAAAGCTTGGCTCCTACTCCAGGGATGGTTTCTAAACCTCAATAGTGTTAATTATACCATTAACCATGGCAAAATGAAGAAATATATAAATTCTGCCTTACTGCAACTGAATTGTCACTCAAGTTCCTTAACATATTAGCATTATTTAAAGCTACATTTAGCTATCAAAACTCTTGATAGAACTTGGAGATCACACGAAGGCTGTGAAAGAAGAAGAATGCTGTATAATTTGATTATCTGTTAAAAAATATAATATATGATCTGACTATAAAATGGGGTGGAAATATTTGTTCTATACTCATGAACTTTTGCTCACAATGTAGCACTAAAATTAAAAAGAAAAGAAAAAAAAGGAAAGAAAAAGTAATTTTGTGAAGTCAGTATCTGCTTTAAATGAGAATTTTATAAAAGTGCCATGACTTGTCAGTGTTCTCATTGGACAAAGTTAAATCAAAGCAATGGTTTGGATATTTCCCCACTCAGGAATGGAATAATCTGGATAAATTGTGGAATCCTCCTTTTCAATACAACACTGTTGTTCTTATTAAGAATGAGTCTAGTTTAGCATCATGATACTGGTATTTTGGGCTCTGTTAGAACAGCTTCTGGAGTCACAGAATGCAAAGATAAAGTTTTCTTTTTCTTTTCTTTTTTAAAAGAAGTTTCTCAAGCTAGTGTTTGTGGAAATTATTTTGCAAGTGTAAAATCATGTATACTAGTGTTCTGGACAAAACCTGAAGCAGTCATCTGTTTCATTCTTATCCCCAAATGTAATGTGCTTCTATACCTGGTAAACCATATCTTTTTTTCGGAAGAAAC
Organism: Sturnus vulgaris; assembly: GCF_052056855.1. Taxonomy (NCBI): domain Eukaryota; kingdom Metazoa; phylum Chordata; class Aves; order Passeriformes; family Sturnidae; genus Sturnus; species Sturnus vulgaris. The sequence continues at coordinate 51,013,590 of NC_142283.1, forward strand.
CAAGGCATTAAAAATGGATGTTAAACAAAGCTTAGCTTTAAATGTAGCTTATATGATTTTGGTTTAGGTTTTTGTCTTTTTGATGTTATTCTCTAGAGCCTCTTTTTAACATTACTGCCAATTTCTTTTTTCTTAAACTTGAAACAAAATTATAAAAAGCCAAATATTCTCACTCAAATTTCTTGAACTGTTTATTGCTTGCTTTGTTTTTCCCATCTTTTATGTTAAGGAATTAGAATAGCTGCACTGAAGGAAGCTACATATTCTACTGCTGTTGCTGTTGAAAACAAGAAACACAAGTGATGGCAAACTCCCCTAAATTTAAATATACAAATATAGGATATGAAAAATGTAATATTTAGTTAAACTTTCCCTACTTGTTTGACATAGCCTGAATAAAAGTGATTAGCACTGAAAATTAGTTTTAGCAGGTTTAAGTGCACTGCAAGATCTACCAGATTACATAACATACTTCAGCCAAACACTGGCAGAATTTTATGTGCTTTTAACTCAGTGCTGTACTGTTAGGTAAATATGTAAATGGTGTACTTTGTAATTCCAGTGAGATTGCACAGGATTCAATTATGATTCAATACTGAACTGTAATGTCATCTTATTTGCTTCAAGGAGAAAAGCATTTTATATGTGTATATTGTTGTTATGATTATTAAGCTGTTCAAGAATTAGTTGCTACAAATTCATATATATACTTTTTTTTTAGATCAAGGGATTACTTGCTGTGCTGGTTTAACCTGGGGAAGGACAGACTCAGGTTCTTCTCTATGAAAACTTCCTCTGTGAGTTGATGGGACCAATTGAGGGCTGGTTTGGTTATTGACAGCCTGGAAAAACAATTGGAGAGGGTTGGTTCACTCCGTGAACACACATTTTGAAGGAGGTAACCCGGGAAAAAGCTCTTTTATTTCCGGTGGCTGAGCAGGTAACACCGGCCCGGGCTCCCTCCCGTGCTGGGGGGCTCAGAGGCCGCTGGGCCCCGTTTGCAAAGCAGGGGGCCCGATGGCCGGGGGCAGGAGAGGCTCGTAGATAAAACCTTAGCCCGGCTTCCTCTCCCATGGGCCCGCAGCTCTGGGGGCATGGCCCGGCTCCTGCTGCTGCCTCGGAGCAGCTTTGGAGGGGCCGAGCCCGCCCAGCCCCGCACGGCCTGGGGGAGGCAGCCGGGCCTGTGTGGGGAGCAGGGGGGGCCATGGGCAGGGGGGGCTGCGGCCCAGCCCCAGAAAGGCTGATGGACACCTCAGCTGCCCCCCCAGCGCGGCCTGAGCCTGGCCCAGCCCCTGCAGCTTTTGTGTGAAACTTTAACTCTTTACTGCTCGGATAAGACCTACAGACCTCCGATTTTCTTTTTGAATGAAAGGGAAAAAACAGAAAAGATACAAAGTCATTGAAGCAAGTGCTAAGTTTCTTTAGATGGAAGGAAAATGAGAAGATGCTATGAAGGTTAGCTGAAAATCCTTTCGTGAGGTTGTAGGGATGGACTGATATCGCACTGGAAATTCCTATAAACCATGGAGAAAAAACATGGGGGGTTGGAGTGTTACATTTGATAGATCATTTGACTAAAAGCACCTGTGTCAAGAATCCTTCGCCCCCAGGAGAAAAGGGGATCTCGGTTTTCTGAGGATGAAGCATAAACAAAGAGAAAAGAAATGAAGAGAACTTTTGCTTTGGAACAGTTAATTCTTAAAAGTAAAACCCCATGAATTCAACATGGCCCATAGTCGCAGCTTTGGGAAAGCTGTGAAGATGGGAGGAGCTTCACGACTTTGCAAGTTTTTTTTCTCGGGCCGATGCAAATCGTGAAAGTGAAACCACGAGACTTGCTTAAACAGGGAAGCTTAAATGAAAATTATGTGAGTCTCACAGTTTTGGTTTTTCATTCCTCCTCAAATTATTCTAATAGCCCTGTTGTGATATTACTCTCTGAAACTTGACTTCATATTGCCTGGAAGAGGTGAAAAAGAGGTCTCTTAATTTGCAGAAATTTTGATTAGAGTTAAGCTCTAGAGCTAACAATCTGAAAAGAGTATGTTTGGGAGGTTAAGGTTTTATCTAAGAAGCTTCCTCAATGTTTGGGTGTTTCTTGGGCCATGGATAGCCCTTTTATTCATCTTTGACATGCTTCCATGGACAACTGCTGCATCATAGACTTTTTCTATGGCTGGAGAGTCTAAAAACCTTCTTCTTTTGCCCCATCAAAACTGCTTTTAAGTAGCCTACAATGGCTCTGTCAAAGCACCAGAAAGCAATACCCTGCCATCACCATTTTCCAGAGAAACATGGGCAGGAAGATTATGAAGTTGAGTTCATTGTACAGAATTTTGTCTGTTATCACAAAATAAAGAGTAGTTGTCTAAATTAAATACAGATTATCAATTTACTCTAGAATGTTGGAATTACAACAGGAATGCTATCAGTGGATCACATTTTTAAGAATTTTTTTTTAGTATTCATTACAGTACATTTGATGGATATTCATTCTGCTTTTTCCTGAAATTATTGCCTAAAAGTGAAAGAATCCTGAATTTTAAAACTGAACCTGATATAGATTCTCTGAAACCTCATTACTTCATGAAAAGTGCTGTCAATGATTGTGTTTTGAAAAAGTTTACTAGAACCTGTAAAACTTAACTAAACCACATTCTTCAATGGAATTTCAGATTTTTCACTATGCATTGTCTAAGATTGCTTATTCAAATGCATTTGGGAAGGAGGGGAGGAAAGGAGGAAAGAAAAACATAATCCGAGATCACAGACTAAGTGTTTTTTATTCTGTGTCTTTTGCATCCTTTTGTAATACATGAGGCAGAGAAAAGATGACCATCTGAACCTTTTCCTACAGGTCTGTAGTGTAGCTCCTTTTCAACGTTTTATTAAAAGGAAATGACTCGCATGATTTGAGTTCCATTACATTTCACTGAAATTCCTTATTACTCGCCCCTTCCCAGCCTCTCATAAACCTGGTATGTACAGCCTCTCTATATACCAAAGTAGAAAAGCTCAGGATGTCTCAGGTTTGGTACTGACTTCAAACAGATAGGCTCTACATACATTTTTCTATCTGTTTGTGCTTTATCAAGAAATTAATCTATGTTTCAAACCTAACGTGTTGAAGAAAAGCTTTCCTATATCCATTTTAAGCCACATACAATTAGGAAAATTAAAATGTTAGCACATCTTTTTTCCTTTCCTTTCAAAATAGATATTAAAACCCTATCTAACTCGGATGTCTCAGTCATCAGAGGGAAATGAGGGAAACAGAATGACATCACTGAAATGAAGGCATTGTCAGGTAGCAACTTTGGTCATCTTTTGAAAGCAGCTAAAAAAGGTGGCCTGTTTAAGACATGTATTGCACTTATCTTGATGCCAGTGGTCAGTATGAGTCCTGAGCCTTAATTGGGGTTATAAATATTATTGATATTTAATTTTTCTGTCTCTAAAATATGGTCAATTTAATGATTTGTTCGATAAAGCACTATAAATTTAATTAAATTTAATTAAATTTAATTTAATTTGTCTATCACTCTGTAGAAATATGTATTAACTTCTAGAATAAACGATTCATCTTCTTTCTTCCTGTTTTTGGGGTAGAATATGTGTGCTCCACATACCATTTATCCAAGACACCAGGGGACACCAGAGTTTAAATCCGTCTCTTAAAATCAAATGAAGACAGGAAAACGATTCAAGCAAAAATGTTGCCTCATTCTTGCTCATTTTTTTAATGTTAAAAACAGAAAGGAAAAAAAAACCAACAACAATGGCACAATAAAACATTATCACAAACTTTCCATCTAAATATAACTCAGTAGGTCATGTTAAGAAAGACCATATTGTGCTGTAAAGAGATCTGTTAGGTAAATTCAATGTCTGGCAATAGGTGGTTCCAAGGATAATCAATGCCATCTTGCCTAAAATGGAATTGGAATGGATATATTAGTGCTTTAGACCATCAGGAAAGAATAAATTACTGGCTCAGTGACCACTGAGGAAGCCAGGTGGCCGACTTATTCCCTCCTACATGTGTGGCCTATTGTAATCTGTTTTACAGAAAATATTAGAGAATCATAAAGCCTAACTAACAAACAAGGAAGCTAAAACATCTAAAACAAACAAGTAAACAAACAAATCCCCACAACAAACCCCTTTGGCAAATATTTCTCACTGTTCAGTGCTAAATTATGAATTACCTATTTCCAGTCCAAAAGGCTGCATTTCAACAGTGAAAATAATAACATGAGATAAAGAAAGTGGGCAATAGCTGGAATTAGGCTCTTAAAGTGTTGAAAACCAATCAGCCGTAATCTGTACACAAACAAAACTAAGAGGTTTGGACAAGATGTTGACAGTTGCATGTGTGGAAAAAGGCCTTTTTTTCTTCCTTTTTTTTTTTTTTCCTTAATATGGATGTTGATAGAAAAGGGTGAAAAGAATTTTACTAGTACCAGACACCATTAAATCATAGTGTTTGCACCAGGATGAAGTGCTGGAGCAGCAACCAATGTTACAGGTCCTCTCATTTATAGCTATTACCCTAACTATTCCAAATGAAATAGGAGGAACATTTGTATGGTTATTGGTCTTGTAAAAAAGTTAGGATAGGAAGGTCATTAATTCAACAAATGCATTGCATAACCCTTGTTTTTATTGGTAATTTACCAATAAAGCTACAGAAATATAAAAGGCATATGGTGTTCATGAAAAAAAATTGCACGAAATTCTGAACATTCTTTTGCTATAAGTATTTCATCAGAGATGTTCCTCATGCAATTCATTCTCTGTTGTCAGAAATGGTATTATATTATGGAAGAGAAAAACTCAAGGTTCAGTATCAGACATAAGACATAGAATGACAGATAAACTTGGAACCTCACAATGTCTCCTAGATTAATTTTAATCAGACTTCTTCCACTTCCTATCAATTTTCAGCCTTTCAAATGCTGTATGAGTTTGGAAAGTCAAACATTATTTCTAGATCCTTTATCACCATTGATACTAAAGATTTCTAATTACAATTATGTTCAGGAAATACGTTAACTGCAGAAGAGTCCAATTTCATCTCAGGATTGTATTGGCTGTGCAATTATAGCAGTACTTTCTGAAGTGAAAGTGCATACCTCTGGAAGTTTTGCACTTGACTCAGTTTTATTTCAGAAAAACACTGAGATGGTGTTTGGTCTAAACTTACATGAGAAGATCTTCAGAGCATCCAAAAGCAGAAGCTTAACTCCCAAACTTCTGCTCCAACTGCAACATCTTCTCAACTGTCAAAAATATGTATAATATTAATAATAAATGTACATATATATGTAACATATATATATAGTATTGGCAGCTGTAAAGAGCTCAATATAAGCATTTGATCTAACCCATCTTAATTACACCTTAATTGCAAAGAGCAAATAAAGTCCAAAGAGATTTTACAGACCTTGTCCATGTGCCAGACACTTTATTCACTCTCTCACAATGTCAGGGAGATTGCTTTTGTGAAGGCAGAGTAAAAGCCAGCTTTTACAACCTGCACTTTGGAGAAATAAATGGTGTATCTTGCTCCTTTGCCTCTGAAACCACTATTGCATGCCAGTGTGACAAGATATTGGATTCAATGAACCACAGATCTGGTTTGCTATGCCTATTTCTGTGTGATTTATTATAGCATTTAAGTTTAGAAGAACCTTTTGCCCCATGAACACTGGCCTCAGCAGTACTGCAGTTACTTGAAGGTCAAAGGAGATGTCGTCCAACAGACTCCACCATTCCCTAAGAGTCTGTAAAGTACAGAAATATATAAGTAGTATCTAAGTCATCTTATCCAACCTAGATTTCATACACTTCATCCCTGGAAAAAGTGTCTCTTCTATTTAGTGAAAAAAGCACACTAGAAAATTTAAAATTTATTAATAAAAAAAAAAAAAATCTGAAATTTGCTAAATTAAGTAGTTAAATTTCCATAGTCCTTCAATAGGCTACAAATCAGTTTATTTGTCCACAAAACATACTCAATATGGCCAACTGCACCATCCTTATGCATTTAGAACCTTGGCAACTAACTGCTTATGTTCTGTCTGTCTTATAATGAAAACCGTGTTTCCAGTGTGTCTGATTACTTCTTTAATTCCCCAAAAGACTAATGAAAATCTTTTCCTAGCTTTTCAAATATACTCTCTGACCTAGCTGTAATGCAAAATGAAAGAAACCCTAAGAAATCTCTTATAATTCATATTTCTTCCTTAAGACATGAAGAATTAGGAGCTATGTGGGACAGAAATATTTGTTTAAGAAATCTTGCCTTTTTCACAGTTCTAGTTCAAAATTAGTGAAATGAGTTTTGAACAAAACTTCACAGGTAAAATTCATTCTTTTACAGATTTACTTGAATAACAGATAAAAATGTTAATTTCAGGCATTGTTATTCTGTGAATTAATTTATTTGAATAAATGGTTGAAAACTAATGAAAATTTCTGCACACCAATAATGCACAAAGTTAAAATGCATGTTGGCACAGACTGGCCTTCTCATAACATTTTCAGCAGTTCAATGTGTCATTTATAATTGTTTCTGTCTCTGTAAATATCAGATAATAATAAATGGTAAAATATAGCCCTTTTAATAATCCTGTGTAATTCTGATCTCTTGCTGAAAGTGTGCAGCACCTTGCATCATTAATAGATCCAGTTAATGGTATAATGTATTCAGTGTGAAGTTCTTGGAGGGAAATCTTTATGCAAAAGTCCTGTTCTTTCTTTATCATGTGATAATTTTTATCTTGAATGCTAATCAGGTATTTTGGCACCTGCTAAATGGTGGACATAGTTATTTAAGAAAAATGCCATAGAATTATAAGATACATTTTACCGATTCACATGGTGAGCTGTCTTCAGAAATAGGTATAATTTTTCAAAACATTTTAAAAGCAGAAACAATTTCTACAAAATGTTTTTGCCGCTTAAGAACCTAGACTTTTTATTAAATATATAATGTGCCTCTTCTTCATGTTCAGTATAGACTTCTATGTCTGCTCAAAAAAAGAATTACAATGAACTACCTTATTTTCCCTATTCCATACAGGAGTCGAAAAGTTAACTGCACAGGATTTAAATAACTTCAATCAACCAAGCAGAAAAGCAAAACAAAATAAAACCAAGCCAAACAAAGAATCCAACCAAGCAAAAAAGCAAATAAACAACTACAACAACAACAAAGCCCCCAAAACAACAACAACAACAACAAACCTGTAAACCTGGAATAAACATATTCTAAATTATTGATTATGTGGTTTATTTAGCTAGAATGTAAAGCAGGTTTTAGTTTAAAAAGTGTGATCTGATGGATTTCTCAATGAAATTAATAGGTAATCTCTCTTAATGTAAAGGACTAATTAATTTTTCACAGACAGTGATGTTAATGTCCATTGCATTAAGCTGATTTTTTTAAAAAGGTAAATACGATTGAAATGGGGTTTAAGTTTGTATAGAGGTAGTTAAAAATAGTTTGCACATAATGTCAGGTTTTTATTCAAATTATTTTTTCATACTTGTGATTTTTGTGTCAAATCAGTGAATAATTCAATTGAAATTTTCCAGGAAATACAAAACAACTTATAGTATTAATAAAGCTACCATTGAAACAGCTTACCAAAATGTGCATATGAACATTTGCCAAAATGTAATTAATATTGACTACAAACACACTCATTACACATGTTCATACAATAGACAAAGGTGTTAGATGATGGAGTGATCACATCCAATTTCATACAACTATATTCTGCCTTACATTTTGCTTGGTTTTTTACACATAAAGAACTTAAAACAGCCCATCAAAATGGATACATGTCTAAAAATATCTTAAAAACATTTCAAAGTAATTTTTTTCTTCTCTTAAGATCTGATTAGTGAGAGATGCTTCTGCCCAAACTAAAGGGCAAACAAGACCATATGGCAAAGTCAATAATATGAATTTTATTTAATGATGAATATGAGGTGGAAAAATAGAAATAGAAAAGATGGAGGGGTGGAAGGGAACAGAAAGCAGAAGATAATCACCACCTTGTTTTCTTAGTGGATACAGTAGCATTCCACTGGTCCTTCACCCTGGGACTCTAGGTGGTAGATGTCCCAATGTCATTAAAAGTTTTTAATTGTTTATATATTTTAGCTAACAAAGGAGTTAGTGCTCATTGGCTGCAGAGTTTTCTTATTCCGTTGGCTAAATGATTTCCTCATTTCTCATGCTAATTAGTCCCATGCTTAATCTTTCTCTTCTGTTCAGTTAGTGGGTTTATTGAGTAGGTGGGCTGTGAGTCAGCAGTTGTGATCTTCCCTCTGCTGGAATTATGTTTGCCCAGTAGTAGCTGATTTCAGCAAATTTGCTGAATTTACTTTCCTGGTGACCCATAAATTCTGGATTCTTTGTGTCCATTATCACTGATACATTCTTCTCCCCCAGCTTTGTAAACCTCCTGCTAGGTCGGAGATAATACCTATAATACATAAACCTTTAAATTACTAGCTCTTCTGGGAGTAATATGATATTTGTCTACATGCCTCAGCTTGGTAAAAAAAATAATAATAGTCTTGCTTCCCCTAACTTTATCAGTATCAATAATAAAAACCGTTGACACTGTTTTCATGTCATGAAGCATGAAGCTGTTGAAAATTTATAGGCAGACTTTCCAGCAAATTTTTATTCACTCGTATTATAAAATGTGGTTAGAAATTAGCAGTCTTTATCAATATGTTGATTTCTGGTAAAATTATTATTCATTCACTAATTCAGAAAAAGATAAATTCTGGTTAGAGATATTTATCATAAATGCTTTTATTTGTAATACCTTTCAATTAATTTTTGCTTTGAATCATGCTTCCTTGGATTCCCCTCTAACTGCTGTATTAAAATGATTTCAAAATTAGGGTGAATTTTCGATTTTTCATATTGTATCCTCCTCTTTGGTGGACGTGTGCTTTCTCACACCATTTCTTTATATTTTACACAATAGATAATCCCCTCTTTTAAGGGGTCTATAAAGAGAAATCTAAACTCTATAATATTTGAAAACCTAAAGGGCTTCAGGGTTTCTCAGTGACATAAGGGAGGAACTGAAAATGTTTTGTTGAACATCGCAGTGTTAAATTCCTGGGCTTTTCAGGAGAGTTTTCAAATTGCTTTAAAATCTGTACCTTAAATAGAGATTTGATTTATATATTTCATGCAGTGACTTTCTACAGGTCTGCATGGGCCTTTGTATTTGAGCACCTGCATCCTAAGTTCTGTGTTAACTTCACTGGAATGTGAGAAAGAGAATTCTGCGATATGGAAATGCTCAGGCAGAGGACAGGGAACAGATATTCTATCCTTGCTAACTACTGCAGCTCAAATGAAGTTAATTTATTGCAGCTGTGAATATCATCTGAGGTTTTGGCTTTAATCAGTGCTAAGTGACATTGAAAAGGCACCCAGCTAATAGTAACTATGCCTTTCAATTTCAAGAATATTGTCTGCTCTTTCAGTGTCTTTTTTTTACTTGTGCTTTTTTGTTGTTATTTCACAGTGAAGGGAAGAAATTGGTGTTTTGTCTTCTATCAATTTACATAATAATTAAATAGATTTAGTATGTTATTATTTTATTTTTATTTTTAAGCCCATTGGAAACCCTTGCATGTCTTGTAAATTTTAATTGTAATGGAAAAAAATGTTTCAACAGGTTTTGGAACCTGGTTTTGTTCCAACAGGTTTTGGTTTTCCACCTGAAAAATATGTTCATGTTTTGCCACTCCTCTTATCTTATTAATCTATGTAAAACACAGGTATTCCCTAATAAATATGTGATTTTAATATTTTTGGTTATTACTAGGCATTTTACTTTTCTTTGGGACATGTTGCTCTATCTTCTCCCACATAAATCCACTGAAAATTGTTTGAAATTAAGGTGAATAACAATGGCAAAATCTCATGTTTCTAACTCTTGACACACAAGAAAAGGAACATTTAGTCATTTGATTTGGGTTCTTGCCTGTTTCTTGTTTTGTCTTTCAAGAACTGAAAAATCTGTAGCTTGATCTTCATGTGAGCTTCTTACCTATTTTGAAGTCAAAGAATATGCGACTTCTACCAATGCAGGGTCCAGTATTGTGTAACTTCTCCATCAGTGACGTGGATGAAGGGGCAGGTGCCTCCTCAGGCCGTTCATGGCTGACACAGAGCTGGGAGCAGTGGCCATAGCCCAGAGGGCCGGGCAGCCCTTCAGAAGAGCCTGGGCAGGTGGGGAGATGGGCAGAGAGGAACTGGCTGAAATTCAACAAGGGCAAATGCAGGGTCCTGCACTGGGGAGGAACAACCCCAGGTACCAGCACAGGCTGGGGCTGACCTGCTGGGAAGCAGCTCTGAGGAGAAGGGCCTGGGGTTCCTGGGGGACAGCAAGCTGTCCATGAGCCAGCAGTGTGTCCTGGTGGCCAAGAAGGCCAATGGAGCGCTGCCAGTAGGTCGAGGGAGATGATCCTGCCCCTTTACTCACCCCTGGGGAGACTTCACCTGGGCTTCTGTGTCCAGTTCTAGGCTTCTCAGTTCAAGAGAAGATACGATGCTCATGGAGCAGGTCCAGTAGACTGTGACAAAGATGGTTAAGGAACTGTAGTATCTCCGTCTTACAAGGAAAGGCAGAGGGAGATGGGCCTATTCAGTCAGGAGAAGTGATTGATTGAACGGGGACCTCATCAACATACATAAGTACCTGAAGCAGGGGTGGCAAGAGCTTGGAGCCAGGCTCAGTGGTACTGAGAAATAGGACAAGAGGCAATAGGCAGAAAATGATTCAAAGGAAGTTCCACTTCTTTACTGCATAGGTGACAACCCACTGGAACCAAGAGGTTGTGGAATGTCTCTCCTGTGCAATGTGCTCTGGGATGACCCTGCTTGAGTATGGAGATTGGACTAACTGATCCACTGTGGTCTCTTCCAGCCTGACCCATTCTGTGGTTTTGTGATTCCCTGATTTCCTGAGAGGATGGCAGAGCAGGACCCGGACAGGCAGAGCTCATCCTATTGCCGCCAGCCAGGGAGTAGTACAGAATGAAGGGCATCCAGGGAAAGCCCAAATACAGGTTATCAGACATGTCCCTGGAGACTGGGATAGGCCAAACCCAGTGGGGTCCATGGCTGTGCAGGGCAGGGCTATTAAGATGGATGTCCTATGGCATCAGTGGGGCAGGCACTGGTGGCTTTAAAGGAACTAGGAATTCTTGTCCCAACAACAGCTTAACAAATAATAAAAAAATGCCATAATAAAAAAGTGCAGTGTTAAGGCAGAGCAGCTGGGAAGGGCTGCTTTTCATAAGGCCGTATAATAATGATACACAAAGGCCTTAAATTCCAAACCGACCGCTGAAGTTGGGTTGCTGTTACAACGTGCTCCCATGAAAGCAAGAGTAACCCAGGTTCTTGGTAATGGGTCCCTTGGGGTGAATTAAACAACAATGAATGTTCAGTGTTTGCAACAATATATATGTGTGGAAGACCAGACAGCTACAGAAGCTGAACTGGATGGTGCCACAATTCTTTTGGCCCTGGTACAGTGAAAACTGTGGGAGAGATAAACTCAAGGCAAGAACAGGAGTGCAGACTTCATGTCTGGTTATGCTGACTGCTTTGATGGGAGAGAATGTAACAAGGACATTACTAGTGTAAAAAGGATAATAGGGAAGATTGTGTTTCTAAGGGCAAAAGGGTCTGGGTGGAAAATTTTGTACGAACGTAGTGATCTATAAATACTGTAAACTTGTTGAAATAAATGGCTTTGCCATGCTGGCATGGCAGAGTCCATGTCTCTCAATCCCTGCATATATGTAGGGTTTATCTGAGAACAATTTAGATGCAATGGAAAGCAGATACGTATCTGTTTCTGTTATTACTATCTACAAGAATAGAACAATATGAAAGCATAAAAAATTACTTAAGAAAATCAAAAAGGGAAAACAAAGAAAGAGAGAACAAAATAAGAGTAAAAACATCACCATCTGTATATCTTGTGAAGAGACTTGATTGTTGCAGCCTAGATATCTATTGGTTGAAGTCATGGTCACAGTCTTGATCCACTGGGGGTGCAGGGAAAAGCCTGCAAAACATTTGTGTCTGATGTTTCAAAATATACCTAGGTACCTGTCTTGGTTGGGGAGCCTCCAGTCCGCTGGTGGATGGCCTCAGAAATTAATCTGGGTACTCTTTGGTGATCTTTGAGGCTTTATGACACGTTCTAAGACCTGACAGCTGTCTCACATCAGTGCAGTCAAAATCCCTATCAGGCCTTCCTGGGGAGGAGAGGGAGTTTTGCAATGGAGTGAGTTGTGTTAAGGGAAGGCAATTGACATGATAAGAGGCAGCATCTTGCCTTGCAGGGTTTGCCTCTTAGCAGCCTCAAGGCCTCCTTTCTGGCCTTCAGACAGTATCAGCTCACTTCCTCTGTGTATGCTGGCCAGCCATTACACCCTCAAAAACATTCCCTTGAGGAATGCAAGCCTGGCCTCAGCAAAACACCCTGGGGCCTCCACAAGTGGTCAAATGTTTTGAGTCATTAATCATTAATAGTCTTGGCCCTCACAGATGCAAAGGTATCCCATGTATACCTATATGAGCCCTATGAAAGTATGAGTCCACTGATCACTGGCCACTCCAGAAGTGATCTAGAGAAATAAGCCACCTGAAGCAAGCTGGTGAATTCGACAGATACTTTTAAATGTGGTTTCAAAGCTTTTTCTGCATAAGAAAAAAGAAAAGGAAAAAAAAATCACATTTATGAAAAGGATAATATTCCTTCCTTAAAAGTAATTTAACTGTCCAAAGTCTCATGAGTTTCTCAGTTAACTTAAAAACATAAGCCATACACTTGGAAATACTTGGGAATGTCTCTAGCTACATAATGTGCTGAAAATGTACATTGAATGCATGAATTCCTCAGTTACTTGATATATCTGTATCTTTGTTTTAATTTATTTAATTTTCATCTATATTTTATTCTGTAATTTTTGGCACAGTAAATCTTACAGCTCTTTCAAATATACACTTGATTGACCTAAATTCTCTTTTTTTTGGGTCATTTACTGTTTCTCCATAACCTTGAAAACTAAAGTATAGGATGAAATAGAATAATCAAAGCATTATTAAAAATACTCCTGAGAATTTCAAGTCTTTAATTTAGAGACTCCAAATGTTACTGTGAGGAAATGTTTGAAACATTTGATGCTTGTTAGATTGCATAACAGAATGTAGAAATGACTGTATAGGCAGAAAAAAAAGGTAGAATTCTACGGTACTTTGTATTTAATTGAATTTTATAAAGAGGAGAATGAAATTCCTCCAGAAATATTCTTGAATAAAATAATAAAAAAATAATTTAAAAACCCCACTAGATTCCTCAGTAATCTGCATCTTTAATAAAGATATTTTACCAATAAGAATCAGACATATTAAAATTTCAAGACTTTTGGAACTTAATAAAACATTTAAACCTGTCTAAAACCATATGTGTACATTGTAGATCAACCCAATATTTTTATACTTATAATCTCACTTTGTGACTCTTTCCACCAGTAAATTTAACAGATTTTTTAACTAACCAACAGTTTCAAGATCTAGCAGAAAACTGCTTGAAGAAATATTTTTCTAAGCTGAATCCTAAAAATCTGAACACTCAAAGGCATATTAGTTCCTCAGTTTTCAAGTAAGAATCAAGTGGTAAAATGAAACTCTACGTCCAGTACCCACCCAAAAAGTAAGGTGTTTTAAATCTAGATTACAAAAACATCTCTTTAGGCATAATAGCTAATCTTGCATCACCATTTATTAGTTGGTTTCCTGCTTTTCCAAAGAACGCTCTCAAGTATCAAACATGATTTCGTATTCTACAAGTCACTTTTCATTCTGCTGTTCTTTTATTTTTAAATAAATTCCCATGTTCTAAGACAAAAATGAAGAGTCTTAGCTTTAGAGGTGATATTTCTTACTCTTCTACAGAAACCCTTCATAATTTACTGGTCATTGTTGCTACTATACACAAATAAACTACTTTTAAGGGACTGAGCTAAAGAATAATCCAGAGTACCTGAATACTAGATGCAAAATACAGGTTCCATTTATTTTTTATCTTCTTTTGAAATTTAATTGTTCATCATTTTAGAACACTTGAGTAGGGTTTAAGGGAATAATTTTGCATACTGATAGAATCTTTCATAAAACAAAATCTTTTCTTAAAAGGCTAATTTCCTAAGTTTTTCTCTGTTGAAGTTTTAAACTTCCTGCCAATTCACATCAGATCTTATGTGACACGGTAGAGGAAGTCTGATGGGAACAAAGGCTCACAGACTTAATTTTTAAAAACTTTCAAGTTTCTAAGAGACAAGAGTAAGTGGATACATTTATGAAAATAAAAAGGTGGGGCAGGTGAGAAACAGACGGATTCAACATCTCATAAACATTATTTTCATTGTCAGAATGCTCTTATATTTTTAAAGTTGTTCTTGAGTGGTCTTCAAGAACACATTTTATTCTTCCTCATTCTGTGTGATTCTCTTGAAATCATGCTCCCAGAGGCAGTCATTGACCAATATTCCATTTAAGAGAACCCCAAAAACCCAAACACCAACCCCCCGACCAAAACAAGAAGATACATTAATATTAGCATTATTATACTTGTACGAGTTAAATGTTAATCTGGTAGATTAATTTCAGAGATTATCATTGCACCTTCATGTCTATACAGCACTGGCTCTGATTTTTGTTGTTCTTATGTAAAGAGATGTGAGAAAAATAAATTTTTTATTTTAAATATTGCAGTATATTGGAAGCAAAATCAGTGTTGAAATGAAAATATTTCTTTTTCCTAGTCAAGTTATCAATGAAATATTTGCTTGAAAGTACTAGACCTGTATCATGAAATGGTTAAACATGATAAATCAAGTACTCTAAAAGTTGACTATGTCTACTGAGGTCTAAATGGCTAATACAGAAAGTGGAAGGGAATCTACTATATAGGGTCAGCCTCAATGTTGATTCAAACACCAGTAAACAAACACATTTTTTAAAACCAGAGCAGCTGTTTCCTAATGTGTTAAAAAAAAATAGAAGAAAAGGAAAGAAGTATGTAAAAATATATTATGTGGTATCACCTGAAATAATGCTAAAAAATCATAATACCTATTTTTTCAAGGTGTATGCTGAAGATACAGAAAGCTCTGATGGATTGTCCCGTGTTATGTTAAACCTATCAACAACAAAACCTTTGAAAAAAACAAATGGGAATTCTTTCCAAATGAGGTCAATTACAGAGTAGCAGTGAGCCTAAGAAGTGTAAACCCAATAATTGCTCAAGTGCCATTTCTCACTCATTCAGTTTTTACCCACCAGTGTAGAGCTGACCGCCCTAGGGCCCGTGTACAAGTGTCTGCGTCTGTGATAACAGTAAACCTGATCCTCTGACGCATTGCTGAAATTGCTTTCCTGTTTATTGCTGTAGTTTACTTTTGATCCCTAATGGAAAAGGCACATTTAGTGTTCTCTTGTGTTAGAGATGTTAAACTGAAACATGCTGCTTTAATTGCAAAGACATGAGTGGTTACTGCTTGAACACAAAGTAAAATGATTCTCCTCATAAAGGTGAAATCTTTGTGGGGAAATTTTTCATAAATAATTGAAGTACAAACAATTGTAATACTAACTAATGGGAATTAGGGGACATGGGCTTACAAACATGGCAATATGTTTTGCAGAGCTAGGAAAAACTGGGGTAAGGTTATAGAATGTGATGACAAAATGTCTTCTTTTTCATTTGTAGGCATTTTAAATGCCTCCTTCTTTTGATGTCTTATCTCAAAGTATATTTTAATAATGAAAATTTTGAGAATTTATTTGAAATCAGTTGCATCAGTAAGTAGAAAGTTCAATTTTATCTTTTTAGTACCCATTCATACTGGTAAGTAACCTGCCTTGCTATAGATGGACAGAATAGAGTTAAATAAACTGCCAAGTCCTGTTTTCTTAATCTTTTCATGCCTCTGACTTCCATAAATTTCTAATTCATAAAGTAGAATTAGAAAGATTGAATTAAGTGGTCAGAGTTGATTTTGGATTTTTTTTTAAGAACTGTAATAATAGATCAGTCTCACAGGATTTAATAAATATTAAAGACGTATATCTTCAATTTTTAAGATTATTTGAATGTTCAAGACTTACTGTTTTCAAATGAGACTCACTGAAGCATTACATGCATGCTTCTCTGACCTTCCTTATTAATGTTTGGAGTTTTCTAAGAAGTAGTAGTAATAATAATACTAGCAAGAAGAAGAAGAAATAAAGATATTCTATAAGCTATTTTATATTATTAAAATATAACATGATAGCTGAAGAGAAGAATGTATTTGATAAAAAAATAAAACATTTAAATGAAAGGGTGGGGAGATGAGAAAAAAAATTTTTATTCTGATTGCAACTGAGAACCATTTATACAGTCTTAAAAACAAAAGCAGCATCTGATACCCTAAAACAAGGAGATAATCATACCAAATTACTCATACGATTTCTCTGAACCTGTGTACTTCTCTGATACCAGATGGATACAAATACCTTTAAAAATTATAAAATTGCACTGATGTGCTTTGTATAGTAAAATAATGTTTTGGAGTGATTTTTTTTACAGTAAGTCTAGATAAGGAGCTGATTTCTCTTTTAAACATAGGCTTGAGATTCTTTTAATTTTATATATATATGCATTTGATTCACTGTTGTCTCCCAGCTCTTAACACAAGAAGAATTTAATACCTCTGTTAACTTCTGAGCCAAAAATTGTCCAGGTCATTTACAAATGGTTATTGATCATTCTGAGCACCGCACATACAACTACCAGTGTAATTATACAATGAAAATATGTTTTATGTGGTATTTAAGGATAGGACTTTGGAATTTAATGTTACACTAAAACTGTTGTCATGGACAAAAAGAAATGAGTTATACAGAACCAAGACAAAGATGTTAATCACATTAATGTTTCAATAGCACAACACTATTCAGAATTAGCTCAGCAAAAGGGGAAAATCTCATTAATAACATCATTGCCATACGGAAACTTTGTTAATTTTTACCTGGTCGCTCTGGCGTTGTGTTCAGCTTTCCAACAACTCGCCAAGTTCTAGTACCAACAGTTCACACTTTCTGTGGAAGTACAGGGGAAGAGGCATAAGATGACAAGTTCCTGCCTCTTGAGATTTTTACTAGGTGGATGATTGGTGTGTGTTTTGGGGTTTCATTTCTGTCCCAGATGGACTGTAATTTATTTCTTTATATTTCCAGGTTACAGTCTTCTTCGTTCTCATTGCTTCTCATCTGGAGCTTGGCAGGTTCACCATCTCTTCCCACATCTGAGGATACAAGAGGAGTTACTGGTTGTACTGACCCTCCAGACCTGGGATGCTCAGGTCTTGCTCAGATACAGTAATTTTGGAGCTGTATCTTCCAGCATGTTTGGCAATGGCCATCATGGCTTGTTAAGAAAAACTAAAAGCAAGACATGGGCCAAGGCCAGTCAAGACAGATCCTTAGTTCCTGCACTGCCAGACCAGTACAAAACTTTAGGCTTTTTACTAATGGCATTAAAAACACATGCCTTGCGATACACTGTCATTAACTGATTTCTTTTTGACACTGTTGCAAACACTGTGGCAATCTCATAGCTGACGTGTTCCAGGAAGTGCAGGAGTAAGCAGAAGCAAAATGAACTGCTAGTTTGAAGAGGGTTTGTCAGATATTTTCATTAATGCTCTTATTTGCATTTTATCTTGTATGCCTAAAATCATGTTTGTAAATGTAGACCAGATACTTTCCTTTCTTTCTTTTTACTGCTGTATTCTACATTTGGCACTGGTAGATAAGTGAATGAAAATAGAGTCACCAAATTTGTAATGCTTATTTGAGTCATTGCTTTTGGGTCCCTGGGCTGCAGTAAGAGACTTGTCTGCAGTAATAGCATCTTTTACTGCAATTTGTTGGGAGTTTTGGTTTACTTGGGGGTTTTTGGTGGTTTTGTTTTGTTTTGTTTTGGTGAGGTTTTGTCTGTTTGTTTTTTTTTCTCTTGTTGTTTTTGTTTTCTCTTGTTTGTTTTTATTGGACTAAATTTCTGGTGTTTTGGTGTTTTCTTGTATTTTCAGAAGAGAAAACTCACTGCTGATTTCAAGCTAAAATTTTTCCTGAAATGGTATATGTTTACATAATAAGGGATTTCTTTAAGTTTATCAATCATTATTTTACATCTAGATAAGTATTTTGAGAATAAAATCAACATGTATTTAAAAAATGTTATTTTGGTATAAATGCAAGCCATTAAGTCATCCATGACTATCACTATTAAATGCAGGCCTCTACATACAAATACATACAATTGGTATTCAGACTTCCACATCCCATGGTTATTTGTGTGTGTGTTAAAAGATTAAGTCATGCTTGATCAAGACAAGTCTTCTTAATTGTTGTGTATCATATTCTCTTATATCGTGGTTTAGGAATTGTATTCTTCAATTCATTGCTCCCATTAAAACCATGCACTGCTCCTTTATCTCCCTCTTTCCCACACCTCCAGCTGAGGGCTGGAGAGGAGAATTGAAGGTAGAACAAGTAAAGGTCATGGGTTGAGATTAGAACAACTTATTGGAAACAGCAATGACATAAGAAAAACAAAACGCTATCAGAAACAATATTAATAACAAAAATGTACAATAGAGAGAGACAGTGATTCACATGTAAAATATTCACTGAAAAGCTCAATTCAACTGCTGTCACACTATGTGACCCAGCAGGGGCACTTCCTCCACTCCCAGATGATGATGTATAGAATAATCTCCAGGTCTTAGCAGTTCTCACTCATGTCTACTACAAAAATTAACCCAATCCTGGCCAGAACCAAGCTTTTGATACTGTCTTTCACAGTACCCATCTGGACAAAGTGCTGGATAAACATATCATGCAGTGGATGAGCAGGTGGCTCACAAGATGGGCACGAAGTTAATGGGTTTACATTAGACTGGCTACCTGTTACTAGTGAGGTTCCACAGGATTCCTTCTTTAGCCCTGTGCTCTTTAAAATCTTTTTAAATTACTTGGACCAGAAGAGATACTAAGCATGGTTGCAGAAAACTGGAAGGAGCTCTTGACTCCCTGCAGAGACAAATCAGAGGCTGGCAATCACCAATCATACAAAATTCAACATAGAAAAGTGCCAGATTCTGTACCTGAGTCAACCCTGGATGTGGGAAACACTGGGGAAGGAGATGCTGTAAAGTAGTTCCATGGAAAGACACCTGGGCTCCTGGTCTATGGCAAGCTGAACCTGAGCCAGCAGTGCCCTGGAGCCAGGAGGGCCAACCCTGTCCTGGGGGGCATCAGGCACAGCATCACAGCCAGGCAAGGGAGGGGATTGTCCTGCTGTGCTCTGAGCTGGGGCAGCCTCACCTCCAGTGCTGGGGGCTGGTTCGGTCACCTCGATACAAGAATAGAGGGCATAAAAAGGAGGCCAACAATAAGGGGAGCCCTTATTAGGAGTGGCCGAAGTCATTTGGTCTGTTCAGCCTGGAAAAGAGAAGCCTGAGGGGAGACCTCATTGCAGTCTGCAACTTCCTTGCAACTGAGGAGGAGCAGATACTGATCTCATCTCTCTCCTGACCAATGGCAGGACTTGAGGGAATGGCATGACGTTGTGTCAGGGGGGGTTTAGGCTGGATATTAGGGAAAGGTTCTTCACCCCAGAGGGTGATTGGAAACCAGAAAGGGAAGCAGTGACAGTATCAATCCTAAGAGTGCAAGAAGTGTTCGGATAGTGCTCTCAGGCACATGGTGTGACTCTTGGGAATGATCCTGTGTAGGGCTGGGAGCTGGACTTGATGATCCTTCTGGGTGCCTTCCCACCCAGCACATTCTGTGATTCTGTAATCTTAAATCCAGGGCTTGAAAATGAACTTTCAGGGAACATTAAAACTTCATGTTTCAGTGACTAAAGTTTGAATGACAACACGGTGTTAACTGCAAGTGCATTGTTAATTCAGTTACTCAAAATCTGTGTACTGCTACACTCAATAGGAGGAAAATTAAATTCTATCATATATGAACAAAAATCTTGGTGTATACATCTTTATTGAGGGTCAAAAAATACAGTCTAAATGCTTATTAAAGAGGGAACTCCTGCACTCTGACTGATGATTCTTCAGCCCTAATTTCTTCTTAGGTGCCTGCCTACCGGAACCCACGGCAATGCCCCGGTGTGGGTCCCTATTGTCTCTTTTCCCCTTCCTGACTTCCTCTATTCCATGTACATCTCAGTTGAGATTGTTTAATCTAATTCTCACGTTTCGTGGGTTGGATTCTGCTATTTTTGTTTCACTAAAGTAATTTAGTGGTTTCATTTTGGTCTAAAATTTCATTGCAAGATTATTCTTGTAGTGAACGTTTTGATGTAAGTCAAAAGGCTTATCCTGTGTGCTGTCTTATTTGTTTACTATAGGTAAGTATTTATCAATTACAGAGGTCCTACCAGTGCTTTTAAGGATGTAATAACATTACCAAATTAGATGGATATTTTCTGATATATGTCAGTAGCTTAAAAGATTTTTTCTCTTGCTCAACTAACTGGAACTAAAAATCACCTGAAGCCAGTAAATTGCTGGAATACTTCCTCTCCTCCAGTTCTTGAATTCTGCTGCCTGGAGAGAAAATATGAGGGTTTTCTAACAAAAGATATTCAAGAAACAGACTTTCCAAAAGGCAAATGAAAACTAGACCACAGTAATAATCATAGTGCTGAAGATCTGCTCAATTTCTTCCTATTGCTTTTACTTGGTACCTGCTGTGTTCATACTGTGCTGTTTTGAGAACACATTATCTCCAAACACTGGTACAACCCACAGTCAGGTTAACAACACATTGCAGTTATCAGCAACTGACAATGCTCAGCAGATAGTGTTAATAATCTACAGTTGCCAGGAAGGAGTAACAGATGAAAACTTGTCTCTGACTAGAAAATCCACAGACCAATCTGTCATATATGCTGTACCAATGTTATTGGTTTCCAGTTTCAACTGTCTGTGAATATTTTTTTTATTCTAATCCACAAAACAAAGAGCATTTTGGGACTTGCTTTTAATTTGTATAAGAATAATCTCTTAATTTTTTTTACCTAACACACGTGCAGGACATTGCTCATTCTGCAAAGAGGGAAGCAGGAAGGCTGCATGGTTCACAAAGTTATAGTGGCCTGGTAGAACAGTTTAAATAGTTTTAAACCTGATGCATGACTTGAGAAATTAGACATAGAAGGACATAATTTCATGACTAGTATTAAACCAAGAGGAAGTCTGACTTGCTACTCAAAATAATTTCTTTGAACAATTTTTTTAAAATTTAATATGATAGAGAAGTTAAATTCTTACACTGAAAATCTTGATAAACAAAAGAGAAAAAACTGTATATGTGGAACCAAGAATGTGCTGTTGGTCACATTAACATTTCAAGAGCACGATATCATCACAAATTATGTCAGCAAAACATAAAAATATCATTATTAATATTTGTATTCTACTTGGCAGTGGTACCAAAACATTTAATGTATTAAGTGTAGTGAATGGGCATATACAACATGTTTTGCACTTTATTTTGTAAATGAATTTTCACATGCTAGCTGGTTTTTATTTTCCAAAAATATGGTGAAGACTGCATTGAAAGTAGTACAGAGAGAGGTCACTTGCTTGATCTTCTCTGAAATAAACTGTTTCTGTCCATACTGTTTTTGCATCAACTGTTTTCCTCCATCTCCTGTAAGCCAACCAAATAAAGCTGCTTACCTCGTACTTTGGCTTATCCTAGTGCTTATTATCCATCTTTTCAGTCTGTGTCTCCCTCATCTACAGTTTATGAGCACTGAAGATTAATAGAATACTCAGTGTTGGAAAAGGGAAAAGTGTGCAGCATGAGGGCTGAAAACTGTCATTTAAATGAGTTGTTGTCTCTAGGATATCCCTTCTTTCAAGAATAATGAGCTACCCTGCTCTTTCTTGTATAAGACTGCTTATTATAGAAAGTAAACTGTACTTCAACTGTACTGTTAAAATAATTTTCTTGAACAATTGCTTTATATCATAAAATGAAAGCAACTAGTGTTTGAAGACTGCTAGGTCTGTTTTGGTGCCCCTACGTATCTGCGACGTCTGTCAAAAGTGAGTTTCAAGTCATATT
This sequence comes from Sturnus vulgaris, assembly GCF_052056855.1. NCBI lineage: Eukaryota > Metazoa > Chordata > Aves > Passeriformes > Sturnidae > Sturnus > Sturnus vulgaris. Next base: position 51,035,863 of record NC_142283.1, read on the forward strand.
CCTTAATCAGCCAGTTGTATATAGTTAGAAAGGAAGCATTTAGAACTGATTATAGGAGAGAATGCCACTGCAACTTCCTATTCGCCTTGTCTATCTATCATCTCTCTGTGCTTAGTTTTTGGAAGCAGATCTGTCCATTGCATTTGACAGAGATGTTTAACTTTTTCTCCTATATTTTTAAATCTCATTCAGAATACAAGTTTTACCTGAAATCTCTCCATATTCCAGCAGCAGGCTCTGGGCCTAAAACAAAGGACTTCTAATACCAGAGACACAATGTACTACCTGCCAATGTTTAATTTTACTGCCATGTCCTTTGCTAATCTCACTGCTTGCAGTTTTTCTGTATTGCCTCCATTTCCTGTTCTAATATCTTTGGTTATAAACATCGCATAGTCTCCTAGCATAGCTATATTATATATATATACATATATATATATATGTATGCATGTATGTATGTATGTATGTATATATCTCCTAGCTCCTAGTTATATTAGGCCTTGAGATCATGCGAATATTAATTATAGTTTCAAAAAAGACTTGAATACTATACTTATACTGGAATGTAAAGTTAGTTCTCCTAGATATCTTGCCACAAACAAGGCTGACTGAGACATTTGTTTTTCATTACATTGTTCTGCCTAATCAAACTATTAGGGGTTCATTTTGGTAGTGTCATCTTTTTCTAAATTCTACCTTTAACCTTGCTGTGTTAAATTTTAAATTTTACTTTCTGAGGCTCTGGTCTTGCAAGCAGTCTTAGAACTGTGCTCTCATAACATTTCTCCTTCTTTTGTTTTCTGTTAGTTCTCATTGCCTAGTAATCCATCTCAAGCAATTCTTCCTCTTCCTAGTCTACATATTTTCACGGATTCATTCAGTGTTGTGCAGAAAAGAGGTGGAAAAGCCTCTGAGTTTGGGAACTGCTCACCTATTTCATTACATCCCATATTAAAAACATGCAGTTCCTGATATCACACCCGCTATAAGATATTAATAAATGTAGCCCATTAATTTGTTTACCCTGCATAATGAGAATGCTCGTTGTCTGAAACAATATGTCATATACATCCTAAACGTACACCCTGTGACTGAATTAGGAGTGCTGGCTTGCAATGAAAGAATAAAGGCCAGTTAGACCCCTAAAGGTAAAAGCATTGCAAAGTAGGTATTACTTCTACCTATTTTGAACTCAATCATAGACACACTAACATAGTATAACTATTTAAATTATTTTTTTGCCAGTAATGATTCTAATTGCTCTTAGCCATTCACAGTCATGATGGCAGCTGTGCCCTATGATAATAACATGGCCAGTAGGTGATTCTTCCCTTCTATTCCATTCTCATCAGACCACACCTAGAGTGCTGCACCCAGCTCTGAGTCTCCAGGTCAAGAAAGATACTGACCTATGAGAGTGGGTCCAGAGGAGGGCAATGGAAACAGTCAGAGGACTGGAACACCTCTGCTGTGAAGGTGTGAGGTGAGGCTAGTAAGCCTTGAAAAGAGGAGGCTTCAGGGAGATCTTATTGCAGCCTTTCAATACATAATGGGAGCTTATAAAATAGACAGAGAGAGATTTTCACCATGGCCTTTAATGACAGACCAAAGGCACTGGGACCAGACCATAGGATGGATGTTTTTACTAGAAGAGTGTGAGACATTGGGACTAATGGTCAGGGATTTGTGCATGCTGAACCACTGGAGGTGTTCAAGGCCAGGTTGGACAGGCTATGAGCTACCTGACCTAGTGAAAGAAATTCCTGCATATCACAGGGGTGTTGCCAACCCAACCCAAAACATTCTATCACTCTATGAGTCTGACATATAGTTTGAATTGAATATTGCAGCAAAGACCTTGAAAGTATGGTTACATTTTGAATACAGTTGATCACTAAAAGTTCACTGATAATTCCAGGTCATTAAAAAACCCCAATATGCACACTGAGGAGCAGAGGGGAGAAAAAAAAGATTTTTTTCCTCTAAGAGAACAATACACAGCAAAATGCTGAAGAAACACAGTGGAGCAAGAAGATAAGACAACTGTTGCTGCCTTCTAAAATAATGATTCTTTTAGACATTCTGCAGCATGAGGCAGACAGAGCCCTGACATCTAAGATCATCAAGGACCACATCAGTAAACAAGATGGGTTTAGTTACATGGTGGTTCACAGTAGCTGATGTTGTTAAGGAGTCGTTGCTGTGGTGGTCATGACTGATGGGGTACAAGAAGAAACTTAGCACCAAGTCTGCTGTTAATGTTGCAATCCACCTGAGCTTAGTTTGGAAGCTTAGTTTCAAACACATAAGCATACTGAATTTAAACTAAAACAATGAATGATCTTTTCCAAATCATTCACGTGTATTTGTGGGATTTCTGATTTGTGGGATATGATGGTTCAACACAGCAAAAATGAAGCAAGGTTTTTCATAGAGTAATGTGATTTTCAGTAGTATGGAAAAGTTTCAATGATTGGATTTTTGGACATACTTTTCAGAAAGTATTGTGATGTCCATTCTTAAATCCATATAATTACATAACTAAGTGACATTTTCAGGAATTTTTATTTGCATTTGATTCAAATACAAATATTTTAAAGTATAAATGTGATCATATATCGGTTTCCTCTCACCTGTTTTTATTTTGTCCTCAAATAAAAACAATGAAAAAGGAAAAAGTCAGTAGAAAAGGCATCATCAAAGTGTGAAAATTTTCCTGGATTCAAGGGTAAAAGTACCTTATAAATATATCCTTATAAAGGATATGTTGTATTTTGTCTGTGTTTAAAAAAGATATTTACCTAGAATTTTAAAACCAGATGCTGTTCTTCATTAGTACAAGTTTTGCAGAATACATCACTGAAGTTCATACAAATCCAATTTTCTCTTTTTTTTTCTCTTTTTTTCCCATATAGCTTTTCATAAATAAAACAGATTTTTCAATAATTGTCAATAAAGTGTTTCAAAAATATGGCCATAGTCAAAGAGTTGCAAAAATATATTAAATACAGGAAGATTACGTGTTTTTCCACTTGATCTGTGAAATAATGAGCAACAGAAGTTGTTAACAGTCCATTATTTATATTTAGAACTGTCATAAATAGAATTGCAGATTAAGTGCAATGTGGAACATTCCTTCTTTGACAAACAGATAGGTTGGGTAATAAAAACTGTCTCTTTAATTATAAACTTTTTTTAAATGAATCTTTATTTTAGTTGTTGTCAAGCTGTTAACAGCAGATTCAAACTTCCTACAAATCCTAAACATCAATTTAGCAAATTGATAGAACTTAATACTTGTTTTCCAGTTCCAGACAATATAGTAGACATTTTTTCTTTATCCCTTTCTTGCACTTCTGCTTTCCTTACCCTCTGTTTTCAATATTTGCACTTCAAGAAAAAGCTGCTAAATTGGCATATCCAAGTATAAATAAAATGTGTTTCAACTTAGACGCTTTTAGTCCTATCTTCATAGTTTTAATGAACTTTAATGTTTTCAGTTACAGGTTTAACTGATTTCTCCCTGAGTAATCTTACTAGTTACCATAATCATACTTCCAATGCTTTTTAAATTAATAAGGTGTTTAGCTTAAAATAATTTCATTTAAAAAATAGTAAGAAGATAATAAGCAACTGAGTAGGCAACTATTTTATGCCGGCTACTGTACACCAAGAAAGCTCAGTAAAATGTATATGGTAAGATATATAAATGTATATTATAAGTTATATTATATAACCTTTGATTTCACTTTTGAGAGTACTGAGACTCATTTTTTACTCCTCTGCTGTGGATAGCAGCGATTCAGGTATTGGAAAAGGAAGATATGGGAATTATTTTCAAGACATTTGTTGCAAATAGTAGTTTAAATTCTGTTATCCATAGCAGGAAATATTTCCATTTAGCTTTGCCATAGTAAAGCATGATTCTTCCGAACTGAGGTAGTCAATAATTAAGCTACAAATTTTTCAAACTATAACCATTTCATATGAGGATTTATAACTTCTCCATCAGAAAATAAAATTTCATAATTTCTAACGTGTTTAATATCTCCAATTTTGTATTAAAAACAAATAAAGCAAACAAAAGCCCCAATCAAACCTATGGGTCAATGCACTCACAGTAATGGCCAAGGTCATAGGAGTAATACAACCTGGGGGCAATTGATGTAAATGTTATACTTCTAAGGAAAAAGAAAAAAAGGAAAAGGAAAAGGGAAAGAAAAAGAAAAAGAAAAAAGAAAACAAAAAAGAAAACAGAAAAAAACCAAAAGAGAAATAAAATCTGATGGAAATAACCTACTCTTAGAACTTGAATAAAAAATTTACCAAATTTCTTCTCTATGTGAACTGAAAAATAGTCCTATCTTCATTATGAAATACCAGGATTTTCCAAACAAGGAAAGTCTAGTAAAGAATTTATCCAGGCAAAAGATTTCCCTGGAACTTGACCTGCATTACATTTAGAAACACCCCTTGTAGACAAGATCAGACTCTAAACAAGCATTCAAAGTTAACAGTTTGTTTGTAGGCTCCTCATGTTTCTTTTCTTCATAAGGTACATTATAGTCTAAAAGCTGGACTTTCTTTTCTGCTTGAAAATTGGCAAAGTTCTATTCAGTCCTTAGGTATTGTGTGACAACCTTCAAAGTTATTAATTTTAAATCAAGAATGGATTTATTTCCAAACAGTTCACACTTGATTATAGAACTAAAGGAGTGATACCTGGTCTTCATTTTGCAAGTTTATAACAAAAAGTCACTATAAAAATTCTCTTTGAGTAGAAACTATTTTGCAATTTCTGCTCTCATTAGAATCCAGTTTGGAATAACCAAAATTATGCTTATATACCAGTGTTCCTGGAGATACACTTTTTTTTTAGCCTGATCAAAATAACAATTAATATTTAAATATAATTGTCCAAGCAGCTTCAAAAGTAAATTGTTTGGGCTGCCATCAAAGATTACCGTTAAAAATAAAGGTGTTTGTGCCAGTTAATTATTTGACATTTTCTATCAACACTACCTATCAATACTACCAGAAAATAATTTCTCCTGGTCTCAAACCATCCCACCCTTCTTCCCCCAACCCTTGTGCCAGGCCATACTATTACGAAGTGAATTTTTACACCATGCAACAAGTTATCTGATACTAAACATTGTAGGCAATTCTTAGTGTGGACTGGATCTCAACTGGTAGACCATTCCTTTTTCTCAAAGACTTACCAATATAAACTCAGTAAGAATTCCTTCACAACTTTCCTGATATTGCAGCAAGCTGCTGTCAGCAATGCATTAAGCTTTAGGATCCTTGAAATGCATGATCATAATTCACTACTACAGTAGAAACTCCTTTAGAAAAACATGATGGAAAAAAATTGAAATGAAAATAAGAGCATGAGATCAAATAGTCTTCATAACTCAGCAAGACACAAAAGTGAAAGAAAGTAATTATTTCCATTTTTTTTCACATCTTAGAGTACTGTAAAATACTATACAATAACCACATGCAGATGCAGGACACCTTTTTGCTTAGATTAATATTTTTTTCTTTTACTGCTTCTCCACTTAAGTGATACACCATAAAATGTTTTCTGCACCAAAGTGACTTCATAGTGAAAATATATTGAAATAACATAGATCTTCAATTTAGTTATTTTTTTTAATTTAGTTGATGAACAATGAGACAAAGATGTCTTACAGTGCCTGCTCTTTAGCAAAATCTGTACACAGTGAAAAACTACAATAAAGAACTCAATGAACTGAAAAAAATAATTTCTGTGAACTTCAGTCACAGAAATTAGGTCGTGGAATTTGATTGTCCTCTTCACAAAATCCTAGATAGGAAATTATGCAATATAAAATTTCAATCTGGTTTTTGGATGACCTCCTCAAAAATAAGGAAGGTGGGAGAGTTTAGTAGGGAATAAACAAAATCACTCTGTGTGTTTCAACTACTTGAATGTGTGTGGTCTGCACCTATGTTTGATTTTGAAGTTGCAGATTTCATTTTAATAGTTTGACAGAAAATCTAAATAGTTTTATGATAAGAATTACTATGATAAGAATTACTAAGATGGTAAGCATGTGATATTACAAACTAAGAGAAAGATTTTAGTCCTTGAATATAACAGTCGAAGCATTTATAAACTGGGAAAGATGTGAACATGAAATTTTTATCCTCTTGATTTCTCAGCCAAGCCAATTACTTAAAGAAGAGATGGTTTGGAAAAAGTTTAAACTAATTCTATGCTGGCAGGTAATAGTTCTTCCTTGCTAAAACATCTATTCCTGGATGATTTTATCTGAGGGTAAAGTTAGCTTTCCTTATGCTAAAGTAGGAATCCTTGTTACTGATTTCCTATTCACTCTCTAAAGAGTTACTCTCAAAAGAGTCAGTATTTGCAATGATTTGGTACAAGAGAAAAATTAAATAAGAAGACACAGTCTGTCCATTGCATTCATTTTACGCTTTTTAACTTTATGGGGATATCTTCTGGAAATGACCCTTGATGGAATAACTTGATGATGTGTTAGTCCCGGCCAAAAACTGTGTGATGCAGCTGCTCATTCAGTGCCCTCTCACTCCTTTGCAGTGGGATAAGGAGAATTAGAAAAAGGTAAAAATTTGTAGTTTAAGATGAGAACAGCTTAATAACTGAAGTAAAGTAAAATTATATAATAACAGCTATTACTTATTACTATTTTTGTTATTGTTATCATAATGAAAAGGGCAGGGAGGGAGAAGGAGAGGAATAAACTACAAGATGCACAAATGCTTCATGATACAATTGTTCATGACCCATGACTCCCCAGCCTGTCCTCAAGCAGTGATCAGTGACTGAACCAATTCCCCCAGTTTGTCTATTGAACATGACAATTTACTATCTGGATTCTTCTTTGGCGACTTCAAGTCACTTGCTCTGGCTGTGCTCCCTTCAAGACTTCTTTTTTATCTCCTTGGTATCTGAGCATGGGAAAATGAAAAGCTTTGATTTAGACTGAGCACTACTTAGCAGCCCCTAAAACATCAGAGTATTGTCAACATTGTTTTCATATTAAATCCAGCATATAAATGCAGCACTGTGCCAATAGTAAGAAGAAAATTATCTCTATTCCAGCTGAAACCAGGACACAGTGTGCTTGGGTGCAAAGGACACTTGGTCTGGAGAATAAAATAAAGGAACTTAAAAGTTAATCTTAAAATCACAGAATCATCACTTGAAAAAGCCCTCTAAGTTCATTGACTAGCATTGAGTAGCAGTCCAACTGCTACTGTCCCAGAAATGTGGATTCACATTTACTCTGTAACTAATCTCTAGGTTTAGCCCCATGGATTCCATTAGCTCTATTAGTTTATAGAATTCAGTGTAGGGCTGTTAATAAATTTTACTGTCATGTAGAAGATAAATAGTAGCTAGAAAAAAAAAGTTTCACTTCCATTGCTCCTGTGCCATCAAGAGACAGAATCAGTGTGATCACATAAAGTGCATAGAGACCACGTTCTCTTTGCCCTGAGAGTCATTGGACTACTGGCAATGTATACCCTCTTGACAGTGATTCCCCTACATACTGTACTAAGATTATGGAGGACACCTGAATTTCTCCTCTAATAATAAAAATATAAATACAGTAAAGGCAAAAGGGCTGGCTGGTTCTGTTGGGATTAAGTATGTCTGTGTGTCTCATTCAAGACATAACTGGAGGGCAAAAGGAAGAAAATGTCCCTTCTTCTTCTTTTACAGATCTATGGTAAGGTTACTGTGGACTATGAAGAGGAAATGAAGAAAAGTATAAAGCCTGACTTTGTCATTTAGGTGTGAATGTGACTAGAGGGCATGAAGCTGCAAATGCCATCCCTGTCGGTAACTGAAAGAGAAGTACAAAACACTGACATCACAAAATCCCAAAGGGAGAAAATTTTAGGCCCTTGATGCTGTAAAATTCTGTCTACCTTAGCTTTTATTTTACTACAGACTAGTCAGTTTATATGTTTGAAAGGCACTGCTTTTCTCTGTTCCTCTCTTTGTAGTGTCCTATTTGTAAAAAAGATACCACCCTAAGAATAAGTTTAATTTCTCTTTCCACATTTTCTCCTTCAATGGTCACAATTCATTTTATTACTGGTAAAATTCCCTCTCAGAGTATGCCAGACTGGCTGTTTTTCAGAACAGTTACCTTCCTTAGAGAAAAGAGGAGGGACTGGGAAAAAAAAGGAGGAGGAGGGAGGAAAAGAGAAAACAATCTAGATGCAATTATGAGTGACCTTGCAATACGGAACAGGCATACTCTACAGAATCAATAGCCAGACAAGTTTCTGTGACAGATCCAATAAAAGGAAAAAGCAAAGGTGTGGGGGAGGAAGCCAAATAGATTAAAAAAGAGAGATAATGGTACTACTACTATGAAGGTGCCAATGTTCTGATACAAGTTTTGAGGAAGAAATTTGATTCACATGAAAAGTGACAGCTGTTGTGGCTTTGGCCAATTAAATGATGAAAAATGAAATAATTTTATGCTCTGTCTAGTATATGACAAGGTACTTGAACACCAGGCAGCTAGGTGAAAACAATGAAGTACGTAATTTGTAACTGCAGTACCAGAATTTTCCCCTTCTTCTTTTCTTTCTCTTTCACTTCTTTCATTCCTTCTTCCTTTCATTCTTTCTTTTTCCTTTTATTTTTTTCTGCATGTCTTGTTTTTTACTATTTTTCCTTTCTCTTCCTAAGGCAAGTAATTTGGGATAGAACATTGTGACAGAAAACTGTAGCTGATAAAATTAAAACAGAAGCTTCAAAACTTTAAACACTGATGCCTCATTTGGGGCATTAATTTGTTTATAATCATGATTAATAAAAGTTTTGTGTCTCTGTACACAGACATCCATAAGAAAGATTTCTGAGTTTTGAGGATTTTTTTTCTCCTCTGTGTAAATAAAAGCAGATGAATTTTGTAGTTTATTCACTCCCACTAGCCTTCCTTCAAAAAAGAAAGGAGCTAGTTATCAAATTTTATGTGCCTTTTTCACCTAAGTATGTTCTTAGTTTCGAAATTTCCTTTTAAGTAAGGGAGATAAGGTAAGGTATAGAGCATATATAACTATTATAGATCAAGCTTAAGCTTTCTGTGTTTCATATTATTCTCATTTATCTCTCCATTGTCTCTGATCCCAGCTTTCAGCATCAGTTTTTACTAAACATAAGATACAACCTGGGATGCATTCTTTTTGAGGACTGCATTTGTGAATGCTGAATGTGCCTGAACACTGACTGTGAAACAATTGTGATGAAGAGCAGCCACATTAAGGACATTATCCTTCTTATTCAAAATGTGTTATACAATATATTTATTTCACAAATAACTTTTCAGATATGTCACACTATATTTACCCTTTCTTCCCCAAGTGTAGTAGCAGTGGAATTGACTGTTTAACTCGTTAAAAGGAGATACCACTCTTTTGCACTGACTGTTCAGAGTTTGCTGCAATGTGCACAAGACAATAATCCTTCTTAAGAGCATATCTATCCAGTGATATTTATCAGATCGCTAATGTGAGGGAATAATGTTTTCCTTGTTTTATAAATTTTTTTGTTTTACGTGTTTCAGTTTGTCAGTGGAACAATAATTGTCCTACTGTCAATTTTCCAAGTCTTGTCAAGGTTTGGTCTCTGATATTCCATAGATATAACTGAAAGCTGGATTTTGAGCCTTAACATCTATTAATGTATCCCTTATAGTCCCCCAGAAAAAACAAAACAAAACAAAACAACCCCCCCCACACACACAAAAATCCGAAAACAAAACAAACAAACAAACAAACAAACAACAAAAAACCCTCCAAATACTCAAATAAACAAAACAAAAGAAAATCCAGCATCAAAACCAACTAAACAATGATCTCAGCCAAAACTGAAAAAACCCAAACCACAAAGAAACAACCAGAAAACAACTACATTTGAATCGTGTTCAAAGGGTTGCACCAATAAGATCTTAGAAAGGTAAAGAACCATTCCTTAAAAGAAACAAGCACTAGTGTAAAGGTACTAATAGTGCTTTGCAATTTTTAATGAAAGTAACACACAAAGAAGTCGATAATGATAAAATATCTTCCATTTATACTTCTCGAAATATTCTGTGGTATGTTGTACCATGCAGTTGTACCATATTGAAGCTGATTATAAAAATGCCAACAATTTAGAAATTTGGGACACTTGTGCAAAAAGTCAGGAATGGTAATGAAACTGTGTCTGTTTTTCAAAAATAGGTTTCTCACTTTTTGCATAATATTATTTAAATGGAAAGGTTTTGGAACTTCTGAAGTTGCTGCTGTGCTATTCTTGGTTTTAAATTGCTTTTTGTTTTCTTTTGTTCAATAAAACCAGTGTCTCTGCCTTTCCTCTTCTATTGGCAGCATTTTTTCAGAGCTTGCAGAATTAAGATTTCACACTGAAGGGATTTTATGAAAGTATTTGCCTCATGCACATGAGGCAGTGTTCTATAATTGAAGCAAAGCCATCTCTGTTTCAGACTTTGGCAATCCTACAGGCCTTTGAAAGGATAGATGTGTCATACGCCAAGGATTTAAACATCTATTTCATGGTTCTGTTTCTTGTTCTGTGTTTTCAAGCACCCTTACAGAGAGAGAAATTTCATGTATCTGAAAGATTGAGGTGACTATACTAACTATTGAGTCCCACCTGATGGGAAAAGCAAGGTCCATGCAGAAGTCATTTCTAGCAAGAGATTAAGCCAGAAATTGGCTGCAGAAAGGAAACAGAAACAGGCTGAGCCTTGGTTTCACTTATCTCTTGTACACTATAACAAAGTCAATAAAATGGCTGGACAATAGGAGATCATTATTTTCTGTTCGTTTTTTATAGCAGATCTTTCCCAAAATGAAGCGTGTTTTGTTATTCATTTGTTATGCATAAAAGTAACACTTGCAGTGCAGGATTTTTCTCTGAATAATCATTAATACAAAATGAAAGCTACACCTCAATTTGGGACATGACTTAAAATGCATTTATGGTAAAGATTAGGGAATAGGTAGCTGGTGGTTCACTGCTACATCTATATTGCTTTCTTCAAAGAGCTTGGACCAAAGGCTGAGGTTAGTTCTGAACAAGATGTGACTGTAAAATTTGTATGTTGGAGTGGCCTTCCTGGGGTTTCATGAAACTATTTATTAGAATTGCACTAGTGAATTGACTAGCAGTCAGGAGAATTGCTGTTACCCTGTGCAGTTCAACCTCTTGCTAGTAACACCTTAATTATCCCAGCTAGACATGATTTGTCTCTGAGGAACAAAAATATAATCTTTTAACAAAAAATTTTACCTTTCTCCTATTTTCTTAAATTGCAGCAAGCTGCATCAACTCTCAGGTTCTTTGCAGTGTATCCTTCCTATCTCTTTTTCTTTCCAGACTCTTGAATGCTGCCTAAAACTCTTGGTTTATTCTAGTAAAAAGTAAAACAAACCAAAAAAAGTTACATACCACATTCTTACGAATTTAATTTTTGGCTTTCAAATGATCTCTCTGCCTTCTTTGGTTAGGAAATACCACATTTGTTTAGGTATGCAAAAAATTATAGATTTCTCACTCCAGCTCCCTACAAGAATCTGCTCCTTGGCCTTTGAAATTTATCATAGACATTACTTACTATTTATTGGAAAGAGAAAAATCTGTGATTGTTTCTCTTCCCTTCTGGTAGTTCATTCACATGGGTGAAGAAAAGGAACTTCTATTAACATAACACCCTACAGTCAAATTCTCTTTGCTGTTTTAACATCATGAAATGACAGGTTCTTTTTCAAAAGGAAGAAATAATCAGAAGTAGTCAGAAAATGATGTTGATACAGAATAAAATCTTGGATTGTAATGTTCTCCCTTAATAAATGTTATGTTTTTAATTTTGTACACAGTTTGAAAATGACTAGCATTTTATTTTACAGAAATATAAAGAGAAGGTATATGACATAACTTCTGCCTAATTCTTCATGTATGTGTTTTGTGGTATAGCCTTTTATTGTCTCTCTGCACCTCAGTGACTGTTACAAGCACATCTCTGTTCTCTTCAGATGATGTGTTTGTGTAGAGCTGGCAATATGAGTCTTTCATACTTGAGAAATTGAACCAGAGGCCTCAGCTATGTTAAGCAATTAAATGAGAGAAGTGAAGTATTATAGAAGTGTTTGCATTTTCATGTTTTAATGACTGCAGTTTCTTCCTTTCCTCTCTACAAAATTAGCAAAGTATATATGCCCTATTGAGAATGTATTAGATCTATAATTTTGTATATTAACATTTGGTATTGGCAAATTAGTTACTGTGCTGAAGTTAAATTCTAAGGGCAAAAATTTTAAAGTATCTCCTTATAACTGAAAATTCTATGAAGGATCTTTTTTCTTTAAGTGTATTTTTATATCTAATCGGTAATGAGACAAGAACAAAACGTGACTACTAGACGATACATTTCAGATTCTTTTTTATCCTTTCCCCCTTTTCTCTGCCTGCCATAAATGAAAAGACTTTAAAACAAACAAACAAACAAACAAACAAACAAACAAACAAACAAACAACAAAACACCACAACAAAAACCAAACAAAAACAAACCACCCAAAATTATAATCCAACAACAGACTGGTATGTGAAAGTAAATTATTTTGATATAAATCTCTTTTGCAATTTCATCTACTGAAAATCACCTCTACAACATATATCCAAAACCTGTGTAATTAGAGATCAAAATTAGAAGTATCGATTCAGATTATTATATTAAATTTTCAGGTAACAATATCACTCCTGAGTATGAATGCGTATTAGAGAAAAAAATTAGTCTGATTAAAAGGAGAAAGATATTTTCTCAGTACATGGAGAAAATAGTTCAGTGGTTTCAGATGTTTCAATATATTCAGATACTTCCCAAAAATGCTGAGGTTAAGAAATGAAACAGAGGTGGCAAAGAAAACTATACAGCATTAAAAATTACAAATCCTGTAAGGATCTTGAGGTACAGGGAAAAAAAAAGGCATCATAGGATGCAAGTACATACATAGATTTCATGTGATATAATAATATAAGTTCATTTGTATATTAAACCTTGTTCTTTATTTTCAATTATGACAATGAGAATGAGACAGGTATAATAGAAATACAGCAATTTAGACAAAATTGCAGAATAATGAGAGATGACTTCCAGAGGATTGTTACTGCATTTTTGTCACAGAGAACAGAAAATCACTGGTTATTAAGCTGTCCTGTCATCCTTTGCAACAGTGATTTAAAATAATTTATAGAAAGCATGCTGCAATCAAATGCCATGAGGTGGATAGCTGAGTAGTGGCAGTTGTCTTTGTAAAAGAATTTCCTTAGTTATTATTTCAACTTAAATACTTTATCAAAAATGCAAGAACAGTATTGAGGAATATCTAAGAAATAAACTTTGCAAAAACTTGATACATTCATGTGTCCCAAAGCAGGATCAAATATATTTCTGAATATAATTGTTAATATTAACGACTCTTAAAGTCATAACTGAAGTTTCCCTAACCCCTGCAAGAAATTTCTTGAGTTATCTTGAGCACTAGAAGCTTTTCCTCACTTTTTTACCTTTCTCTTCGTGTTGTGGTGCTGTTTCATTTTACACACGATGGACACAAAAAATACTTTTCCTCCAGTGCAGCAACCTTCTTAATTTCTAAATACATACCAGATCTGTCCCCAGTTTTCTAACTTTTTTTTCGAATAAGGTTGGAACGGAGAATCCAATAATGAGAAAAATAATCAGAAAATGCATCTAAAATCTTCCACAGTCATAATTGGACTCAGTGTCTCAGCTTATGGACAAGAGAATTAAATTCTGCATGCCTTTTAGTTTGTAATTTTAGATTGTTAATTCATTATGAGGTTTGATCTGCTTCAACAGACTTTTCTGAATTCACATTCCTGTTTTCCAAACTACAAACCTAACAATATATAGTTGGATCTGACTTTAAATGTAGACACACATCTTTATTCTTGTATATGTTGCACTTCTATATTGTTTTTCCAGTTTAACTTCCATTTCTCTCCGTTGTCCTCCCTGCCTTTCCTCTCCTCTGCCATCCTCCCCTTTCCTTTTCCCTTTTCCCTTTCCCCCCAATATAATTTTAATTGTTTTGCAAGTTTTTGGCAAATTTTCTGAAGTTCAAGTAAACGTGGTAAGTGTATGCTACATTTAACTATCAATGTCACTGCATAGTAACAGATTTTGCTAAGTTCCTGTAAAGTCTTACAGAATGCGTCTCATTATTCTAAAGTGGAACTGTGTCTAACTAATATGCGCACTTTTCCTACCTTAGCTTGTTTACAGAAAAATGTACTTGTGTTCTCCTGGCTTTCTTAAGGTTCTGCATATGGGTACTCTCCCCATATGACTCTAGGAAAGTCCGAAACCAGAGAACAGGAATAAGGATTTCATTAACTCAGCATGCTTCCCTTCTGGAGACCCTATCTTTAAATCCAATAAGAATCCTCCTCACTTCCAGTTTTAAGCAGAGAGAACACTCATAGCTGGCTTTTGTTTAGGCTGAGAAGCCATGTGTACGTATTGCTGCTATTTCTCTCTATACAAGTCAGATTAAGATTTATGAGGAGGTTTATCTTTTCTTCTGTCTTCTGTTTCAAAGGGGAATGAGAGAGGAATATAATGCTAACTGTAGTGACAAAGCTAGTATTTTCATGACATTACATAGGGTAGATCTACAATAGGTCACTTCCATCAATAAAAACACTATTTTTTGTGACCTAATAGTTTTACACATTGTGGGAATCAGGAAGTTATTTCTCTATTTTCAGTGCCTTGATAAGCCACAAAACAAAAGGTATTTTTGCTTTGTTTTGGATTGTGAGTGTGGGATAATTTCTGGGGAGGAATTATAATTTTTTTTTCTCCACTATTTGTCTAATTAATGATCTCTGAAAAACTATGTCAAAAAAGTATTTTTATTTTTTTAGTCAATCATTTGAGAAAAACTCCTTTGCCCATTTTTATGAAGGTATTGGTATATTTATGCTCAGAAATCTTATTTGAAATAGTCTTTCTAAACTGATTTTTGTTGTATGACAGCACTCCTCAAATATACTACTTTAATTTCCTGTTTCTCACTGAAAAACAATTTAAGAAGTAACGTGTGTGTAAACATATATTACCAAATATGTAGATTGAGTAATCTATTTCATACATTTTATATATAAAAAACTCTTTTATTTAATCTATCTATCTAATCTATCATATTGCCTGTCTCCTTACCACTATGCCTGCTTATCTATATATCTATATACCTGTATTTGTATCAATATCTCTATGATGCAGATATGCCTGCTGGGATCAAGGGAAGAAAGGTGAGTTTGTTCCTTTTGAGAAATGAAGAATATGAGAGGAAGGGATGAGGCAGACAAAGGGGATTTTTTAACGTGTAGAATATTTGCTTTCTGCAACTAACTCAAAAATTCTTAGACATTAGTTCTGTTTTTTATTATTACATATTCTGCTTTCACCTAATCTCAAAGGAGCAAGAAAACCACCACTATTTGTTGGTGTATTTTTATTTCAAATAAATATTATTTATACAATGCAAAATTATAAACTCTGTGGTGAGTTCCCAAAGAAATGGGGAATGCAGAGGCTGAGCACCTCCATTAAATTTGAGAAGTTATGGCAGTCTGGCAATGGTCCCACTAACATAACTCGCTCAAAAAGAGAAAAAAAGAAAGACCCAGGATATTACAGGTCAGTCAGCTCATCTCCGTGCCCATTAAGATCATGGGTCAGATCCTCCTGGAAACTGTGCTAAGACATAGAAAATGAAGAGACGATTAGTGACAGTCAGCATAGTTTAGGGCAAATTGTGTCTGAAAAATATAGTAGTCTGTTGCAATGGAGATATACTGCTGAACAACAGGGAGGAGCAACTGATCCATCTGTCTGGACTGATGCATGCAACATTCAACACTGTCCCACAAGACATACTTGTCTTTAAATTTGAGAGATGGAGATTTAACATATAGTTCAATTGGAGGGACCATAGGGAGCACCTAGCTGGAGTTGCAGTCAGCAGCTTGATGTTCAAGTGGAGATGAGTGACAAATGGCATTCCTCAGGAGCTGGTATTGGAAGTGGTTTGACATCTTTGTTGGTGACATGGAGAGTGATACTGAGTGCATCCTCACCAAGTTTGTCAATGACACCAAGATGTGTGGTGTCACTGATATGCAGGGATAGCATCCAGAGGCATCCTAGCTCAACAGGCTTGAGAGGGAGGCCCATGAGAGTATCATAAAGTTCAACAAGGCCAAGTGCAAGGTCGTCCACATGGATGATAAGAGGGCTTAAGTTCCTCTCCTCTGAAGACAAAGTGAAGGAGTTTGAGTTGTTTCGCCTGGAGAAGGAAGTCTTTGTGTGGTGACTTAAAACAAAGTTGGAGAGGGATATTTTACAAGGTAGTGATAGGACAAGGGGCAATGGTTTTCAACAGAAGACCAGGTAGATTTATATTAGGAACCAAACAATTCTGTGATTATATGATTATACAACAAACTGCTATAATGATTTTAAGAAATCAATGGTAGAAAAGTGATACTGTGATAACAATTACCAGGACATTAGAAGGTTAATCCATTCATAGTGAGTAAATATTGGCCTGCATCTGTTCTGAATAAAAGAACTTTATAACACAACCTGAGGTTAGGAATAGAATGATCTGGCCTTGGTGTCTGAAGTAATACATCTGAGCTCACTTTCAGAGGCTGGGACAAGGATCTACATTCACAATTTACTATGCAGTTTGAGGACAGGGAATATAGCCCTCACATCCTTTCCAGATGGCACTGAAGGCTACAGCCTTTAATCAAAGCAGTACATGGAGAATGAATAGTGAATTTTGATGCTGCCAAGTTATGTTCTCTTGATCCATGTAATGACTAGCAATGTAATCTTTGTGCCAATGAACAAATTCCAGTCAGCACAGACAGTAGAAAGAGGACAACTTCCTTTCTCTCTAACAATTCATTGAGTGTGTTGCTGAAAGGAAATATTCTGTAAAGAGTGTTTTTCGTTCTCTTTTTCAGGGAAGTTTATGTATATGTCTAATGTTGCTAATAACACACAGTCCCTATCCGAGACTAAGCTCTTTTCTTTTTTTTTTTTCTTAATCAGCATTTAGTGTCTTTGCAACTATAGTAGTATTACTAAGCTTGATGCAATAGTTGAGGTTTCTATGCAATTGTAGTCTCAGAAATGAAGGAAAACATTTTAAGAGCTTTCTAGTATAAGATTTTAATCTCACATTCTTATCAGACAGATTTGTAAAATGAATGGAAGACTGTTCTGCAATCTCCAACGATATCTAGATTCTTCTGTTTTAAGGGATACCTAAAGCCTTTGCTTTCAAATCCAGAGAAACAATTAAGTCCCTTCATGAGGTTCATACATCTTGGTAATTTATCCTGAAAGCATTACCCAAATCTTATTTATTTGAGAGGAACAAAATTATCTGTGGGAAAAGATCCAGAGAACGTGCATTTCACATTAGGTGTTTCAAAAGATGTCAGGAATAGACAGAAAATTTCTACAAACAGTTTCCATGAATGCAAGGCATCTCCTCAAGACAGCAGTTCAGCCTAATATCAAAGCACAAGCTTAATTGTAAGCTCATGGTCCATGCTGAAGTCTTGAACTTTAACTGTTGAGTTATTGACATAGGATAGTGAAAAGTAATAAAAAAGGTGGTTTCAATCTCATAAAAAATTACCATCGAAAACATATTTAAATTCAATGAACAGCTAATAGCCGAGTTTTGATGGCATTTTATATTTCTATCCTGAACAGGAAAATGTGAATTTGATAATATTAATGTTTATAATAGCATAGACACAGTTTTAAAAAGATATAAGCTCTTCAGATGTGAAAAATTGTAACGTTCTCAATGATAATACAAATGCTAATATTTAAAAAAAGCATGATTGAAATAACAGGCTTTGCTTATCTTTTATTTATATGACCAAAATACAGACTTGGCATGTTATACTTGACAAAGATTTTACCAAATCTGTGTTCCTGTATTCCTGAAAGTATAAAGATCTTTTTTTTTTTTTAAATTCCAATATTGAAATATTACAAGCTCAATATGCTTGCATACATCAGTTATGCAGTGTCCTTGGGTAATTTTGAAAATTGTAGTCAAATATTATTATGCATAAATATGTTTTGCACAAAGAATCTCATTCATAATTGCTGTAAACCACAGTAGGCTTACTGAGGATGCAGTACTTTTGATATTAGATTTTGTTCAAATTAAAATCAAAATAATCCAGTTGTTCCATATCTTAGAAAACTCTAAACCCACTGTATTTTAAAAACAAAATACAACCCCCAGATTTTTAGAGCTTTTTTGACAAAATTGTAATTTTTATTTATAGTGTTTAAATCACTGGAGTTGTGCTTTCTTTCACTTCTTAATTAGTTATTTTCAGATTTTAAAAGTCTGGAAACACTTCTACATTACAGAGTGGTTAGAATATAGGAGACTATGCAGTAAGTCAATAGTTTTTGTTTGGAGCTGTTCCACTTCCTTGAAATCTTAAACACTGCAATAGTCATCCCACTGAGTACCACAATTAGCTCTGCAGTAAGACTACACCACAAATGAACCAGCTAAGTACACTTTCTTGCTCCAGTGCAAAGAGAAAAAATTAATACATACGGGGTATTTCAGAAAATAGGCATTTTGTTGACTGTGTTATTCTCCAAAGTGACATGAAGATACTGAATTTCAATTTCATATTCTAAAAATGAATTACCTTTACTAAGAAATGTTTAGACAAAGAGAATTTCATTTGCTTTGCTCTTCCTATAAATGCCCGAAATCAATCACCCCTGTTAAATTTTGCTCCCTATAAAAATGGGGTTTTTTTAATTGTATTTCTCATTTACTTGAGTGCAACCAGAAATAAATATTATTGTAGTTTGGATTAATTTGAATATCTTTTTTACATTTTCACATTAAGTGCTGAAGAGAACCATGATTGCTCACATTGTCTTTTAAACAGCTTAGTCAATCAGAGGATGCCAAATGCACTTGGAGCTCTGCTCCCTGAAATATAAACCACATGATGTGTTTGTCTTGGTCTGAGATTTAGGACACGGTATGCTTAGATATGTCATGTAGATAGCATAGGGTTAAAATGTTTCTAAAAATCATGGGAACTGCATACAATAGATTCAGGGGGTAGGCCGGGGAGAGGGAACTAGGCCCTGGGAACAAATACTGAGCTTTGGTTTTTTCTAGATCATGTGAAGCTACACCTGCATAATCATCATATGATAAATTATATGATTATTAAATGTAACAATTGTTTGGTAATTGAATATGATTATTGTTTAATCGTAACAAGAATCATGAGAAAGAATATTAGGGCAGCCTAATGAAAATTACAAGAAATCGTGCTTGGCTAAGATCAATGTATACAATAGAACAATATGGGTTTGATAATTAATATATAGTTATATAACAAAAAGGGTATAAAAACATGTTCATCTCGGATCCATATCAGAGTCAGATTTGGGTCTGCACCCCTGATTTCCACAGCTCTTCAATAAAGCACCTGCATATAATCTTTCTGTGATTATGTGTTTCAATGTTAACAATGTGACTTGAAGTCTGTTCTATACCTTTAGTTTTGTAGTAACCTTTCTATCATGTTTTCCTTTCTTACATTTCCTTTGTGGTTTTTTATTTTTTTGGCTTTGTGTAGGGAATGTGTGGCTATGTGTACATGTCGTGGGGTTTTTGGCTGCATGTTCCACTTTTTACACCTTTGTGATGTTTTGGTAAAGGAGGGTTTTCATTCCAATTGATATCTCAGAAATCTTAGGCATAACTATCATGTTATACATAATGATGGCAAAATAACTGATAGTCTCTTTGCTACCATTTGAAAGTTCTTTCCATTAAATATATGTTTAGAATGTTTTTTTCTGTTTTGGTCAACTATATTTAAACTCATGCTAATAGATACTCTTTTTCAGAATATGTGTTTGTTGACCTAACAGTACTTTGAAAATGTTATTTCCCATACAGACTTGATGCAAAGATTACATAAAACATATTTTTCTACAAAAAAAAAATAAAAATCCTAATTAGGACCTATTGAACATTTCAATACCTGCCTCTTCCTTATTGTACACCTGTGTATACTTTTTTACAGTACAAAAGTTATCCTCTAGTTTTCTTCAAATGCATCTACTTTCTGAATATGAATACCATTCAGGACATAGGTTTTAAAAAGAGTTGTAGTACTTATTTAGTAGCTGGATCCAGCACCCCATACTTTATCAAGAATAAATTACACTCCCATTAAACTTAATGCTAAAAAAGGAGTAACCATCCTATTAAAATCCAATCAAATATGCCTCACATTTATGGATGGAATTAAAAAAAAAATTGAGAGGGTAAATAGTTCAAAGCATGGTAGGTACAAAAATGTCTGGAACGTGAGAGGAAAAAAACAATGAGCATATCTGTTTATGAAAAGACTTCCTCTTTGCCATCCTTTTAAGAAATTTATATTAAACTTCTCCATTAGTCAGAACTGAATAAAGGAAGTCCTTATGGAAGAACTGTTAAGATACATGCAAGAGGACTTGGACTAACTTGAAAAGTGGTTCCATTAGCGCTTAATGAAATTTAACAAGTACAAGTGCAAGGTGCTGCCTCCAGGTTCAGACAATCCCTATAATGAGTACAGACTGGGAGAATACTTCATTCAGAGCAGCCTTGTGCAGAAGGACTTGGGGGATGGACGAAAATGAGCTGGCAATGTGCACTTGCAGCCTGGAAGGACAAGCGTATTCGGGGCTGCATCAAAAGAAGTGTGGCCAGAAAGATGAGGAGTGTGATTCTCCTTCTCTGTTGTAAGTTCCTACCTAGAGTACTGAATGTACCCAACATCAGGATGATACAGATTTCCTGGAGAAAGTCCAGATGATGCCTATGAAGATGATCAGTGGGCTAAAGCACTTTTCATATGAAAATAGGCTGAGAGAGTTGGAGTTGTTCAGCCTGTAGCAGAAAAGGCTTTGGGGACACCCTGTTGCAACCTTCCAGTAATTAAAGGGGGATTTTAAAAAGGAGGAAGAGTATCTTTCTACATAAGCCCATAGGTGTAAGACAAGGAGGAATAGTTTTAAACTAGAAGAAGGGTGATTTAGATTGGATGTCAGGAAGGAATCTTTATTCATAGGGTGGTGAGACACAGTAGTATGTTGCCCAGAGAGGTTGTGGGTGCTCCTATTCCTATAAGTCTTTGAGATAAGGTTGGATGGAGCACTGAGCAACTTGATCTAGTGAGTGACACCCCTGCCTTCGGTGAGAGACTCGAAACTAAGTGATTTTTAAGGTCTTTCCCGCCTAAATAATTCTATAGTTCTGTGGTTCTTTACTAAATACATTTACTGTCATAAACTTTACTGCAGTTAGGCTTTTGATCAAAGTTCATGGTGAAAACCAAATTTTAAAAAGTGGGACTTTGTCAGTTACGAACATATTTTGCAAGCATAGAAAACAATTGGCTGAATTCATTTTTGCAATGCACTGCTGATTGACATAAAACAAAATCATGAGGCTCAAGAAAATAATTTCACAGGAAAGGATGCGAGATCTCATATGAAATGAGGACTTCTTCACTAAGCCTTCTAGGTGTTCTTTGCCACTGCCTGGTACTTGAGTATTTTAAGAAAAGAAGGTTCTACCTTCCATATAATGGAACAAGAGCGCCCTTGAGAAACAATCATGCAGTGGTCCAGCTGAGCCAAAATGTGCCACTGCCCACTCTACACTTTAAAAAATACATAAAATCATAGCATCATTGAAGTTGGAAAAGACTTTTTGGAGCATAGAGTCCAACCATTCACCTACAACTACAAAGTTCCATTAACCACCTCCCTGAACATGACATCTACATTTCTTTTAAATACTTCTCAGGGTGGTGACTTAACCACGTCATTGGGCAGCTTGTTCCAGTGCTTGACAACTGTTTCCATGAAGAAATTTTTCCTAATGTCCAAATGAAATTCTCAAAATGGTATGGTTAGAGAGACAACAGAAGAAGATAGTATTAACAGGTGTGAGAATGGATGTGCTGGTTTGGCACTAAAGACAACAAAAGGAAGTGATTTTCTCTGAGCGGAGCAGCTAGGCTTCCTCTGTGTCTGACAAAAACCAATCAGTGACTGGTTTTGAGAACTGACAAATGGTTAAACCACCGAAGGAGATGGACACACCACTGTGAAATTCACATTTAAAATGAACAAACCCTGGGAAAGTTCTCTTTCCCTTCCGACCTCTCAGAAGGTAGCACCGACTGGGGCCGGGTGGGCTCTGACACTCAGGAAGCCCTCTGGTCCCCGTTTTCGGCCAGGGTCCCCAATAGAAAGGGTGAAGAGAGGCCTGCTCAGTTGATCCTTGCCCCCGTCCCCCCGGTGCAGCCAGGGAGCCCACGGCTCGGCAGATCCCTTCCCTGCTGCCAGCCCGGAGCAGCTCCGGGCAGCCGGGCCCTCCCGTGCGGCCTGGGGGAGACACAGCTGGGCCCCGCTCGGGCAAGGCCGCCCCTCACCCTCGCCTGCTGGGCTGGGTGCAGGGAAAACCCCAGCCCGCGGCTGGAATTGGATGTAGCAAACGCCAGAAAACAGCCATGGAACCAGAAAAAAACACCGCTGCTTTTTAGATGGGCTCTTACGATCCTAGCCCAGCACCAGCATGGCCTTGAAAGACTTTACTGTAAATAGCTCTGGGCTGCCACCTGAAAGAAAGCACATGACCGTCCACTGCCAGGCAAAGTGTTAATTCTTTCACTGCCCAGAATGAGACTTGCAGATACTTTGTTCTCTCTCCTGAGTGAAAGAAGAGGACCAAGATGAAGACGCTCAGACAAAGGGAAGTGTCAGGTGCCACATGAGGGAAGGAGTAGAGTTATGGACTGAAATTTCTTTTTTTTTTTAAGTTATGGAGAAGAGACTCTTGTTTCCCAATAACACATAGAGATTATGGGGTGGATTAATGTTTTAACTGTAGATATGAGCAGAGGCATTGGTATTAGTGTAAGCAGATGTTAAAATGACTGTAATCCCATAAGTTTGAATGGAGAGGAGATGAAGATCCCTGCTGGCCCCCACGAGGGGGGGGAGGAGGAGGAGGAGGAAGAAGAAGAAGAAGAAGAAGAAGAAGAAGAAGAAGAAGAAGAAGAAGAAGAAGAAGAAGAAGAAGAAGAAGAAGAAGAAGAAGAAGAAAGAGCTTTTGTTTGAACTGTTATAGTCCTTAAAGTGTGCCCTGTATATTGACACATGGTCCTCAATAATGGTTGTGAGAAAACTGTTAGTCGAGGAAGGAATTTTTACACAATGATCAGATTTCCATTCTCCCAGGTGGCTGATTCACTGACATCGAGGCCATGAGAAAACTGTTTCTTGTGTAGAAAATCTCCATAGACTGAAGAGAGAAGTCTCCTCTCCCAAGTAAATTGGTGAAAGACTTCTTTTTAAAGATGGTAAACTGACTGATTGGTTTTCTGTACATTTTCAGTGTGAAAGAAAAGAAGTTGTGGGGGAAGTAGGACTGTTCTAAAAGTTTTATTCTGAGTTTTATTATTTTTTCTTTTAGTTTCTAATAATAAAGTTTTTCTTTCTACCCTTCAAAGTTTTAGCCTGTTTTTCTTTCCTCTTAATTCTATCTCTCAGCAGGAAAGGAGTAAATAATTCTAATGGGTGCACTGGTGATTTGGCCAATGCTAAATCCATGACAAATTGGTGAATACATATACATAATTGCAAGAGTATACATAATTGCAAGAAACATAAATACTTCCATAACTGGATTTCACTTACAATACTCGTGTAAACAGGGTCCAGGCACAAAGTGGCTGTGCTATGAGTGACCTCATTTTCTTCTCCATGATTTTGGTTAATTAGCTCTTAGGACCCCTGTTCTGTTCTTTTATCTTAGTGTTATTCAGCTGCTTATGACAAGAGCAGTGTTTGTTAATGTGGGCATGATGTACAGCATCATTTGTAATGATATACTTTATACTGCAATCTTCAAATATTTTATGATGAACCTGTTCTTTCTGATATAAGAAAAATGAAAACATGAAAATGTCAAGAGTAAGTCTTTATGATAGTCTTTCTGACATGGCAGGTACCCAATGCTATCTTTGCTGAAACATTTGGGAGTCCTGTCATAATGCATAATGCAAGGGCATTTATTTTGGAAAAAAAATTGAGTGACCAGTATGGATTTAGATAATCATATGTGTACAACTGGTGAAAAGAGATCTTGTTAAACTACTTTGCATTTTTGCAAGGCATCTTTATTCTAATATAAACACCAAAGCAATAGTGTTACTGCTTATTTATAAGCTATAGACTTGCTTCAGAGATGCAAATACACAATGCTTATACCTGATAGAAGACTCTTACTGAATCAGGTCTACAAAGCAGAGATTAAGAAATGTACAAGGGAATAATTATTATTAAAAAAAAAAAGAAAAAGTTGTTGTGGGAGGAGCAAAATGAATTTTTTTATTGCTACTTGCTATCAAATTGTCTCATGAACAACTGTCATGATGTGCTTTGTGGATCCTTGTTGTGGTCTAGGAATGATGTTCCCCGGTTTAGTGCTCCCACTGAAACCCTCCATGCCATGTGCCACTCACTCACGACCCTTTCCCTCCAGCTCTTCTTTCTGCAGTGGGCTTGAGAGGAGGATTGAAGGCACAAAAAGATTGTGGGTTGAAATAAGAATATTTGACTGGAAAAAGCAATGAAATAAGAAAATTAATTGGTACAGCAACAGTACTAATAACAAAGCAGACAAGAAAGACTTGAGTGTTTCACACCTGATTGTTCACCATGTGGAGCCCGACAATATCTGAACTGACACCACATTACTCAACCTGGAAGGGACCCTTTCTGCCACCCCCGAAGAATGACATGAGGTACTAAAGAATAATCTCCAGGTCCTAGCCATGTCCCATTCTGCCTACTTCAAAAAGGAATAATCTCCAGGTCCTAGCCATGTCCCTTTCTGCCTACTTCAAAAATTAACCTTATCTTGGCCTGAACCAGGACAATTTTTCTATGTCTCCTAAAAGCAAAATGTACTTTTTCCTCTAAAAGGATGTCAGATGTTAATAGGATAAGACTCCTGTATCTGCCTTTTAGTGAAGCATGTAGGAATCTGACATTTTTAAGCTTTGAATCCCTTCATCATATATAACTGAAATTGAGCAACACATTAGAAGTGTCATAGGACATTGGTAAGTAGACAGACAAATACTGGGAATGCACATACCTAATTTTCTAGGGAAATGAAGCATTTAATGTAATACAACCTGCATATTTGAAAGTATTGGCTTAGTAAGCAGCACTCTTATCATTGCATCTGTTTTAATACATTCTTATAGAAATATGATGGATGATATTTAGGGAGTAAGTGCTTCAATCCAGTCTGGAGAAATGACTTAATGGACTTACATCATCATGAGTTTGGGTTTGAATGTCTACTAGAAGATCTCTTCTCCAGCTCTTGCACAATATACAGAGGATACCAGTATTTTACTGGTGATACAGTGGGAGTGCAAAGAAGGAAAACTGATCTCTGTGGTTCAGAGAGAAAGGCGTTGGTTATCCCCCACTAAAAGATGGTATAAAAAAGTTCTCCATAGTAGCTGGTTACACCTAAATGTATTCCTGACTGTGACTCATTCAGTCTTGCTTCTGCTGGTCTAATACATACCTTACATCTGAACTCCAGCAGTACTTAAAGTTTTTCCTTTACCCTGAGAACATTATTTTATTAATTTACATATACAGAAAGTATATGCCTTCTTTTCAAATACTGTTTTAAAACATCACATTACCAGTGGTTTACAGGAAAGAAAAGCATTTAAGCCAGTCCTTTCCCACTGGGCTCTTTAGATCTGCCTAAACTTTATACATTGGCTGCTGTGAAATCCATATAGATACAAAATTGTTAATTAAAATGAACATCATTATTAAGTGAAATTGAACACAAAAGAAAGCTAAGAACCACAGCTCCTATTTGAATTCTTATTTCAGTGGGTCATGCCATACAATATATATTTGTGATTCTGTGAAGATTGACTTACTAGTGTAGTTGCAAATCCATTATTATTCTGTGGCACACAACTAGATCAAATGCACATATTTACAAAAATGCCACTGATTAAGAAAAGAGGAAACTCTGCCCTCTTTCTAAATCTTTTCATATTAACAAGAATAAGACATGAGACAGGCAGTTTCACAACAGATAAAGAGGTTAACTCTCAGGGTTCGAATCTATTTCCCAACTTGGAAGCCCTTAAAGGAGGAAGGACACATTACTAGCCAGGAGATTCAGACTTGGTGACTGATTGCATCAGAGCAGGACCCAATTTTACCAGCAGACTTGCTGCGTGCTAGGAGGGACTCTGCTCTCTGAGAGTTCAGTTATTAGCCAGTGATACATATTCTTTGCAGATGCTGAACTGTGGGCAGAACGTGTTCATTTCTCTAACACAATTTACTTCCCTAATCAGCTTTGGGGGAAGAAACACTTAATAAAAAGCAGGAATGAAAGTCAATGAGTAGATATCAGAAACAAAGATACAGTAAAGGAAGGAGTAATTTGTCTTTATCTTTAACCTTTGTAATAGTAGGATGGCTGTAGGATGTTGACAAAAGCTGATAGCAACCCTCACCAAGTCAAATTATTAAAAGAAATAACTAGCTGGGCTGTATGATTTATTGATGTGAAATTCCCAGAGAAGTTAATAAAATTATGGCCTAATTGAATCACCTCATTCATTGTCTTTTCTTCTATCTTGACTGATACTATATCTCATTCATTTCTCACATAAAGAGAAATCTATTACATTTCTACAATAAATTTAGTTGGAAAGCTTTCAAGAAATTATTAATTCATGAGGTACTCTATATGAAGAATTGAATGGTGACCATTTAAACAGTGCAGAAAAAAATTTTGAAAAATCATCACCAACAAAATATCAACAAAATACAAAACATGAGTGCAGGAATAATATGTGTGAACAGATTGCAACTAACTAAATTGGACTTTTTCAAATCTAACCTTGGTTCATCTTCTGAGGAGTGCCAGTGTGTTTTTGATTATGACAAGTCATGAAGATGTCTGTTTGCTTAGCTGTTTAGAAGATCACTGGTATTTTTTACTTTGTTATGTCTGTTACGAGCATTAGGCAGGAAGTGCACATTTTAATCCTCCAGCAATCTACCTTCCACCATAGCACCACAGGTTTCTTGGCTTCATTTCACTGTCTTTTAAGATGGAAACTAATAAATTTGATGCATTTTTTAAAAAATTCAAATTCAATCATACTACCTCCAATTTCACTTAGAAATTTTTAACAGAATATGTACAAATAAATATATACCTTACAACAAACCCAAATATACCATATTTTTCTTAATCGACAGTTTTCAAGGTGTTTTACTTTCTTCTCTCTTTTTCTCGTCAAAAGAAAAAAATATAGAGATGGAATTTGGCATACAAAGATTTATTTTTTTTTTTAAGAACCCGGGAGAAAGGAAGAGTAGATTTCATTTTAGTTTGGAAATTTTTCAGAAAATACATGTGCATACAAGTGTGAAACAATATAGTTCTCTACAGTTCTAAAATCTACTTCCCAGTCTCTATGAAGTTGCTTATTCTGGAACCATAAAGCTAAGAATGATGTTAGTAGACGCTGTTGACCACTTTGCAATGCAGCTTGTCTGATGCATAGGAAAGCTGGTAGCAAATTATTCCTAGTGTGGTACCTTCAAAAGGTGTAACAGAAACTTGGCAAGCTTGAATATTCAGCCTCAATCTTTTTTTCTGGCAGAAGAAAATATGAAATAGTCATGCCTCAAATAACTCCGAAAATTCCAGGGTTATAAAGCTAGACACAAATGACTATAAAACCTGCAAATAAACTAGTGTTTAGGTTGGTTGTGGACCTCAGATGAGTATTAATGTGAAATAGTGACATAAAACATAAACACAATTAATTAGAATCATCAAATCCTAGACTGGAAAAGACATCAAAGATCATAGAGTCCAACTGTAAACCTAAGGCTGACAAGGTCACCAATAAACCACACTCCTAAGTGCCATATCTATGCATCTTTTAAATACTTTCTGATTCAGTGATTCAACCGCTTCCCCGGAAGGCTGTTCCAGTGCTTGAAAAACCTTTTCATGAAGTAAATTTTTTCCAATATCCTGTCTAAACCTCTACCATTGTGACTTGAGACCATTTTCTCTTGTCCTGTTGCTGGTTACTTGGGAGACAGGATTGACTTCCATGTGGCTACAACCTCCTTAGGTAGTTTTAGAGAGTAAGGTCTCCCCTGAGACACTCCATTGCTCCAGGCTAAAGGCATTTCCCTCAGCCACTCCTCACAGGACTTGTGCTACAAACCCCTCAGCAGCTTTGCTGCCCTTCTCTGGACACACTTCAGCACCTCAATGTCTTTCCTTTTGTGAAGGGCCCAAAACTGAACACAGAATTCCAAGTGCAATCTCACCAGTGCAAGATCAGGGGAATGTTTGCACGCCTGGTCCTGCTGACCACTATTGTTGATCCAGATCAGGATGCCTTTCTTGCCCACATGGCCACACACTGGCTCAGCAAGCCCAGGTCCTTTTCAACTAAGCAACTTTCTAGCCATTCTAGCCATGAGCCTGTAGTGCTGCATGGGGTTGTGACCCAAGGGCAGGGCCTATTACTTGGCCTTATTGAGTCTCATACCCTGGGGCTCAGCCTGTCAATCCACACTGTTCAAATCCCACTGCAGCACCTTCCTACTAGCAAAAAAATTACTCTTGCCTAAGTTGCCATGAGTCATCTGACTGAGGGTTCCCTTGATCCCCTTGCCCAGATTGTTGATAAAGATATTTAAAAGTACCGAGCCTGAGGAGCACAAGTGTCTTGCCACCAGCTGGATGTAACTTCATTCTCTGCCACTTTCCAGACCCAGCCATCCAGTCAGTTTTCTACCCAGTGCACCAGTCTAAGCTGTGAGCAGCCAGTTTCACCAGGAGACTACTGTTGGAAATGCTGGGAAAGGCTTTGCTAAAATCCAGATAGACGCTGTCTGGAGTCTTTCCCTCATCTACTAAGTGAGTCACTTATTATATAAAAGAATATCAGTCATAGAATCATCATACAACAGTTTGGATTAAAGATCATCTAGTTCCTACCCATGTCATAGAAGAAGATCAGGTTATTAATACAAAATTTATAGAAAAATGCAAAGTATCCAAAAGAAATGTATGGAGATCACAGAGACACCCCACTCAGCTCCCACTGAATTGTTTCGAAATAATCTTTAGGATCCAAATACCTCAGACTCAACAGTGGTAGGATTACATTTTGCAACTTCTGTAAACTTACAGATTCTGTTTGTTCTGAAGACAGAAGTAGTTTATTTGGTCAACTGTAACACTTTTTCTATTTTTTTGTCTTTCTGACATAATGGACTGATGTTTCTTTCACCTAAACTTCACAACCATGATCTGATTTGGCAAACCATGTTTGACTAAATAGCTTTACAATACAGATATTTTATCACAGAATCCCAGAATCAGCTAGGCTGGAAAAGACATTTGAGATCATTGAATCCAGCCTATGACCGAACATGGTGTCAAGTACACCATGGCACTAAAACCTCACATCCAATCTTTTCTAAAACATTTCCTGGGACTGTGACTCCACCACATCACCGGGAAGCCCATTCCAATGCCCAGTCACCCTTTCTGTGAACAATTTCTTCCTAATGTCCTGTCTAAACCTCCCCGACACAGTTTAAGCCTGTGTCCTCTTCTCCAGTTGCTGGTTGCCCATGAGAAGAGACCAACTCTCACCTGGCCACAGGCTCCTTTCAGAGAGCTGTAGAGAGTGATTAGGTCACCCCTGAGCCTCCTTTTCTTCGGGCTACACAACCTCAGCTCCCTCAGCCACTTCTTACAGGGCTTCTTACAGGTGCTCCAGACTCTTCACCAGCCTTGTTGTCCTTCTCTTTACATGCTCCAGCATCTCAACATCCTTCCTCAACTGGGGGACCCAGCAGTGAACACAGAACTCAAGCTGTGACCTAAACTGTGCCAAGTACAGGAGACCCTGCCCTGGTCCTGCTGGCCACACTTTTGCTGGTAGAGGCCAGGATGCCATTGGGCTTCTTGGCCAATGCTTACCCAGCTGAACGTGAGCCAGCTGGGCACAGCTGGCTCATGTTCAGCTGCTGTGAGTCCTTTCTGCCCTTTCTGCCTGGCCACTGCCCAGCCACTCTGCTCCCAACCTGTAGTGATTGATGTATTATTCCCATCTTTGAGAGGTAGGATTAATAGAGTGATTTGGAATAGCTTACTAGTTATTTTCTTGAAAATGTACATTTAAAACCAGTTTAGTTGTGAGTAGTGAAAAAAATAAATCTGAAAACTTAGGTTAGAATTTACTAAGAAACTTTACACTTAGTTGTCATCAAATTATGTGTCTTAAAAGGAATGTTTGTCTTGTCACTTTTAGTAGCAGTTGGGAGAAAAAAAAAAGTTTTAGAAAACAAAATCACATAAAATGATCCAAGGTCTTCTAGCAAGAAAATGAAATTATGCTGGTAGCCAAAGAACAAGGGAGAGTGTTCAATTTACTTCACCAACCTCCATGTGGTTGAGCAGCTTGGTTGTTGATGTTTGGTCACATGCATTTCAACAGATATACTACTACTGCCAGTGCTATTAAGGAAATTGTGGCTATGACTGTTGGTGTATCCAGGTTCGAGTTTCAAAATGATACCAGTGATTATTTTTAAATTATTGCACTCTGTTTTGTTCTCCTCAAGAATACCTTACTGTCTTGCTAGCTACATTTGCATCAATATAAGTTACAATATAAGTTACATTTCAAGTATCTTGATGTTTTTTCTTCATTTTGATTATTTCATAGGAATATAGACTTTGCTATGTTAGAATAGACCAAAGGCATACCTGGCCCATTTTATCTCAAACAGAAGTTCTGACTGGCTACAAAGGAATTGCACATTGTAAAATAGACTAAAAAAAGCAGAAAAAATATCAATCTAGAATATTTTTCCCACTCACATTCATTGAAAAGGGGTCTTTGCCCCAGAGGATACTTGCTGAAAATGCTATTTCTAAGTCTTAAAATACTAAATATATTTTATAGCATTCCCTATGGACTAACTATTTTGAAATATACTTCACTTCCACTGGCAGAAAAACATTTTCACTTTAAATCTACCTGAACAGAATTGTAATAAAGTCATTCGTACTATTACAGTATTGACTTGATTCTAGTATTATTTTATTAGTTAGAGAAAAAGTACGCTTCTCACAGCTACAAATATTTATATTTTTAAAATTCTTACACTTATCAGATCAGAAGTGGTTTATCAATTTCACAACACTGTCTGAGGAAGGTAACTTTTCTACAGATGAGGGAACTGAGGTGTATGAAGTCTGTGTAATCTGGACGCTGTAGCTTATCTACAGGCAAGCCATAAATCAGTATTTTAGCATCAATATAATACGTAAAAATTCTGTTCACAAATTTATGGGGTGAAGTGCACACAGACACACATATGTGCATGGTTACCTGTATACTTTTGAAGTCAGTTTTGTGTGTGTGTATCTGAGTTGATTTTTAAATAAAACTTGCATTTTAAACTAAAATTAAGTTTGAAAACATGTTTCTTTTAGTCACATTGTAATATAATCTTTGTGGTATTTATGTCACCATAAATATTCCTTCCTGCAGCTTTGCTTGGTGAAATTTTGTAACTGACTTAAATCTTGTTCAAGAGTTGTTGACATGCTACAGAACATATTTTCACAAATGAAGAGCATCTTTTGTAAGGTACTTTGTAATTGAGTATTGAAGCTAACTGGAGGATTGTAGAATAAGCAAAAAAAAGTTAATTATTAAAACTTTTGATAAATTTTAAAAACAGGAGAGGATGGGTTATAGTTGCTGTAATTTAGATAATTTGCTCTTCATAGAACTTAAATTATTAACTACAACACACACACAAGCATTTTTTCCCCTAAAGAAATAGTTCAATTCACGCTTTGAGAAATAGTCAAGTACAGACTGTATAGGAAGGGGTTTTAAAGGTTTGGACTTTACATTTATTAAGCTCTTCTTTCTTCCTTTTTGCTTCATATGCATCTTTATTTCATTTTATTTGTTGTGGTTCCCTGACAGGGAGATCAACCAATCAATCTGTGTTTTCTTAGTTTTTTGTTTGTTTACTGGTATGTTTATAATTAATACATTAAAGTCGAAAATACATGCATGCATTACTGAATTGCAATGTGTATATATTTTACAGCAATTGTAAATACATATAAAATCATGCATGTTCAATCTTGCTATATACATTTTGCAAGCATGTACAAACAAAAATTTGCAACTTGAGGGGCATAACATAATTCGTCAATATGCTAAATTAAGTGCATGTAGTTTGATACAAACATAAAAACATAAAAGCATATGAAAGAGTAGATCATTGCCCAAAGACTAGTATATATATAGTAAAATTAGTATACTATTTCCAGGTTGTTTTGCAAATGAATGCTCTTTACCTCGCCAGTAACTGAGGGAAATGTCATACTATCCAGACAGAGCCATAACTTAATATTTTGACCAAAACCACAGATTCTTATCTTATTACAAATTGATGCAAAGCCTATTACTATCAATATCAGCTTGTCGTGTCTCATTTTACAACAGTCAGCATACTAAACTCTTGATGGATAACTAAGGCACTAATCAATATCTGATTGTGAGTCTGATTTTATACACTTTTGTCCTGTGCTGCTATTGTCTGGTAAATGAATATAACAAGAAAGATTCAGAAAATGTCAGTACTGAGTCTGTGAAAATATCAGGGAAATAAGAGTACTTTCTCTATGTTCTCTATTAAAAAAAAAAAAAAAGAAAAAAAAAAAGAGCAGCATTGTTATCTACATTTTCTTACCTTGAAATCAATTCATTCTATGAGTGTTACTGTCAGTAATTAAATTGCATTTGAAATGAAGACAAACTGAGGATCAAGTGCATCAATAGATTTCCCTGACCTGCCACTGTAGAGTTCAAACATGTGAATGCTTTTCTAAGGTGTTTATTTAATCAGTATATTTAGTATTTTGATTTTTAATAATTTTCAAGCATCTCTACTGCTCCTCAACAGTAGTGATGTTTCATCAAGCAATGAACTCAAAAGATTGGTCCACCATAAGGTGCAGTTTTGTCATGTCTGTAAATTCTGTCATTTACTAAGAATTTCCCTAAGCTGTGAAGAGGGGTGACCCTCTTCAGTGGTTAGTGTATGGATGTTCTGTAGATAGTAACAGTTAATCTTTCGGTTCTTGAACATAAATATCTGACAGAAACAGAAAATGTTCTATATTACTACAACTGTGTTTATCACAGGGTATTATTCTCTTCATTTGATCTGTGCAATATAACTTTAGTCTTCCAGTCTTCTCCTTAGTGGTCCATGTATGAAGTGTGGCCAATGTCTAAAGAGCAATGCTCTGGAAAAGATCCAGGAAAAAGAGAAGGGTTGTAGAGATCACAGTATATTTGAACTCTTTGTGTTTTATGTGAGTCTAGGAAGGAAGAGTACTTATGCACAAAGCAGATAGCAGGCAAATTCTGGTAAGATTGTAATACCAGTCTGAAAATCTTTTGTATGCCTAAATAATGATAATCTTTGTTGTATCCTCACATGTGGTCCCCTCTGCCTTGTAGCTGCAAAACTGCCAGCAATCTGTCTGTGGATCATTGGCTGAAAAACCTACATTTGTGAGCCTCCTGTGGTTCATGGGAGCATATGCAAAAGCAAGCAGCTGGGCTGGTAGCAACAACAGCTGTGTTCTCAAATTCTCATCCAGAAGCCTCCTACCAAAATAGGTTTCTGGAAATCTGTCTCATGACACCTGGAAATGAATTACATCCATAGAAATTGTGGTGCCTGGACTCTTACAAGGCTGACATAGTATCTTATTGAGACATTTATTACACATGTATTTAATGCAAATAGATTGCCCATGAATTAAAGTAAATGTGGGATTCAGAGCTGAGTGAGACCTCACAACAGGGAAACATTTTATTCTTGGCTATGTTTTCAACTGTGATCTTCATATGAAAACATTTCGTTTCAAGCCACTCAGTATCTCAGATTCTAATTTGATGTCACTGGACAAATGGGGAGAACTGCTGGTTCCCCCACATTCTGGAACTAAATTAATTATATGTAAGAGTGCCTTGCAGACATAAGGCTGTGTTTCTATTGGCTGCATCTGTTATCAGTGAGAATTAACACTTGTTTGGGACCTGAGTAAAATACCTGTCTTCCTTTCTGTGGAGTCTGTGGAATTCATACTGCAATTTCAGGACTTCTTTCATGGCTTTCTTACTGTTGGAGATAAATTTTGTGTGTTTGTATCATCTTCTGCCCATGTAGGCCTGGCTGAATCATATCTCAACTATCTGATACTCATCACATGAAAACTTCTATAAATGTAACTTACTTATATATTCGCGTTTTGACAGTCAATATTTTATTCTGCTGTTCTTGTCTTTTGATTTGGTAGAATTTCAAAATCTTTCAAACACTGGAAAACAGAACACTGATTATTAAAGAGATATATGGAGAAAAAATATAATAGAAATTATTGTCATCTCTGTTTTCTTTATGCAGATTAAAAAGTGGGGTTTGTGGCTTAATCTTATTTGACTTTTAGTATTTAATATGATAAAGCTAACTGAAGGATATAAAGAAACCTGTACTTATAAAAGGATGAATATGCAAAATAAGTTAATATATAAAAATATTTGGATGCAGATTTAAGTCTATGTTTTGAAATCTTTAACTTCTTTTTTTACAATTCATACTGCCTATGAGCTATCTTTCAAAACCTCAAATTTAAGTTTTTAATATATAATCATCTAATTAATTATATAATTACTCTATTTATATTACTTGTGTGTGTGTGTGTATGTGTATATGTGTATGTATATATATATATATATATATATATATATATACACATCTATCATCCTTTATCCCTCTCTCAGTGTCAGCAATTTTTTCACTGTCACCCTCTGTATTTACACATGCTCTTTTCTTTCAAGAAATCTCATAGCAGAAAGGGGAACTTCCAAAGAGGAAAGTTGCTGAGGTGTCACTATGTCCCTCCAGAGCAAGTAGATTAGAAATGATGCAATACACAAGGGAATAACAGCAGTTTTGAGATTCAGTTCTAGACATCCTTATGGGAATTCTTTTATCTTACTGTAGAATCATCCAAGTTGCAAGGAAAATTTAATCCTGCTAAGCCCCTTTTAGGTCTTAGAAATCAAGTCTTCTTCAAAACAGCCCTTCACCCACTCAGCTTCCTTTAGATTTTTCCCAGGGTAATTTTAAAGACTGTGTGGGAAGGAGGATGGCAGAAAGGGGGAGGCTATAGACCATTTTAATCAATGGGCTGTGGCTCAGAGGTGACAAGGAAGAGCTTGTTATATCCTGTTCCAGGGCTGCCTTCCTAGAAAGCAGAGTCAAGATGAAAAATTATTTAGCAGCAGAGAAATTGCTAAGAAACAGGCAGGGTTTTGAGGGCAGCTTGGACAGATGTTCTGTCTTACACTTATGCTTCCAAATGTATTTAAAACTGTTTAGAGCTGGCAGACAAGAATGACAGGCAACATCGCTTTTTTCATCTGGATTCAGGCAGAGAGGTTCTTAAAAGCACCAGTTACAGCCTTTATTTAATTTTTTTCTTTCTTTTTTATTTTTCTCTAATTTTTTTTGCCAGTTTCAACAGTTTGGTTTTTCTTGTAAAACATATTGTTCATAAAACTTCATGAAAACAAATCTGCTGTCACACTGTGTTCAGGATACTGCAGCTGTTTTCTAGGAAATTTCTATGGAAGTTCTTAGAGCTCCAGTGGTTTAAGAATGACACACCTATTAAACATATTTAGTAAAGCCAGAGATCTCACCATCAGAAAGCCAGAAAGAAATTATCTGTAGTACTGCTAAGTGGCACAAAGTTCATGAGGCCTGAGTTCTACTCTACAATGGCTTTTGTTGGACTATGCTCTCAAAGGAAGTTTCCCCTCCTTCTGTTTTGTGCCTGGCTCTACTGAGAGAGAAAGATATGTAAATGTTAATTTCCAACAACTGGGATAGAGATACACTTGGAGAAAGAAAATAAAGGAATGTCTTTAGTAGTCAGAGCAGTATTATGTGACTTCTCAAAGGAAAGAATTCTGATTTTTTTTTTTTTAAAGTCATCCTACAGCTGGTTTATTGTAGGATTATGTTATAAAATGTACGTTCTCCTCTTCTCCAAAACTCAATACCACGTTTAATGAAAATTTATTTCTATATACTCAGTAGTCTTTATTTGAAGTAGAATTTTTTATGATCCTTTTATCAGTAATCAACTTTTCTAACCATAAAAAAGCACATATCACTGATGCCAGCTTCTAAAAAGCTGCTGAATAAAAAGTGTTGGTATTATGGGAATGAGAAATAGCTTATATTTTGTCTACACGCAAACATTGGCATTGTGCAAGTATTATTAAATAATGTTATAAAGATATAATGCAAAGTAAATTTCTATCATATCATGAGCAACAGGAAGTTGAAAAGTTTATGACCATATATGAATTATTCTCAACCTTGTTCTCAAGTTTTTATATCACTTTTTTCTTTATATTCATTCTATTTATTGACTCTTGATTTATTTGTCTCTAAGTTGCTTTGTTTTTTTCTCTCCTTTTTAATTTTTTTTTTTTTTTTGTTAAGGTCTCTTTTTCCTCCTCATGTACTTATCTTTCCTTGCCTTTTCTCCTCTTCCCTACCTAATTTTTTTCTATACCCTTTACTCAAAATTAGCAAAACTAATGATCATTCACTTTTACTGAAGTAATCCAGACTTAGATTTATATTCTCTTATTACCTTAGATATTTCCTTGTAATGTTACTAATAGTTGATGTGCAAGTATGGAGCACAATAGATCTCACTTACTTGTTCAGGAAAGTTAACAAACAAGCAAGCCTAACATGACCTGAAACACATTTCAGAATATTTTAAGAATAAACCTTTATCTCCTGGTTCCAGTGTACTGCAATAAAGAACTTTAAATTAAATAATAGGAGGGAAGAAATACTATCCTAGTATCTCACTCAGACAGCCTGCACTATTTCAGCCATGAAAAGTTGAGGTATCATGTTGTAGTGACTAGTGGGAGGTAGTGAGAGGCATCAGACTTCCATTCTGCTCATGATTCTGTCCCATTTCCTTCTACAAATTTTGGTGAATTAGTTAGTCCCTGTTTGAGTCTGTCTGCATGTTTTCACATGCTTCCTTCCTCTTTTTTTTTTTTTCCTGCTAAGTCCTCTGTCTATAATAAAATTGTTATGAGTTACTCCATTATAAATGCACTAGCATAGAAAGCCAAAGCAGAGTCAATTTTCAGAGCGATTATAGTGAACTAGGGGCGTACCATATATTATTTTGTGGGGCTGTGCATCACATGGATCATGAGTCAACCAATGTTGATAAAAATAATTGACAATTGACAAAGAAATCCATTATAGAAAATTTTCATAATTATTTCATTAACAAAGCAGTTAACCTAAGAGCATTATAGTATTTAAAGGAAAATTGGTAACTTTCTTTTTCTGCACAAGAATGTCAACAGGAAGCTTCAGTGTCTGCTACAAAGAGCTTGATCACCCACTCAGATTTGAAGATCTCTAGGACATAGTTTCTTGATGGTATATATAGGTTGTATCTTGTAATGTTTATTTTTAGAGAGCTGTCTTCTTATTTAATAGTATGCATATCAAGTGCAAGAATTACACACAATAACACTTGACTTCATATTTTGTGATAGCATATAAAAAAATCTCAAAACCAAAAAAATCCAAAACCCTATGCTCACAAAAATATAAGTTCCATAATATGCCTCTCATTTTCTGGAGCTCATATTATTATTTAGATCAACATTCCACTATTGGTTAGTATGAAATGTCTGTGCTACTCTTATAGCAAAAGTAGGAAGTACTGTGCATAAAAGATGCATCAATGTGCTTTCTCAGAAACAGACCCCACTCTTTATTCCTTTTTGACTATTTATTTCACCTACCTTTCATAATGAAAATGTTTCTTCCCTTCTATGGCAGTTTCAAAAAAAGGCAGAAACAACCAATTTCATGTAGTGATTTTAGTTCACCTATTTGAGATTTCCCAGTCAATGCACCAATTTATGTGGTGAGTTTAGTGCTGGCCAAATGTCCAGTGCCCAAGAGAATTATTTACTCATTTCCTGCTGTGAGACAGGATTAGGAGGAAGACAAATTAGGCTCAAACCTTAAAGGGTATAAAGAAAACTTTATTAACAGAACTAAAAGAATAGTAAGAATCTGAATAAAACCTTCAGAACATTTCTCCTGCCCCCCACACCTTCTTTTCTTTCCCACTGACAACATACAGAAGCAATTCAGTCAGTTTATCACCTCCAGAACACTCTTTCTTCTTAGGGAGAGGAGTCTCTCTTGTCATGCTATGGAAACTTCTTCACAAGAAAACAGTTCTCTCATGGCTTTTAATTTTGTCCTAGGGTGATGTTATGGTGTTTCTATCTCCAATCGAGTGTCCTGATTATGTTTGGTATTATGTCCTGTGCTTCCAGGACTGAGTCTGAGAGTGAAGCTTTGTTTTGTCTTATTATCAGCCGGCTCACCTCCCCCATGGTCTATGTTTAGGAGAGGTTTTAGCTCGGCTTGCTTGCTTGCCTGCTTGCTTGCTTGCTTGCTTGCTTGTCTGCTTGCTCGCTTCTGCCTTTTTCTTTCCTTCGCTTTGCCCTTGCTTTCTGCTTATTAGTTAGTTCAGCTAGGCAGTCCAACTTTTTCCCTGGACTGTTTTCTCTTCCACCCCGTCCCCTCCCTCTCCTGGATACCATCTGAACGGACGGGGACCTGGGAACCCCAAGAAACACCGGGAGGCTACACTTTGTCACCTGCAGCAGTCATCCCCAGCGCCAGAGACTGATAACTGAGCGACCACTCGCCAGAGAGACTGAGTTTGTCATCCCTTCAGAACGGTGAAAGAGTTTTTTTTGTCAGCTGGTGTTGTCTTTTTTCCCTGTGCTGGGGAGTGTCTTGCTTGTTAAATAAACAGGTTTTTTCTCCCACTCTTCTCCGAGGAAATTCTTCCCGAACCCGGTGGGGTGGGGGGGGAGGAGTCGTGGGGTTTGCTGTCTGGGGGCTCCTTCTGGAGGTTTTCCCCCAAATTTGCCCAAAACCAGGACAAATTTCCACATATAGCAGCCACCTGGAAATCAGCAATCATGAAGTCCTTCCCATCTCTTGCAGCCTTCCCACAGCTGCATTCATGGGCCAGGTCAGCTTATGGGGTACTATTTTAAGGATGAGCTGTTCAAAAGAAAAGGTTCTCTTTCCCTATATCTGAGATTCTCTCAGGGAGCAGATTTCTTCTTCTTCTTTCCCTGGAGCAAAGGGCCTTCATCACTCTCTCTCTCTCTCTCTCTGTTCAAATTTCTCATGGGATCACAGCTACTTCAACATCTGCTTGTTCAGCATGGATGCCTTTGCTCATGTCTACAGTGTGAACACTCCATACCTCCATGTTTTTTCCATGATTTATAGGGATATTCAGCGTATCCTAGTCCATCGTCATGGCTTACAAGAGAATTTCAGCCAAAGACTAAGGCATCTTCTCATTCTCCTCCCATGTGGGACCTGATTCCTTCTTTACTGACCTTGGTGTCTTCGTGTTGTTTTTCTATGTGTCTTCAGTCTGTCCTTTTCTCTCACTCGAGAGAGGATGGAAGGTCTGCAAGTCCCATGTGTGCACTGAAAGAGTTAATATTTTGCCTGAGGCCTGCAGATGGTCCTGGGATCCCTGCAGGGTGGTGGCCGGAGCTGTTTATGGTGGAGAATTCTTCAGCAGCTGTGCTGTGGGGGGGAGTTAGGATCTCAGCAGCCAAGCCAGCACACAGGGCAGCACCCATGGGTTGATGGCTCCTCCTCCCCTGCCCGGTGGTTTCAGGTGGAATTCAGCAGCATTTCAGCCGAGCTGTGGGGCAGTGTGGCTGTGCTGGGGAGAGGGGGACCGGGCCCAGCCAGCGCTGCAGCGCAG
The DNA here is from genome assembly GCF_052056855.1 of Sturnus vulgaris. Classification (NCBI taxonomy): domain Eukaryota; kingdom Metazoa; phylum Chordata; class Aves; order Passeriformes; family Sturnidae; genus Sturnus; species Sturnus vulgaris. The sequence continues at coordinate 51,076,169 of NC_142283.1, forward strand.
CAAGGCCCAGCCCTGCCGGCACCGCGCCGGGTGCGCTCCCGGGAAGGGACCCAGCCCTGCGGCAAAGCCTGCCCGGCCTGGCCTGGCTGGGAAAGAAAAAAAGACGTTCCCGGGGTTTGTTCATTTTAAAATGTGACTCTCATAGGGGTGTGTTTACCTCTCTAATTGGCTTATCAGCATGCCTGTTCTCAAAGCCAGCCAGCAATTGGTTTTGCCAGGCGCAGAGGAAGCTGTTAGCAGCTTCTCTTAGAACATCGCTTCTGTGGCTGGGCTCATTCCCTTCTCACCAAAACTCAATTAATGCAAAATTAGCACACCTTCTCTTTTTCCCAGTATAATCACTAAAATGAAGGAAATACGGCTAAAGTTGAACCATTAAAACTTTTATAGTTTCTCAGGGGACAAAAATGCATATTTAAGTGTTGTGTAAGATGAAGGTTTTAAATTAAAAGTTGTACTGTTAGCTGTCTTTAATTGTATTTGCAAAAACAGGATGGAGTTTCAATATAAACTTCCTCAGCATGTTGACAAAATAATTTTATTTTTTGCTTTATTTTTGCTTATTTCAAAATTATTTTAAAATGTCTTCAGTTCTTACAAGACTTTTTGTTTTCAAATGCTTTTTATCAAAGTACTGTTGTGAGGTAGTAATTTATTTGGAAATCTTGATTCTAGTAACTAAATTATGTCCAATTTTATACGAATATCAGTTTTGCTTTTTTGGCACAAGATACAACCACACCTCCCTTGAAATAAAGGTGTTTGCCAACAATAGGAAGGCAATTACAGCTATGTATGTATTTCTGTGTTAAATGTGTAAGGCCTTAGGGTGGCAATGAAAACCTGGAAACATGTCTGTGTTTTTAATATAACGAATAAGGCATGCCCATTTAATGAGTGCTTCAACTAGTCCACTGAAGCAGCATCTGTCTCTGTAGCAAGCAGCTCTTACATCCTGATGTGACTAATATCACATCTAGTTGCTTTTGACTTTCCAGATTGAGTAATGATAATACATAGATATTTCTGTGTGTATACGCAGCTTTCTGTAGGATTTCAGAACAGAGATGAAACTAAATCTACATGCTCCAGGTGCTCTAAGTACTTGTTAAAATCTGAAGTTTCCCATCAGTATCTTTCCATCCTGTCTGCTTTGTTAAAGTTCATTATTAATAACATGCCATAAATCATGTCAGATTTCAGACAGCTGGGCTTTCTTTTCACGAGGACAATATTGTGCATAAGTTACAAACACATTTAACTGAAGTAGCAAAAGAGCACTTCCTTAGCAATTTTATGAGACAATTTGCTACTAATTACTGACTCTTGAGCAAAGTTCACTAGCAGTACTGGCTTGTAATCTGAATATAGTTCACTTACATTTAGAGGAATTTTCCATAAAACATGAATAATTTTTCTTAATATGAATCTCTTATAAGTGCCATAAGAGATTAACATTGGAAATAATGTTAGATGCTGAGAAATATGAAGAAACAGAAATGGTCATAATTAATCATATGAAAATATGAATATATGTCAAAACAATAAAATAACTTATCAACTGGAAAATTATTAAACAGAATTGTAGCAATTGGCTAATTCAGAAGTTCTGTTACTTGAGTTAGTTCTATCCTTTTTTCCATCATGAATAAAATCTTAAGCTAAAAGGTCTATATGTCCTAGACTTCGAAATTGAGAAATTTCATTTCCAGTTGAAATTTTTTTTTATTATTATTTCTGGAGTTCACCTGCTTTGCTTGTGCCAAATACATTTTGCTACAGATGGACAACTCAGTGCATATTTCCTAGAACAACATCAACAAAGTTCTTAAATGGGGTATTCTTTTGACTAAAAAAAAAAGAAAGGAGTCCTTAGTTTGAAACTTTTTTACATGTTTCATATGGGTTAGACATTGGAAGAATATGCTTGAAATGCTGAAATAAAAACTGAAATAAAATCCTTTTGAAAATTTAGGAGGTCTAGCTGATTTTGTGGATTTGTTTTTCCTTGTGCAAAACAGAATTGATCTGTCTTTACCCCAAAGTATCATTAAAAATTTTGAATCCAGTAACAACTGAGAGAACAGATACCACAAAAAAGATCAACAAGAAAAGTGGATAGACCCCTGAAATAATATAAATAATAAACAACTTTAATTTGAAGGATGACTTCTTTCTAGAAGGTTTTTATTAGTTTTATACTTTATTTATCTCTAGCCATTCTGGCTTTTTTATTTCATATAAACACAAAACCCCTTATTTTCTTCTGGGAAAATAACCTACATAAATATATTCCCTTGGAAAGTTGGCACTACTAATGTATTGTAGATAATTTACATTAATTGATTGATTGTAGGTGCTGAACAAAACATTTCATTTTAAATATGATGCATGGTGCTAAAAGATAGGCCTGTCAGATCAAGAATTCCCTAGGTGAGGTAATTATATTTCAGTGCTAATTGTTTCTAAATTTCTTATTCACCCAAACAAAAGGTAAACTCCTTGTAGAAATATTTTTCCTGAATCATTTCAAAACATTATTGTTAAACAGCTTTTATAAAATTATGCATATTGCAGAGAAAATACATATCTTTTTATTCAATACTTTAAAACAAACTTTAAAGCAATTAAATTACATTAATCAGTGTACTTCGTATGTAAAGGTATATGTTCATAGTATTTTAGTACAGAACTAAGAACATACTTTCTAGTGCTTTGAAGTCAGTGGCAGGGAAAACAATTTAGTGTGCTAAAACAGTATTCCATCCTAAAGTAAGGAGTAGCCCATTTTCATGTCTGTGAGTATATGTTTTGCTTTTGTATTGCCAATTGAATCAAGACACTTAAAATATGCAGCGGAGAATCAAGGAGAAAGGACAGGAAAATTCCAGGCTTGTGGCCTATGCTCTGGGGGGACAGGAAAATTCCAGGCAAATGGAGGTTCAGCACCCCAGAGGTATAATAGTTATGAAAGATAATGCCAGAGGGATTGCTGTTAGTCGCATCACATAGTTAATATGCAGTTCTAAGCATAAGTTGTAGAAAATGTAAAGACCAGGTTTTCTGATGAAAGTACAGAAACAGTCAACTTCTGATTCCCAGTGGAAACATGCAGATTTGAGATGTTGATATTCTGTAGAATCTGTTCACTTGTTAATTATTTCTTGATGAGATTCCTTGCAAATTTGGTTTCTGCAGGTGACACATGACACTGGCAATCTATGGCAATTTAATTAATTGTTGTTCCTTTATCTCACTGTGCTGCTGAAGTCAATGCATGATGTACAGTACTTTAACTTTGTGGAAATGTGGAACTGGGAGAACTCATATCCTGACTCAGCTTATTTGTATAACTACGTTTAAGGATAAGATATCAAAGCATTTTTTTCATAAAACTTTGCATCTTGAGAATGGTGGAGAAGGTCTATGTACATTCAAGCTTTTCACAAACTTCTCTTCATCAGTGTAGATCACTGAACCTGCAGTAACAAATATGTACTTGTGACAGTACATATATTCATGCAGGTGTATGTAAAAGGAGCAGTTTCAAAGCAGAAGCTGCCATTGTGAAAATATTTTATGCCATTTACTTGGCATAATAATGAGCAAAAAATAAAAAGAAGAAATAAATTAATGCTTTTAGTATAGTGAGAATAAAACATTTGCTGATGTTCAGAAAGCAAGGACTTAAACAGGACAAGAGAAAAAAAAAATTACACTCATGAAATGGAAATGGACCAAACCACCTTTATCATCTTTATGAAACTCTTTCCTGTATGGCTTATCTGTATGATAGAATGAAATAGGCCCTGCCAGGAAGGAAAACTTTCAATTCTTCTATATCTTTTTAGCAGTGGAATATTATGTCAGTACTTTAGCCATAGTCAAGTGACATTTAAAGATACTGTAGATAAAGTGTTAAATATACTTAACAGAAACACAAGAAAGACTTTTTCAAGAGTATTAAATGCATTGTGTTAAAGAGACTCACTCTGAGCACAGTGTGTACTTTCCATCCTACATTAGGGAAAAACATTCTGCAGCTGCAAATAACACCATAACCTGTGCCTTGCTCTTTTTTGACATTTTGCTTATCTTGAATTTCATTACTCCTCCAAAGTAGATTTAAAATCTCTGAAAAATGAGAGAATTTGGGAAGGATCTAAAAGGATTTTTTTTGCAAATAAATTCAAAAACATATATTTTGTAACACTTCAAAGAATCATAGAATCACAGAATCATAGAATCACAGAGTCAGAGAATCATTTAGGTTGACCTTTGAGGTCAGGAAGGCCAAATTTTAATTGATCACCACCTTGTCAACTACACCATAGAACTAAGTGACACATCCAATAATTTAATGAACACTCCCATACCTTGTCTTAAAAGAAAATAAAATTCCACAAAAGCTTATTCTTATATGGAAAAGGAAAAGGAAGAGGAAGAAGGAACAAGGAAGAAGGAACAAAAAGGAAGGAAGAAGGGAGAAAAAGAGAAAATAAAAAGGGGGGATAAAAAGAAAAAAAGAGAAAAGGAAAAAAAAAAAGGAAAAAAGGAAAATTTTTCTAATCCATACATATAAGTATGCATAATTTTTGACATAGAATATTTTCCTGAAAGCTGATGGGGCTGTTTAAGGCATTACCGTCAGTATTTTTCTTCCATAATCCTAATCATTATAAATTAAAACAGGTAGACTCTTCAAGTCCCATGTTATTATTTGAAGGAACTGGTTTAATTATTCAGAAACATGTAGGATATATATATATATTTAAAGAACATTTCATAATAGCAAGTGTTCTCATTTCTGTGGTTTGGGCTTTGCTAGTGAAATGACAGCATTAGTCTCTCTATCCTTTTCTCATTTTTCACAATGTTTGTATTGATTTTGTTACAAGGCTCTGGATAATATGTTTATCTATTTGTATGATCACAGTAGTAATCTGAAGGAATTAAATAAAACCATGGAATATATATGTCTTTAAGGTATTAAGTGTAGCAAAAAAGCAAAGGCAATGAGGAAGACAATCTGTATTCACATTGTCAAAGACACTCGTTTACAATCTGTAAGAATAACTTGCTTTTTAGTGGAATGTTATGATTTTGAAATCATGCCTGCCTAGGTTGATTACCTTCAGTTGATGGCATGGCTGTCAGGGTAGATGAGGAGAGGGCAGTGGATGCTGTCAACCTTGACTTCCACAAGGCTTTTGACCCTGTCTCCCATGACAAACTCACAGGTAAGCTCAGCAGATGTGTGTTGCATGAGTGGACAGTGAGGTGGATCTGGCTGAATGGCAGAGCTCAGAGGCTGGCTGTGGAGTCTGGTTGCAGGCCCATAGCAGTGTTCCCCAGGGGTCAGTACTGGTACAGTCTTGTTCAGCTCCTTATCAATGACCTGGATAATGGGACAGTCACCCTCAGCAAGTTTGCAGATGATGAGGACTTGAGCAGAGAGGAACCTAATGAATTTTGACAAAGGCAAGTGCAGGGTCCTGCACGTGGGGAAGAATAACCCCACACACCAGCACAGGGGGTGACCTGATGAGTAGGAACTCTGCAGAGAAGGACCTGGGGGCTTTGGTGGACAGCAAGCTGTCCATGAGCCATTAGTGTGGCCTTGTGGGCAAAGCCAGTGGTGTCCTGGGGTGCGTTGGGTAGAGCATTGCCTACAGGTTGAGGGAGGAGATCCTGCCCCTCTATTCTACACTTCACACTTTACTCTGAGCCTTCACGTGGAATACTCTATCCAGTTCTGGGATGTCCAGTTCAAGAAAGACAAGGAACTGCTTGAGAGGGTTCAGTGGAGAGCTACAAAGGTTATTGGGGGACTGGAGCATCATCTCTTATGAGGAAAGGCGAGGGAGCTAGGCCCCTAATTTAGCCTGGAGAAGAGGTGACTGAGCAGAGATCAGTGTGTACAAATATCTTAAGGACAATGTCAAGAGGATGGGACCAGACTATATTCAGGGGTGCCCAGTGACAGGACAAGGGACAACAGACACAAACGAAAATACAGGAAGTTCCATCTAAATATGCGGAAAATCTTCTGGGTTTTTTAATCAAGCACTGGAACAAGCTACCCATGTACGCTGTGGAGTCTCTTTGCTTGCAAGATATTCATAACCCACCTAGATGTGATCTTGTGCAGTCTGATCTAGGTGGACGTGCTTTAGCAGGGCATGCTGGACTAGATGTTTCCAGAGGTCCTTTCCAAACCCAGGTATTCTGTGATTCTTTTCAGAACCCTCAAATTTTCAACTAATGCCTGTTTGTGACAGATTCAGTGGAAGTTTATGAAACGTGAATCAGGTTCTGTATTTCACAGGAGGTTTATTATGATGAAAAGGTAATTAGATTACTTGGTCTCATTGATGTAATTCTCTCCATCCTGTAAGCACCATGTTGTCAATCCTATCATTAAATAGCCAGTAAGAAATAGCATTTATAAATGTTAAGTGACACAATGTACTGATGAAGAAATATTTTGTCTAATGTTGTCTGTTGCTGCTACAAGCTGCAATGGAAAGAAGAAAATGTACCTTCAAATAGAAGACTTAGTTGCAGGTTACTGCATATTACTCTGTGTAAAATTTAACATCAATACTTAAATCAGATAATTCTAAAAGTTGAGGATATAAACAGGGTTTCTTCAATAGATCACAAGCTGTCCTAAGCTATTTTTTATGTCTCACATGAACTATCAGGTATTTATGGAGTGATATTAATTCATTTCTGCTGTCCAAAATATGCTTCTGTCAGCATGACACCTCCAGTACAGTTATATCAATCAGGAGCATTAGCTTAATAGCATAAGGATAAAATCTGAAATGCCAACATATAAAATGCAGTATGTGTGATTAATATTTCTAATAAGAGATTATTCTATAAATATATTTGTAGAAGCAGAACTGGAAATGTTTAAATATGCTAATCAATAAAGAAGTACCATATGAACGCATACATCTTGGTCTTTGATTGCCATAGCCTAATGCTCAAAATAGTCTTTTGCAGAAGTCTGCTCATAAAAAATACCACAAGTATTCATTTTCTCAACAATTTAAAAATAAATCTTGTTACCTTCATTCCCCACTGATTTGTTGGACTGACCCTTTTCAGTTTGCAGACCTAAGAAACATACTTTCTACACAAAGCCAAAAATGTATTCCTGTCCAAAATCAAATCAAAACATCTAATCAAAGAATTTGTTTTCCCAGATGTGAAGATGTGATGTTTACAGAAGAAAAAAAGAAAAAGAATACTATTACAGACAAAGTGTTGGCAAAAATAATCGCGACTTCTAACAGAGTTCTTTGTGTATGCTAGCAGGACCTATACTAAATTTTTTAGTGTCTCTGCAGTCCTTCTGCTAATGACAGGGAGATGAGTGTGTATAATCTATTTCAATTTTGAGCAAGGCTTTTGACACTGTCTCTCTGTGCTTGACCACTCTGATCTCCTTTTATGACCAGATGTATTGCCTAGTGGATGAGGGAAAGGCTATGGAGGAAACCAACTGGACTACAGCAAAGATTTTGACAGTCTCCAGCAGCATTTTCCTGGCAAAGATGGCAGCCCTTCTCTTGGGCAGGGACACTCTTTGCTGGATCAAGAACTGGCTAGCTGGGCAGCCAGTCATGAAAGTAGTTACATCCAGCTGTTGGGTGGTCATTAGTGGTATTCCCTAAGGCTCTGTACTGGGGACAGTCCTGTGTAGTATCTTTACTGGTGATCTGGACAAGAGGATCAGACTCAGCAAGTTCACAGATGACACTAAATTGGGGCTGAGTGTTGATCTGCTGGAGGGCAAGAAGATCCCTCTACGGAGGGATTTGGACAGGCTAAATTGGTAACCAAAGGTGTTGGATCTCAGAAATATGGAGTTTTTGAGTTTTCTGTGCTTCTTGGCACAGGCTGCCTGGAAAACACTGCACTGGACTTGAAACCTTGGAGAAGATTTGTAAATATAAAAAATGAGTTAGAGATCACAAATGTGTAGTAGGTTAGATGTGTGCATTTTCACTGGGAGATGGGTTTTAAATTTGAGGTTTTTATGTATAGTGGTAGTTAGGGGACAAGATGGAGAATTTTGGGTGGTGTCTTTCATCTTGTTCATCTTCTTCTCTTCCTGCTTCTTCATGGAACTTAGGGTGTTATCTTTGGATTGGTCAGTTGAAAGTCACTCTAAGAGTCACGGGAATCTATTCTTGGGTTAAAAGTATAAATAATATAGATGTAAAACTCTTATTTGGTCTGTTTAGCTTTAAAAGGCCTTGAAACAGGCTCAGCTTGCAGCCATTTTTCCTTCTTCTTGCAGGGAGCTAGAAGTGCTGTTATGCTTTCTATAAATTTTGATAAGATATAATAAACACTGAAGTCTGAACACAAGAATCCGGCTCGACTGTCTTTCTAATAATCCTGGACCCAAACAGAAACATATGAGACTGAGACAAACCACTAACATAATGGTGCAGAAAAGCCCAGAAAAACCTTAAACAATCTTACACAAAGGTACAAGGTTCAATACAGAGATGTGTTGAGTCCTGTCCTTGGCACAGGAAGTGCTTGGAGCAGAGTGGCTGGACTGTGGCCCAGCAGAAAAGGACTGTGGGGGATGTTAGTTCACAGCTATCTGAACTTGAGTCAAAGCATGCCCAGATGGCCATGTAGGCCAGTGGCACCATGGCTTGCATCAGCAATAGTGCAGCCAGCAGAACTACAGAAGTGATTGTCCCTCTGTACTCAGCACTGGTGAGGATCTCCCTCCAATGCAGGGCCCTTAAAATAAGACATTGAGGTGCTGGAGTGTGGCAGTTGTGATGCACACAGAGAGACCTGACTCCAAATTGGATGAACAGGAAAAAAGAGCTTTATTTACATGGCATGTCTATTTAAAGACATCCAACAATGACCGTGGATTGGACAATGCTGAAAGAACCTCTGACTCCAACTGGCTTGTTACAATGTCAGTCAATTTTCTCTTCCTCCAAAGAGAAATGCAAACAATCCACTGTTTATCAGAAAGAGTGTGTGAGAAAGTGTAAAAGAATGTCTCAGCATCAGAAGGCAAAAACTCACGGGCAAAACTGGAGTGCATCCAGAGAAGGGCAATAAAGCTGCTGAAGGGTTTAAAGAGTAGCTGAGGGAGCTGGGATTGTTTAGCCTGAAGAAAAGGAGACTCAGGAGAAACCTTATCACCCTCTAGAACTGCCTGAAAGGAGTTGTCGCAGATGGAAGGGTCATCCTCTTCTCCCAAGTAACCAGTGACAGACAAAGAGGAAAAGGCTGAGCCAGGGGAGGTCCAGGTTGGACACCAGGAAGAATTTCTTCACTGAAACAGTGAGTAAGTATTGAAACAGGCTGCCTAGGGAGGTAATGGTGTCGCCATCACTGGAAGTTTTCAAGAAATTATTAGATATGGCACTCAATGCTATGGTTTAGGTAACCTGGTGGTATTCAGTCCAAGGTCAGATACAATGATTTTGGTGGTCTTTTACAACCTCTGATTCTGCAATTCTCACAACATTCTCAGAGGTAAAGCCAGGAAATTGGATGAGATCCAGATTGGATGAGTGGGAAGTGACTTGATTTGAGAACTGGTTTAACAGCAGACCCCAGAAGATAATAATCAGTGTCACAGGGTCTCATTGGAGGCCTCTCACCAGTGTTGTCCCAAAAGGTTCAATACTGGGTCCAGCAATGTTTAATTTATTTTAAAATTACACTTCATGAGTCTTTTTCACAAAGAGCAACATCAGTATTACAGCTTATTTTACCTAAGTGTTTTTTCCTAGAAAAAATTAGGCCAAAATTTTGAATTATTTGTAAATAATTAGAAGGAAATATATAACGCACAGTAAAAACTTAAAATTACTTATACACAGACATGGTGGATTAAAATTGAATTAACAAGCTGTCAGCCCTTTTAGGCTAAATACAGCGGATGTTACATGTCATAGAATAGTATCATAGAATCACAGAATCATAGAATGGTTTCAGTTGGGAGTTTAAAGATCATTTAGTCTCTTTGGATGGGGACATCTTCTGCTAGACCAGCTTGCTCAGTGCCCCACCCAATCTGGCTTGAATACATCCAAGGATGGGGCATTCATATCTTCTCTGGGCAATCTGTTCCAGTGCCTCACTACCATAGAATTTTTTAATAATATCTAATTTAAACTACTCTCATTTTAAACCCATTCCCCCTTATTCTGTCACTACATGCTCTTGTAAAAAGCTTCTCTCCACCTTTCTTATAAATTCCCTTTAGGTACTGGAAGGTCATAATTAGATCACCCCAAAAGCTTCTCCTTTTGAGGCTGAACAATCCCTGTTCCCTTAATCTTTTCTCAGTGGAAAGGTGCTAATCTCTCTAATCATTTTGGTTGCCTCTGGACTGTCTCCAACAGCTCTCTGTCCTGGGCAACCCAGGGCTGGATGCAGCCCTGCAGGTGGGGTCTCACCAGAGCAGAGCAGAGCAGAGCAGAGCAGAGCAGAGCAGAGCAGAGCAGAGCAGAGCAGAGGGGCAGAATCCCCTCCCTCCCCTGCTGCCCACACTGCTCTGGATGCAGCCCAGCCACGTTTGGCTTTCTGGGCTGTGAGTGCCCATGGCTGGGTCATGTCCAGCCTCTCAGCCACCAGCACCCCCAAATCCTTCTGGGCAGGGCTGCTCTGATCTGTTCATCCTCAGCCTGTGTTGGTAACTGGTGCAGTGCCTTGAACTTGGTCTTGTTAAACCTCATGAGATTCCCATGGGACCACTTCTCAGCTTGTCCAGGTCTCTCTGGATGGCATCCCATCCTTCAGGTGTGTCAACTGCACCAATCAATTTGGTGTCTTTATTGTCTGCTAGTCATTCTGACTCTGTGTCATAAGAAAGAAAAATATGACCTTCATGTAACACCCGTAAAATGTATTCAAAAGGATAATGCAGGAGAATCATATTAGATAGTCTGATGTCAAAGAAAGAATTTGATCTTCCATATGCCTATAATACTTGGTATTTTATCAACAGGCTGAATAATAAAGAATAAATTTCCTAAATGTGCAGGTAACAGGCAGGAAAGTGTTTCAAGTATGCTGAAATTTGAAAGAATGGTAGAATGTGAGTAGGCTGGAAAATACTGAATGAAGACAAATAAGAATAAAGGTGAATAGATATAAACTCAGGAATTGTCAACTCTATATAAGGTGGGAAACAACCTTGTAAAATAGTCTATTCTATTCCATTATAAATTTTTAAGAAGAAATAACAGATTTACTGTCTGAAACAGGGACAGCGTGTTTCCTAATTGTACTTGATTTGAATATCATTTGTATCACACTTACAAATGAACCTTGAAATCATGCAGATTTTGATGCCAGCATTTTTTCATGGAAGAAAAGCCAAACCGAAAAAAAAAAAGGATAAACCTTTTTTTTTCTTCTCACTGTTCACTAACTTATTAGAGTTTCCACCATTTATAATTCTTATAGTCAATTTTTTACACTGTACTGTCATCCTGTTGAGACTGAAGTCTAGGTGTGTTAGACTGCAGAAATATAAGACTGATAGACCATTTGCTCAATAAGACAGCTAAAAAAGTTAGTGCAAGGCAGAAGACACATTGTAAAAATCCTTTTCTAGAAAAGTTCTATAGATCAATATTAAATGTATATTAAATGTAGAAAATTTTGCAGAGGTCTTTTCTGTTTGGTTTAAAAATTGCTGAAATTCTTGGTAAATTACTATTTACTTTCTTATGACAGTGGGATTGATGGAACTTACAGGTGCTTCCAGAAAAATTCTGATGAAGAATTCCCATTGTAACAATTTTTAAGTCTGTGTGAGTGCATGGTATTCAAACTTCAAGTTTCACAAATTAGTTTGAAAAACTGAATTGGGTTTCGGGGAGGAAATTTCCGTATGCCTCCTTCCTTGAGAAAGGTTAAGTTTATCTCTGTCTTAATATTATCTTCTTAACTAGTGTGATCAACAACTAGTAATTATTAGCAATTACATCACCTCAGAGAATCTTTTAATCAGATTATTTTAGTGGACACTTTTCTCAAACGCCTTTATGAACTCCAATTCTGAGATACCTCTTTGAAACTTAGTTTCTGTGCATACAACATTAATTTTGCTCCGTGTTGTCATGTTAACTACTATTTCTGGCCTTCCTTAATATATCAAAAGCAGTACACGTATTATTATCTGTCAAGCTCAACATAAAAAACCTACATTTTTCAGCTTGAATAAGAAAAAAAGATCCTACAAAAATTTTTCAGATCTCTTTCTACAAGGACATGGTTTCCATATTCAGTTAAAACAACTATTTAGCTATATGTACATTTCTGAATTAGGCTGATCAGTCCTTTTTACAATTCTACAGAGGCAATATGGCAATCCCATGTTTTCATGGGATGTATATTTTCTTCTCTCTAATGCTTCATGACATACACCTCTACCTACTACCCTACAGGAGCACTACTTTCCTCTAAAAGGTGAAAGTTCTCAGAATTAGATCCACATTAAATCGACATGCACAAAGCCACAGTGAGACCTGAGATCTCCCAGTATTATTTCCCTCTTCTTTTTTGGAAATCAAATTAATAAACTGATCTGTTTTCTGTGTATTGGACAAATTCTCACTTAAATAATTGTGTGATTATGTCAAAGGCTCTGTAAGTCAAAGGACTCTTATGTAACACCTGTGCCACTGGAAATCTGTCCTCCAATTGTGGCAGATAAGCTAAAATATAAACACAATACTTAACACTTTTGCAGACTTCCTGTTAACGCTTGCTGCTTTAATAAAAAAAAAAAACAAAAACAAAAGCAAAAAAAAACCCGAACCAGACAAAGAGAATTAAAATGACCTTGCCTCTTTGAATTAGTGAGGGTTGGTGTGTGTAAACATCAAATCAATGGCTGGCATCAGCCCTGCTCAGCTGTAGCAAGATCTGTAGTAGTCCACCCATAATTTGAGTTGTAAAATATTTGTCTTTTACAGCATCCAACACCACTTCTATCCTCCTCAGTACCCACTGTGCTAACACCTGTCTCAGCTAGGACTTTTGTTTGAAGGTGGTTTAATGATTTGGCAGTTGTGCTGCACAGATACACACTGTAAACAATAGATTCCTGCAAGACCTCAGGGCTCTTGCTCTCCCCATCAGTGTAATGACTGCAAAAAATACATTTCACTTTATTTTTTAAACTGCTACTGGGTAAAACTGCATGCACACATTTTAGTGAAACTGATTGTGGGTTTTTGTTTGTTTGTTGCCTTGCTTATTTGTTTCAGAAGCATATTTCATACAATACGTGCTAGATGTCAAAAAAAGTATACTTAACTCCATATGTAATAAAGAAAGAACCCTTCCTGTCTTAAGTCTGTCATAAAGGCTTTTTCACTCAGTTTAAAATAAGTCATATTTATATTATGTCCCCAAGAGTGAAATTTCATATTCAGATATTATGGTATGGATTTCCTTCACTGAACTCATAGGTGTGTAAGAATGCCATTAATTAAAATTTCTCCCATGTTTTTGTACAGGATCATATCTAGAAGCAAGGAGTTTTATTTGGTTTGTTTGGTGGGGCTTTTTGTTTGTTTGTTTGCTTGTTTGGGGATGTTGGCTTGTTTGTTTTCTGTATTTTTTGTCTGGGCTTTGTTTTTCTGGTTGGTTGGTTGGTTGTTTTTTAGTTTGGTGGGGTTTTGAGTTTTGGTTGGGTTTTTTGGGGGGGAGGGGGGAATGGGGAAAGGTGGTAGTTATTCATTTCCAGAGAAAAGAACGATGATGGAAAATAAAGCTGCCTACTGGAATTGTAACAGGTGCAAATAATTAATGTGACCACCCATGAGGAAAAGAGGAGAGAAAAAATTGCAGTCAGCACACATGTTATGAGGGGATGAATATGGAAAAAGGAGAGGAAGGAAGGGTGTGAGCAGTTATAGACACAATTATAATAATATAGAAAGATATAGGGAGAAAATGAGGTTGTTACTCCCTGAATGGAACACAGTCATGCCCAACTTTCCACACATGCTAAGGGGGCCTAATGGACAGTGGAGGGGAGACATCATGGCCAGCTTCTGTAAAAATCTTTGCAAGAGGGAGAACATGGTGGTACCTTGTAAGTGATAAGCCACATAGCAGCTGTCAACAGAGGGAGAAAAAACATTTCTTGCTGTTGAACCAGCAACCATGCCAAGATCACAGATGCTCACCTCCATTCCCAAAGGTTATTTCCAATGTAATACTGACATTACCAATCTCCAAAGTACAACTACCCCCACTGAACATGATGTATTTTATTAGAATCATTCAAACTCCACTTAAACATAAAAATGAATATAAAAGTAAGTTTAAAATGGGAAGAATATAGAGAAGACTTCATTGTAATTTCTGGATCAGTTAGCAGGCTGAACCTGTCTTCTCACTCATAGCGACAGTTATTGGATATGAACCATACTCTATGCAGGATAAACAATAATTTTGAAATAGCTTTTGTTAGGGATTAGGCCTTGTAAGTATATTGCTTTGATCACATTTTTGCAACCAGATACTATGACTGACAATTTTTGAATTTAACCTGTCACAATTTTCTGTTATATTAGTAAGGAGTGCTAGTCCATAAACTTTTTTACACATCCATCCTTCAAGGACACTAACAGTTGCTGGCAGTCAGTAATAGTTGATAGTTGCAGTCTGGAAAGATGATTCTCTCATGTTGTTAGTGTGTGTCAGATTTTTCTTGAGGCACTCAAAATTAAAGGTGTGGGGACCTGGAAGGGGTTTTTCCGTTTGCATGTGCTTCTGAAAGTGCTAGTCAAATTGCCTTCAATCCAGCAGACTGTCCAGTGAAGCATCCTCATAATGCAACACTGACAGGTTGGTCGGGCACAAAGGTCTCAACTAAGCTGGGGTATTGATAGACTAATCAAACACAAAGGGTTTGGCAAAATATCCCTTTTCATGTGATAGACAATTGATGCAGTCAGCAGGCTTGCCATGGATAGATTGCTGCAGAAGCATAAATGTGCCCCTTCCAAGCTTGGAAAAAGTAGGCTCCTAAGGTTTTGGAAGGATGAAGAGAAAATAGTGGATTGCATTGAAAAATGTTAGACTGAGCAAAACTCTAAGAGAGTGTGTGGCACTCATTTTCTTTGTAGGTATTTGTCACTGCATGTTGAACCCACAAAAAGAGATATATACACAGGCATACCTGTATGTTTGCATACTAGCTGCTTTGCGTCAAGAAGTTTGAAATTATTTCTTGAGTACCAAAACTTCTCTGATTTTTTTTTAACCTTGCTATTACTCTTTATTTTTGTCCTTGCAATGTTTCTGTTTGGGTAAGTATCATTTGACTCTGTACGCACACGTATATTAACTTCAGAAGTTCAGTTTTGTCCTCAAGGTCTTGCAACACGTGATCTTTATCTCAATTTCTTCTTCTTCCTCCCAATTCATGCACTACATTACTGTCTATTCCTCTCCTCTCTGTTCTGTATCTTTTGTTAAACTTCTTCCCATATTTGAACAAGTTTCCACCCTGTAAACCAGGAACAATCAATGGTTTCCTTTAATAATCACTGTAATTGTCATCTTTGCAGTCTCTTAACATGTCAATTTAGTCTTCATAGTGATTAGATCAAAGATACAGAAGTATACATGTGTGCCTACATATTTCTTTCTGATTTAAGAGTCACACTGAAGAAGTGCATCTGTTTGAGGATGACACATACACTCAAAATACCTGATATACACTGGAAAGTAGAGACCATTAAACTTCTCTGTCAAAAGAAATCAATGATCACGTACTATGCTCCTTCTCTGTATTCTCTAATTCAATATTCAATAAATGAAAAAAAAAAAAAAATCCAGAGGAAACAGAGTGAGTTATTTAGTATTTCTCATGCTTATCCTCTTATTCTTCCAAACAACTTTGCACTTTTTTCTAAAAATGGAGTATTTTTCCTCAAAATGAAAATATTAAAGGCAGTCTCACCTTGTCCATCCCCTCCTTTAATAATAAAATAGCAAGAAAGTTTGTGGTTGAATAGATAGAATATAAATGATTCATTAAAAGTCATAAACACACAACATGTGATTCAAGAGACATTACATACAAATCTATATAATTTAGCATAATGTGATCACCTGAATATAAATAATGCCTCAAAGACCGAGAGGAGACAGAAACAAAGGGGACAGCTACTTTCAGCTTCATCTAATAAGAGAAAGTCTATTTTGTTAACCACAAAGTTTATTTCTGGTTATAGATTGTTTTAATAGAATTTAAAGTAAAATATGATATATAATTTCTGTTAACATGTATGAAATTATCTCTTCTTCAAATATCTAAGTTGTTAGACCCTGTGTTTATAACGCCTAATAGCGTGCCTCACTCTTCTGAGTCTCTTTCTGACTAAAAGAGTCATAAATTATTACTGATGCAGATGTGTTTACTTACAGTAAACCTAATATCTTCAAAGTGCTGTACTGCAATTTAGTATTCTTACAAAAGAAGCTATTTGGAGGTTTACAATCTCTTTTTTACCAGCTTCTGTCTGCAATACTTGAGATAATATTCTGCACATAAGAAAATTTTGTGGGCTTTAGCATCTCATAGGAAATGTTTAGATTCTCAACCAGTAAAGTGATTTAAATCCCTGTGTGTCCTTAAGGGACAAAATAACACTTACCTTGAAGTGACTGGGAATACTTTCATTCTTAAAAATATACTGAAGTGCTTTCCTATCCAAGAATCCTGAACTGTAGCCTTTCTGTGGAAGAGAGCAAGTCTTTAAATTGCTGTCAGAGAAAGTCTGGGTTTCTATCAGACCTTTTATTGATACTGCATTCAAATTAAATCCAGTGATTGGTTTGGAATATAAGGAGTCTTACAATTAAATAACATTTTATGACAGAAAAATCACATAAATCAGAGCTCGCATTTACAGAGTCACAGAATCAGCTAGGTTAGAAAAGACCTTTGAGACCATCAAGTCAAACCTATGATGGAATGCCACCTTATTGATTGCACCACACCACTAAAGTGCCACATCCAATATGTTCTGAAACACTTCCTGGGACCACCTTCCAATTCCCAATCACTCTTTCTGTGAACCATTCTTTCCTAATGTTCCCCCTAAACTTCCTCTGGAGCAGCTTAAAGCTGTGCCCTCTTATCCTGTTACTACTGGTTTTCTGGGAGAAGAGATCGACCCCCACCTGGCTGCACCCTCCTTTCAGGCAGTTCTTGAGAGTGATAAGGTCATCCCTGAGCCTCCTCGTCTCCAGGCTGAACAACCCCAGCTCCCTCAGCCACTCCTCACAGGACTTGTGCTCCAGCCTTGCTGCCCTTCTTTGGACATGTCTGATCATCTCAATGTCCTTCCCAAGCTGGAGAGCCCAGAACTGCATACTGTACTCAAGCTGTGACCTAACCCGTGCCAAGTACTTTCCTGGTCCTGCCAGCCACACTATTCCTGACAAAGGCAAGGAAAAATGCTACATATGTTAACTCTATGACATGCACATTTGGGCTGCAAATGCTTGTTCAGACACGTAACTTTCATTAAAAAAAATTGTAATCAATTGAAAACTCTAGATATTTCATACCAATCTTTTTTTTTTTTTTTTTTTTTTTTTTTTCTTTAAGCAACATTTAATTTTTAAAGATCTGTTTCTAAATATGCATCCAAAAGAGACTTACTTAGTTTCAGATCAAACTAAATATTCCATTTCATCCCTAATAATTTTGACCACTGAAACTGTTTTCTTATAGCCCTGTATAGAAAGAAGTCCTATGATGTCTCACTGTCAGGGACTGGAAGGATTGATGTCTCAAGACATTTTGGGATGCATGTGTGTGGGGGAGAAGAGCAGGTAAGGCCTTGCCCTGGCAAGATAGTGAAGTGCTCAACATGGCCCCCAGCCTGAGAGCCTGTATCCCAGCCCTGCAGTGCCTGACAATTATTGGCACACTGGAGGCAGGGCTCTACTCTACTCTAGCCCTGCTTCTCAGTGGCCAAATGACTGGAAGTCCCACCTAGGGGGAGGGCCATGAAGGCTGAGGGGTATTTAAGGGCAAGCGGGAGGCTGTTGTGCTTTTCTTGACCCTACGTTCCTCTGGGAGTTTCTATCTGAGCATCACTGGAACCCAGAAATAGGTAGCTAATTGTGTGGTTTTTTGTATCTTGTCTGTCTTTCTTTCTTTTCCTTCTAATTCCTTCTTCTTGGAATATTTTGGGTGACTTAACATGGGCTTGGGTAACTTAAGATGGGTTAAAGTTTGGTAAGTTGAATGACCCAAGTTAATGCCGTGAGAATTGTTTTCTGTTGATTGGACGTTGTATTAAATCTTTTGCCAAAGTTCCCTGATTTTCCAATGTTTGCCAGTAAAGTTGTTTTGACCTGTTGAGCATATCTTGATGATATTTCTCCCATATGTCCAACTTAGAGTCATTGAACCACTATAAGCCCTTTCAAAATTCTTACTGAGCGAGTTGACTGGGGCTTTACACTCACTTTTTTAAGATCTTAGGCCTTTGTTTTACATCTTGCACAAATTTACTTTAATATAATTTTGAGCAGTACCAGGCAGAGCACAATGAATCACCTAGAGCAGGGCTTAAATAAACTTTTGCTGAGTAGCAAAGTAGTTTTGGAGTAGACAAAGGCAAAGCTCTTCACAGCAATGCATGGTTGCCATGAACTTATGCCAGAGGGCAAAATGTAGTGGCATAAATTGAAACACAGAATTCTTAAGGTGGGGATGACAGGAGGCCTGTCCCCAGTGCAGACAGTCCAGAGGTGAAGCCAGACCCCAGGGACATTACTCCACCTTTTACCTGGGAGCTCTCACATCTTGACTGGGTTAAGTCTGAGCAGCCTGTCATGATCTGCCAACACAGGGCGGGGGTCATGATGGTTTGTTTGATCTCAGAGGTGCTAATAGGCAAATAGCAGGGGACGAAATCAGTTTATTCACAGCAATGCATTTTTATTGAATGCCAATAAGCCAGTTGCAATAGACGGGAGAGATATAGGAAACAGAATATAGAGAGAGAAAAAGAGGGGAATGGGAAAACAGTTACTAACAGACGAGACGGACATCCTCATGGTCCAGCCAATGGACGGGTCTTCATCCATGGGGAGATCTCAAAGGTCTTCTCCGGAGGATCGCTCCTTTACAGTCCTTTTCCAAAGCGAGTGGCTTCTGGCCAAGAAGTGGGAAGATTTATGGACCATTGTGAGGTGCTCAGAGGGACAGGTGTTACATGCAGTACATGTGGGCTTCAGGTAGTACCATGACAGCACAGCCCAGTGAGCACAATACAGCTGCAAACAGTCACTTGGCAAGCACCCACCTCGAGCAGGCCAGAAGACCACTGTCCAGAGTCAACCTGTGTGGGAGTCCTCAGGGTCTTTTTGCGACGGTCGTGAGGCAAAAATGAGGGAAACTCCAGACTGACTCTTACACAGCCTCACTTAAACTTGTATTTGAGCCTGCTCTGGGCACAGTCTGGGGCTGGAGACCTCTCCAGGTCCCTGCCAGCCTGAATTATCATGTGATCCTGTGGTGATTGCATAATTTGCTAAAATTGTGGGTATAAATCATATATCATTTAGTCTAATGGATTTAAGGTTTGGGTACTCTATGCACATGTAGATGAAAAATTCACTTTTAAATTATTTTTAAGTTTTACTTCCAGCACATCACAGTCAATGTGTTTCATAAACTCAAGGAGTTGGATCAACTGTCTGCAATTCTACGAAGAGTCATTGGGGCAAAATAATGGTCAAAACCAAGTCTACTTCTGCGCAACATCAATCTTCTGTGGTGGAAGGCTTCTTCCCAGGTGGAATTCAAAAGTTTAATGAGAAAGTAGTGTTCTTGCTTCATTTGAATAAAATCAGCTGCCATATAATTACAAAGAACATGAAATATAGAGATAGTGATAGGATATAGGATGAAATATAGATACAGTGATTTCCTTGTTTGCTTTGTTTTGTTTTCCTTTTGTGCATCTTGTTCACATCTATTGGCATGACTCATGGAACAGTTATGAAAATATTTTAATTTACGTGTTCTTTGTGTAACAGAATCACAGCACTGAATCATCATGGAATCACTGAATTGTTTGGGTTGGAGAGGATCTATTAAGATCATCTAGTTCCAATTTCTCTGCCATGGATCATAAAATAGACGAGGTTTCTCAAAGACCCAATCAACCCGATCTTGAACACTTTCAATGAAGCAGCATCAACATCTCTGAGCAACTGATACAGTGGTTCACTGCCCTTATAATAAAAAAACTCTTCTCCTTAGGTCCAGTCTAAAGCTACTGTCTTTCAGTCTTAAAATGCTGTCCCTTGTCTGGTCAGTACAGGCCCTGGTCTCTCTCCATCTTCCTTAAAAGCTCCCTTTACATATTGAAAGGTTGCAATAAGGGGTTGTGAGTCATTCTTTTCACCAGTGTGAGCAACCCCAACTCCCTGTGCTGGTTTGAAGGAAGTAACCCGGAAAAAAAGGTCTCTTTCATTTTCTGCCTCTCTCAAGGTAGCCAATCTGGCCCAGGTGAAATGCCCGGACCAGGCAGAGGTGGGCTCAGGAAGCTGCTGGGCCCTGTTTTCAACTCTGGGGGCCCCAATGGCCGGGTCGGGGAGGGAGAGAGAAAAAAGCCTGTTGCTAAGATTTTAGCCTTCTCTCCTCCCCCCGCGGGCCGGCAGCTCGGCAGGGCCCTGCCCCTAGCTCAGAACAGCGAGGGGTGGCTGAGCCTGCCCAGCCGCCCACACAGCCTGGGGGAGGCGACCGGGCCCCCTGCTTGGAAAGCTGGCGTGTCCCGGCAGGGAGGAGGGGTGGCCATGGGCAGTGGGTGCTGCAGCCCCAGGGAGGCTGAGTGAGATCTCAGCCATTCCCCATCCCCACCCTCCCAGCACGGCCTGAGTCTCCTGAGATCCTGGCACACCTCCAGCATGGCCTGACTGCAGCTTCCCTGTGTGAGATCCTAACTCTTTTAATGCTCAGATAAGACTTGCAGACCTTCAATCCTCCCCTGAGAGGGAAAAAGAATAGAGAGAAGACACGAAGGTCAGTGAAGTAAGAGCTAAGTTCCTTTAGATGGAAGGAGAATGAGGAGATGCTATGAAGGTTGGCTGAAAATCCTTTTGTAACCTGTAGGGGTGGACTGTACTGCACTGAAAATTCCTATAAACTATGGAGAAAGACATGGGCGGGGTTGGAGTGTTCCATTTGATAGATTATTGACCAAAAGTATCTGTGTTGAGAATCCTTTGCCCCAAGGAGAAAAGGGAGTCTCTGTTTCTGGAGATGAAACATGAATAGAGAGAAAGAGAGATGAAGAGAATTTTTGTTTTGGAACAGTTCATTCTTAAAAGTAAATACCCCTTGAGTTTAACACGGCCCATAAGCATAGCTTTGGGAAAGCTGTGAAGATGGGAGGAGTTCATGGAAAGTGAAGCCACAAAAGAACTGGTTTTTTTTGTGGAGAAGTCTCTGTGGCCTGACAAGAGGAAACTTCTTTCTCTGAAGTGAACTGAAAAGGTCCATTTAAGTTGGGAACTGACTGAAGTGTTTTTTGTATGTTGTTGTTAACAAGGCTAGGAGAGGGGAGGAAGAAACAGTCTGAAGATCTTATTCTGAATTTATTTATTTTTACTTTTCTTTGTGTTGTTAGTAAAGTTTTTCTTTCATACCTTTTTAAGTTTTAGGCCTGCCTTGCTTTTACTCCTAATTCTGTCTCACAACAAAAAATTAGTATATTGAAATTAGCAAACCTAAACTATAATGCTCCCTCAGTTTTTTTTCACACAAGAGGTGTTCCAATGCTCTGATCAATTTTAAAGACTTTCTTGGACCTCCGCTGAAAGGTCCCCATCTCTGTTGTGCTGAGAATTCCAGCACTGGACACAGCACTCCATGTGAGGGCTCTGTAGAGCAGAACAGAAAGGCGGAATCGCCTCCCCCAGTCTGTTGGCTACAGTTTTTCTGGGATAGAATAATTTTTCTGAGCTGCAAGAACTCATTGCCAACTTATGCCAGATTTTACATTCATCCATATCCCCAAGCCCTTCTCCTCAAGGCTGCTCTGAACCCATTAACTTTTCAGTCCCTACTGATACTGGAGTGTTGCCAGCGCCAGAACTTGTACTTGGCCTCGTTGTAATTCATGAGGTTTGCACGGGACCACATCTCTGGCCTCTCAGGGTCCCTCTGGGCAGCATTGCTTCCCCCAGGTATGCTCAGCAGCATCATTCAGTGCCAGTTTTGCTGTGTCATCAGCAAAATTGCCGAGGATGCACTCGGTCCTGCTGTCTGTGTTTTTAACAAAGGCACAAAGTAGTACTCATCGCCATACAGTGTCCTCCTCAGGAAGGCCACTCATCACCAAGCCTCCACCTGGATATTAAGCCATTGACTGCAGCTCTTTGGAAGCAACCACTCGTCCAACTTCTTATCCACGTAGCAATCTATCCACTAAATGCATATCTTGAAAATTTAGAGACAGTAATATTATGAGGGACGGGACCATATCAAAGCCTTGCAGAAGTAAAAACAGATTACACCAGTTGCCCTTATCCACCAGTGCAATTACTCAATTGTAGAAGGCCATCAGCCTTCACAAAAGGCAAATTGTGCCTAAATCATCCCTGTGTGGACATAACTGTGTCTTATTACTTCCTTGTCATGCATATGACCTGGCAGAACTTCCAGAAGGATCTGCTCCATGACATATAGCAGACTCAGAGGTGAGGCTGACTTCTGACTAGAGTCACATGCTGGTGTCTGAAAATGTTTTTTTCTTTTAGTACAAGATTCTTCTTACTGTTAGCACATAGATATCTTTCTCTTTTTTACAGTATCTGCCATTGCTTCACAATTATTATATATCTATAATTGTATTCCCATTGTAATGTTAGTGTTATTTTGTAGTGTCTTCATTTGTTTTCAGTTTAAGATCATTGAGCTTACTTTCCAATTTGGCAAGACCATCAGTTGTTTTTATAATTAATTAAGTTTTTTGTTGTTTTTCTTGTTTTTTTTTTTTAAACTGAAGTCCAACAGATCTTACTGAATTAAATTCCCACTCAATCACAGAGCAAATTCTTCCTGAAATTAAAATCCTGTTCTGCGAAGACAAACAAATCGTCAGCTGTTTCCTTTGATTGCTCTTGTGTCTGTCCCTGCCACTCTTAAAACAAGAAAATGGGAATTTCTTCTTCACAAAGCAGTGATTTTGTTGGGTTTTTTAGATAAACACCTTTCAAATTGAAACACTCCTGTCTGGCACTAACAGATTAAATGCTATATGACAGAGAAAGCATCTCAGAGATTGCTGCTATATTTTGGAACTATTCTGTAGGAGTAAATCAACTGAGACAAGCACTGGCATAATGTGGGGAAGGAAAAGGGAACGTATCTTTTCATTTGTTTTGCTGCCTGGTTATAGACATTAATTTTATAATCAGGAAAAAGAATGGCCAGTGTACATAACTTATATTACTTTGAGTAATACTCAAGAGTTGTTTTTTGTTTATCATGAGATGTACAAGTGAAATTTGCAACTTATTTACCTATAAAATTTTCAGAATTATTTCAAGCTAAAAGCCGTCCTTTCTTATTTTGCTTTTTACTATAGTGCTGGTTTCTCCTGGATAATGCAGAAGCATTATTGTAGGCAGAAGTCAATCATTTAGAAATTTGAGAAGAGTGCATTGTTGTTGCAGTCCCTTGTCTCTCATAGTAACCCCGCCCCTTGTTCCAGCCCCTTCCTTGTCAGTCTTACCCTGGGCCAATCCCTAGTTGTTCCACCCCTTTGGAAGTCCGCTATTTCTCGATATCCCATTGGCCCCTGTGACCTTTTCTCCTCCCCTGCTTCCCTCACTGGTTGTAACCCTGTAAGATCCTGCCCTCCCCTCCTTCCCTAAGGATTCCCTACTGGGCAATTGTTTGTACCCACCCCCTGATCTGCCCCCATATTTAATCTCGAGCACAGGAGGTTTTCAGGCTTTTTGCCTCTGAATTTTCTCATGTTAGTAAACTGTCTGGAATCTCAGAAGGGGAGAGTCTTCCTCGTCTCCTTTGCCCAACCCTGGATACAAGCCACGCTGAAGAGTTACTGGTTCTTAAGGTTCTGGCTCCAGGAAATCTTATTCTAGGGTAGTTTTCCACACTTGGCCACAGCGCCAGTGTGCACACAAAGAGCTAGCCTGGGCTCGGGTGGCTGTGTCACATTGTGAGGGGGGTAGGTGGGGAAAATGTATTGTAGGTTCATAGGACGTGCCAGAAGAAGGTTGCTTTGGTTTCTGTGGTCCCGCCATTCCTTTAACTCATTGAGTTCAATTGGGGTTTTTCTTCACTAAGGATTTTGAGATCAGATACTTTATTTGAGAAAAATGGATCAATTTTTCAAATTGTCACTGTGTGCTTGGGAAGGTTGAAGCTGTATTTTTTGTAAGCTAAACTAAAGACGAGTTGTGGGAAAGAAAGTGACAACGAGAACAGGAAAGACCGATCAGAAGGGAGGTAGAAAGGGTGTGCCTACTTTCTTTTCCCTTTGAGTTCCTGGGAAGATGTTATCAGGGATCTACTTGGTTTGTTTCCACACATTATTACTCCTGATACTTAAGGTTTTTGAGACAGCAGAACAAGTAATGGTTTTATTTTGCTGTTTCACCAGCTTTAGCAATTATTTTTCTGTTAATGACTAAATATTATTCATCTTAAGCCTGAAAGTGTAACAATGTTCCAAAATCAGTAACCTTAACTCACAACTTTTGAAGAGTTTTGACACCTGCATTTCTGATAGTGATTGCCAAATCTGGCATGCTGACAGTGCCAAGTCTTCCACAGCTCCATGCCCACCTGGCTGAAGGAGAAAGCTGGTGAGGCTGAAGATGGAGTACCAGTAATGCATACACGAGCATACACAACATGCATATCTGCACATAAACAGAGCAAACAGCTTTTTTGCTAAATACTGATAATTACATCCTTCAAATCATCCACCACATCAGAACACCTCCTTCAGCGTTTTTAAGGGTATGTATCAGGAAAAGAGCAAATGAAGTTGATTGCCTATTTCTCCATGTATGTGGAAGATATAGACAGGTCAGAATCAGTGAGTTACCAGAGGACTCTTTCTGATTTGTTGTAGTTGTTACACTATAAATTTTTCCAAGCTGCAATTTACAACACACGTAAATGAAGCTGGAGGTCATTTCTCTTTACCTTATTGGGGATCCACTAGCATTCTAAAAAGAGCCTGAGTCTCCTCCTTATTATGGACATTAAATCAGGCAGTTCTAACCTCATTATACCAATACAGAAGATACACATACATAAATACAATGATATATAAAAATGTGTATTACTTACCCATAATGGGTTCAAATATTCAGCTGCCAAGTAGACAAATTTTTCTTCAAGACTAACTAGATTTTATTCTTTGCTTCCAGATTCTCTTGTTAACCTGTGGAATATATTGCTCTTAATTTTACTTACAATCAGCAGACAACTAGAACATTGATGAGCTATTTCAGGAAGTTACTGTTTCTGGGTTTGGTGTGAAGAAAGGTCATCTTTTGACGTATTTTCATGATAGTTGCTCAAGACAAAAATTGACCCTTCTAGTTTTTATAGAATGCTACTTGAATCTTCAAGTTGTCAAAGTGTCATACAGTTTTTTGTTTTTTCTTTCCAATCTTACATGCCTTCTCTGTAAATGAGAGGTTAGAAGGGGTGATACTGATGTGGAAAAGGCTGACTTAATCAGTGAGCTCTTCATCTCCACTGGTAGTCAGGATCCCCACTCGTCTCAAGTTTCTGATCTTCTGGTTGGGGATTGGGCGAGTGAATTCCCTACAACAACTACAATGAAAGAACAGGTTTGAGACCACTTGATGAAGGTAAATAGCCACTGTCATGGTTTGACAGCTGGCCAAACATCAGGCACCCACAAAAGCCACTTGTTCACCCTTCTCTGCCACAGCTGGGCAGAGGAGAGAAAAAAAAAAAAAAGCAAAGGGTTAGGTTCAAGTTCAAAACGCATTTGCTTTCCCTAATCCCTCCCTTCTTGCCATAGACTGTGCAGAGAGAGAAGGCGTGGGGGTTTTGGTCAGTTCATCAAGATCTTCCACTGGTCAGAGAGAGGAATCCATCCCCTGTGAGACCATGGGGTCTATGGGAGACTGTTCTCCATGAACTTCTCCAGCGTGGGTCCAATCTCATGAGCAGCAGTCCCACCAAAGCTGCTGCAATGTGAGTCCCTCCCCCAGGAACACAGTCCTCCCACACTGCTGTGGCTTGGGTCATTCTTCCACAGGGTGCAGTGCTCCAAGCACAGGCTGCTCCAGCCTGGAAGCAAGGGACTCTCTCTCCACTGGGTCTCCCACTGGATCACAGCCTTCTGCAGGTATCTACCTGCTCTGGCATGGGCACCTCCCCCCTGGGCTGTGGGTAGATCTCTGCATCCCCCGTGGATCTCCACAGGCTGTGGGGAATCTCTGCATCCCCCATGAATCCCTGTGAGCTGTGGGTGGATCTCTGCATCCCCATGGATCCCTACAGGCTGTGCATGGATCTCGGCATCCCCCCTGGATCCCCATGGGCTGTGGGTGGATCTCTGCATCCCCCATGGATCCCCACAGGCTGTGGGTGGATCTCTGCCTTCCCTGTGGATCCCCATGGGCTGTGGGTGGATCTTGGCATCCCCTGTGGATCCCCGTGGGCTGTGAGTGGATCTCTGCATCCCCCATGGATCCCTGTGAGCTGCAGGGGCACAACTGCTTTACCATGGTTTCACTACAGCCTGCAGAGGAATCTCAGTTCCAACACCTGGAGCCCCTCCTCTCCTTCTCCACTGACACTGGTTGTTGTTTCACCATGTTTTTTCTCTCACATGTTTTCATCTCCTCCTGTTCTCTGGGTAGAAAAAAACTGTGTGTCTACTTTGTTTTTATTTTCTTCTTAAATATGTCACCACAGAGGCACTACCAAGTTCTCTAATTGGCCCAGCTTTGGCCAGCAGCACGACCATCTTCAGAGCCATCAGGGATTGGGTCTGCTGGACATGGCAGGAAGCTTCAACAGCTTCTTATAGGAGCCACCTCTGTGGCCCCCCTGCTGCCAAAAACCAGGCCATGCAAAACCAACATAGCCATAAGTCTATGAAACCTTATGACGTTCATTTAAGGATCCTGAGGAAGCTGTTTAATGTTGCCAAGTCTCTTTCCATCATGTTTGGAAAACTGTGACAAGTACATGGTGAGTAGAAAGGTAAAACATTGCTCCCATTATTGTAAAAGGGAAGGAAGGAAAATTTAGATACCCAGAGCCTGTGAACTTCACCTCTGTGCCTGGGAAGATCATGGAGCAGATCCTTGTGCACATAAAACACGAGGAATGATGCAAGGCAGCCAGAATGGCATCACAAAGGGAAAATCATGCATGACCAATCTAGCGGCCTTCTTATGATGAGTGATGGCAATGGTTAACAAAAGAAGACTGACAGGTATCATCTACACAGACTTCTGTAAGGCCTTCTGTACAATCCCAGATGACATCCTTATCTCCAAATTTGAGATTCGTGGGTTTGATGAGTGAAACACTCAGTGGGTAAGGAATTCAGAGGCTGATGAAGGTGCAGGCTAGTAGAGGCTGGTGATGGATTCCTCAGGGCTCTCTCTTGTGACTGGTACTCTTTAATATCTTTATTAATGACACAAACAGTGGGACCAAGTGCACACTCAGCAAGCTTGCAGGGCGTGAGAAGCTGAGTGGTGCAGTTGACATACCAGAAGGAAGGGATAACTTGGGGGTCTTCATAGATGAAAAGTATAACAAGGGCCAGTAATGTGTGCTTATAGTGCAGAAATCCAAACCTACCCTGGGCAGCATCAAAAGAGGCTTGGCCAGCTCCCACTTTTTTCTGGTTCTGTGAGATCCCACTTGGATTACTGTGTCCAGGTTTGAGGTCGACAGCTCAAGGAGGACAGAGGTCTGTTAGGGTAAATGCAGAAGCGGGCCCAAGAACGCTTCTCTCATATGAAGACAGGATAAGAAACCTGGGATTTTTCAGTGAGGAGAAGAGAAGGCTTAATTGCAGCCTTCTAGTACCTTAAGGGGATTTATAGAAAATAGGGAGAAAGACTTTTTATACAGCCAGAAAATTGAGAGGAGAAGGGGAAATGGTTTTTACTTGACACAAGCCAAGTTTAGATTAGATGTTAGGAAGAAATTCTTTACTCAGATGATGGCAAAGTACTGAAACAAGTTCTCCAGTGAAATTATGGGTGTGTTCCATCCCTGGAAGCATTAAAGGCCTGATTGAATGGGGCTATGACCAACCTGGTCTAGTGGAAACTGTCCTGGCCCACGTTAGAGGGAGTGGAACTAGATAACTTTTAGGGCCTCTTCCAACCCAGGCAGTTCTGTAAATTTATTATTCTATGATTCTATTTAGTATCAATGCAACATTGGAAGAATTTATGTATATAAGCTTCAGCATAGCTTTCCTAATAACTAGTTTTGACACAGGTTTTAACTTTTGTCAGCGCTGTCCAGAAAATAGGGCTGGAGCTCAGACCTGTGGGGTGTGAACACATTGGCTCTGTTACAATAAAACAGAAAACACATGCTTGAAGTTAGGGTGCACATAAATTCTTCTCAAAATGGGAGGATAAGAGTTTGGTATTTTCAGGATAAAGGTCTGTGTGAAGGTGGGAAGGGAAAGGAAGTTCCAGGAAGGGAAGTTTATTGATGTCTACTTAGTAAATTTAGGTATATAAAGCATTTAATAATTACAGTTTGGCAATCAATGCTATTTACTCCACAGTACCATTTGCTAAAATTAAAATTAGTATGGGATATGAATATTATCATATAAACTTATAATGCATATCTTAAATGTTACATGAATGCTTAATATGTCACCAACCCAGTGATACCCAGTGCTGACCAAGGGATCTTCCAGCAGCTGGAGATAAGTATCTCTCAGACAGCTGCTATGAAGGGAGAGCTCAATGGACCCTGGTGCCTGCAGGTAATTATAGCATAAAGTGGTTGGTTTTCTGTCAGAATTTTTTCTCTATTCATGAAGCTTTGGATGCTTATCAGTCTGGTATGCAGCCAAGCCATTTGGGGGCCTTGGTGCTGTCTTATTGATAGCTGAAGTCAACAGGATTAACTTCAGTTAAGCCCACCTGCTGAACGTCTGTCTGGATCAAAGTTCAGTTTTCTCAAACAGGAGGCGTGCATCCATCACACACTGTTCCAAAATAATTGGATGATTTCTAGATGTGCCTTCTGACTTTAGTAGTTCTGTGATTCTGTGAATTTGTGGAGTAGGATAGACACTTGTTCCCACATTCACCAGCTTTTCTTCATAAAATACGCCCTCTTATTCCCTCAAAATCATAGTATCCCAATTCCTCTTGGCATTACTATGAAAAGTCCAGCTCATTACCCTCTGTATTCCAGCCAGGTGGCTTTCTCTGTTTCCTCCTATGGCTATAAGCCAGACAAAAGCCTTTGGGATTTTCTTGGGAGTGTGATTTTGATGACTGCATTCCTGCACCTGATGTGTCAGTTGCTTCTGGCTGGCAAAATTAATACTTGGAAGAGAAGTTCACCTAATTACTGACTTACAGGAAAGAATGCTTAGTCATCTAGCAGATATGGTGATTATACACTGAATCTTGAGGTTAGCAAGGTGTATTCATGGTAGATTTTTTTAAGACTTCTGCTGTGCAGTCATGAAGAATTTTCAATGATATTTGCAAACAGAATATCCAGTCTTATAATTTACAGATGTCAACAGATTTTTCACAGAGGGAAGCTACTGAAAGGCACTAAACTTCAAGTTTTAATCCCAATTATATTTGAATTTATTAAATAAATGTTAGCAGTTATGTAGAGAAAGCAAGGTTGCTTCCCTTAATCCTGCTCTAAAGTATGGCAAGATCATGTTGACTAAATATAATTTTCAATAAGGCTGCCACTTAATGGAATAGTTTAATAATGAAGTCTAGTGCAATTCTAAACTAGTGAAAACATCTTTTAAATAAATATTAGGCATTTTCCAGCTGTGCTAGCCAGGTACATATGAGAGACAAAGAGAATATGAGGGAAATTCAGGCCTAAAACTTTCAGGAAGATCTTGAAACACGCATCATTGAAAAACACATGACTAAGGTTAATGTATAAAAGCTTGCAGGAGCTTATAAATATCTAACAAAAAAAGTCTATGATAAACTTCTTACCTGAAGTAGATTTCAATTGAACAGCTCAGAAACCTAACAAGTAATTTTTCTGAGCACTTCAAACCAAAATTTTAAAACATGACTCCTGAGACTCACTGAAACCAAGCCACCAAACAGATTTCCCATCTGTTCATTTTAGCAACAATTTTGAGGACAAAAGTAATGGATGTTGTTATTTCGTAAGTCAACATGTCATAAGTCAAATTTTTGCATTACAACAGATATACTGCAATCTTCCAGTATTTGTCAGTCTTGTGTAAAAGAAGATATGTGCCCAGAAGAAACTGATAAATGAGACTAAGAATCCATTTGCACGTTTGTTTACCCCATTTGCATGTTTAAATATCGGTATTTAAATTACATTAAAATATGTTGATGGATACAAATACTGTTGTATGGTCCAACTACAATGTTCAATTTGATCAGTTGATTTGGCTGCACTCTATATTATTAATGTACCCTCCAGAGATGCACCCATACAACAGCCTAAATGGTTCTGTAAGCTATATCATCCTGCTGCTCTGCTGAGCGACTTCTTACTTTGCTCTGTTTGTTTTATAGAACACAAAGCAGGACTGAAGTATACAGAGAACATATTTAATGTAAATATCACTTCTTTTAAGAGACATTTTTCACTATCATTATATGAATATGATTCTATTACCCTGGTATCTGTTTTCAACACTGTGCAATAACTTGCTTCGTAAAAAGTTTGCAAACATTTAAATTTCAAAATGTCTTCCTTTGGGTTAATAATGCCTTGAAGTAAAAAAACACTATACATGAAATTCAGAAAAATAATATAAATATCAAAAAAGTCCAAGCCTGAAAACTGCGTTTCATAATAATCTCTGCCCATTAAACATGATAAATCTTACTATTTCTAGTTTCTCCTTAATCAATATGATGTAATTGCAATTCTGTTTTCACTTACTGTGATTTACTTAGTGTGCTTTGATTTATGACACCAGAAATTTGTTTAGTTAATGGAATATTTTAATTTACCATGCATGATGGAACACAGTGTAGTATCTTTGAATTATGCAGTGAATATCTGTATTGTATTATGTTGAGAACTAGGGAAACTATGAAATCAAAAGAAGATTAGTTGTATAAGCATCTTACTTTAGACATCTCTGTCCTACTACACTGAAGATTTTACAACACAAATAGCAAAGTGAAAATTACATTTTATGTGGCAAGTTAACACATCCTTCTGCTTAAACTTCTATACAAAGACAATGTATGAGTGGGCTAAGTGCTGCACTGCAAAGCTAAAGCTACTCATAAACTTGCTTTACTTATAAACACAGTCCCAGATTTCTCTGATAAGTCAATGGGGCTATTAATTCACAGTGATAAATAATTTTCAGATTTATGAAATACATGTATCTTTACAGAACCTAAATTCTTTTTACAGTATCTTCAAAGTCTCATTCAGACAAAGTAGGTGATGTTAGGGTACATAGATAAAGCATAACATGAAATAAATTTCTGATGTGATGCCTGAAAAGCAGCACGTATACAACAGTGCAAATATTTCAGGTTATAAAAGAGAAGGACGATGACAACTTCTTCTATTGGGTATTTTTTTAACTGATTCTAAGCAGCATCACACCAACAAAATGAGAGAACAGGCGTCATCCAAATAATACTAAAAAGTTTTATAATTAACTTTAAAAAGTCCTCCGAATTAATGTGGTCTGTAATATCTGGGCTTAAGGGTCAATGCTATTAATTTACAGTGGTGAAAAGAGAATGTATTAGGAAAAAAAGTCAATGCTTGTATTTCTAAATTACACATTACCAGATTATTTTCTATTATGTCTGTGTATGTGCATGTAATTAATTTATTAAATATGTATACATGTATACATACACTAAATGTAAATATGGGACATATATATAAACAGATTTGCATATTTTATGACCTGGAGGTCAATGATACATAATAGCTATCATTTTAGTCTTTGTTCTGAGTTATTTTTAATAACTTCTTAAAGCAAAGAAAAAATAAACCAAATTATTCACATTATATACCAGAAGCAGACAACTAAAGCATAACCAATGCAACGTACTTCAACAGTGGTCTCCAAAGGAGTTTAATTTAGATGCTTGGTATTACCTTGAACACACACTCTCCTAACTAACCATTATGAGTAGACTTTTTTAGACTTTCAGACTTTAGACTTTTTTTTTTTTATATTATGCCTGCATTGGCCTGGATTTATGACTCTACTGATTTGGACAAATCCAGAAGAATGTGCCTGCCTCCTGTGCAATTAAATTCATAGTTTACCTATTATTTATTCATATATTTAAGTCTTACATTCTGGATATTAGTGTGTGATAAACAGGAGTAAGTGGTATTACTGTCCTAAGAAATTGAAATGAAGCACCAGCTATTTTTTCTTTTATTATTTAATTCTTACTGAGTGGCCTGCTTAAAATAGTGACCTTGTTAATTTGCACATTGGACCAGCTAGCAAGAGCAGGCCTATATAGTCTGCACTAGAAACTTCCATTTGTTATTTTCTGTAATTATTTAGAAAAAATATTTGTATTTTTTCATGCAGAAATTGTAGGGGTGAGAATATTTCCACAAACTAACGACTGTATTTTTGCAGAATCATGCAGCTTGTCTCACAAAAAACCCCCAAACACATTGCTTATTGTTGGTACTGACCACCCATCTGCCATTTCTGATGTTTTTGAGGGATTTGTGCTTGTGAAAAAGTCATGCTGACCAAGTCCCATTTGGTAGTTATTAAGATAAGGCTGATTCCTATTCAGAAGAGATTATGTACTGTAGTCATTTTGTCTTCATTTTTTTTCCATTGTTTGGTGAATTTAGAAACAAAGACAAGTTGTTCTGAGTTTAATGTTTAGAATTTTGAAACTGAATACAAGCCTTATGTTTTATATTTTGGAAAGGGTAGTGTGACTGTCATCTAAATTTACCATTTTGAGGGTTATAGATAAAGTGCCATAGGCTGGAGTTCTTACCACACATAGTCAGTTGCAATGACAAGAACAGAAAACAGTTGTGTTTTATCGGTAAAATAGGTCAAAAGAAACAGATGCGTAAAAAAACAAGCTTCCTTGCTCCTTGTTGTGTCTATAGCTGTTGTTTAAATGCTTGAAGTAATTTATTCCTAATGAGAAAAAGGTGTTCTCAGGGAAAAAGAATTTTCTGTTTTATTTTTTGCAGACAGAAATATTAATTAATCTACTTTTCTGCTTCTCTTCATAAAGCTGGACTATACATTTTGTGCTTCATTAAGATCTACTATACTGTACTTTTCTTTAGATTTTTATAGTCCATATGGAATGTTTTGAACCTTTGAACTTTCGAAGTTTTTGTTCCTTGTTTTATAGAGCACATAAGGCCCAGTGCCATTCCCCTATATAATAACTAGCCTTATCAAGAAAATAACACTTAAAGTCCAGAAAGTATTAGCACCTAGTTTAGCCAAATAATTTTGAATCTGCCTCTGTGTATTAGAAGTTGATATTCACGGTTATACTCTGTTTTCCTGACCTAGCTAATTTTGCTCAAATTCTTTCCAGGGCATGGTAACAGCCAAATCTCATTTAAGCTTTCATATTCTCTCCTTTTCCCCAGAAATAAGAGGCTCTTCTGTAATGATGAGGTAGTCTGCTAATTTTTTCAGTTTCCCTATCTGGAGGATTCCTGTTGGGATTACAACCACTTTCCTGCTGGCAAAGGTCTTTATAAATTAATGGGTGGTTTTGAATATACAGATTGAGCAGTTTTTAATGGATTAAATGCTTGAAGATTAGCTCTAATTGTACGTAGCATTTTAGGATACCATAAATGTTGCTAGTGACTAGCAGCAGTTTTATTGCGATTAAAAGGCAACTTAGCTTTTACACTTCTATTCAATGTCTTAGAAATTATTTATAGCGAAGCTGAGAAAGAAAATGTTAAATAAAAAAAATAATAATTAATAAAGAGTGTCTAGCTCCTCAGTTTCAGATGGTGATTCTGCAACTGTACATGTAAGATCTCATATGCAGCAGTAGACACAAGGAATGTGAATGGGTCTGAAAAACAGGTATCAAGAAGTGCCTTGATAAATTAGATCAAAATATCTCTTGAATAACAGCTATTTATTACTCTAGCAGCATGGAACTGAATGAACCCTGTGATGAATATATTTAAACGTCAGTGAGATAAAAAGATCTGGTACTGCCTAGCAGTGGACCTGTTATTGACCAGTTTTTGACCTGGGAAGTCACCAGAGTATTCCTGTTCTACTGTAATTTTCCCCTGCTATACACTATCATCACTTTGGTTTACACCGTGTAAAACAGGAGTGGCTTGATGCCACTGCAGTGCAATGCACAGAGAATGAAAATTGCTACTACATTAAATAAAAACCAGCATTCTCATAAAGACTCAATAGCCCCATCCAGTCAAAAGTTCCCTGCATGCATCCAAAAAAAATAGCATTGCCACCCTAAAATTAAGTATACAAGCAGAAGAGCTAGGTTAAGTGTGAGTCAATTCCAGCTATCCTAAAGCAATTTCATTGGTAGCCTATAACATGGTTACTCAATGTTTTTTTGTATTACAATTTAGAACAACAACTTAGGTGAGAAAGTGGCAGCTGATAAAACTTTTGCAATGATGTAAGCTCAGAGGTAATGCCTGAATCAATTACACTATTGATTTTTATGGATTTAGGATCAGGAGTTTTATTACTATGAGAGTCAGTGAAATTAAGTATTAGCCCATGTTTCACAAATGCTGAAGGAAGAAGGCCCATTTTTTTTATAAATTTCCCTGTCCATAAGAAACAAATCATAATTGCTTGCCTTTGTATCTGGAGACTAAACTCAGTCTGTTTGTGGCTCACAGAGAAAACTGACATTTCTTACTTTTTCCAAGGTTAGGCTAACATTAATTAAACCACCTCACTCTGCTTTTATCTCCCATGCTTTTTCTTTTGTGGACATTATGCCAAGTATAATATATTGAAAATTAATAAATTCAAATGTCAGACCCCAGAAAATGGGTACATTTCAGGACCCCTGAATATGTACAGCAGATTCAAAAATGTATGAACAGGATTTAATTTCCAAAGATCTGATTATTTATATTTTACAGCACTTCCATTGCATGACATGGTATTAGAGAATTAATAATGTCTTTTCTTAACAGTTTCAGTGGTTACTAATGATCTGTTAGCTATATGATACCAATTCTCGTGATAAGAACCGTCATGAATTTAGTTGCTATAATCAAATGCATAATTTCTCTCTAATGTCAAATGGGAGGGAGAAAGAAGTGATGGGAAGAAGATAAAACTTGTGAGTTCATAATTGTTACTTCATGGTGAAGGGAAGCTAAACTACAGGAGATAAACCTGGGTAGTCATGTCAATCTTCCAAATCGTAGTCTTGGGACATTCAGGGCCAAAGTTGGCATGTGCTTCTTATCCCGTACTTCTGTCTAGAAAGGCGGAAATCAGAAATGTGAATAATGTAACCATTAGCACACCAGTTATAGAAGTATGTTTTGCAAGTGCATGAACTCACTGTGATACTGGCTAAATTATTCAGACTTCCAAAGAGGCTTGAAGACTACCAGGGGCTGTGGTTATACTGAGTGCAGATGCTGCTAAGCTTTTTCCACCTCTATCAAAGCCTTCTTGCTCAAATTTTCTGTGCAGAGCAGTACATAAAATAATATGCATTTTAAGTATTTTAACTGGTTAAAGATATGAACATATCTTGATTCTTTATTTCAAATGGGGAAAAATGGGAAAAATGGGGAAAGGCTTCTTCATATCTGACCCTCCAGCAGTAAATTTCATAGGAAATTCAGTATCTGATTTTCAGGCTAAAGGACAACCTTTAATTGCAGTTCTTTTCTTTGAATAACCTGATTAAAATTGAGTAATAATTTTCGTATTTTTTTCTCTAGTGAAACTATGTACTAGGACAGTAAATCAGCAGAAACTTCTTCCCTTTCCCCCTTCCTTTTCCTCATCACTATTTGAAATAATCCTTTCTCTTTATCACTTGCCTCTAAAGACTGCTTCTTTTTTTTCTATTTGTTAGTGATCAGAGCATCTGACCAAAGCATAATGAACATCCTATCCCGTGAGGAGCTGATAGGTAAATG
This sequence comes from Sturnus vulgaris, assembly GCF_052056855.1. Classification (NCBI taxonomy): domain Eukaryota; kingdom Metazoa; phylum Chordata; class Aves; order Passeriformes; family Sturnidae; genus Sturnus; species Sturnus vulgaris. Next base: position 51,112,602 of record NC_142283.1, read on the forward strand.
AGAGGTATAGCCAGCATGTACCAATGAAATTGTGCCATCAGGAAAAGTGATAAGTAGGGTTCTTAAGTAACAAGCTCCATACACAAAATCCTGGATCCAGGATGGCAGAAAATATATCATTAAATTTAATATAACATTTTTATTCGTTGATAAATTTCAATGCAATAGAATATTGCCATTGGCTAAAGGCTTCCCAGTGTTAAATACCACAACAATTCTGAAAGTTTTCATCAAAAATTGGTTTTTCATCAAATGAATGTTGTGACAAAGATGGAACAACGTAAGTGTTTCAGCAAAATATCTGTTTCACTGAAATAATTTCAAAATGCTATGTTAAATGAAGAAACTATTTGTGTTCAAATACAATAATTCAAAAACTGGCACATGGTTCTCTGTTCTTAATGCTTTTTCATAATTAAACTCTACTTAGATTTACCATAGCAGATCCATGGCTAGTAAATGCCCCATTTCATAAGGTGAAGAGAAATAATTTTGTGCATTAATTCCAAAATCATGTAAGTGCATTAGAAAAAGACAAATTTCCTGATTGGTTTGCTGTGGTTAATTAATTGAACATGAGATTAATGTTATATTGCTTATGGATTTATATTTTTAATGTTTTCAGGGATGTTATTGCAACTCTTTCTTAGTTAACTTAGATTTTGTAATTTATGGCACATTTACTGTAAGCCATGTGAAAATAACAGTTCTATTTCTTGTGAAAACATCTTATTTAATCCTAAAGTTTAAATTACTTGTCTGCATGTGTTGTGAACAGAATTCTACACCATAAAGAGAAGGTAGCCGGGATGAGAACTTTGCATGGCACTTTAAAATGGTTCTCTAAGATTTATTTAAACAAAAGAGCAGTCCTCTGCTGTGAAATGAAAGAGTGTTTTGATTATAAGTAATTTTTTTTAAAAGTGTGTTTTCTTTAACAGATTATAAAAGTAAACTCACTGAGTCAGGCAACTGCAAGCTCTTTCTGCATCTTATACTGTGTAAAATTTCTCACAGTGCAGCAGTCTGTAAAATTCCTTATCATGTAACATACCATACAACGTAGAGGTCCTTGTGGAAAAAAGAAAGCAGCTTTGTTTTGTTTCCAAGTTAGGATCTGAAAATATTAACTATTGTTCCAATGTCACATACCATTCATGATAAATCTATTCTTTAGAGCCTTGAATTATAAAATAAGACCCTGAACACTGTAAGATTAATGTACAATATTTTTATGCATCTACATGATTCACATATATTGATCTTGCAGATGATGTGTTGTATGTGTGCATTCATTTTGAATATTTAGATTCCAAAAATTCTAATGGTGTTTTTACTATTTTTTCTATAGCAAGACATTGATTCAGAGAATATTAATAATTATTCAAATTGTAAAAAATCCCAATTGGATATACTCTTCATTTTATGTGTCATCTGATTTTGAGCCTGTTGAGAAATACTGCTGTGTTTCACCCAAAACTGTATATTCAAACGTCTATATAATTGTAATTGTAAATAAATTACTTAAGTGCTTGCATTCAGTGAACTTTATTTTTACATCCAAAAATCAGTCCTGTAAGCAACCAGCACTTGAAAATATTAACATGTTAAATTAACTCAAGCATCATAAAACTCCTCCTTCTACAAATGCTTCTTAAAGAGAATTGTCATTTAGAAATCTACCCAGCACATTTTATTATCAGTAATTTGTGTTTACCAGGGAAAACTGAAAGGATAGTTTTACTTGATAAGGTTTAACTTGGTGAATTAAAATGTCATTTTCATATTATCTGCATAGTAAGATAATTAATATGAGTCCAGAAAAAACTGATGACATTTTGGTCCATTAAAAAGAAAGTACGGAACAAATACCAATTTCAAAGAATTTGGTAAATAACCTGTACCAGAAAAAATTATTTGTGTACAATTACGAAAAGGTATAATACACAAATATTTGTCGCTAAATCTGCTTACTTCTCTCACAATATAGAAATGTTTACTATTATTAAAAAACTTAAATCATAGATTTTATGTTTCTCAAATATTGAGATTAATAATATAAATTTCCTAGAATTTTTTGAATTTCAAATGTTGAAAAACATGGATCTTTTTCCCTTCCCGGAACTTCCTTTCCCGGAACTTCCCTGAGCTTCTCTTCTCTTCCTTGAGCTTTCCCCTTCCCTGAGCTTCTCTTCCCTGAGCTTTCCTGAGCTTCCTTTCCCTGAGTTACCCTGATCTTCTTTTCCCTTCCCGTTGTTCAAATACAAAGATCCAGAGGTACCAAAGAGAGTTGCATCCTGACTTTTCCCACTAGAGGAGGGCTGCAGACTATGAGGTCTGCGTTGAAAGGTACATCCTGGATTGGAGCAGAGTGGATTGGAAGCTCGCAGGTACTATCTGTCTTATCAAAGAGCATTTTCTTGAAGTATCTGACCTTTGAGAAATATAAATTTTAATCTTTGGTCAAAAGCACTCTGCAGAAATGCTAAGCCAAAAAGTCAGACGGTGTCTTTTGTGAGATGGAAATCAAGTCTCTAATCAATGATAGAAAATACCCTAAATCATATTATAGGTAATTTAAGGGTACTAAGCTACTGGTTACAGTTAGTTTTTCCTTGGTTTAAATTCTTCTTTCTGTGCTTCCAAGGTGAGTAGTGTGGCTAATCTGTGTGAACTTGACCATATGTTCCTAAAACTGTAGGCTAAAACTTAGCCTACTCAGGGACCTACTGTGATTTTGTATATTGCAAAATATTTTTGTGACAATTCTCTATTATGTTGACTAGAAGTAATATTGTAAGAGTCTTTTAATTTTTAATTTACCAAATGTTCTAATAATGACATTATTAGAAAATATAATACAGGAGGATTGTAGAATCTTGCATTTTGCAACTCTTGAGTAATTGAGATATAAACCATTGATAATTATGAATGAGTCAGCAAATAGAATTTTTCTTCAAGGAGAAACAAGTGAATCCTTTTTTTTTTTGTTACTTTTTTATGGAAATGTTTTTATTTTTTAACTGCTTGCTAGTCACTCTCTAGGGATTATGTCACATGATGAGAAAGGAGACCCACCAAGTGAAAGTGTCAGAGACTATTTGCCTTTGGTCATTTTTGGCACACAGCTTCCCAGTCTGCCGTCTTTTTGGTTATACTTGTCATTTAAATAAGAAGTCTCAAGGTGGTCAACAAATGATGGTAGGATACTATAAATGTAGGATTGAATTTACTTTTTTCCCCTTTATTTTTGAAATCTATTGTAATAGCCAGAGAACTTTTGAAAAAACACTGAGGGTTTGAAATTACAAGAGGCGGTTAATGTCTCTGGACACAGAAGATGTGACTGAAATATTAAGCTTGACTGCTTACCTCTGGTAAGTTATGATGGAGACACTAGGGATGAAGATTTAAGGAGCTGGTGAAAGAACACGCTTTATTTAACTGAATGCAGGGGCTGTGGGATCTAGGAGAATATTAAATTAAGTGCTTGGAAGCTGATGTGTACAGGGAAGCAGTAGTGTAATACCCTGATCAGTGGACAAAGGCCAGCAACAAAATGAAAGTTTTCTAACTCTCTGGTCTAGGGAAGAGAATCGAATACACTGTAAGCCATTTGAAGGTATGAGGGAATACAAAATAATGTAAGTCTGGCAGAAGAGGAAGAAATAAGTATAACCAAAACCTAAGGGCTAAAGTAGAAGTGAAAGGGAAGATAGAAGCCTTACCATTGGAAGGAAGAACAAAGAGGTGCAAGAATACTTAAAAAGTTATATATGTCAAAATCAGCCCTTATGTGATCAGGGAAGTGGATTTAGAAACAGAAGCACATGCTGTTTGCTAGTCAGTACAGTATGAGCTTATGTCAGAAAAGTTCTCCAATGATTTATTTTTATTGTCTTTATAACATCACAAATTATACCATCATACTCACATTTGAATGCATGTACCTTGAAAAATTCAAAATGTAGAAATAACTCAGTATAAAGACAAACCTCAGAATAATTCAAGGAGCATTATTCAGGATTTGTACAGAAAAATTAATAACATCAGCATCTCATTGTACACCTCTATGTTTTGTCCAAATCTTGCATATCATGTGCCAGTCTAATCCTCCTTGACCTGAAAATGGTATAGTAGAAGTGAAAAAGTTGCTTTGAGACAGAATGACAAGGTAACGTAGAAATTTTTTTTTTCTTTTATTACTCTGGGAAAGAAGTAATTACACAGTTTTGGTATGACAAAAATGTATCAAATTTTTAATTGAGGAGACGATGCATGAAAGACAGTTTGTTCTTCTTATTGATGAGATTAGCATTTTACTGAGAAGAGAAAAATGACTAAAATATATGTGTGTATATATATGTGGAGAGTATAGGCAACAAAAGAAATAAAAAGAAAACAATCAGGGACTATTGAGTAACTGGAATGAAATCAAAATAGCATAAGACACAGAGCCAGAAGAGATGGCACAGCTTTGTATGAACAAAGGGGGTGAATGAACAAGAGGACTGTATTTTTGTTTTTCTTTACTCTCTATTTTAACCCATGGAAGATTTTGCTTTAAGCCTCTTGGGATCAAAAGTATAACAAAGAGCAGTACTAATGTTATTTACTATTTTTACAATTGGAGCATATTTTATCCATCATAAATCTAAACTGCTATTGTAAATCTCTTAGTTGCTTTCATTAAAACCCTACCCCTGACAATGATTTGGATTAATCTGTGTATGAGCACAAACACTCATTTTGGTTAGTGCAGTTTGGTACTGTCACCTGGAAGATTATCTGAATAATGCATCCTTAGAAAAAAAGTCCCTGACAGTCCTGTAATTACTATCTTCTATTCTTTCAGGGTCTTCCAAGTCCACTGAAAACACTGATTTTCAGGCAGAGTTGCAGTTTTCAAAGTCTGTGTTTTGGTCCTTTTGCTTCGAGGACAACCTTCAAAAACTGATTATAGGTTTTTTATGTCCTTGTATGTCCTTATCTTGTCTATCAGTATTGTGAATGCACATACCTGCAAGTATTCATATTTAATCTTAAATCATAGCATTCCACTGATAAAATCTTGGATAAAAAGAAATTTCTAAATAGTGTAGATTTTTTAATATCTTTGCAGAAGAAGGTGTTTCTCTAAGATGTGCTTCCAAGAGAAAAAAAATAACATTGTCATTATATGTGTTGAATATATTGAAGTGTACAAATCTGGTAAAATGATCCTTTATAATGGGAAGAAGAATTTCTTGAGCTTTCCTGAAGGATGACTCTTCATGGAAGATACCTGACCGTCCTTGTGTCATTTCTAATTCTAGGACCCAATAATAAATTTACCATGGCAGAATTTAAAATCATCAGCCACCAAATGCTATGTTTTGCCAAGAAGTTTAGGGAATGTTATTGACCATAGTAACTCTCCTGCTGTTCCTCTGCAACTTCTCCCAGGAACTGCACATTAACTTGATCATTCTTCCTGGTATACTTGTATCCACAGAGCTTCAGAAGACATAAACTTCAACGACATGTTTAAATCTCTGAGAAATTAATATGTTCATTTAGACGAATCCCTTTTCTATGTAATTCTGTGTAGGGAAATAAAGGTGCAGCCCTTGTGTTTAGCATGTGTATTGCAAGGAGTTAATAAAAATACAGCATAAAATAGTAGGTTTATTAAATACTTGTCTTTTTTTGCCTTCTGCCCGCAAATAAAATTTTCTGGATTCTTCTCCATGCTCTCTAAAATACTTTCATAAGGCATCCTTCTTCTGAATGAGATACATAGCTAGTTTTATATATATATATATATTTATGTAAATTATTTCAGGTATAAAAATGGATAGAGAAAGGCAAAAACACAATAATATTTTTGTGGCAAACCATGTCCTTCCTACCTTGTCTTCTTGTTGTTTTTGACATTCACATTATTATTATTTTGACTTTCACATTATTTTTTTTCCCTTTTTCTAAATTAAAGGTAAGACAAGAACTTAGACTAGCATAGCTCCTGGTGATTCCCACGTAACTGGAACTGTAAGTTCACACTCATCTCCTGATCAACTTTTAGCTGTTCTCTGTATTCTTACAGGATATCTGTTTTGAACAAGTCAAACTGTCCTGGGCAGAAACACTGCCATACTGACTATGATGAAATTACGACATAGATACCTAAGTAATTTGACTGAGTGTAGGTTGCAGCTTTTATTTACAAGCATAGAAGTGCACTGCACAGCAGCTAGGCTAGGGTCATGCTGTTTATTGTGTTTAGTACATAATTTCCACTCTGTAAATATATCTTAAAAGATTTTCTCACCCTAAAAAAAAATATGGAAGGTAAAACAAATTGCTCCTTCAGTGGATTGCACAGATTCTTGCCCTCATTTTTCAGCATTCAAATTTCACCAACGTGTCCGGGATATTTTTGTAATTATGATAGTCATATGCTTGGAGTACAGTAGTCTGCTTGTAGATGTACTCACATTTCATCTTGCTCCCTCAGTAGTTTGAAAATGTTCAAAGGATTGTATAGGTGCTTTACTTCGGTTTGGGCCAGTAGCCATGAAGATGGAAAGTACATCAGAACACAGAAGGAAGATCTGACAACATCTTTCACAAATGTTTGGGCATTTAGGGAGAGAGTGTCAAAAGCATCAACTAATTAGCAGGACTAACAGGTCTATTATAAGTCCTCTTTATCTTTGCTTAAGGAAAAGGTGCATGATGCAGCTTGGCAGAGCTCTCTGAAAGCTTAAAAATACTGTACAAAAGGCTTACATACCATTTGATAATTAAAAGACTAGAACTGACATATGGGCTAGAAACAAAAGAGGGGCTTAAGGAGAGTTAATTAGTGAGAGGGTGGTCAGTTAATTTAAAAGCAACTCTCTGGGGATTTTGATTTTTTTTCATCTTCTTTTTGTGTTTCTTCTTTCTTTAGAGAAGGCTAAAAATTTAGCATTTTTGTAATGTGTTACATTTGTTAGGTGATTCAGCAGAGGCTATAATCAAGAATTATAATAATTTTTGGTGATCATAAGACTGAAAATGAAACTCAACTGTAACATGGTAATTACCTTTACTACGACACACAGTTATGACTCATAATTTTAAACTTATACCATTCTGTCCTTAACTTCCATAGTTTGTGGGAGTTTCTAGAAAAGGTCAAGCCTATGAACATTTGAGCAGTCAATTTCTTGTATTTGGGTGATTATGCATATGCACACAAATGAAGGTGGAAGATTTTGAGGATGATCATTGGTCAAGATCATAAACAGGTACTGCAACTGGAATACACCTTTTGGTTTCCTCTTTAATCTTGGAAGAAGAACTTAAAAAATCAAGAAACTAGGAAAACTTTTTGATTCTGAAGTTTGAAAGAAGTGCTGCAATTCTCTTAATTTTTCTTTCCTTTAGAGTAGCTTTAATATTCTTTTTCATTTTTTTTAATATTAGTACTCTTGTTATAGGCTCAAAAGCACAGTGAAAACTTGTCCTTGCTTTCAGGATTCAAGGCTTTCTTCCATTTATTGACTCACCCTGAGATGATGGTGTAGAGCCTGATCTACTGTAGGACCTGAATGCATCAACACAGTATTTGCTCCATGGTTTTTCAGATACATTATTATGGCATGGCAGAACTTATAGGGTCTGAAAAATGCAGAGCATCTGTTCCCCTCAGGACTGGGTTGTCACACACAGTATGGAATTACTTTTTTCATGAGAGGTTTAGCTAGATGTAGAGAGTTAACATTTCTCACTTCTTTTATGTGGGCTTCTGGGTTTTACAGTGCCATATGTGAAATTGCTGTTAAAGATTTCATTGAAGAATTGATACAGTGATGGCAGGCACAGTCCATATTACAATCATCCTATCACTCTGTGTAATGTGAAAGAAATCTAAGGCCTGTCCCTAGTACTTAAAACATAACATCAGTCTTATTTAACGTAATATTTTTCACTATTTTTGAAGAGCCTAAGATAAATGAGTACTATTTCCTTCTCCATACACATTAGGCAAAACCATCTGGTAAGTACTATGTATATAAAGGCCAAAAAGAATCTTTTGCAACAGTGTATGCATACATATATGTGTAATGTCTTTTAAATGAAACAAGAACAAAATTACTTCACCTAGTCTCCTATCTTATCTGTACATGACCTGAAATGGCTGCTGACCTATGCAAATAGATCTTATGAAATGCCACAGTATTTACATAACTCTGTGGAATTCACTTGTTAGAAAATACATTCTTCTCGGTGTGCATTTTAAATTATGTCAATTTATAGGATTTCTGCAGAAGTTCATGCGAGAGAGCAAGAGGATACAGATATTTCTGTAAATTTTTTGCACCTTCCCATTACTACGTAAAGAAATTCTTCCGGTGATACGAAAGTAATTAAATCTTACTTACCAAGAAGCCCACATTCTTCATGAACCTTTGCACAGGTTGAGAAAAACTTTACCAGGATAGAATAACAGAAAAAGCAAATACTCGTTGACATTAAAGGTGAATTGCAAGGCAGAAGAATACACCCAGAACCTTGGTTAGATTTTATGCTACTCTTTCATCCAAAAAACAAAAAAAAAAAATCAACATCCTCATGAGGGGAAGCAGAGGGGCAAGTACCAAACTTGTCTCTCTCATGACTCAAGGAAACAGCATGAAGCTGGGTCAGGGCAGCTACACTGGATAGAAGGCAAAAACTCTTCACCCAGAGAGAGGTTGGGCACTGGAATAACTTCCCAGGGAAGTGGTCACAGCACCAGCCTGACAGAGTTCAAGAAGTGTTTGGACAATACTCCAGGCAGATGGTGTGACTCTTGGGGACTCTGACCCTGATGAGTCCCTTCTAACTCATCATATTCTGTGATTCCCTTACATATTCCTTCTTTGATTTCTGAATTTTCTAATCATCATATCCTTTGTTGTTGACCAATTAATGTGAACATTTTTTCTTAATGTTACAAATTGGGAAGATTCCTTATAAAACTGAAGCCATTTGTTGGAAACTGAATTTAGTACATTTTTCTCTGCTTTGGACTGTATTTTTATTACTAAATAGCCTGAAAGCATGATTCTTATTGCTTGGAACTACTTACACATCACTACTGTATTTTCACACTTAACATTATGTTTTTGAGGGCAAGAGGTCAGATTAAATTACTAACAACTTGAAGTTTGTCATACTTCTCATTCCCTGAGAATCTGTTCAGGCTCACCAGCCTTTCTGCTGGTAATCCACCAGGATCTGTAAAAATAAGGTATAGTTTTTACTCTTAATTTACATGAATAATTGAACAAATTCTGAGTATGATGTAATTCTTATTTATTGACCACTTTGTGAACTTTTACTTAAGTCAGTTAAGAGGCTTAATTTTTAAAAAAAGTATATTGAAGTATTTTAAGCTTTCTAAAACTGATTTGAGGTATTTCGAAACAGAAATACTGTTCTTACATAACAAAACTTGTTGGTGCAAAATTTGATAAAATTGTTGTCCTATTCAGACTTGCCAATGACAGAAACATTTTTTTACTGTCAGCTGCTTTATTAGAAATGTCAGACCCCTGTCCACTCTGTTGTAGCTGGAGGGGAAAAAAAGTCAATATTCTATATTTTGATCTCCAAATGTCCAGCATCATTTGTGTGTACTTACTGATGGTAACACTTCAGAACACCATGGGATGGGAAAAGACAGTGGGAGTAAGACTGGAATTCTTCCATAGTGGAAGGCTATAGAAAAACTTAATAAACCTCTATTCCTAAGAAAGATCTTGCACAGGTTTGGGACTTAGGAAGCCAAATACTTTCATCATAACATGGGGTTGTCGGTAAAAAGTATGTTTCCAAGATTACATGAGTATCTAGTGCTTTAACACTACTGTTCTGGAAAAGTTCAGGATATGCCTGCTTTATGGAGTAGAGAATTTTGTGAAGTCCTTGACCACCAAATACTGGACTACCTAATTCTGCCTTTTTTCAAACTGAAAATGTGGCTCATGTTGATAGCCTCTGACTTTATTTAAGTCTTGTTAATTTGGTAGTAGACCCAGAAAGCAATGATTTGCTCTCATTGACAGGACCATGTATCTGTGGCTATTGGTAGGGAGATTTTGCTTGAAAGCTTGTGCATTTCAGTGTTTTTCCACTGCCTTGTGTCTCTGTACCCCCACTGAAACCAATTAGGAATGCTGTTGTGTGAAGCACCATACAACCATGTCAAAATACAAAGGAATATTGGACATGATAAATAAATGAGAAGGCACTACTCTTCAGTTTTAAAATGCATTTTAAACACAGAAAGATTAAAGGCCTCATGTAGATAAGGCTGGGAATCTGTATTAGTGCTAATCCTTAGCTTCTCTAGAAGTCACCAGGACCAGGACAGGTGTGGGACAGCCCTCATAACCTGCAAATGGTTCCCTGGACTCCAGCAGTATCTGGAGTCCGGCAGTCTTTGGCATCAAGAGACAGTGAGTTCTTTGCCTCCATAAGATGGTATTTGTAGCAGAGAAGGTCCCTGAACCCATGTTTCCTCCACACACCACTGGGTGCAGCAGAAACAGTGCCACATTGGACCTAGTGGGCTTTCTCGCAGGACTGAAAGTTGCTTCTCTCTGAAAAGCAAAGATACAGTAAGATTTCATCTGATAATTTCATTCAATCTTATTACCTTCAAAGCCGTTGAAAATTTTTTATTTTAAAAATCAGAGGTCAAGATGGATTCCATGGAGTTTTGAGGGATTTTTAGACCAGAGGAGGGGTAAGTATTTTGTATACAGTATCTAGTGTATTTCTAGGTAAATATTTTTGTTCTTGAGACAGAGACCTTTCTTTTTTTTTTTTATTTTTAGACTTCTTTCCCCCAAAGTCCTCATTCCACAGAGTACACTCATTTCATAATGTGCTTCTTTAGCACTACTTGAAAATATTACAATATCAACATGAATAAACAGGTTGGTTTTTTTTTCATGAAGAAATGTAATGAAAAATAGGAGTAATTTGTGAAGATCGCCTGTCTGCAGTAATAGGCTTAGGGGAAGTATTCAGTAGCAACTCTAGGAATCACTATTAATAACATACCCTGAATAATTTAAAAATAGGAATAAAATCAATTTCATAGAGGTAATTTTTCCCTAATCTGGAGTATCACCTGCTACTTTGACATAACTGGCGTCTTAAAGCCTGTTTCTTTAGCAAGTTTTAGGTATACCTAAGCCGTTAAGGTATCGTTAATCTCACATTAGAGCAAAATGCGCAAACTTCGATGCATCTTTAGAAAAGAATATTCTCTTGGGTTCCAGAGAGAGATCCGAGGTCAGAGTTTCTTTTTTATTAGTGGATCGATAATAAAGGTAATAGTACAGTGCCACTGATTTTGTCATGTCTGACTTTGAAGTACTAGATTATTGTTCAATAGCAGTCAGAAGTATTTCATCCCTTTGTGATTGCTGCACTAATTTTTCACAATTTACAGCACTATCTTCTTCAAATACAAATAAAGATTGGAAGCAAAATGGTAAATAAAAGTGACACAATTATATAAACTATGAGCCACAATAAGTATCAATTACCCTCCTAACTGAGTACATTACAGAAAAGTATAATTACCTTTCTACTATTGTGTGAAAAATCTTCCAGGATTTATCAAAAATAGTTTCCAAACCCTGCAGAGGGTACTTGACTGATTTATCTTTACTTTTTTAATGAAACAGCTTATTTTTCTTATTATTGAAGAAAAATACTAAAATAAAAGATTTGAAGTGAATTAGATCATGTTGAAATATTATACTGTAAGAAAACTGCAGTAACATGGAGTAAAAAATCACTGAGTAAGCATGGTGGTGAATTTTGAAATTGAATGTGTCTTGTGCTTACATTAATGCCTTTCAACTCATGTAGCTTCCAAAAAGTCAGAGATTTGGTTCATTATATATGCATGACGTTTATTGAAAAAGATAGAAAAGACGACTTGTTAATCTAAATTCTTCCAACAGCTACCAATGATAACACAAAGGTTGTTTGGCCACACCTGATGAAAAGAGCATCAGAGAAGGCAGTGAGCAATCAAGAATCTTACACAATCATAGAATCTGAGAATTATAAAATTATTTCTGTTGGAAGGAACCTTTAAAGGTCATCTAATCCAACCTCCCTGTGATGACAATGGACATCTTCAACGACGTCAGGTCACAGCCCTGTCCAACCTGAACTTGAGTGTTTCCAGGGATGGTGCATTCACATCTCTGTGTAACGTGGACAGTGTTCATCCCAGTGTTTCATCATATTCCATTTTAAAAAATACTCTTTGTATCTAGTCTGAATCTACATCTGTTAGTTTAAAATTGTTACCTTTTGTTCTTTTGATACAGGTCCTAGTAAAAAGTCTGCTCTCTCTTTGTTTGAAGCCCCCTTTATATAGTGACAGGGCACATCTTTATTCCAGGTTGAACAACTCTCTTAGCCCTAGGACAGGTGTTGTATCCCTTTGATAATTTTTGCTTATCTCCTCTGGACCTGCTTCAACACTTTTTCCTGTCCTGAGGATTACAAAGCTGGAGCATGACCCTTCACCAGAGCAGAGCAGAGGGGCAGAATCCCCTCCCTCCCCTGCTGCCCACACTGCTCTGGATGCAGCCCAGCCACGTTTGGCTTTCTGGGCTGTGAGTGCCCATAGCTGGGTCATGTCCAGCCTCTCAGTCACCAGCACCCCCGAGTCCTTCTGGGCAGGGCTGCTCTGATCTGTCCATCCCCCTGTGTTGATACCAGGAGACTGCCCTGACTCAGTTGCAGCACCTTACACTTGATCGTATTAAACCTCATGAGATTCCCATGGGCACGCTTCTCAAGTTCGTTCAGATGTCTTTGAGCAGTATCCCATCCCTCAGGCATCCCTGATGCACTGCTCACCTTGGTGTTATCTATAAATACTATAATTAACAAGAGGCAAGAGACATTTTCCTTTTAAAGGTCACAAGATACACTGGTTAGAGGCAAGCTTTTGACCTTTATTCAGGAAGTTTCCTAGAGACCTCTAGCTGAACTAGATGGGAGATAACAAAAACCTAGAACTAAAAGGAAGAGACAATAATATTGTTACAGCAAATTCAATCACTGTTTTTTTAAAGATTAAAATCATCAATATATCTTGCAGGAAAAATACACAAAGTCTTTAACCCGCAGACATACACAAAAGTCAACGTGCCTGGGAAACTTTAAAACAATACCAAACAGATCCCAAGAGTACTCTGAGCAGGTCTATTGGTGGAGAAGCTGGTGGAAAAATGTCATCGTGGGTCATGCATGGGCATAATACTATAGCAGAGCAGAAAAAATTCTGTCCTTTTAAAGAAACGAATCCAAGCCAACAGCACTTAAAGGACACCATCTTTTAGTAAGTATAATTTATCACAAATAGACAAAAACAACTGTGGAGACCTTGAAAGGCACTCCCAGTTAGAAAGATAGGAGAAGGCTCTCAGTTATCTCCTTTTGATAATGAATCCTATTCTATCAGGTCAAGACAACCCTTGTTCTGTTCCTTAGGACAGCCCCTTGCTCTCTGTCAGCCTTTTGGTTACTCCCACCTGTGGAGGGAGCAGAAAACATTCATAAAGAAGAAAGTCCCTCTGCATCCTCAGAACAAGCCCCTTGGAAAAACATAGCTTAAAGATAAGAAATGGATTGTTAAATGACGAATACAAAAAGGAATCCAGCTCCCACCCCCTGGTAGACCCTCTTATCTATCTTCAATATTAGTGGTTCATTTTCTTTTAGTATCCATAGGCTAGCTTTGAATGTGAAATCCCTCGGGGATTGGTTATAATGTAGAATTCCCTTGATAATTGGTGCAAACTGTAAAACTCTCAAAAGATATAAAAACACCTGTAAAACAATTTCAGTCGAATATGCTGGATTGGATGCCTTCATAGAATAAACTATGGATTTGTGCCTTTTTACACATTCCAGTCTCTCCACCCCGCTGGTCTGAGAGCTCACCGTGGGCCAGAATTCTATCTGGGCAAGGCTCAGGAGTGTGCTCCGTTGCTGAGGGTTGCAGAAGCAGTCTCAGGGATCCCAAAGGGACCCCAAAACCTCACCAGCCACACCCACCCTGGTTCCCTGTTGGCCCCTACGCCCTCATCCCATCCTTGTAACACCCCCATGTACCTAACCCAAAGCCCCAAAACATTGCTTTTGCCTTTGCCTCTGAACTCCAGGACTGTGCTCACGTGTGGCTGAAATAAACATCTCTGTGAAACCCTCACAAAGGCTTCTTCACCTGCGCCACCTCAACAAAAACCTCGACCGCAACAAACAACAAAATAATAGAATGTGAAAGTAGAATTAAAATTTGGAACATATTGAAATGGAAGTAAAAGACATAGAAAAAGAATGTTTCCATGCCCAGGAGAATTAGGAAACTTTAAAGTTTCATCAATATGTCTAGTTGATTGTGATGCTAGTATGCTGAAAAATAATAATTGAAAAAAATTAAAATTTCCTCTTGCTTTGTTAGCTGAAATTACTTTGTAACTGAAAATACTTTGTAACTAAAAGTGTTACTAATTTCATGGAAGTACTTTGTTTTATGCTTGCTTCCTAATGACACCTCTTTTATCAGTCCCTCAACAGTGGTAATTCTCCCTCACACAGAATGCACTCCCAGGTCCCAAATACTCATTCTATGCCAGGCCAGAGTGGCTCTGAATGACTTTAGGAGAAAAAAATGGATTCTGGAGTATGGAACTGTCATTTCTCCTGATGATAAAATTAATTTAAAAATATTTGTAATTTCATGTCTAAGTGATGCTGCGATCTTTTTTAATGATGGAATCAATATTAAATACATGGTCTTAGTTTATCTGCATCATCATTTTTGCAGCTTTGGAGAGCAATGACATACCATAAGAAAATTCAAAATTTTTACAAGGCCTTGTAAATCAAATACGATTTGAAGACCTGCCCTAATTGTTGAAATAGAGGTCTGGGATTTGGATATTTCTTTTTAGCTAAGTAACTTCCACTGTCATTCTCCTGACTCACCCTCAAAAAAAAGGAAACCATATGGAGTTTCCTAAGAAGCTTGTCCACACCCACCTTTGGAAAGTAACATGAAAAAGGAGTATCTATCCAGTAACAAATTGCCACTATGGAAAAAAAGGCTTCATGGGGTGGTGAATTAAGAAACAGTGATATAAAGCAAAGGCAGATGAAGGATCTAAGAACTCATTTAGTTATTTTTTTCTGGAATTCTGAGTTTTAAATTTCCTTTGAAGGTCCATAATTTGTGAAGAATGAAATTCACTCGTGGTCTCTTAGCACCAGTGCTTACGATCGTCCTCTTTTCCTGAACTTAGAGTAAGAAGTAGTATTTTCAAAGGTAAGGATTAAATTAAATTTTTATGGTTTTAATAATGGCTTTTTTATTAAGATGAAGAATTACAAAAACAAGCAAACATATGCAGAGGAAAGAAAAAGCAAAGTAAGTTAGTTAAGGAGGGAAAAAAAAAATGCTTCACAAAATCTATGGCTTAACCCCAGCCAGCAGCTAAACCCAACACAGCTGTGCTCTCACTGACTCACCCATAGTGGGATAGAGAAGAAAATCAGAAAGGTGGATGTAAGAAAATATGGGTTAAGATAAACAGTTAAATAAGCAAGGGGAAAATCTGTGTGAGCAAACAAAAACAACATGTAACAACACGTAACATAGACAGGCAGGTTTTCAGCCATCTGCAGGAATGCTGGGCTCCATCACATGTAGAAGTTACACAGAAAGACAAATGCCATAGCTTCAAATGTCCCCACTCTGGTTTTTTTACCCAGTTTTATTGCTGAGGATGATGTCATACAATATAGGACATCCCCATGGTCAGTTGTGTGAGATTCTGTCACATCTCAGCTTCTTGTGCATCCCCATTCTCCTTAATGATGAGATGGTTTGAGTAGTAGAAAAGTGCTTGATGATTTGTCATTTCTGCTCAGCAGCAAGAGTCTCAGTATCCTAGCTGGTCTACAATACACTCCATTCACTATAGCACATTTTTGTCCTCTGTTTCTTTCAGAACTAGGGTTTTACTGTCGCTCTCTACGCTGTGACATGCAGTATCACCTTCTAGTCCTCAATTTTTATTAAATTTATGTTTTCTGTAGTTTGACACACAAAACATGCAAGTACATCCGAAATATCTTAACTGTTTCTTAAAACTTTCAAGATGTTAACCACTTGTTTGAGGCTTTTTTAATTGTTTGCCGACTACACCAACCTGTATCCATGTGGGAAACCTGTCTTTGAAGACCCATCCCTTGTCCATGAAAGTCTCTAAACAGCAAACATCCCAAACAAGCTTTACAGTGAATTAAAGAGATAGAATGCTTTCTTTAGTTTGCCTTACTCTTGATGCTTATCTATAGGGGAACAAATAGCACATTTTTGTCATATACTCTTCCATGCCTAGCATGTTCTAACTTGAAGATTAATGTCTTAGTTTTTCCATTTTCACTTTTTTCCATCTAATTCATTTTCACTTGCAGCCCACCTCCTTTGTTTTAGAATCAGTACAGGAATTAGTATCAGTGTTCTAGTCACCATATTTCTTCTTTGTAATATAAAATACAAGCCATGTAAATCTGTTTATTCTTAAACTCAGTGAGAATCTTAGCTTCCACTCATCTATTCTGCTATCTGAAATTATAGTTCTAAAATTAATTCTGGACTTGCTTTAACTCCAAGTTCTGATATTTGGATTCTAGAGACTCTAATTGGTAATGATTACATGTAACATTGAAGCAATACTCAAAAACCTTCACATGATCACTTGTGGTGTAATACAACTCTGAGACCAGGTCTACACTTGTGATTACTTCATCAGTCACAAGGATTGATTAAATACCATTTTATTTTTGCTCTACCAGGTTAACAAGTAAGTAGTAAGTAAGTTGCTGAACAGACAGTGATGCTCAAGTTACCACATTACAGGCTTTGTCCAGCATAATCTAGCTGACATAGTATGTTTGAGCTTTGAATGCATTTTGGAATATAGAAAAAAGCCAATTTTTATATTTCTTTTATCAGAAAAAAAAAGTTCTTAATTCACTCAAATAAATTGACATAACTAATTTAAATTACTTTTTTAAAAAGTGAAATAACTAGTTAATTTTAATTTTTTTTGTCTGAATGTAATTTCTTTCACAACAGTATCTATCATATGCATACCAGGTCATTAAAGCAGAGGTTGTAAAACAGGTTAAAAGAGTTTAACCAGAGAATCTCATTGCACTTGTTCTGGAAAGACTTACTTGGAATCAAGATTTTCCTGGGATAGACAGTTCTACTTAGCTTCTCTGACATGTTTCTGTGAAGGTTGTTTTGGAGACTTTTGTAGCTCACTAGAACATCTCTTTGGTTGCACGGTTGTGATATATCAATCTCATTATTTTCTTAAGTCTGTGCAGTCATAAAAATAATTTAGACTATTGTCTAGATTTCATAGAAAATAATGAATTTGCATCTTGGGAATGAAAAAGCACAATGTTTAAAACATATCTATTTCGTGATAATAGCTTGATGTTCAGGAAAAGATGAACACAGAGTATAGATAAAACAGAAGGTTTAGGGGAGCTTGAAATATTTTAATTCTACTCTTTCTGTTACAGCTTAATTTATACTTACACAAAATTTATGGTACTTCCTGATGGATATGCATGGTCTTTCTTAGTGTGTAAACCCATAAAAATTAGGGGGAAAAAAATAGCGGATTATGACTGTTGAATAGTTTACATATAAATATGTTTAGTTCAGGAAGGCTTGTGTCCTAAAATGCAGACTTTCACTAAATATTGTCTAAGCTGGACATAAGAAGTCTTTCTGCCTTGATATTAATGAAGACAATGAATTCTGTTTTCTTCTTTTTTTAATGTTAGATTTGACAGTTGTTTTCTAGTTACATATGATGCACTGATTTTAATTATTAGTGAGAGTTTTATTATGCGTCACAAGGAATATTTCAGTAAAACCCCTGAACTAAAATGTGTTTAGCTGTATTGGTACTCTCATGGAAAAAAAGGCCTCCTGCTTGATGAAATGTGTAGACAACACTCTCAGACCATTAAAATAATGATTGACTTGGCTGCCCGTTTTCATATGACCCCAGTCCCAACCCAGCCTGGATGCATGGACATGGCTTTCTCTCCTGGTCTCAGACCTACTTTGCCCCAGTAGCCTTGCCAGGCTGTCACTGAACCGAGGTTCTTGCTGGCCACATTCTCTGACTCTGACCTGACTTGCATCCTCAGTTCTTTGGGTCCATGTAAGTGGAGGGCAGCCATGCATTTGCCCTCAGCTCCTGGCTTCCTCCCCATGGGGAGCAGCCAGAACTTGCTCCTCAATAACAACAGGTTAAGGAAAGAAAACCAGCACTGTAATGCTGAGCGCCCTGGTATATTATCACTGATGGCAATCAGAAAGCAGATACTGAAGGAAAGTGCGGATCTTGTATTTGATAAAGTGCTTTATCATACAGATTTCGTTCAATAGGTTTCACTTCAATAATATTACATGAGCTATAAATGAATGAGCTGGAAGCAGAAGTAAAGAATGTTAGGCCTCCCTTTAAAGATGTGCTTGCCTGAGCATAGTTGCCAGTAAATTCATTGCTGTCCATTTACTAGAAGATAAATAGATAAGTAAATAGAGAATTTCGCTGAATTTTACATTGTTTTGTTATATCATTTAAATAGATATGACTTCCAGATTTTGTAGCTCATTTTGGTAGAATTTGACTGCATCAAAAAATACTTTAATTGCTGTAAATATCAAGAAAGAACTGGAGACAAAAACATGACAGTACTGTCAATACTGCCTAACAGTGTCTTGGTAGAGTAGAGAAAGTCTTAGAACTTATTATCTTCTAGTTTTGTTCCCCTATCACCACCCCAAATTTTCACTTCTTCTGAACATGTGATTACAAGAGATGTGGTTTGTAAACCATAGACCTTATACATAGAACATTAATGGGCAAATTTATCTTTTTTTTTTAAACTGTTCTCAACTACCTGTTCCAGCTCAGTGGGAGTTTTCTGCTTTTCGCTTTTGAGATGGAGGTTCAGCCTCAACACTGTTTGAAATGGCAGCTACCTTAGAGGAATGTGTACACGGTGCATTGCAGACTTGGATTTGTTCCACTTGGGATGGTTACCACTGCTATACGAAGTTATCACCCTGGACGATCATGACATGTATCACATGAAAAGCATTTCCTTAAGGAATTAAGGATGATGTAGCTTTTCCATCCTGATACCCATGTTGAAGTAACCTGTAACCATTCCAACACAGACACATTCTAGCTCTTACCCAGAACTTGTTCAGACTTCCAGTAGGAACAAAAAAAGAACATTTTGCATTTCAGTGCAAAGGTTAAAATAATTTTACCACAAATTAAAGTGGCTTTTTTTCAAGGGTCTGCTAACTTGGAGAATGAGAACTTGATCCACCAGGTCTGTAGTGGAGGATTTGTATTCCAAGCTATTTCTAAAGTCAACAGCTGTTATTTCTGTATCCTCAAACCTGTTAATAGGTGATTGAAAATGAGATTCAACTAGTTACTAAACTAGTCCATATACACCCATATTTGTTGTTTTGAAGAGAAATAAGACAGACCTTAAATAAAGTGATACTATGGGCACTGTAGTGAAACTCAATAGTGAATTAGGCAATGCAGAGTGTTGAAGCACAGAGATTAGTGTTTTGCTTTGGTATTGTGGTGGTTTAAAACCAGCTGGAAAATTAACTCTCAATTAACCTCTCCCTTTCCCCTTCACATCCTTCTGGTGAGAAAGGAACTGAGGCAGAGACTACAGGTTGAGATAATGATTTACTGAAAACAGCAATGGATGAGAAATGAACAGTAGCAGCAACAATATTGATAAAGTAAGTGTACAAGAAAGGAAGGTGATTTACACACAAAGAGGTACTCAACCACTGTTACAGTTCCTGTGGCCACTGGGATTAAGACAAGATGGTTGGTGGCTGTCCCTGCAGCTTGGCGGTGACACCGTTCTTCCCCAGACCAAGACAAGATGGTGAATGCACCGTGTGGCCCGAGATAAAGATGAGATGGCGGATGCTGTCTGCAGCCAGTGTTCCCCCTCCCTGAGCCTGAGCTACCAAAAAGCAATGACAGACAAAGCCCTAAAGAGCCGGATTGCCAGTGCTGTGCTGCTGACTGCCCTGGGGTTTGTCTCCCTGCTGCCGCTCCTCCGTTAGTCAGCGCTGGCCGTGTGCGCGCTGTGCCCGCGGCTCGGCAGCGTTCGGCCGGGCTCGCCCTGCCTGGGGCTCCTGCTGCTCCCTTCCCCGTACCTGTGGGGCAGGCACTGCAGCTGCAATCGCTGCCCAGAGCCGCATCCTCCTGAAGGCCAGGAGGGGATGAGCAGCAGTGGCAGGAGGGAACGGAGTCCGCAGTGCTGGTTCTGGAAGCTTCCTTGAGGGAGAAACAGTATAAAGTGGTGCACTTTAGGCGTACATTAATCCATTTCTTCCTGCTCATCCCAGGAATGAAGTGCATGGTAGGGAATGGCACCCTAGCCATGCTTCGCCCCCCCTGTTTGCAAGTAGAACATAAATAATTTCTGATGAAAGAACACATACATAAAAGAAATGGATTCATCAGCTACAAATTCAGTAGCTGCAGCAGTCTGACATGAGCATCGCTGGTTTAACTTCACAGACCTTTGTGTGCATATTTTCTTTCTAGTACCTGCCTAGATTTTCTCCTGTGTGAAGAAAGCTATCTTTTTAGGAGCTGAGGAAGGCAGAAGTTAGTTGTTTTAGGAAAAACAATTTGAGTTGTAATACGTTTATTTTCACTCTCATACATGGTATATTTTGCTTTCTCTTGACAGTATGAGATTGAAAAATACTCTGTTTTGTCTTTGGAAAGTTTTCTGTTGTTTGAGACAGACATTCTATGATGCTTTACTCTTTTTTTTAAATGGTGCCCAGTATTATCCTTGCTTTGAGGTCTTATGGAGTCTCTGAACAAGAAGTATTAGAAATTCGTAAACACAAATCTCCTAATCCGTTAGAGTTTAATGAAAGTGATGAAACATTTTTTTCTTTTTGTCTGTGATGGTTCCACACCCTTTTCCGGTAGCACCAAGTCAGAATGGCATATTTTCATTTCTAAGTCACAACACTTACTAGAAATAACAAGATCCTTAGCTTACATTTACTCTGAAGTAGCAAAACAATTATAATCTAACTGTCAAAGGAATGCTACACTCAATACTGCAAATTCAATCCAAGTATATTTTGTGTTGACTAGATTTAAACATAACAGAGCTAAATCCAGAAAAGGAAATTACCTACAACTCTAAATACACCTAACATTAACTTAACTAAGAGCTGAAATGTCAATTTTGCTACATTAGGGAAATGCATCAATTATGTATATGTAATTACATTTTTTCATGTTGCTTGAAGTGTTTTATACTTGTACAATAAAATGCATTTAAGTGCTGTGTGCTTATGTAGCACATATAGATGAGAAATAACTTTTGTATAACTTCTATGTACTTATGTCAGGGTTTTAATAGAGCCCTTTCCAGTGTTTACTTTCATGGAAACATGTTTCCTTTCTTTAGGTTTCTGACAATGAGAATATAGGTGCAAACATCTTTTAGGCATAGTTGAATGTTTTCTTTCAGTCTATACAATGAAGAGTGTGATGATTTTTATTTCCAGTAATGTGATCACAGAGAAAGTAGTTTAAAGATAAGAAAATATATTTCAGAAAAAAAATTAAGAGGTGTATACATGAGATACGTTTTTGATAAGATACAAGTGATATTTTCATAAAGTTTTTTCCTAAATTTGCATTAGTGTATTTTCAGGAAATTAAAAGGCAGATTCTATTTTTAATATTTACCTTGATGTAATCTCTTAAAACGTATTCTCTGCAAGGTAAAAAAAGATATCTTCTTGGCAACAAAAAGACATTATGGGTGAGGACAGTACTGATAATATAAAAGAAAACTCTAATTACTGGTTTTGGTTATTAACTCATAATAAGCAGCCCAAATAAACTTACATTAATGAGTGAAAAGTTCCTTATTTCTGAAACAGACGGAGAGATTTGACATGTTATGCTTTGTCATACAATCAGATAGTTGGCTTTTCTTAAGATTATTTAATCCGGTAAGAATGAACAAATCTTTTATGCACATAAGGGAAAACTGAAGAGGAAATAAGAAAAAAGCTGAGGATGAGGATGGAGTATGTAATTACCCAATTTTAACCACAAAATTAAGGTTAGAGTAGGGTTGCTTGCAGATTCTCCCATAAGTGGAGATGCAGATTAGAGTTGCTTGCAGATCCTTTCATAAAGTGAGATACTGTGTTAAGGTCTTCCCCTCTCCTGGAACATCTGGATGATTAAATGGAATTTTGAGTCCTGTTGTCTCCCCTCTAACTCTGCTGCTTATCATCTACTCTCTCTTACTCTGCTCTGTCATCACTTTCATTACTGTTTCTAAGTACTTGCTCTGAGCACACTCAGCAGAAGCCCTACAGCCCCAAGGAGAATGAAGCAACTGCAAGTTGAGTCCATGCCCTGAAATTAGAAGCAGTGGTGTACTCAGAAAGAACACGTGCTTTCTGCTTAACTAAGCACTCTGACAGGTAGCATTTTTAAAACTCCACCAAAAAGAATGAGTTTTTAAAAAATTATTGGCATTCTTGAAGACCAAATTTTATAAGAATACTACCATTTCCTAAATTTTAAATAAATTCTTGCAGATTACTTAATTAGTAGTACCCAGTAAAACATCCAGTGGAGAAGATAATTACTTGATTGTCAAATGGAATAACAACAGTTTTCCCTGCAGTGAAATCTCTACCACTGTAATTAGGTTATGTCATACTTTACCCTGAAGGGAATATTAAAAACACAAGACAAGCTAGTTTCATCCACTGTATTTTTTCTATTTATAGTTTAGTGCTAAATTGCTGCCTTCATGATGCAGCAAAGACATCAATAACGAAATAACCACTCTTCGGTTGCTCAATTAAGTTTGCTACATGGATATTAATGTAAATATGGATCTTCTAAGAGAATTCTGTTGACTAATCATTTATAGTATAATAATAAAAAATATACATATGAAGAGTTTTATGAGAAAAAAATAACAGTAGAAATAGATAGAAGCAGGATAAAAAAAAAATCAGCAGTAAATATATCTGCAAGGATTATACATATAATGACACATTGAGTTTGACTCCTTTTTTCTGTTTTTATTTTGTATTTTTCCTCTCTCAGAATAACAAAACAACAGCAAAAAACTCAGCAAAATCTTAAAAAATTAAGAAAGTTACTGATTAATTTGATATAATAGGAATTGCCTCTCCCTATGATTCCATTTGCAAAAAAAAAGATACAGAATTATTTCTTTAAATTTTATTTGTATTTATTTTTATAGATTAAACAAAAACATTATTCACAGGTGTGAATACTATTCTGTTTTCCATGTGTATTTGATAAGCATGAAAACTGGTTGTTTCATACATAGTATAAAATCAGGCCACACTTCGTTTGCCTAGAAAACCATACTGCTAAGTGAATCACTTAATGGAGAAAAATACCCCAGAAGAAAATTGCTTTTTAAAGTCTTTAGTGAATTAGGTGAATATTAAAATGCTTGATGTTTATAAAATAGAAAAGAAAGTAGCTTTATTTTTTCCCTGAAGTAAGAGTTAAGGAGGCTTCTGGTTTAAGATTTTAATTTTCTCTTAAGAAGGTGAGATCACTTTATGAAATAAATTATAAAAATCACAAACACAAGCATGGTTAGGAGAAGAAAATGTGGAAAGTTACTTCAGTTAGATTTATGTTTTGTTTTCTATTTTTATTAATATTTTGTGGAGTTTTTGTAAGTGATGCATAAACAAAACTGCTCACCAGTTTCAGATGCCTTCAATACCAAACTGAGAAGCAATTAATAGGGATATGGACTTATTTTTGTGGCCATTAGTCCATGTATTGAGGCACCTTAACTTAAAAAAAAAAAAACAAACCCACTTTTAAAGCATTTATTGTTTAAGGTCACCGTATTAAAAAGAACACCATGGTCTTTGAAAAAATAGGAAAATTGATAATGCATGTGACTAGCTTAGAAGCTGCTTCATCTTTTAAAAGCAATCAACAAAGAACAATGACAGCTAGAAATGCAGTATAAGGACTTCTTTGAAATCTAGCATTATTTTTTATATGTTTATATTGGACAATTAGAAAGGTCTAAGAGGGAAGACATCTCCATCTTAAATGTATTCTGAAACAGAGACTAGGTCTCTGGTGCAATATTACAAAAAATTACATGGAATTTCTGATTAAAGAACTGACATCAAGAAACTTCTGTGTGCTGAGAACAAGAATCACACTATTACTGCTGCTTATATTTCTCTCAGCATTGCTGTACTTCTCAGAGTTGTTGAAAACTCAGTCCTTGCATGAGTGTCAAGTCCATGGAGTGAGAAGGTTTTGTAGAATTATATTTCACTTTAATAAAAAGTTTTTTTAGTAAGTATTGTCTTTCTAAGTACCTAAAATCCATTGAACAAATGACTTGGGGTTTTGTTTGTTTTTGTTTGTTTGTTTACTTGTTTGGTTTTGGATTTTTATTGTGTTTGAGGTTTTGATTATTTTTTGTTGTTGTTTTTGTTGATGTTTGTTTTTTTTTTTTTTTCAGTTATGGAGACACAAGTAATTATCTCTTCTTGATTATCAGGCAATGACAGAATAATTTAGGTCAAAAGAGACCTTAGAAATCACCCAGTTTCAGCCCTCATGCCATGAACAGGAACAGTTTTTACTCGTACTGGCTGTTCAAAGCCACATCCAACTTACCCTTGAATACTTCTAGGGATGGGGAATCCACAGCTTTTGTGGGCAATTTGTTTAAGTACCTGACTACCCTCACAATAAAGAATTTCTTCCCAATATCTAATCTAAACCTACTGCATTTCAATTCAAAGGCTTTCCCCTTTGTCCTGTCAGTACATGTCCCTATCAAAAGTCTCCTATTTTTCTGTAGCCCTCTTTAGGTGCTGGCAGGCCAAAAGACATCTTAACAGTTTACCAAATGCTGCTGCTATTGAAAATTATTTGTATATGTTATTGGAAATTATTAGTACATATATACTTTTTTCCAGTCCCTATGAGCTCGTAAAAGAGATTCTTATATATCTCAGGGGCCCATTAATATTAAATTTCATCACCTCAATTTGTCTTTAGATAATCATCACCTGGCACAAGAATAACTATGACCTCCTCTGTACTAAAGTGCAATTGCTTATTGATGGCTTCTGTGATGAAAATTCCCAAAGGTTTCTCGAATCTGTTTCCAAGTGCCATGTTCATACATAGCTTTAATACCTACTAGAATTAAAAATGTAATACATGAAAATAGGCTTGTAAATTAGTGTTATTTTCCCTTTTTACACTGTATTAATGTTTTGCACTAGCCTACTGCCCTTAGCAATGAGACCTATTAACCTCCCAAGTGATGGGCATAGGCCTCCCTCTCCAATATGTACCGACAAGAACCCAAAGATAATTCTGAGAGTTCTGAGACACTTGTGTTTCCTGTCTATGCAGGCTTCTGTTTCACTGCTGGCACCACTAACATGGATGACAGATCTCTAAGACAAATTGTGAAGGTAGCTTTATCTCAGATTTTTGTCTTCAAGGAGCGGGAGAGGCAGTATCGGCTTGTTTTGCACAAGCAAAGGTGTACAGCACCCTTATTAAAACATTTTCAGCCTTCACCAGCTAAAGCAAGGTCAGAGTCATTGACCTGGTAGTACTGAAAGACTCTGCCTTGCATTATCCGGTTTACTAAACACTATTCACCCAAAGACAGGTCCCACACACAGCTGAATCTGATTAATCCCTCAAAAAAATTCTTACAATAAAAATAATCCTTCTTTATGTTTGCCATCCTGTGACTGACCCTGTGGTGATGCTCACTGATATGTAGAAAACATATGCTGAATGTTATATTCTGTTTGCTTGATGAGAAGAATGTCCTCTTGCAGATTTATATTTTAGAGGAAAACCTGTCCAGAGTCTAGAAAATACTCCTTTTCCCATGCATAATTTTTCTCTAGAATGGTAGTCTGAAAACAATGGTACTTACTGTAGCTCTCTGGAAACATCCTGTGGAGCTATGGATATGGGAAAATATTCTAAGTCCCTTTGCATATAAATATGATACTGTAAGTGGATAATACTAGTATGCTTTTGCATAACTTCAGACCATGTTTTCTTGCAGCTAATTCCTTTGTTTTTATACTTTTATCTAAATTTGCAGGCTCTTATTTATATTGACCTAACTTCATAATGTGAATATTTTATTTTCAAAGGTTCTGCAGAAACAAGGCCTTTTTGTTTTCTAGATTTGTACTGCAATAGAAATTAGGTTATTTGATTTATTCTCTATAGTTCCTAGTTAGAAAAATGTGCATCTCATCCTTAGGCTGTGATATGTGGCCTGCCATACATATGCTGGGAGACTAAAAGGACTTTTTGTATTTTTCTATCACAACTTTTTCCCCTTTGTTATTTGATCACTTGCAAATATGGTGAAGTTTTAATTTGAGATATTCCTTTTCTGAAGAAATATTTGAAGCTATCAAGTTAACTGAAGATATTTTGTGTGAAAATAAACCAAAACTAAGTGAAAGTAAAACAAAAACAAGTTAATAAGAGAGATCATAAGTATATTAGCAGGAGCTGCGGTTGATTTAAATACTCAGGTTAAGTATGAAATATTTCAAGCTGTTTGGGGCAAATTAAATACAAGATCAATGAGATAACAAACAAAATGTTTTGCAGCATTCAGGAATGAGAGGGATTAATAATGTCTCAAACCTCAGCAAGATATTTTGGCTCTTTAGCAGCACAAAATCACAGCTGAAATGGGACTTTGTGTCCTCTCTTTTGTTTCTTACCCTTGACAAGAGGAGTCTACTCTTAGCTGAGCTCCTCCATGGATGCTCAGAAGCAGTTTTTAAGTCACTTCTGAGGGACTAATTTCCTTTGCCTGGTCTTCCTACTCTTCCGAAATCTGTTGTGATATCGGGAATGATGTCAACAATCATCACATATGATCAGTTTTTACGTTTTTTTCTTCCATCTTTAATACTGTAGCTTGTTATGTGAACAGTGAGTTACAAATAGTTTCCCAGCCTCACCAAACATTGGGAGAAGTTTAATATCTTCTGCAGTTTCTGTGTGCTTACCCACATACTTGTTTGGGTGTAATGAAAGTGAAGAATCTAGCAAGAACAATAAAAATATTTTCATTCTCAGGAGAAATGAGCTAACACCACAGGCCAGATGAGTATTTTACTGAGCTGCCTGATGCCTTTTCTGCCATGCTATGCCATAAAAATCTCCTCAGTTTTTATCTGACTATTTGTGCATTGCATCACCCTTGGTCTTTGAAAATACACATGCAAAAATTTTTGTACTTCAAAATGGAGTCTCCGTTGAGTCAGTAGGGGTTCAGGCAGGCAGAGCAGAACATTTTCATGCACCACATTGCTGGATCTGCAGATTGGAAATCTCCACAAGAAAGGGATTTATAAAGGTATGCTTCCTGAGGAAATGAAAAATATTTTATCTCAGCAGAACCTGCTTGCATAATAAATCTCCTATAACAATATGGTCCTTTAATGGTGGCTGTGCAGTGAAAAACTCTTAAGTGTCCTAAATTGTGATTCAATATACTGTGGGTTCCACTCTGATACTCACTTGGCAAGGTTCATTTATACATATAGAATACAGATCTGACCTAAATATATGGAATAAGGGCATTTTTGTCTGTATAGATTAGAAAGACTAAACCAATTCAGATTCAGAAGAAAGATTCAGAAAATAGTCCAGAAGGATTATTAGAGTAATTTAACATTTAGAGAGATCATAAAAAAACATCTGTTCAGACAATAAGGAGAAGTTAAAGAGATCAATGTAATATGATTTTTTTTTGAGGAACAATAATGTAATTTGCTATTACTGGCACACATAAAAAAGGAAGTTATCTGAAAGGAGGTATCTTCATACTTATGAAAACAATGTGAACAAACTGTACTGTCTATCACATGTAAAGGTTGAACTTTTTTTTAGGTTTCCTATCATTAAAATGTCAGGAGCTTTTCTCATACCATTTGGATCTGCTCTTACCCATTATTCTCTTAATTCACTGCTCAGACATAAGCACTAAGCAGTACCTAATAATACCTAATATGCAAGAGAACTTAATAGTCAATCAGCACGTAGTGCTCATGATTGATGAAGCATGCTGTAATCCACACTAACATTACCATAGGCAGTGACAATCCAGTTGAGAGGATCAGGCTGAAAATTGTACAGGAGTAGGGACATCTGTGGTAAGTCAACATTCTCACAACCTTCAGCTTTACCACCTGCTACGTTGGAGGGATGCACAGGGAAGAGGTTAATAACATCCATGTTTTTCTTGACTTGTCATTGGGAAGCTTACCCCTTACACTTTCCTCTTGTGTTGTTTTGTTTGCTATTTTTTTGTTTTCCCCAGAAGCTACTTTCACACTTAGAATTTATGTCTGTTATCAGCAATGCTGCATCTGAATAAAGGCTTATGTATGTAAGTCTGTCTAAGCGACTTTTGTGCAACACACAAACCATTTGTTTCATGCAGCATTAAGGAAAATAAATAATTTAAGGCTCTGGACTTACCTCATAGCAGGAAAACCTCCTAACAGTTAACCTGAACTTAACCAAGGACTATTCTTCAATGGATGAGCAGAAAAAAAAAAGCTAGAAATAGTAGAATGACATGCTTTATTCTTGTTTTCCATATGGAGACTACAGTAAGCTACAGAAGCAGATACCAAGTCTTGTATAAAGAACATTGCTAGAGCACTTCTCATGATTCAATACTCTCAGCTCTTGCAGGCATCTAAGCAAACTCTAGCTGATGTTGCTGCCACTGGAACAGTTTAGGAGTCACACTTCCATCTATTTCCATCTGTCCTGGAAACATTGGAGAGGGTGCAGCAGGCGAGCTTTCTTAAAAAGTATGTCAACAATAGGTCTCTAGCTTGAAATGAGAAATATCCACCTGTAAGTTATCCACAGATGTTTTTAAAATTCACGCTTCTAATTGAATAATTGAAGAAATTGGACAAAAAAATGATGCTTCATAAAGGGTAGAAGATGCATGAATTCTTTTACTAATGATTTTGTTAGTCCTAATGAGTGAGAGTCAAAGTATTAACTGATTGGCTTATAAGACATTAAACTACACTGTAATATCTGGTGTGACACACTATGGAATTACAATTATATTTAGTTTATGTGGCAGGCTGTTTGCAGTGGAGGAGTAGGCTACAAGGACAGCCTCTAAAAAGAGAGGCTGAGGGCTGCCCTGTGCCAAATACGAGTGGTTCCAGCCAGCTCCAGTGGATCCATTGCAGAGCATAGCTGATTCCTTCAGCTCATCTGGTGGAGTCTCCAGAAATGTCTACTTTAAAAAGGATAAAAACAGCTGTGCAATAAATCAGAGGAGTGAGCAAATGTGAGCGAAGCAGCCCAGCAAACACTAAAGCCAGAGAAGAAGGAGGGGAAGGAGGTGTTTCAGGGGCTAGGGCAAATGTTCCCCTGAATTGCATGGAGAAGACCATGATAAAGCAGGTTCTCAAGCAGCCCATGGAGGAGCCCATACCACAGAAGGTGGATATGACCTGAAGGAAGCTGAAATCCATGGAGAGCCCATGCAGAAACTGCCTTGGGAGGGGAAGAGGTAGAAAAGTCAGGAGTGAAGTTAAAAAAAGAGGGCGGAAAGAAGGTGGGATGGAGGGAAAACTGCCCAGTTCCACTAAAAAACCTATTGGTTTTGTCCTTGCTTCTCACCATCCTACCTTGTTTTTAATTGAAAATAAGTAAAATAAATCTTCTCCAAGTTGAGCCTCTTTCCTTTGTGATGGAATTTGGTGAGTGATCTATCAAGTAATGAGCTTTTTTCACCGTATTTTCTCCCTTTCCCGTTGAAGAGGTAAGGGAAGAGTTTGACTGGGTTGGGGTCTCAGAGAGCCAAAGTCAAATCCACCACAGCAATGCATCAGGAAAAAGTATTTGTCCCTTATTGAAGAATGATTCTACGTCAAGACAGTAACACTGTTTGAGAACTCTGGTGCAAGGAAACCCCTCAACTACCAGTAAAGTACCTAAAGTCTAGCATACCATGAGCTAGAATTTTATGCATACTGCATATTTGTTAAGTCTTACAACATAAGACACATTTCTAGTCCTAAATGCAGTAGAAGTGGAAAGGTGACAGAGTGACTATAATAATGAGGATAGCCTTATGCTCAATAGTTGTAGTTCTCATATTTTTCATCTAGCATGAAAAATATGAAATGAGCTGTGTGAGATTCCCTCAGAGAATTTCCTTTCCCATTCATAATTTGAAGGGAAAGTTGTCCATTTACTATGGTGCTCCTAAGAAGTGTGTGGTAATGCTTATGCT
The DNA here is from genome assembly GCF_052056855.1 of Sturnus vulgaris. Taxonomy (NCBI): domain Eukaryota; kingdom Metazoa; phylum Chordata; class Aves; order Passeriformes; family Sturnidae; genus Sturnus; species Sturnus vulgaris. Next base: position 51,143,166 of record NC_142283.1, read on the forward strand.
GACACTTCTCATTCTTCACATGAACAAAGAGAATGTGTCTAACATCGTGTGAAGGGGCAGGTGGCAAGCCAGTCCTGAATTGTTTCATAGAATCATAAAATCATAAAAGTAGGCTGAGTTGAAAGCATAGAATTACAGAATTGCAGAATGGTTTGGGTTGGAAGGAAGCTTAAAGATTATCCAGTTCCAATGCTCCTGCCATGAGCAGAGATACTTTCCACTAGAACAGATTGCTCAAAGCTCCATCCAGTCTGGCCTCAAACACTTCCAGGGTTGTGACGCCCACCACAGCTTCTGTGGGCAACCTGCTCCCATGGCCCACAGCAAAAAATTCCATCCTTATATCTAATCCAATAGATATACCTATTCCTGCTCTCAATTTAGAGACATTATCCCTTGTCCCATAGCTACCTGCCCTTGTCAAAAGTCCCTCTCCAACTCTCTTGTAGCCCCCTTTAGGGACTGGTAGGCTCCTATAAGTTCTCTGTGGAGCCTTCTCTTTTCTGAGCTAATAGCCCCAACTCCTTCTTGATAGGAGGTGCTCCAGCCCTCTTATCATCTTTGTGGGCCTTATAGACACAGTACTGCAAGAACAGAACAGAGTGGCAGAATGCCCCCCCTCAGCCTGCTGACCGTGCTGCTTTTGATGCAGCCCAGGACACAGTTGGCTTTCTGGGCTGCAGGTCTTCATTGCTGGGTCATGTGGAGCTTCTTGTCAACCAACACTCTCAAGTTTTATCCTTAATGTTGTTCTCAGTGTATTCTACCATTGTATTTGTGCTTGGTGTTGCCATAACTCACTTGGTAGGACCTTGCACTTGGTCTTCCATATATGCTGCCTACCTCACATGTTATCTCTCAAGTAGAAGATAGGCCACTGTGGCTACAAGAGCCTTACACAAGGGTGGATCACCTGGGATCTTTCAGAGATCCCTCCTGATGGTGACCCCTCAATAGCTGCCTTAGATCTAAAGGCAAATGTCTTCCAATGTGTAACAAGTGCTACTTCTCCTAGTAGGGAGCATGGCTTGGCAGCAGGCCGTATGTTATAAAGCACCATCTTCTACTACAAAAGAAATATTGTTGTGTGATTAGGTAATTTATGCCCTGATGTAGCCTATCATATATGATTTACTGGATCCGAACATCCAGAAGTCTATAACTTCAGTAATAGTAATGCTGAGAAAATGGTCTGAGAGAGACTCTGTATCTCTCTTAGAAATACCTATATAATAAGTATCTCTGTATTAGAACACTGAAAAGTAATCTGAATTATTATACAAGAAGTTAAATAATTGTTATATTCTTTCTAATCTAGAGAAAATTATGATGGTTTCTAAACATACTGGTCTTTATTGGTCAACAAAATTATGCATTATAAATCATGTCAGGCAAGACATTTATTTATATTTTAGAAATTTTTGGAAAAACGAATAATATGAGAAAAAAATAAGTGTAGTCAACAAAAATAATGTGTTCTTTACCAGTTAAATTACTAGAAAAGTACTTAGTAGTCAAATATTATAGAAAGACCCATGTCTGCATACGTATTGTAGAAGAAAGGAAACAAAACTACAGCCCTTCATTAGCACTACATTAAATAACTGATTGTATAGAATTTTTTAAAAAATCAAATTCAAGAAAATTTATCATTTCAATCCATACTTATGTCTGTATACAAATGTATAGGGCAAGTATGTAAAAAAAAGATGGTTTCTAGAGAAAGAAACTCTCTAAAAAAGAAGGGTTTTAACAAAAGGAAAAGAACAATGTGAAATACTTATTCAATATAACAGTTATTTTAACAGAAGAAGCTGACAATCTCTTTAAAAGTATTCTGAATTTAAAAAAAAGCCCTGTATGGGAAAATTCATTCTCTTAATCTAGGATGGAGATGTATATAGTAATTTTATTCTCAAATGGAATACCTTCTAACATATCACCCTTTTCATAAACCATTTCTTTTTTATCAGATCCACATAGAGTTTTAATCACCTCCATAATTTAAAAATTACTGAACTCATGGCAAGCTTTAAGGTTTCAATGTAGCAAATGCCATTTCTCCCATCTTCATTCTTTACATACTTTGTCTATTTTGATTTTTTTATGCAGTTTGTTTACCTTTGCTGTTTCACCATATCCTGTCAAAAGCTGACTTTTTAAGTTTGATTACACTTCAGATGAAAATGTTTTGCAGTCATTTATTTACATGCTAACTATCGAATTGAAAATATTTTGGAGTTGGGATAAGTTTGTTTTGGAGGAGGGAAAGGTTGTTGTTTTTTTTTTCTTTTGACTAAACCATTCCATTTTTAATTTTACCATGGTAAGGCCTGGGTATACACTTTTGTATCCTTTGTGTAATCTTCGAATTCTAGGTCCTAAGGAATTCAGAATTATTAAGTGTAACTTCTCAGTGACAGTTTTAATCCTTTAAACGTTATAGTAGTGCCTGATGAGTGATTTCTTTTAACAAAATGTGTTATCATAATCTAAAGCACCAAACCCTGTCTCCTCAAAAGCAATATCATTAATTTATTTGTTATTTAAATGCCTGGAATGAAGTCATTCTGGATGCCAACTGGTTGAAGGTGAAGTTTCTCGAAGAGAAATGCGGTCCTGGTCTGGTGATCTGAGGAGAGAATCTGGTTTCTCATGAAGTCAGTGAGTGAGAAATGTACTTTATTGTACATGTTCTTCACTCTGCAGTTGTTAAATGTGGGCACAATCTGAAACTCAACATGAGAAAGCACAGTGAACCTTATCAGTCCATGATGATTCAAGCTCTATACTTCATCTATACTTGTAGTACTTGTATACTTGTATACAATCTATACAATCTATACCTGATTTTCAGGATTTGTTTCATATACAGAGTAGCATAGGGATTGCTTTAATTGCACTGAAAGCTAGTACACATCAGTATTACTGGTGATATGCAGTAGTAAAGATCTATGTTTTGTGAAAGTAGGTATCTGAACCAATAAACTGGAGCTTTCTGTTCTTGAGATCATATAAGCAAGAAACCCTATCCTTTAGAGAATTCCATCTCCCACAAATACATTGAATAAATTTAATAGAGGTCAGTAGCTTGTTGTATAACCCTTCAAACCTCTTTCCTGGCTGTTATTGCATTAACTGCGGTATACTGTTCAAATCATCCTGTTAGGGCAGGTTGTGTTTGAAGGAACAGCTCAAGTGGGGCACTAAAGATCAGCAAGTCCAGCTTTAGAAAAGTAGCTTGGTTGTGTGCTTCTCTTATTTATTCAAGAAGCCCTGCTAGACTTCTTATGCCATCCCATTGAGGAGAACATAATTTTTTTTCATTTCTTTAAAATGCTATCTATAGCAATTCTGAAGAAACTTGTCAGTTTGTGTGTTGTCAGATTTTGGAATGTTGTGCTATATCTCTGTTTTCTTCTTCAATTTTGTACTGTATCTTTGTTTCCTTATGTCTTCTATCTGATTTTTTTGTCCTTGTTTTTGTTATCCTGCCTTAAGAGGCAGCCCTTGAATTTAAATTGCAATGAACAATCTAAGTTCCTTTCTGCAAGTTAATATTTCCATGAGTTTATCAAAATTAAACTTCGCAAAAAAGTATTTCCATACTGTGAATACCCAAGACTTGATAAACATGCCTAGGGAAAAAAAAAAAAAGGTAGAGAAATCAGAGCAAATCAGACGTTTATTATAGATATAGAATTACCTGCATCTCTGGTACAGATTTGATGACTAGCTCAGTTAAGTACCTGACATTTAACCACCAGTTCGGAGTAGAATTCTTCCTCAGTTCTTTTCCCAAATCAGGGCAATTCCTTTAATAATCTTGAGGTATATTTTCAGTACAAGCAGTTGTTGATTAGAATAAAATTCCTTGGTTATGTTGAAGAGCATTTAAATAAAGAAAAGCAGATGCATTAAGTAAAGAATATAGAAGTGCTTACAAAACTTTTCTATAGCATTGTAAATTATTTTTTGCTCATACATATGTATTAATAGTTATATATGTATGCATATATTTGATGAAGAAGACCCTTTACGTAACATATAATGCTGCGGAAGGAATAAGACTGTTGAAATGTAGTTCTGCATTGAATTCTAATATGAAAAAAACCCCTTTATTTAGGTAGAAAAGAGTCCAATAATTGCTTTTATCGTGTTACATTTTGGATGCATTTGTAAGACATCCTAGAACAACAGCTCCAAAAAGCTGTGTCCTGGATAATAGAAAAAGAAGGAATTTCCAGGCAATTAGAGGGTTGAGGCCACCAGATTGGAAAAACAAACAACATAATAGGTCATAGTTTTTATTTACTAGATTTTTAGCAATTAGATTTAGTAAATTTTCATAAATATCATTATTAGAAGTGTAGATTAAAATTATCAGTGTTAGATTCTGCAAGAAGATATGTTTGATTATAATATGAAAATAACAAATCAGTGGCAAAGTTTCAAAGTATGTAAGTACCATTCTTATGGTATTTACATTCACGCATTCAGTAAGGTATTGGTGTGATTTTCAAAACAATTACAGGAAATATAATTCCAGAGAAGTCACATAACTTACCTGCCAAATTTATGTTACAGTGAAATAGGATGAAATAACTTGGATTTTTTTCTACACATCCAAAACTACAGTGTTAAACCAAATTCTTTAAGTTTAAGGGATAAGTGAGTAAGGAGAAAGTGTTCTTTCAAACAACATTGCCTGTTTCTTCAGTATCTGGGTGGTATCAAAAAATTAGTGTTCAGTTCCAGCAGTATTCTTCTAAAAGCTGTATTTGCTTTAAAGGTGGAGTGTTATCAACTAGTACAAAACAGAGTAACACAAAATAGAAACAGAGAAGATTATCCTCTTAGTCTTATCTATATGTGTTATGTCAGGGTCTCTGAATGCCAGCCAGTGGAGTTAAAAAGCAGTGTAATCTGAGCTCCTCAAAATCCTGTCAGTTTGTCTCTTTGTGCTTTTAATTTGGGAACAAAATTCTGGAGAAGAAAGGTCTGCATTCAAAGCATACTCACCAGTGAAGGTGCAATTAGCAATACAGACAGTTTGAACTGCTTTTCTGAACAACCCCCGAGTGGGCCAAGGAGCTGTGGGAGTGATAAAAGAGCAGAGTGGAAATGAAATTGCTGTGAGCATTCTCTCCATCTGGGCCATCACCTTACTTCTGACTATCATTTCCCCAAGACATTTCCCTCTAGGAGGAGTAGAAGTTAAAAATGAGGAAGCAACTGCCATAGATTTCTGCTCCTTCTGTCCATCTCCATCTGATGGGAAAGGATCTTGCCTCCTCAAGCTCTAGTAGCCATGAATGCATATTACCAGTCACTATAGCAAAAATATCTTCAGAAAACAGAGTTGGAAAGTAAAGTAAAATGATGCTGATAAACAATGTTGAAAAATGGTATCCCTTTTTCTACTTTGAAAGTTAATTAGTGATAATAAACTATTAACTTGTGTAATACTTTCTATCTAATTTATTCATTAACAGTAAGGATTAAAAATTCACTAGTGCCCAAAATCAAGGAGAAGGTATCATATTTGGGGGTTTTTGCTTGCATTTTATATGTGTGAAGGATCAATTAATGTGAACAAAAAGATGTCTGTAGGTTAAAAAGCTGCTTGTTTTTTCTCGGTTCAACATGATACGTTTCTGCTGAGAATGGTGATGTAGAGCTAAAGGTCGAAGGCAGTGTTGTGTAAGGCAATTCTTGTTTGTGGGTTCACAAAACCGTATTGGCCTTCTAAATTAAAAGATACCTTGGAGTGAGGTAAGCAGTCAATTGCAATGCCTCTGTAACAGAGAAAGGCAGACTAAAAAACACCACCCCACCAAAACTCTATGCCAGGATCTAACTTATTCTAAGTTACAGAAAATGAAAAAGGGGAAAAAAAAACAAAATAAAGGAAGGAAAGGATAAAAAGAAGGAAGAATTTTACAAAGAATATGGATTAGCTGTAGGCAACTGTCTGAAAATGAGCTTGACAGCCTTTGTTCATGGTCATGTTTTTATCTGGAGGTTTTCAAAAACCTGCAGTAAGGATTTTCATAAACCTTGGGAAGTAGTCTGTGCAACTCGGAATAATTTTCTATTTCTTGAAAAGAAAATTTTTTTTAAATCAATATTTTTCATAGATATTTGATACTACTTTATACAATAAGTATTATATATAATATTAGTTATATATTATAAAATAATTTTTCATTTAACATTTCATATCTACTATCCTGGGTTTTTTTACTTACAATAGAAAATAGAGGAGCATTGACTTGTGTTTAATTTTTTTCCTTTTGCCATTTTCAATATTTCTGATGCAAATGAAGCTTAAAAATATGCAACTTGTGCGCTGGAAAGTGGAAAAAAATAGCTGAAAATGGAAGAAAATAATTTGAATTTACAGTTGTATTGAATTTATATTTGGAAAAGGTCAGAGGTTTTAAAAGAAAATTGAATTTAGAAGGTTTAAAAGACTAAAATATTTTCTAAGAAAACTATAAATTTTTAAAAAAATTCTTAGCCCAAGCTGTCTTTATGTTTTCTTGGCATTGGTAGACCACCTTAATTTTGAACTATTCTCAATAATGTAATATAAAACCTACTCTCCCTCATAAAAACACATAAATGTCTTATGTGGCTAAATTATTCCAAAGGAGAACACAAAATCACCAGAATCAGAATCACAGAATCGTTAAGGTTGGAAATTTATTTTTTTATTTAAAAAATAAGCATAAAAAGGCACAAGACGTATTCCTTGGAATTTTGGGAAAGTCACTAGCAACAAGATATTAATGAAAAAGGATTTCTGTGTATACAACAGCTTTCAGGCTCAGATTTTCATTAACTTATTTATGTTTACATGAAATTAATATTTAGCCACAGTGATTTTGCTCAATTATCCCAAAAATATGTATTCTTTAACTGTAGGTAGAAGAAGTTGCTAGATTGCACTCTTTCATAAGTTTCACAGAGAAGCTTGTCCTGTTTTACTATCATAGAATCAGAACCACATCATAGAACCACAGAATCATAAATCATAAAATTGTTTAGGTTAGGAAAGACCTCTGAGATCATTGAGTTTGACCTTTGACCAATCACCATAATGTCACTTAGACCCTGGCATTGAGTGCCATGTCTATTCATTTCTTGAACATCTTCACAACTCTGACTCCACCACTCTCCTGTTCAAAATCCACAGTTCGAGTGTCATGGATTTTTCTTTGGTGTATTCTTTTCTTATTCTTGTTTTTTATTATTCTAGCGACAAAATCTTCAAAAGACTCACTCCCTTTTAATTGGAAATGGAATGATCTCTCTTGGTAAAATTTTTCTTTTTTAAAATCTTAGGAGAAATGCTGTGTGATGTTCAGGTTGCCCTCAGAAACATAGCTGGAAGGACATTTTAAATAGTCTTTGGTTGTGATAGAAGAGGACACAGTTGATCAAAGCACACATAAGTGATTACCTTTGCCCCTTCTTGAACTACAGAATACATAATTTTATTTGTTACTGCTTTTTAAAATGAATCTCTTCCATGAAAAGGAAACCAAATAAACACTTGGTTTTGTGTTCCTACATCCATTTATCTGCATGAATGGAAGTATAAAATACAGGGAGAGGATAAAAAAATAGGAACAGCTATGATCTGGGTAAAATAGTTTTGTGTGCAGTAAGAACAGACATGGATTTCTGCAAAATACTGATTGGAGCTTCTTTCTGGAAGCTCTGACTTCCCTAGTGTTTTTGGAAATGTTGATCAGGACAAATTGTACCTGGAAACTTCAGGACATTTCCTAAATTAAGACTGGAAAACATCATAAGAAAATTTGTATATCCCAGACTATGAGAAAAAAAAAATACATCTACAAAGACATAGATTAACATTGGCCTGACTGTATTACAAAATTAATTTATTCATGGTTTTTCCTTTTATGTATGTATATCATAAATTGATTATTAAAGAATGTAAAGTGAATCCTCAAAAAACTAATCTTTCAAATGCTGGAAAGCGCAAACATGGAAAAAATGTAGCTTATATTGCATTAAATATCCTGGCAATTTTAGAATATAATTTTTACAGGTCAGTATTAAATTTTTGTAGGGTTGCATCCAGATTTGTTTGCCATTACTACTTCCAGCACACTAACTTTATGATTATTTTGTTTGAACTCAGATTTTTTTTCCTGACCGAAAAGCACTGATTATTGGCACTGGATTTGGTATATTCTGTTACATCAGTTTGGAACTATCTGGATCTGGGAATTCTCTTGTGGGTAATGCTTTTACTAAGGTTTAACTACCATTTTGATTATTAAAGAAGACTGCAGCTCTTCTGGTCTCTTCTGATCTTTCAGAACTCTTTGGACACTCTAAGAAAAAACAGAATTATTTCTGAATATTGAAAAAAATATGTTAGACTGGATTTAAAGAGGCCTTTGAAGATTGTCTGGTCATCTCCCTGTTGCTATAGACATGGATGTCATTCACCATATCAAGATGCTCAAAGCCTCATTCAACCTAATCTTGAATTCTTCAATGAAGTTGTACAGTTTTTTCATTCATCAGTACACTCGGGTCCTTCTCTGCTCTCAATCCCTTCAACCCCCAACCTGTATGGACACTGGGGATTGCTCTGGATCATCTACAGGACCTTACACTTGGCACCTTGCAGCTGATGAGGTTTTATGGCACCACTCCTCAAGACTGTCAAGGTTCCTCTGCATGTCATCTCTTCCCCCACATCTATCAAACCTTGATGTACTGAGTAATAAAGCTATTTTTAAAAATTGTTTTTGAACACTGTGAATGAGGAATTCTGAATTTGCAATAGTACAGAATATTATCTGAAAATGCAGTGTCATCAATTAGTACCATATTAAGGACTTCCAAAATCACAGTTACCGTATCTAGTAAGGTACCTTTTTCCAAATAAGATGGCACTTGATTGGTGAAGTTAATATTCAAGTATACAGCTATTTAAAAAAACAGGGAGGTGACATGTGGGAACAATGGTCAAGGAGACTCTGTTCTTTGTCAGTCACTAGTTTTAGTGGCTCAAGTTTTCCATGGCTGTTTTCTCCAATCAATCATCAGCGATTTACTACAGCAAAACAAAGCACAAAATAAAATACACCTATCTGCTTTATGATGACAAGGGCACTCAAAAATGCTACAGTGATTGAGGACATCCCTTACTATAGGACTATGAGGTCAGCTTGGTTACAATTAAAACTTTGATGTCAACAAGATATTCTGTATCCTTACACCAACAAAACAAAACTTTAGTAGAAATATATGCAAAAGCCATGACTTCATACACTCCTGTGTGATAACCTATTATGCTGAAGCTCACTAGGGACAGAAGTAGGGTTGCCTATTTTGAATGTAAAATTTTCCTGATGCTGTGTCTCTCTTGTTATTTTCCCTCTAAATCACCCTACAGTGATAAATCTGGCTGTTTGAGGTGTCTCTTTGGCAGGCTGTCCTTTGATTAGGCAATTTATCTTTAACATGCCCAAAAAAAGATGTTCTCTATGAACAGCAGTTGACAGTTAGGTACTTGTACTGTGAATACTATATTGTACTGGCTAGGTAATATACACAGAGAGTGAGATCAGCCAACACAAATGCTCCATAATAAATGGCCATACTCCATAGCAACAATATATAGCCATTACTATACAGGGGAAAATATGCTGAAGGATCAGGAAAATATGGACACAATATATTTCATATTAAATAATATTTATCAAAGTATTCTTCTGCAAAACATGGTTTGTGTTAGACATCATGTCCTACGGAGATCTAGAGGCTGTAGAAAGCAAGATGGATGCTGATTATTTTATAAACCATGTGAAACAAGTAGCCTGCAGTTATGTGTGAACAAAGGCAACTATAATGAAGCTGTCCAGGTTTACATTAAAGCCATATGCAGTATTAATTACAAAATTTAAAACATTGACAGACTTTACTGTCTTTTCTCAGATGCCTCAGAAATCTCAATGTGTCATATAAAACTTTATACACTGTTGGTGAAGACTTACTAGAGCTGAATTTCAGCCAATATTTCAGTACACCTTTTGGTAGGAAATATTTGATTTTTAGCTTACATTGTTGGCTTTTATTCTAATGTAGATGTTATACAGTTTTTCTTTACAATGCTTCAGTATCTCATACCACATCTACTGCTAAAGAGGATCAGCACAGAAAATCTTGGCCAAAAGAAGCAAATAAGTAAGTAAAATCTAACCTTGCTATTATTATATTGATAATTGTCCTTGAAATACTGCTAAAGTGAAAATTTCATTTTATAAAACATAAAAGAGTTAAAAGTGAATTTTTTCCACAGTTTCTCTGGGCAACCCATTCCAGTGTCTAACAAAGCTCTAAATAAAAATTCTTCCCTACAACCAATATAAATCTAGTGTCTTTCAGCTTAAAACCATTCCCCCTTGCATCACTACAGGCCATCTTATAAAGTCTTTGTCTTTCTTATCAGCCTTTTTTATTATATTGAAAGCCATAATCAGGATTCCTTGGAACCTTCTTTTCCTCAGGTGAGGCAACCTGAAATCTCTCCAGTTTTCTTCATAGGAGAAGTGTTCCAGCCCTTTGTCTTACTGCACTGGATGAAGTTTTGCGGGAGCACTCCTCAAGACTGGCAAAATCCTTTTGTATGTCATCCTTTCCCTCATGTCTATCAACTGCATTGCTCAGCTTGGTATCACCAGAAAAATTGCTGAGTGCTCTCAATCCCACTGTCCATGTCATCAATAAAGACATTGAACAGCCCTATACTGACCCCCGAGGGACACCATATATCACTGTTCTTCATTTGGACATTGAGCCATTGACTACAGCTCTTTGCATATGGCCAATCCAAATTATTCCTTATGCATCAAATTGTCTGTCCACTGAGCACTTACCTCAGTGATTTAGTGACAATCATGTTGTGTGGGACTGTGACAAAGGCCTTGCAGAAGTCAAGACAGATGGCATTAGTTGTTTTTTCCTTATCCAATAATACAGCCACTCCATTGCAGGAGGCCACCAGCCTTGTCAGGTGTAATTTGTCCTTTTTTAAAGGACATCATGTTGAATGTTTCTTATCACCTCCCTCCTGGCCATATGCCTTGACATGTCTTCCAGAAAGATCTTCATCATGATCTTACTGGTCAGAGGGTGACCAGTTGGTAATCCCCAGCATCTCTGTTTTCACCCTTTCTAAAAATGGGAGTAACGTTTTCCTTTTTTAGTCACCATGGGTAGTGGCATGACTTTTCAAATATTGTGGAGTGGCTTAGTAACTACACCACACAGTTCACTCAGAACTCGGATACATCTTTTTGGGTCACATGAATTCATATATGTTCAGTTTCCTCAGATGGTCTCAAACCAGAATTTCTTTTAGAAAAATGGGACATCTTTCTGCCAATCCCTGTCTTGAGGTTCAGGGGCTTGAAAGGTGTTTGGAGAGAGATTATAACCCTTTAGGTTTTATGCATTTTTTGCATCAGTCATAAATGGGCCATAACATTTATGGCATCAGACTGAGTTTCATGTAAAAACTGCAGTACCTTTCAGCTGCAACTGCTGGAGGTTTCCAGCTTATGTGGAAATAAAATGCTGATATATATAATAGTTTGGTTTTGACCCTGCCTTTCCATTTATCTCTAGGACAAATAGCTTTTTTTTGGAAGCTTGTAGATATTTAGTAATAAATTGTGGGACAGTTTTTAGACTCGAAGCTGGTTTATCAGTTTAAAGAAAAAACCTTGAATATGTAAGCTGACTATGATAAACAGACCTTGTTTTTTTTTTTTCCTTGGTGCATTATTTTCAACTGTTAGCAAGGTGGTAGGGTATTTTTGGTTTGTTTTTTTTTCCTTTCTAGCCATGCTCACCATTTGCTGTTATCATACAGTGTTCTGAATTTAAAGGCTCTACTCTAAAAAAGGTGTGGAAGATGATAATTGCCATGTATTGTCATGCCACACCAATATTAGCTGCCAAATATGAAAATAAAAAGTTGCCTTTTCAAAGGTGTACATGCCACATATGAATTTAGTGTTACTCAGAGAACTGGAGTTGTATTTTTTATTAATAAATTTCTGAAGATAATAACAACTGTGTTGGGTTTGCGTAGCAAGGTTCTGATAGCAGAGGGGAAGGATGACAGAGGTGGCTTCTGTGAAAAATTGCCAGAAACTTCCCACATGCTCAGCAAAGCCAACGCTGGCCATCTCCAAGATCTCCATCTCCACCTCTGACCAGCAGTGGCAGTAGCATTTCTGTCATAATTTACATGAGAGAAAAAATGGTTATGAGAAAGTAATTGAGGTTGGAGATTACATGAGTGAGAATATGTGACAGAAACAGCTCTGCAGACACCAATGTCAGTGCAGAAGGAGGGGGAGGAGGTGCTACAGGTGCCAAAGCAGCCCATGGCAAAGACCATGATGAGTTAGGCTGGAGAGGAGACCATGGAGGTCCAGGAGGAAGCAGGTGAATGCTCCCAAAGGAGGCTGTGATACCATGAGAAGTACATGCTGGAATAGGCTCCTGGAAGAAGCTGTGACCCTGTGGAAAAAGGAGCCCATTCTAGATTTGCTGAACCGGGCTTGCCTGGGCAGTTCTACAGGAGCAGGTTGCTCCAGGAGCCCTGTGCTGGAAGAACCTGCTCCTGCAGAACTGCATTCTGTGAAAGGGACCTGGAGTAGTTCATAGCAACTGCAGCCTGCAGGAAGGACTTGCATTGCAGACGTCTCTGGGGGAATGTCTCCTGCGGGAGACACCCCACTCTGGAGTAGGGGTCTCCCTAAGGAAGAAGGAGTGGCACAAACAATGTGTGACGAACCGGCCACAACCCCATTCCCCATCTCTCTGCATCACTGAGAGGAAGAAAATAGAGAATCAGGAATAAAGTTCAGCCCAGAAAGAAGGGAAGGGTGGGGGGAAAGCGCTTTTAAGCATTATTTTACTTCAATTCTATTCTGATTTGTTTGATAATAAATTCATTAATTTCCCCAAGTTGGTTCTGTTCAGCCCATGACATTAATCCATGATAGAGCTCTCCCTGTCCTTATCCCGACCCGTAAGCCTTTCACTATATTTTTTCTCCTGTGTCCAATTAAGGACGGGAATGATAAGAGTGGTTTTGCTTGGTACCTGGCACCCAGCCAAGGTCAAACCACCACAACAGCTCAAATATCTGAGGTACTGTACTTACATTCTGACTTGTAATTTAATACATGCTGTTATATAAGCATTAGTGTTTTCTCAGTAAAGTATCAGACAGCATGTCATTTACAATACTATGATATTCAATGATTCTGCTATACTATAATTATGAATATATGGTTCTGCATTTTCTGTCATTTTGGCACAGCGTAATCCTTAATATTAATAGAGTTAATGTTTGTCATACAGCAATTAATTTAGAAGGACTGCTGCGTTTCTTAGCAGCTACATGGCAATATCAAGGAACTAGGCACCTGTATGTGGATCTCCTTTGTACCTACCTCAGGCTTTCCTAATGTGTAGCTGGCACTGTTGCACCAAAGAAAAACCATTAAACAAAGCTGACAGGAGTCAAAGAAAAAAAAAATGATATTGCAGAGAGAATGACCTCCTTGTAAGAACTTGATTCTTTTTAGCATCTTCCTCTAATAATGTGTGTCTCAGATATCTTGTTGGAGAGCTCTAATGGTGTTGTAAATTGGTATCATCTTAGAGAGAAAAATTACTCCTTTATCTATGGCCAGTCAACAGTCTGTATATTAATGCCTTATTTTTAAGATAAGTTCTACTTTCCAATGCCCATTCTCCATTATTTCAAAATCATCAGATAAAAATACACCCCAAAAGATAAAACGTTATACATTTTAAAATCTTGAGCTGATTCACAAAGAGAAATCAAGACACCTTATAGGATCAATTACCATTATAAGCACACAAACTTCCTATTTCACAGTATATTTTTCCCACTTTAACTTTCTATCCTGGAATCCAAACTGCAGCATACCCTTAATTGTTAGATCCCAGAGTATACTTCACTTCCACTTTGGCCTTTGATAGAGGTGTCTTCCAATAGAATCATGCCATTGCTGATCAATTTAAAGGGACTACAAAAATTTCACAGGATTGGGACCCAGCCTGTAGCACTCACTCCCACAGATGCTGAGAATTCCCACAGACTTGGCATTTTCCAAAGCTAAATATGAAACATATTTTTATTTAGCTTTCCCTTGATAAGCTATTTTCACTGGAAGATATGCATACAGCCTTTCTCTTTACCATAGATATTTGTACACCAGCACCTCTTTTCTCAACCCCTTTAACTAAAAAATGAAGCCATAAAAAAGAATAAAAATTCAACAATGACGACAAAACAAACAAAAGAAAGAAAACCAGGAGAAAATCCCTCCCACAACCAAATCCCCACCCCGATTAATTAAGCTACATGTGTCACATGATAAGAATGGGAGAGAAGAAGAAGAACCTGGATGTCTGTGGTTTCTTCTATTTTTAAATACTCTAGAGGCACTTTGATTCTATGGTGATGAGGCTATATATGTATCTAGATAGTTAATTCCTTAGTCCTCTAAGGGAGTCACTGAAAAATAAATGTTGATATATAATTGACTCATAGACATATTGCCTCTGGCAATATGCTATAGAAATGGCATCATGAGATCGAGGGAAGCACATCACAGATTTTAGTAACTGACACTTCAGATTTTGTAAGTTTATCCCTATATATTTCAAATGTTAATTGGGATTATAAATCTCTTCATTTGAGCGAAGTTGGGCTTTTTCTTCTTGACAGTAACCTAGTATTATATTTTAAACTTACAGAATTAAAATTACTAATATCAGCATGGGCTGGAATAGTAAAGCTACATGTTAATTGTAAATTCACAATTAAAACCGACACTTGCTCTGACATGTGACTGCTTGAACATTGTGGTGGCAAAATGCTAGCAGTGCTTTTTTGACGCTGCATATGTAATTAGGAAAAAATTTCTACCTCCTGTCAGGGTTTTCTTTCTAACTGTAGTGTATATTTTCCATCTCTTTTGTTAATATTACATTTCTGAGGGTATTTTATTTGTCCAACCAATAACAAACAGAATTCTGAAACTGAGGGAAAAGGAATTGGTTAATGTGCTTATTGTTTCATGAATAGCATAGCAAATAAAATGGAAAATACTGTAATTTGAAGGCAGAGATTTGGGATGTGTTCAGAGGAGTGATTCGGTGACAGTGTCTAGATAGTTAACATTTTTAAGTTTGACTCCTTGAGGGGTATGGTACCTATCAAGCTGTCTTTCTGACAAGACAGCACTCTACTCAGATATGAATAGATAATGCATTTAAAAGCGGAGCGGGGGGGTGGCAGGAAGAATCAGAATAATATAAACCAACAGTTAGTACAAGGCATTACTTTAAATACAGATAGGTTGTAATGCATGTCAGGGAGACTTGTACTATTTTAGAATCTTAAGAGACCATATGTGGGGGCAGGTAGTGGGAGGAATGCAAAATTTGTGGGTTTAAAAAATAACAACAGAAAACCTGTGGTGAAGTTCTAAAAAAAGATGTTAATTTGTGATTCATAGCCAAATGCAACTAGAGACTCATAGCACCAATTAAATGAAGTGTTCTAATTAAAATGTGTTTTTGTTTTAGTCCATGAAAGTTGTGTGAAGTTAGAGACAATATGTTTCTCTGAACTACCTAATAATTTTAAAATTTCAAGGATGAAGAGCAGCACTGAAAATAGGAGAAGGAAGATTTTGCTCTAGTGGAAAACCATGAATAAGGTCAGCGCTGTCTTTGTGATGTGTGTAGTTTTTACCTTGAATGACACATCAAACTTGTATTTATTTGGTTGATCTCAGTGTTTTTGAGATCAAGGCTCCATTATCCCTGTATCAAGTTTGTACCCGAGACTTTTGCAACTAGACCTTGTAGGAGGACCAGTTCTATTCTGTTTCACAAGATTTAACTCAAATACTATTTAATGCAGATATTTTTCCATGGAAGCTTCAGCGTCAAAGGAGACATATCTAAAGAAGCTCTCAAGACGAGTAGACCAGGACTCAAAGATGTGCAACATCTCAATGTAAAAATTAATCTGCAATTGTTGACCCAATATGATTTCTCTTCCATGGATTTTATGTGAAAGAAAGAAATAAAAATTATTTTTCCCTGGTGTGTACAGATTTGTGTGGTTTTAAATTTCACATTTGGACTTAACAGATTTAAAAACCCAAAACAACCCCAAATGACACTGTTAACTATAATAGTGTCCTATCTTTATTCAAGAAGGTTCTTCTGATGCACAAAACTAGGTACCCATATATATAAATTTTGCTGCATGTAACACACATAAATAGTACTAGATACTCCGTCATTTTTTCCTCACAATACTTATTCACCTACTGACATAATCCACAAATTTCTTATATTGAGGAATCTAAATTTTACAAAAAGTTTTACTTGGTTTTATCTGAAGTGCGTTGGAACAAACTCTCAAACACTAATCTATTTCATTTTTTTGGCACTGCAATTTTTAAAACAGTGAATTGTAAAGTAGTAGTGAATTGTTTTGCAGATATCATCATCCCAAAATACAGTTTTAGCACTTTCAGACAGAGTCACTAACCCAGAAAACATGGATCCTGCCTTCTGAAGGGATCTGGATTCTATTTTAGAATAGGTCATGTCACAACCTGTGTAAAAAGGCATATGATCTTTGGTTCTTTCATATACAGCAGGATCATGGAGGAGGAGTGCCTAAATTTCATAGATCACATTAGGGTTTCTAAGTTAAAAGTAGTACCACATACAACTAATTGAAAACCCACCAGTCAAAAAAGATCTCCTCGGAGAAAGCTGTATTATCTCTGCTGATATTTGGAGAATTTTTGTATGGACAGAATGAAAAAAAAAATCTCAGAATTTCCTTGATTTCTTAAGAAGTTTAAGTAAATTATGTAAGCAACTAAAACATAGGCATATAAAGTATTATATTTCCTCTATTGCTTGGAAATAATATAGTAAATTCAATACCATAAGTAATGCAGTAAATTCAAAGTCCATCATAAATGTAGGGAAAAATCAAAGGCATGTTTGCTATACACTACTAGTGTAAGAACAATTCAAATAGATAAATAGCATTTAAGGTTTTTATATCAAACCTGAAATGTTCTTACTATAATATAAAGAATGATGAAAATTAATAGATGAGATTTCAGTTTTGTTGTTTTTGCTTTGCTTTTTCCTTCATTATTTTATGATTAAAGAAGGAACAAGGTTTAGTTAGAAATATTAATAGGAGATAAATTTTCTGAAACGTCTCTTCAGACACTCAAACAACCAGGCTGGGGTGAGAGAGACAGAAGATGAAAGACGATCAGGGTAATAATTGATGCTAATTTTATTTGTAATGTTCTATTGCCCTCTCTACTCAATCACTATTGGATAATACATGGAGCTTGACACCATAACTGGAGATACAGCTGAAAATATTTATGAAGACTGGGATAGTTTCACAAACAATGGCATTCCCGGGGCCTGGAGAGGGACAGTAGTGGTAGTGAAATACCTGGGCTGTTTTGCTCCTACCCACCAAAAAACTACACGCTCTTTTGAGTTTAGGAGCCCACCAAAAGCCCGGGAGGGTGACTAGCCACACTCCTAAGCACACAGACAAACAAACAAACAAACCAACCCTAAAATGTGGCACAATATTAGCAATAGGCTCAGAGTCCTAATATCTTGAGGGCAGAATAACAAAGTCTTGCAGAGTCAGAAATGAAGATTGTTATGAGTAGTGAATGGTTCTGAGATAGCAGAGGCAGGTGGAGAGGATGGCAGATCCCCAAGAGATAGGGAAACCATCATACAGAACAGAAAATTGTGGTTCCTCCTGCAAAAAAGAGGTTTCATTTTTGTCATTAATGGAGTAGAACCGTTCTTTTTTTATTGGGTTAAAAAAAAAGGATATGTATGAAGTGAGGGGTCAGAATGTCTGTGGTACTTGTTTTGGCTGACAGGAGCACCAAAGTCTGCAGGAAGATATCGTGTGTTTGAAATATAATGAGCAAGCTACTATACTAACATACTCCAGGATTTTGGATAACATCATCAGCACAACATCTGAGAGATCCATAGCAAAAAAAAAATTCCATGGACGTCAATAGGTCCATCGAACTCAGTGGGTGGCCCCACCTTAAGGGAAAGCCATCCATATGACAAAATCTTGTTTAATGTTCTTAGAGTATGCTTAAGGCATATGATAAACTCTTTTTCTGTTGCTGAGACTGTTATGTTCACATTGCTGAGACTTTTCTATTCATATGCTGCTAGCTTTCAGAGAGCCCAACACTCCAGCTGCTCTATAAACAGAAAGCCACTGCCTTAGGAGTACATAGTTTTATGACAAAAACAAATATCGCTTTTTACTTCTAGTGGTATTACAGAACAATACCTGAGAGAAAATGGTAGGAAATAGCATTGGGTTGGAGCATCACCAGTGGAGTATATGGTAAGAAGCGAGGGGTGCTGCCACACATGCAAAGTCCTGCTGATTTTCTGTAGGATAAATCACTAAGAATAAATGTTCAGCAACACTGAGAAAGCACCCTAGTCATCTGTTTCAATGAAACTGTGATAGCATAAACTGGAGGAGATTGCCATATTCTAGTGAGTTTGCAATTTGAACTGCTGAGCTTTCATTGCCAAAGGGGATGTTTGGGAAGCAATGAGCTTATCTTTACTTTTAAGTGTAAATTGACAGATAGGAATAGAGAGTTCTTCCCTCTCTCAAACCAATTTGAGATCAAGATTCTAAAGTCATTCTACACAGAAGAACTGAATGCTGACACACAAGAACCTTTACTGGTGGGTAGTTTGTGTGAAGATTCTTGTCTGAATGTGGCTTCAAAAGCGATCAGATATTCCTTTTTTTGAAATACCCCAAGAAAGATTTTTACCTGGTGGAGACTTTGAACAATAACCATTGAAGATTAGGCTCCTAAGTTAATTTCTAATTTATTAAACAAACTGCAGTCTCAAAAGTTCTCAAATTCTGCTATGGTTAGAGTACCCTTGGAAATTTACAACCAAAAAAATGTGAGGGGGAAATTGTGACCATGTAAGAAATGTTTTGCAGAAGTAGCATCCACATATGTTGGGTTTCTTCCTCTCAGCAAGTGCAAAAACTACTGCACTCTGATGTATTGTGAATGCAAATGAAACATGAGAATTTCTATGAATAGACTATGAAAGAGAAATTCTGACCTTTTTTTAGTCTAACATGAGTTTTCAAACAGTGAAATATTTGTATGCATTTTTTTTTTGTCTGAATATTTTAAAAAATCTTAGTTTAGGCTAACAGTATAGGATTGAGTTTTAATTTTTTGGAGGTTTTTTATCTGGTTTTGGAGATTTTGCCTGTCAAATATGCAGAACTTTAAAAATAAAAAGGTAACAAAACAAAACATTTTCTTTTGGCATTTAATAGGTATTTTATTATAATTCTAACAAATTTGATTCAAACAAAAACAATTAGTTTTGCATCAGAATTCATAGTTAACAATTTTTTTTGTTACTCCAGAACAAAATATTTCTGCATCATATGCATTTTCATATGTTTGTATTCTGAACAATTGTGTTTTTCTATATAAATTATCGATCTTCCAGTAATTTAAGATTTTTTTAAAAAAGCTTATATATACAGTATTAAAGCTAATACTAAATTTAATTAAGAAAAGCATTGGAAAAATACATAGTATTTATGTGGATTAAGAAATCATATAGTGTATAGCAGATAGTTTCTTTTTCTTTCTAGTGAATAGTTAAATATGATTTTATAGGCCTGTTTGAATTTGTAATTCCTCTGTCTCATTTTCTATTTTATGATCAGAGTTATGTAAAAAAGTAAATGTGTTTCTGTTGTGGTTTAAGAATGGTTCTTCCTAATTAAGTGCTTCCACTGAGACTCTCCACACTGCCTCTCCCTGCAGTGGGATGGAGAGCAGTACTGGAGACACAAAAGGCAAAGATCATGGTTTGAGGTAAGAACCATTTACTGGAAACAGCAATGAGATAAGAAAATGAACAGTAACAGCAACAGCAGCAATAGTAGTGACAGAGGGTGCAAGAAAAGAAATGGTACTGCTCACCATGGAAACCTCTGACAACAGAAAATTCCTGACCTGCTCGGAACCAGCATCACCCAAGCTCTTCCTCTGGCTTGGGACTGAGGCCACCCTTACTCAAGCATGAGGAACCCTTTCTCCCCAAAAGGGACGCCCACTCCCCCGGCCGCAGAAACGATGTGAAGTTAAATAGAACAACCTCTGTGTCATAGTCCTGCCCATTCCCAGCTACTGCAAAAATTAACCTTTTCCTGGCTGGATCCAGGACAGCTTCTGTGTTCCTGCTTTCCTCCTTCTGTTTAACATAAAATGTTTGGTTAAAGTGAAGGATAACATACTCTGGTGGGGCCCTGGCAAGACTGGGGAAGACTAGGTTGCTCCAGGCATTTCCTGGGCAGTTGCCCCCATCACTTCCTGCAAGTCTCTGACAAAAAAATTGTGCAATCTAGGTCACAGAAATACCCCTGAATCACTTGCCAGACTGGGCCATTATTCACTATTTTCTGAGCCAAATAAACAGAATCCATTAATTTTCCAGTGACCAAAGTCAGCTACTTTCTGTATTGTCTTTCCCGCACTCCCCCATTGGAACTCTGCCATGATTTTTGGTTAGTCATATTTATCTGTTAATACATCTACCTGTTATCTCAATATGGACTATTCAGTCATAAGAGGAACCAGTTTTCCTGACCTGAAGTTGAAATTTCGTCTAAAGTAGATTTGATCCTAGAGCCCTTTTGTCATGATGTGGAACTTGAATGCCACTACTACATCCAAGACAACCACTGATTGCCACATATACATGTACTCTTCTGTATTAATAAAGGTTACTGCGAGAAGATCCAGCTGTGCATCACTGTTGGTTGGATCATCTATATCACCCTCCAAAAATCTTCTTTTTGGCTTGTGTTTTTAGTAGATGGTTACACTTTTACTCTCCTAAAATGTAAGCTTACTGTCAGGTTAATGAGCATCCCAAAAAAAGGAGAGACAGCCAAGCACTCATTCATTTTTCATTATTAGTGGTTTCTGAACATATTAAAAAACCCAAAACAAAACAACAAACTCTTAGTATAGAAAAGACAAGGAGTTTAATCTAGCTTGTAAATATCATTTAATGTCTCTAATACAAAAAGCTTCAAGCAGATAATTATGGTGTTTTAAGGACCAGATGGACTACTTTTAACCCCCCCTAAGGTTTCTGTGGCTTAAATGCTTCGCATAATCAAAGCTGCTTCTTTAGACTCAACTTTGAAATTAAGATCAGTGAACACTTCTTAGTGCTCCCATGTTGTCATCATTGTGTCCACCTGCATGCTCTCCACTATGAGCAGGGATCATGAAACTGAAAAAAAAGCTGACAGCAAAGACAGATGTTCTTAATAAAGGTTAGACAGTTTTCTAGAAGCCATTTCAAGCATGAATATGAGGATTGAAGTTATATGTAATGGGAGTTTGCAAACTGATTAGAGACCTAGAACATTGAGAAATGTATTATCAGCCCAAGATACCATGGTGACTGTATTGATATACAAAACTATATCCTTCCAATGCCAAATGAACAAAAAGGTGAATATGAGCAAGGTGAATGAAGTTACTGGCGTTCGAGAAGGCCCAGAATATAATGATATCACACTTCTTGAAATTATTAGAGAAACAGCTCTTGGCAAATATTTTGCCTTGGATGTTTCACACTGCTCAGCCAGTAGCTGATTCACCTAACAACCTGAAGTTGAGAACTCGGCAAAAGAATATACACTTTCCCTCATTCTTTCCTTCTACAAGAACGCAGAGGTAAATTAACTAGTTAATTAACAGCTGACAAATGTCAGTAAGTGAAGTATGGGACATCGTGGAAGAGCAGAACACATGAATCCCAAATACATGAACTTTGTTGCTGAATTAGGCTGCTTTATTTTGTAAAAATAAAGAAAATGCTCAGATTTATATGGTTTGTGTTAGCTACAAAGCAACTTTCTGCAAGCCATGGTAATTATTTTACTTCCTTTCATCATTGCTTTGGGGCACTAATAGTTTCTCTATGAGCTGGAACTGAAAAGTCACTTCCTCTGAATGGTAAATCCACTATTTTCTGTATGCTGTTGGGAACTGCAAAGAACTTCTGTTTTGTAATGATCATCATTTCCTTACTTTGAGTTGCTGTAATAAATTATAATGTTTATATTTTTCCTTTCACTTTAGTTGAGCTGGAATGTGCAGATGCCATGGGCCTATTAGTCCCAGTGCCAGCCTGAGAAGGGCAAAGAGTCTTGTCCTGGCCATACTGAACGGGGATAACTTCTCTGGGTCTGTGCCAAGTGTTCTGATGCTTAACTGAGGCAATAAGAAGAGCCTGAGCTAAAGTTTGTAATGGCAGTCTAAATAATGGCTCATAACCAGATAAGGCATTTGTTATTACATAAGCTAATAAAATAAATAGTTCCTTGGTTGCACCAGCATTAGTGATATGTTAAGAGTATTTAAAACACAGCTCCCAGAATTCTACAATACTAAACTTCTTTCACACTGCAAACTTTTAAAAAATTAATTTATTTTATTAACTTTAGTTAACTGGAAGGGTTTTATTGATTCTTTGTAATTGAAGAAGCTGGTAATTAAGCAGACTAGAGATTCTGGTTTCTTTTATGCAGACATTTTACTGTACTTCAGCCTCATGATGCAGTTAAAAGAAAGGTTTTTTTCTGTTAGTACTCGGATCACTGAAGGTCAAATTATGATATCGGGGGAACTCACCTGGACATCCTCATGGGCCTGATTCTGAGTTTATAAAGTTTATTATACATCTGGTCTAACACTGAGGAAACTAGTTACACAAGACCATATTTAGGGACTTAATAGACAAATTTTTTTGTACATCTGTGTTTAAGAGTTAAAAATAATAGCTTAGAATTTGATGATTTACTTGAAGACTAATAGTCTGCCTGTCTGAGTGAATTTTGCTATGGAGCCTATTACCCCCCTCTATCATAGGAATATTGGAACACACACTGCCTTGATTCTTTCTCAAGCAATATATTAAGACATATTTAAGTGTTGTAATCTGTCAGAACATGGAAAGCATTGTATATCTCTGCAATTTATGGTTCTAATCAAGTTTCCTAAGGGTTGTTTGTCTTGTGCTGTCTCCTTATTGTATTGGGCATGGTATAAAATTGGGCATTTGTAGGAGACATTCTAAACAGGTAAGACAGCCCAAGAAAGTGTGTACTGGGAAGATTTTTTCTAGTGACAAATGCAAGTAGAACTTTAGAGAAACTGAGAAGAAAAATGCTTAAGCCCCTCATGCTCTTCTCGGTTTCACTTTGCTTTTTATACTCAGAATTTTTATTACAAAAAATCAAATTATCTGTGACTCACTGAGTCTAACAGTGTACATAGGAATTTCTGGGTAGTATGCTATACTAAACACAACAGTGGAAAGACAATTCCATAATACCATCCCTTGGTTTATCAGAGTTACTTGAAGTATTCAAGAAATCTTATAACAATAACACTAGATTTATTTATTATGTTATGATATATCTGTCAGAAAATAGACTCTATCTAATCTTGTGTGGGTGATTTTGGATGAAATGAAGAAGAATTAATAAGCTGTGTCAATAATATGTAAGAATGATAAAATGCCTGAGACCCTGACATGGCCTATGCACCAGTTCCTCATGTGTACCTAGTGCTTCACATTGAAAACAGGAAGGATTCCTTGCTTACAGAAGTTAAAATTCCAACATTTTCTACCTTGGCAGTTTGCGTTTATGAACCTATAGTTTTAGAAATATTTCACTCTAAGTAATCAAGAAAAAAAATGCAGTGGGTGGATGAGTTATTTCCTGATTGTGAATTTTACCTCTTGGAAGAGTATCAGTGTTTCTTTGAGAATACACTTACAGAGAGAATTGTTATTGGGAAATTTTAGTGTGGAAATTTGTCCAGAAATGTAAGCATTTTCATCTGCTGAAATGCTTAATGAATTTAAACTTTAAAAAGTTTTAAAAATATTTTTTCTTTGGCACATCATTATAGTATTTTTCCTATAAAACTTTGAAGACACTCTCTTGAGTATGCAAAGTCTGCATCACATCTTAAAATATTGCCTTCTCTGGCAGTATTTTCCCAATAGCAGTGACACTTCAGATTTAATTTTCTTCATCCAGAGGCTTTAATGTTGGTTCACCATCATTATGCTTGCCAGCACCAGCACTGGCACTATATAGCTGTGTGAAACTGTATCACTTACCTAATGTCATAGAAAATTGCTGAAAATACTGATCATTCAGATCCAGGCCGTACATATTTCTTTCATCTATCCTTTCTACAATAAAGTTTCACTTTCACCAAAATTTTCCTTCACTGCTGATAGATCTAGTATTGCAAATCATAGATTCTAGACTGCTGAATCATGAAAACAGGTTTGCAGAAAGGTGATTTCCATAAATAAGAAATGGCTGTTACATTAATCTGTAGGTACATCCACTATTTTTCCCTCCTCTTTTCCTTTCTTTTTCTTTCTTCCTCTAATGTTTTCTTGTCTTTTGCATCTCACAGTTCTTGGTCATGTTAAAGAATATGCATTATATTTGTCAATTTTTTTGCCAGTACTTTTATTGATGGTCTATATTTAAAAGAAATGTGAAATAATTCCTACTTGTGTCAGCTTCCTAAAGATTCATGCAATAATAGATTTTGCTCAGTTTTTATGCATGAGCTTATGGCAATGTCATTAAGTTTCTTTTGAGATTTCAGTTATGTTGGGGAAGTAGAGGCATTGCTGCTGACCAAACCCTGCTTGGCACCTCAGTACATTTACTACTCCACATCTAGAGGGGTGACTCCAAGAACAACTGAAACTTTTGCATTACTTTTCATATTACATTCTCTTTCCAAGAATAGTTTATATTCTAGAGAATTAAATGGAAAAGCTGCTGAAAGTATTGATAGTTATAAGTCTTGGGTTTCAGTGGAAACTGAGGACTCCTAACTATTATGTACAGCTACTACCTGCTGGTGTACACCTATTTCTGCAATGAAAGCAGAAAAGGTATAACAGAGACTAGAGCATAATAAACAGTCATGCCTCAAATTATAGATTCCAGAGGTAATAGAAAACACCAGTGTCAGGCTAAATCTTAATTTAAATAGGTTATTGAAACCTAATTGGGCCCTTGGAAGAAAAAAAAACGAGAGAGAGAGGGAGAATAAATAAATTTTTCACCAAAACCTGAATAGGCATTCCTCTTTACCAGACATTATGAAATGCTTTTGGCAAACAAAACACTTTGATTCTTTAAAATATTTTTTCATGAAGATTTTATTCTTCAGCTAATTTTTATTAATAAGAATTTTAAAAGCTGTATACAGAATATTTTTATTTGCATAGATTTGGTCTACTGCTTCCAAGAACATAAAACTTTTGTTTTTAATTCACAGAGAAATTCTAGATATACCCATCAAACCGTAAAATGCAAAGGTAGTAATCAGAAATATAAGCTAATAAAGAGGAAGGTATTTTCTGGTTCATGAAGCCATGATCTGACATATAATACATCAGCATGTATGTGGACATTAGTCCACAAATTAAATATGACATGGTTACTTGACACATACTTCATCAGGGACATAACCAAATTCCTTTCTTTCTTAAACCACCAGTATAATAGAGATGGAGGTTATTATTAAAAGACCATAAACAGAATTATGATTTTTTTATTGTAAGGTACATCATTATTTGTCTTAAAGAATTCTGCCATCAGTCGTCTTTTTTTAAAAAAATGCATCTCCTTATTCTCTCATCATCATATTTTTTACTTTATTTTTAACTGTTAATTTCTTTTTAGTCAAGGATAGAAAACATATGCTCAAGACATATCTTGTAGGAATTAGTGAAGGAAAGAGGCTTCAAGGTGAGAACTACATTGGTTTTTCTCCCTTTCATTTCAGAAATCTTAAGTTATCTTCAGTCTGTATTTCAACTGTATAAGAAACTCAACCAAAATATCAGTAGGTGGATTAATGAAACACTTGTCAAGCTCTTCCCAGGTTCTCTGCTTAAGAACAGAGCTGAGGTTACTCATTTGGAGAACAATCCTGTCCTCACTAAATTAAATGACAAAATCTTGTTTTATCTTCAGTACCGCAGATCAGAATCTAAACCCATAACAGACTAAAATCTGATTAAACTTCAATGCATGTTTTAATGCAGACTGAAATCCCTGGAATATTTTAAGGCTTACATGAGCATTGGTATTGATATACTGCTCCAACCTGTAGCCAGGTCTGATGGGCTTTCAAATCTAACATCAGCTGTTTTGGAAATGAAAAATAATAGTAGAAACATATATTGATGTTGGATACACAATTCTTCATGTTTATTTCCAGGCTGATCTCTAACACTTGGAAATCCACTTAGATGCAAAGCTATTATGCTGGTTTTTCCCTTTTTTTAACTCCTTAGGTAAAATTAGGCAGGTGCCTAGCCAGAGGTAAGCGTGTCCCATACAATCACCCCGAACTGTTCTTCTTATGTTGCTCTGCAGAAATAATAGACAGCGGTTCTGTGAATTCAAACATAGGTGCCTAAATAGTTTTACAGAGAGGAGGCACAAAAGCTCGAGACTGCCAGTTCCAAATGCTCTGACTCAGGCTCTAGAGTTTAAATGATCAAGGTTTCAATCTCATGTCATTAAAAATAGATGCAATTTTTTTGTGCAGTGTGAAACTCTTAACACATAAAAGATTTGGAATAATAAAGAAATAACACAGCACTCAGTCATACAGGAAAGAATACTTTCTTCATAATGGGGATGCATAGACCCATTTACTCACTTGATCAAAAGAAAAAAGACAGTTAAGAACATAGCGTATGACATTTTTTGGATTCGACATTTTTTATTTTCTTTTTAAGGATTTTTAACAAAAATACTATCAAATACAAATACAATAATAAAAAAAAATTAAAGTATATATGTTTGGAGTTATGGTGGTTCTTCTGTAAGTGAAAATAGTTAATATATAAACATTGCTGTCCCGAAGTAAAATTTCATTTTTTTCCTCATTAATATCTTTTGTCATGCTTCCTGAGGAACAGTAGTTCCCAGGAAAAGTTTCCATTATCACCCATGGGGTGTTTGGCTCATGGGTGCATGACTAGTCTTTTTTATGCAAAAAAAACCCTTCATTTCAGCAACCTGATAATGAAAGGTTATGTTAGGAGCTGCATTTTAAGGAACCTTGCAATCCAAAGGTAAGAATCACCTCCTTAAAGATAAATTTCTCTTATTTTGTAAGAAAGCTAATTCACATATATATATGATTGCAAATCTTTCTTAATTTCTCTCACCGCATTAATATTTGGAATATGTGTAGCATGCAGACACAAACTTTGAACAATTGGCTATTATGTTTTATGCAGAGTGAGAAAAAAATCCATATAATCTTTTCCAGTTCCGCTTAAAACACGGCTATTGTGAAAGTATATCAACACTAACAATGTGTAACTTCTTAATTGAATGTTTTATTTGTTTCTTAGAATAAAGTAATTAGCTCTGACCAGTATGAGCAAGTAAAGAACAGCTATGAAGAACTTGCATTGGCGAACCTGTGTCACACAAATTAATCATGTGAGGATACCAGGTTTTCAGAGCTGCTTGCAGGCACCTGGTCTTTGCAGGAATGGTCCTTTTTGCCTTCCAGGTGGTTTCAAATCGCTGAGTCATCTTCTCAGTTTCCTCCAGGAGAGGTTAGACTGTCCCAGAAAAAAATGATCAAGAGCAGTTTCACAAAGGACTTCTTGCTATGTATTTTCCTGTGTGTTTCCTATTCCTCTCATCTCATAATTTTATTTTGGGATAGGACAATTCAACCTCTTTCTGTTCACTGTGGTTATAAATATGCTACATGTCATAATGTCTACTGCTTTTATTTAGAGATGATAGTTCACAAAAAGCCAAGGTCTGAGGATTGAGGTTGGTTGAAAAAAAGAAGCACGTGTGCCCAGAGAGACCTAAAGGTGGAAGTAAAATACGATAGTATTTTGCATCTTTAAACTGTCAGCTTTGCATTTTCTTTTGCTCAAGCTTCGTTATAATTTTTCTTAAATGGCCAACCTCAGCCATAGTTTTCATGCATGGCTTGCAAAAATGAAATAGATTATGCCCCAAAAGAAGTGCTGTTGATGTACAAAACAGAATATTTACTACTAGAATTAAATTGTAAAAAAACTGCAGATACACAAACCACCTTTCCTACTGTATTAGTTGGGTATAGTGCAGCACTGTCTGTTAAACATCAGTTATTTCAGATAGCAGAGGCCATAAATTCTGGCAGACACTGCAGCTTGGAGATTTTCTCACTTCTGACACATACCAACTTCTAAATTAATATTTGGAACATTTTATTTTTATTTCTAGTTAATTTCTACGTGATTTTGCCTTCCTGTGATTTTGCCTTCCCATGATTTTTCTTCCAGTTGCTTTTGTGACCAACTATGCAACACTTTTTAATATTAAATTCACATCTGCCTTTCACAAAGTTTGAAAACATAGTGTAATGCTCACGATGCAGAATGGGTGGTTCATTTGGGCTTCACTGTTAATTATCATGAAGCAACTTTTTAATGATATGATACCAAAAATAACTTTGCTACTCATTAAATATAATATTTCTATAACACGTTATTACTCCTTTATTACTCCTGGAAGAGATTTGCAGTGAAATGCATGAATAAGATATAGTAAAATCTAAATAAGAAAATCTAAATAAGAAAAAAAAAAAAAAAGGAAAGGGCTGAAGATTGAAAGGAACATAGGAATGGAAGATGTATTATTCCATATTGATACGGAGTGTAAAGATCTTAGAATCCCTAATTTGTTACTGCATTTAGCAGAGTTTTATTGCATAGATAAAATCAGTTTTAAAACAATTAGTGATGCCATACTCAATTACAAATTAAAGTACTACTCACAAGTGATCTACCAAAGGGTAGAACACCACTGGGACGAAGAACGTGGAGGGAAATATTTTTCTATTCTTCTTTTATTGTCCTTCCCACCCCTCCCCCAAACTCTGAACCTTCATGCTTCAAACTAGGTCAAATTGAGTTGAAGTGAAGCTTAAAGAAAAGCCGGCAATAGTCGGTACCAGGTGCTCTACGTCGCCTGCACTCTTTGGAGGGCAGCTCTCCAGTTTGCGCAGGATGAACCTCGGAGATGAGATCATATCCGCGGGGGGACGGCGCGCCCTCTGCCATCTCTAGGACGGGAAGGATCGCCCTGTGGCCCTTTTTGGGGTGGCGTGAGGGCTGCCTCTCCTGAGCTGCAGCCGTGCGGTGGCCACGGGGCGAGCCCCGCCCGGCCCCGCGCCCCGGCAGGGATGCTTCGCCCCGCGGCCTTCCCGGAGCCTGCCGAGCTCTGGAGGGGCTCGGGCCCGGGAGGAGCCGCTCCTCGGGCTTAACCTGGTGCCACTGCACGAGGAAGTGCTTACAGCTCAGCATCTGTGGAGTAGCAGGGGACCAGCGAGATAGAACTGCACATCTGAGGGCTAGGAAACGCCTATCAGGGAAAGAAATCACCTTGATTCAAAAAATCCCCGGAGGAGGGGGGAGGCAGGAGGGGGAAGCTCTTCTCCAACCCCAAAAATCAATAGGAGGTAGCCAGCATACTGAACAAAGTTTAACTTTAACGCAGATTAAGTGAAAATTAAAAACCAACCAACCAACAACAAAACAACCCAAACCCAAACGCGCTAAAATATCCCCCAATCAAACTCCACAGAACACAAAGATACCCCCAAAGGAAAATAATAACAATAATAATCAAAACATCATAAAAGGTTTAAGGTCTGTGAAAAGCATTTGCGCATTGTTGTGGGGAGGCAAATGATTTAAAATGTTCCTCTTGGAAGACAGGGTTGACCAGAGTTAGAAATACCTTTGTAAATTAAACCTCGGTGGGATCTATTTCTGGAAAAACCTTAATTAAAAATAGCGCAAACACAAAACTGTATAGTTAACTAAAACGAAAATCCCCTCCCCCCAGCCCGTCTGTTCTCAGACCGTGTAGTGTTATCAGTGGAACTGGAAACCTTACAGCAATCACCCCAGCATTCTGCTGTAAAGAAGCGGGAACGGGGAGGGGGGGCAAGAGGGGGAAGAGGGAGAGGAGGCGGCTCCAGCGGGTCTCATTGCTCAGAGATACTTTGAGGGCAAAGTAAAAGTGCCCCCTCGGGAGCAGCGCTCCGCTTCTGTCGCCACCGCCGTCTCAGATGCTACAGTATCAGGCGGAGAAGAAAAGAAAGGAATTTGGAGTTAATGTACACGCCGGAGCAGCAGTAAAAAGATATAAGATATCGACACGCTCAGCTGCATCTTGTTAAAAGCTTCCTGCGGGTTGGCAGAATGAAATCTTTATTTAAAATACACAAACTATCGTCAGGGGAGGAACGGAAGGGAAAACACTAAAAGGGCCAAACGCAGAGTTTAACCCACCGGTATAAGCAAGAGAGGAGAAGAGATGAGATTGGTTTGGGGCGAACGGAAGAGGGGGGAGGGTGCCCTCCTTGCAGCCCAGCCACAGAAGCCACCTGGGGACTCGGTGTCTCCACTCAGCTTTGGAGACTTTCTCTTTGATGGTGATAATGATAGTTGCTCTGGTACGGGAAAGAGACTTACGAATACCAGAAGCAGAATGTGTGCTCACATTTGGGTGTGAATGGTAGGAAAACGTGCTTCGCCGCCACATCCACAGCAGCGCTCTCTTAAGTAGTGGTAACATTATTTTATTATCGCCAGCCGGCGGCTTTAAAGGTGCATTATTTTAATGCATTATTAATTGTTTTCTCAGGGCGAGAGGAAGGTGGAGATTTGGCTTATTATTATTAATAGCGAGGAGCTCGCTCCTGTCGCGCACGCCGGGGAGCGCGGTGGGAGGAGGCGGCGCCGGGGGAGGCGGTGGCGGAGCGCGCCCGGCACCGGGCTCCGTGCGCGGCTGCGGCGCCAACACGCGTGGCTGGCCGCAGCCCCCGCCGCCCCTCGCCGTCCCCAGCCCGGCCCCGGCTCCGCCGGGCGCAAAGTTCCGCGGGCAGCGACCGGCGCGGCTCCTCGCGGCCGGCGCCTCCCCATCCCCAGTTCCGCGGGGGCGGCGCGGCTCCGCGGCCGCCAAAGTTGCGGCGGGGCCGGGGGGCTGCCGGCGCTGCCGGCCATCAAGTGGCTCGTTAAGGAAATGCAGGTGAGCGGGCTGAGCGGCGGCGGGGACCCCGCGGGGAGCGCGCCCCCCGCTCCGGCCCCCGCAGCCCCGCCGGGCCGCTCGCCGCCCGCCTGTAGACGGCAGTGCTCGCACCGAGAGCCGGCGGCCGCCGCGCCCGCGGCGAGAGCCGCTCCAGCGCCCCCCGCCCCGCACACACACACACACACACACACACACACACACGCACACCCCACATCCCTCCTCCCCACCCCTCGCTCGCTCCCTCTCTCCTCCCTCTCGTCGCTTTTTTCCTCCCTCCCTCTCTCTCTGCCGGCCTCATCGGAGAGAGTTGCAGGTACCTTACCTCTCACCTCCCCGCCACCCCCCCCCCAACCCTGCCCTCCTCCCCCCGCAAATTTTAGGGCGCAGGAGCCCCGGGGAACCTTTTTATTTATTTATTTAATTAATTTATTATGTATTTGAAATCACTATTTAAAAAAAAAAAAAAAAAATCTTTGGAAGAATGACTCTTGTCGGAGTCAGCTCTGAAAACAGGGTTACCCCCCAGGAGCTAGCGGCAGCGGCGCTGGATCCCATCAAAACAGAACTGCCTGATGTGGCATGTGCTTCTCTCTCTTTGCAGTTCCTTCTGGGCCTGTGTGGACTAGGGGCACAACGCGGCGCTTGACTGGCAGGAGGGGAAAGCGGAGACTCCTTCAGGTTTCCAAAGAGGTCCGAGTGGACAGCATTAGTAAGTAAATTCTCTGTGCTTGCTTACTGTCCCTGTGTTCTCGGGCTTGTCCAGACCTTTTCTTGGCATTCACACACATATCTATGCACACACACTCACAAATTTTTATATGTATATATACATGTGTATGTATATGTGCATGCATTTCTGTTTTCAGGTTACTGTTCCGGTCAGAGAGAAACTTGGCTGTGGTAACTCGGAACTGTTTTTAGTGGGAAGGTGCATTGAGTGGTTTGCTGATTTTTCATGAGTGAGGAAAATTGAAGGTGAATACTTGTTTAAAGAAACTGAGTGTGGCAAGTATTGTGTAATGTCATACTTCAGTGCAGGTGTAGGTATGTGGTAGAATACAGACAAAATCTAAACAAAGAGATGCTCCCTCAGGAGGGGTCTGCAGAATAGTCTGACCTGCAAAGCAATGCCAGGTGGCAGGACATTCAGCTTAATATAAATTGTGCCTGAGTTATAGATACTAAGAGTATTTTTGTCCGCATTCATGTGTAAGCATTTTTAGTCCATATCTCTGAAGTTCTTAAATTTTTCATCAAGTTTTATATGTATAAAATGTATGCATATTTTTTCTTCTAATGAGGTTGACAGTTCCAGACAACAGCTTTGCTTTCTAAGGGCTTTTGTGGGATATATTCAAAAGTACCAATGGCACTGTTTTTGATAGGTGAGAAAGATTTGGGGGAAACAAAAAGATAAACTCATTTAAAAGGGCGTCATGATCAGTGGAACTGAGGTTTGCTGGCTGAGCTGTAGAGTTAACAGAAGGTACAAAGATCTTATAAATTATGCCATGAAGTGTCTGCTGTTAGGTGTTTTCTAAATATATCTGTAGCTGGGAAAGAGAACTTTTGCAGGCATTATTTCTCCTGGGACAGTGGACACGTTATCTACATTTGCTGCATTTCTGCTAAAGGAAACAGCTAGTATTAGTAGTTGGGGGTTAGCTGTTTCTCAGGTAAAGAAAAGAAATAACAATGACAGGTATGTCAATGAAAACGTTTGCTCATGTTTGCTAATATCTATATAAAACCTCAGTGTTATGTCAGTAGAAATACAGTTGAGTCAGATGTTTTGAATGTACTGGAAGGAATCAATAGCATTTCGGCATTTTTTTCTCTATTCCGGCCAAATGGACTTGGATTTAAATTCTTCATGTGTTGTATTTTTTGTGTGGACAATGTTAATTTGAATTACAAGACATTAAAATTGCATCTTTATAAATTTATGGCAAATTTGGGTTATTTTACAGTACAAATTCAGAATAATAAGTGGCTACTGTAAATAAACAATGCAACTCAAATATCTTATATATTATGTCTTTACTCTTCACCTAATCAGAATAAATTTGTGCCATTAGAAACCATTAAACATGAACTTACAAATGCATTTTACTGAACTTCTAAATGTGAAATGCATGTTGCACTTTCAGGTGTAATTTAAAATCAGTCACAACTAATAAATGTCACTGGGAGTGAAAGTTTATCAGGGTCAAATCAAATGCATTTCTTCATAAAGCAAAGAAATTAGTTTATGTCACAACAGAAAAGATAAGTAGACAAAATTTATTTAGGAAATTAATGTGACAAGCAGGAAAGACTAAATCTGCAGTAGCAGATGGATGACATTCGGAGTTGCTCTCAGGTATTCATAATCTTAGAGCTAGAAAGGAATTACAAAGCATAGGGTACAAGTTCTGAGACAGTGAATCAGGGTGACTTTCATACTGCGTTACAGTAGTCTTTTTAGTAATTGACATTTATGACAGAAAAAATACCCTGTGAACTCATGAACTTTTAATTAAAGGATAACACATTTTCTGACTCAGTGAGGGATCCTACTGTTAGTGTTTTAGTACTGTGAATTTACCTTTCCGTTAAAAACAAAGCACTTTTTTCCCACTTTTTAAAATATGATTTAGTAACATTTGACATGGCTCATTCCTGTATTGTACTCCCTGTGGACAGCACATTAAAATAATATATCCAGCTAATTTGCATGAACTGTTTTGAGACTGCATGCAGTGAAGTTTATTAGGCTAAGCTTTCAGTTCTGCTAGGTGGTCCTAAACATGCAGCAATATTGAATGTCTAACAATGTGTCTATTTGAAAAAACAAAAATAAAAAAAAAAACAAAACACATATATGACCACCTAAACAGGAGCGATGTTTTCTAGTTTAGCCTTAATCTCTACATACTCAATGGCTTTATTATTTTGGAGCACAGTCTTCATAATTTGTCTTTGGGATTTTCTATAATCTAGGATATGTCATGGCAATACTTCAGAATCTATATGAAAAATTACTCAAAACGTACTCTACTTTTGCTGTAATTACTACTGTGAGAAATGATCTGAGTCAAATCATGGCAATTAAGTATGATACATATTGTATTTGATTATATATTCATGTACAATCTTGAATGATTGGCATGGGCAAATGTCAAATCAGGTCAGTCTGATTCAGAAGAGAGGACTTTAAAAACACCTATTGCTGTGAAAATATAAAACAAAGTTGCATATGTCAGCAGTAATGTGGTTTATTATGCAATTGTTCTTGTTATTCAGATGAGATAATGGTGTGATGAAATATATAAGCATTCTACAGGGAATCAATGATTAATTTCTCTGACATATGCGTATTTAATATTTCTTACTAAAAAATCCTAGATACCTGCATTAGTTTTCAGTAGACGAAGTCAACTAACATTGTCAATATTAATCACTTAATATACTGAACTCCCACTAAACTTTGTGGCAATAAAGTGTGATGAAACAATTATGACGTTTCCTTCTTTGTTCTTTGCCATATGTGGTTTTGCTGAAGAAACTGACACTACACAAACAAACATGCTGCTTGATTGCACAAATTATTTTGAAATGGGGAATGTGATAAATATCAAATAATACACTGATGCTTTAATCAGCTCAGTTTGTCTGTGCTCTTTTAAGAATTCTCACAGCATTGATAACGTTTATACATACATATATATATATATATATATATATGGGTGCTAATTCCACAGATTTGAAGTACTATAACTAGTTGGAGAAACAAAGATATCATTGTTGGCTTAATTGGAAAACAGGTGAGTTCAGCGTATAGGAAAAGGTCACTGATGCTTTTCATCAGTCCAAAAGCTTGTTTAGTACAAAAACAGATTGGTACCTGAATCCTACATAATTAGAGTAAGCTATATTGATTTATTATCACTTTGAAGACATTGCAACCAGCAAATATAAATTTAGTGGTGACATTTATGCAGATGTTCTGTAGTTTAGGGTTTCGGATTTTGATATCTGTACTCAAGGAAAGTAATTTTTTTCCTTCATTAATAGCCATAAAGATTCTATGGAAACTGGCTCAGGAGGAGGAGACAGTGTGTTCAGAGTGTTCTTTAAAATAGAAAAAAACATAAAGTGAAAAGGCCATAGAAAGAACTCAGATTCAAAAGTACTTGGGCTGGAGAATGCTTATATATGTGGCATTTTATTTTGTTTTCTTTTCTACACATACATTATAAGGTCATTAGTGCTAGAAGTTTCTTAAGGAGCTTTTGTATTGCCCCTTTTTCGTGTAGACTTTCCACCTTTCCACCTGCAGTTTTGCAGCTAAAATCCTAGCAAACTTTGACAACTTAGCAAGGGACCTTATGTCACAGTGATAATAATAGAAAAGGGATCACAAAGTATTGACAAGAAGTGCAGTTGGGCTATAAGTTTTTGGACATATTTGATTGTGATAAAAATATTTAGTAGCAGATAGAGATTTAAAATTCTAATAGGAAATAGGCAGTAGGCATGAATTAATATCAAATGAGAATTAAATATATTTGATAATAAAGACTCAGAGAAGGAAACAGGCATACAGACAAAAGGAATGCATTTTGGGAGATTTTTAAATCATTCTTAATGCTTTTATATGCTGTTTGATTTTCAGTTTATCCATTCTAGTAGCTTCTTTGGTAAGATCCAGTATGAAACAATAACAGAAAAGCTAGCAATAAACAGAAAATTGCAGCAAATTTACTACTTTTATGGTCAATACAAAGTCTGAATTGCTCATCTATTTTCATTTGTTGTCAATAGTTGCAGAAATGATCCTATTTATCTTACATTTCTATTCTGTTAAATATGCTTTATTAAGTGAAGACTATTGTGCAACAAATTGTATTCTTTGCATTCTATATTTCTGCATTGGCAACTTTGTAACTACTTCTAAAAAGTGGGGTTTTTATGTCAATTCATAAGCTGAAGATCTAGTTGAATAAAATGTTAACTGATTGGGTACTGCAGAATCTGGTTTATAAAATCAATTTTATAAAATTCCTGCCAGCAATGCTGTGAAATTGATCAAAATACTAGTATGTTTTAAAGTTATGCTGAATAAAGTCATGCTTTAAATGCCTTTAAAGTTCTTTTAAATACTATTACAGTTTCCAAACTATGTACGTACACTGTGTGGAAAAGTAACATTAAGATTTTGTAGATGTAATTGGATAGAGAGAATTCTTGATATGTATGCTTGCAACAAGAAGAAGGCTCTGAATAGTCCGATGCTTTTCCTGAGAATGCTGTGGGGGATTTGTTCCAGCTGTAAGCAGCATGAGCTCATATACTTGCTAATTAACAGATAGATACATATTACAGGCCCAGTACTCTGCTTGGTCTAAACATTTGGTTTAGAAAAATGTTTTTCTACATCAGGCAGTCCCATACTTAAATTTCATCTCATTGTGAAAAGCTGCTTAACTGAATTCTTCGTATGTTTCAGAATGGATTCTCAAAAGGTAAGGTGATGTTTTAGTGCATTCTGCTTTTCCTTTGAATTTAAAGAATAAGAGCTACACAAAGTGGGATTCAGGAAATCACTCTTTCTCCATACTACTCTTTATTTGATTTTAGATTACCTAGCTCATTTGCAAAGTATGTATAACACTGCCCAGCAGTGAAATGTTAAACGCATATGCTTTTTGTTTGCAGTGTGTTGGGAGGAAACTGCTTCAGCTGGGGTGGTTGCAAACATAAAGGAGGACTCGTGAGCTTAATGGGAAGTGGAATTATTTAGTTCTTCTAGTTATTACGGAAACTGTGTGGTTAAGGTGAACTCACGTTTTTGGGGTGCTCCTCCCAGCTGGTGAGCTCCTCATAGGTGACAGCTCAATTGCTTTAGGATGATGATTGATTTAAGGTGACCAACCTGAATAAAGGTCCTCTGGTGGCAGCAGGTTGGAAGTGTACACCAGTCTGTCTTCTGGGAACAGTAATTCTTAAGGGTGCTGCAGCAGAAGTAACTGCATAAGAACAAATGCAACTACTCTAGTCTGAATGTGAAGTGATTTTTAGACTCTCATGCAGCAGTTTAACAGTCGATGTGGGAGTATGTCAGGCAAAGTAAGTTTGCTCTAGCTTTGACGCATTCTTTCTTTGTCTCACCCCTACACACTTAAAATGTAGCCTTCATTGTGGTGCAAGGCATAAAGTCTCACCAGACCCTGTACTACATAAACCAGCATTTAAAGTAGTTTGGTGTTCTTCTCCCTCTGCTCATTCTTTTAGTCAAATATGTTTTTCTTCATTCTTTAAATAAAAAAATAGTTCTCCATACTGTAACTAGATCTAATATAGAATAGCAATTTTAAGTATGTAGATTTTTTGTTTTCTAAGAAGGACTTAAATAAGAATATGTATTGTACAAATTTTTAATCTATGTTGAAGGACTTCACTTTAACCTTAAAGGCTGGTTCTGTATTCAACTTCTGATGAAGTACAATATACTTTGAATTCCTGCACATAAGTATAAGGGAGAACAGTGATGTAACTCTTAGGTAGCTACAGAATTACTGACAGTAACAAAAAGATAAACCAAACCTATGCGTGAATTTCCCTTCATTTGGGTAAAATGATATTAGGATATCCATCCCATCATTTTAACAATCAGAAAATATCTTACATGGTGGTGCATTTTCTCAGTTTTGAATGATTTTCGTTTGACATTCAAAGGAATGTGCTGTGATGTTGTGAGGCAAAGCTCAAAGCATCACCAGTTCTCAATGGAAAAGGTTCAAAGAAAATTCATGTGCACTGTCTATGTCTTAGCATGAGTTGCTTTCCCTTTCTTATTGCAACCAAGATTTGCCAGATGGCATTCTCAGGCTTCTTCAGAGAGATAGAAAACCATAAATAGTTTTGTCTTTATCAGAAAAGATAATAGTATAAAATTACAGCTGATACTTTTCTCCATCTAGGTTTTCCTGAGGGAAGTGTGTGGTTTTTTGACTATTAATTATTGTGCATTTTGACCATGATATAAAAATGTTACCATACTTACACATTAGTAGTACACACCAACTCCCAAACTGTTATATAGCTAGGGTATTAAAGTTCATAACAGAAGAAGTCAAACTTGAAACCTATTTTGATGAAATCTTGAAATCCGAAAAATTTGTGTGATGGGAGGAATGTGCTGGAAGAGTCTTTATCAACATTAAATCATTATTACTGAAATATCCTACATTTGTTAGTAGAAGTATTTAAGAATATACCAATAATTTCCCCTTGAGAGAAAATTTAGCTAAGTTTTATATATGTTTGTAAGTTTCTGAAAATTGTAGGTAGGGATAAATCATAAAAGTGAGTTTCAAATAATTAATTCCCTATAACCTTTAATATAATTTGTGTGCGCACAATTCGTAGAAATATTCCTCATGAAAAAAATCGTATTAATCATTGATATTCCTTCACAAACAGAAATCTGCCCAGCAAAGCTAATTAATTTCAAATATGACATCAGTAGTTTTAGACTGCCATCATTAGCATACCAAGTGGAGTACTCAAAAAAAATGAGAAAAAAGTAGGACTGTCACATTAACATAGTCATAACCTGTGTTCTCCTTTGAATAATTTAGCTATTTCTTCAGTTTTATGCACAGATATTCTGTGAAATTTTCCTTTCTCCCTATGAATAAAAGATATACAAATATATATAAATGGCTTTTTTACACTGTCTTAATCTTTCTTTTTTTTCTCTTTAATTTTTTTTAAATTTTATTTTTCCTAAGAGTGCTGGGCAGCTAGATTTGAAAAGCTGCAAAAATTCATTTGCTTGTTTTTTCAGAGTGTAGACTTTAGAGTGGGTTGATTTGACTTCCATGTACACCCAGTGTCCTCTGACAATGCATTGAAGCAACAAGCAGTTAGTGAGGCTGGAAATTCTTTTGTTAAACTCATCAGCTAGAAAGTGTACATTGGACAGCAAAGCTTGAAGAGCAGCCAAAAGATATGAATGTCACCATACCCGGTTAACCAAATACTTGTAACCATGCTACCCTTATCTGTGATAATCTTCTGCAAAATCAAGTTTCTCAGTGATAGTTGGATCAACAATACACAATAATTGCTACTTGGAGAAAAAGGGAAATCATTCAAAAGAGAAATAATTCAAATTAATATATTCTGCATTTGTAGAACAAAGTTCAATGGGCTTCATGTTTGTTTTCAATTTTTCATTCCAATGGAGAAAAGAGGCAGAGTAGTAGAAAAATTATGTTAACTGCTGGAGGCCATTTGATGGAATAAAGTGGTCAGGAAAAGTGGTTTGAGTTTTTTGATTTTTAAAAAAATATTATTTTGTTGTGCTGTTGTTATTCTTTCTCTGCCATCTGTATTCACTAAAAAAAAAAAAAAAAAATATATCGAAAATTAAAAGATTTCCTGAGCAGCTTTCATACAGATTATGGTGCACTCTTGACCTAATCAAAAATGCATGATTTGTCCCATCTTTCATTTGAAAACCCCATATAAGTTTTTGTTTCTTTCTTTCTTTTCTATTCTAGGATTATTAGAGAAAAGTGGTCTTTGTTTTTGGTGTAATAGTAATAATTGTGTTTCAGTATCTGTTTGTCATCATCAACTTTAGGTTTCCACATGAGGTGTGGAAATGCAGTCCCTGGATATTCTCATTGTCATATTCTACATGAAATCATAAATTGAAAATATCCAAATGTATTTGTTCTCAGAATAATCTTTTTTTCTTCTCAACATGGAGGCCAGCCTTTTCCACTCTTTCCCATCTTCCCATTTTTTTCTACCCTTCCTTTGCAGAAAGCTGTAACACATGTGCCTAATTATTTTTAAATTAGCTCATATTTTGGATTTCTGCTCTTCCTCACTGATCGTAAGTGCAGTGACCCTTAAGGGTAAGAACTTGTTTTTAAGGGTGATGTCCACAACCTACTTACTTCATGTTTTCTAGAACTGATAAAAATGGGAAAGAGAGCACTCCAGTTTATGTAAATATAAGATGTTTTCTAGTGTAGGTGAAGAGATAAAGAGGTAACTGATGGAGCTCTACTACAGAATTGATGAAGTGGACATTTATGAATTTCGGGATGAGTTTAGGTGTGTTAGTATCTTTGAGTAACTGAAGTGCAATTATAAGATTGCATCTTCTTTTCCCCATCCACTGCTCTGACAGGTCTTGGTTTGCTTGAGAACTGAATGGGGAAGGAAAAGGAAGCCCATGAATATGCATGTTCTGTTAATTTTATCAATCGTCAATGCTGAACAAATTAAAGAAGGCATGAATTGTGACACATGAATTGTGACATTTATTTAACCAAGCATGTCTTGATTAGTTAAATTAGGCTTTGTAAATAAAAATAAAATTGCAATGTATGTTTCATTGTATATTTAAAAAAAATTGAATTGTTAGAAGATGCATGATGAAGAAGGAAAGGAAATGAGGGTAGAAAATGGATAACAGGAATGGAAGAAATCCTCAGCAACAGTCATGTTATCCAGGTCTCTGGTGCAGCGTTGAGTCAGATGGCAATCTTTAACCACTGGGTTCAAGTTTTTGTTCCCTAACCATCAGTACCTTATGTCTTTTTGATGCCCTAAGGTAGCTGCTCAGTGCTAGGCTACTGTTCTCTTTTACCAAATGCAGTCAGTCCTACACAGTTTTTCAGAAAACAAAGAACATATACAATTGAATGTTCATTTGCATTCAGGATTATGAATTGTGCACGTCTATATTCTGATGTTGTATCTAGAACTTTGCCTTTCCTCCTTGCCTTTCCCAAAGGCAAAGATTTTTTCATGTTATGCTAATTATATCTGATGCTAACAGAGCTCCCTTAATCAACACTTGTGCTTAGCTATCAGCATAATTAGATTAATTATATTTTAGAGACATCCTAGAAATTCTATCATGCATGTATGAATCTGCACGTGTTGAAAGTGACATCCTTCATACTCGGAAACAAGCTACTATGTTGGGTTTTGTTACTTATTTTTTTATAACTTTTTCCCTTTTTGTCAATGATATACAAATTGATGAAGTCTAAAATCTTATGCTGCTAATTATAGTCCATCCACAGAATCAACCTGTGTGCTTTCCTGCTCTGACACTATGCTGGTGCCTCTGAGACCCATGTGATGAACTGTGTAATGTCACACTGCCTTTTTTTTATTTGCTACTTTGGTAGGTCACCTTTTCCTGAATTTGGAAAGAGCAATGGACCTAGGGATCAGTGTAATATAATTATACTGAGGTGAGGTGTATTTTCTGTTTTTGTATTATTGACATCTGGACCATTATGCAACCAATAAAGATTACTGGCAGTAATATTTTCTTTTGAGGTCAGGGTTATTGATTTTGGGGTAGAAGCAGAGTTGATAGGATAAATCTTACAGTGACAATACTATTTGTATCTAACTTTTGACAGCATTTGGTTTAGACAGAAAGTTTGAGATACATGAATCTACATTTAATGAAGTCACTTGGACATCATGCTCATTAAATGATTGTTGAAAAAGAAATTTAAGTGTCCAGCTTGATAAGGAGTATTGCGACTAGCATGCATAAGAGATGACTCTTACAGGCAGAGACCTCTATCTATCAAGGCTTTATAAAGATACTGTTTGTAAGCCAGTAGATTAAGTGATTTTCAGAAGTTATCCTTATAATCACAAAGAATAGATTAGCTTCATGAGCAGAAAAAAGAATCCAATAAAAACTTTATATTGTTTAATATAATTTCATGAAAATATATATCCCTAATGTCTGTAGTGTGGTATTCCAGTTTATGCAAACTGTAACATCTGTCTATGGTGTTTTGCTGGCTGTCTGCACTTTAATAACTTGGGGAAACAAAACAAAAATAAAATATGTCAGTTTGAGATTTTCATGACTTAACCTCACTCTCTGTTTCCAAAAGTATTACAGTGTATTTTGTTGTCATTTATATCTGAATCAAATAAAAGTTGCAAGGCGGCTATAACTTGGGTGATAATAAGGAAGACGAATAATAATTATGTTAATAAAAACCATGGTTATACCTTATTGTTGACAGGAAGACCACACTGTAAATTTCAGAGGAAGTAGATTTTATTTACTTTCTTAGTACTCAAGGATAAAATATAGAAACAGAGTCAACAATATAATACTTTTTTGTTTGCTTTGCTATTAAATTTTGGTTTTAGCTGTGTTAGGAGGGAGCTAAGATGTTACTTGTAAAACATACTCAGGTGTTATTTGTGGTACCTAAGAAGAAAAAGATTACATACAAGCATAACTTGATTTTTATCCAACATAGCCCTCTAGGAATGATAACTGGTAAAATCTGAAAACAAGTGTTTAAAAATTTATATAGGTGTCTATTCCTTTTTGCAGGGGAAAAAAATCCAAAACGAAAACCACAAAAACCCAAGTGTGGCAGACATGTTCAAGCATTATTGGAACAGTAACTGAAGTTTTAATTGTGTTATATTACCCTGCACGTCTCTGTCTATATCCTGATTGCACTTTGCTTGCCTGTATTTCAAGTTGTAAATAAGAGAGGAGTTGTAGAGAGTACCAGATAGGGCAGTTTTATGAAGTAAAGATAACCAATCAAAAAGAGTATGGCACTTCTAGATTTATACTGTTTCTAACAAGAATTAGTTTGTGCCTTCCATCAGTAAAGGTCTCAAAAGGAAGGCAGTAAACTGGAGTCTGGAGGAATAGCTACAATTTCTTTCCTTCCACCCTAGAACCAGGAATTAAGTCTTTATCTCACCTCTTTTCAAAGGTAGTTCCAGGAGGCCTTTTTTAGCCCTTAGAAATTTTGCAATGCATATTA
Source organism: Sturnus vulgaris (assembly GCF_052056855.1). Lineage (NCBI taxonomy): Eukaryota > Metazoa > Chordata > Aves > Passeriformes > Sturnidae > Sturnus > Sturnus vulgaris. Next base: position 51,186,414 of record NC_142283.1, read on the forward strand.
AACTATAAATTGATTATAAAAATATAAATTAATAATGTTGTTATACCCACATAGCCACAGGCAAATCTTATTCCCAAAACTGCACTAAAAAAGGAAATTATTATAAAGCACACTGAGTGTAAATTCATGGTGAAACAGAATTTCCCCAAAATATAAAATCAGAATGTAATTCAACTTTAGAATAACTCTTGTAAATTGAGATATGGTATTTAATTTCGTGATGGTATTTGAAAGCAAACAACTTTAGAGTTTTAGAACTAGTAAAAATTTAAAGAAAATCTCCATTATTCTAATGATGCGTATTTCAAAATGCATCAAAAGTATTCAAGTCATTCGAATAAGTTGATATTGTTATATTAAGTACTAGTTGTCCTTTTTTTTTAAATATATTTTCATAGTGGTAAGCAGGGGTTTTTTTGTTTGGAGAAGGCTATACCATGATTTTTATATATGCCTCTGAGGAAAGACTGACACATAGTATGCTCCTCTTCCTCCCTCCACTATGAAAAGATTAGAAAGATTTCAAAAAGTGGAAATTAAAGTATGTGCGCACTAAAAAATGCACAGATCATTAACTATAGCAGCATGTTACATAAGTCACATAGTTGCAGTGGAAGTGCAGATGATATATAAAATAGGAAGAGCCAGCAATACTCAGGTCTGAAGATAGAGTTGTACATGCAAATATGAATTTCACAGAATAATGGGCTCCATGTTAATCAGAGGACATCTGCAGGCATTGTTAATAAAGCAAGAGTACTTTTCCATGTGCTTCTTTTATGCAAGTTCATCACCAGCTAGAAAATATAAGTAGTCAGTCAAAGTTGACACAATTTAGGTGAGTGGTTTCCTCCTCTTCACGAGAATATGTAGTTTATGTGTTTTCAAGTCTGTAAACAGAAAGAGCAGAATGTACTAACTACTGAAGAAATAGCCATTCAAAACATTTTTAAAATTAGTAATTTTTTTTTACACCTTGAAGATGACAGTATGGTTGTAGTTATATTGTACATTGAACATTGTTTTTGTTTTCTGGCAGCATCTCAGATTACTCCAACCTCTGTTGCCTGGCTTGCTAACAAAGACTTAGTTATTTGACTCCATGTCTCAAGAAGTAAGACTTTTTTGTTATTTGGTATGTTAAGCAGAAGTTTACTGTACATGGATGTTGTAATATAATCTTTCAGTATTACATGGAGTTCCGTGTTGGCCTGAAATCCTGTGGGACAGAGAGTATCCGACATTTAGAGTCTTTTGGCTGCAGATGACCCAAGAGAATAGTCTGACAGATTAAGTCCAAACATCAGCCTAGTATCACCACTGTGTACACCATTAAGCCATGTCCTCAAGGGTCATATCAACATGGGGTTTTTGAACATTTCCAGGGATGACAATTCCACCTCTGCCTATGCTGTCCCACCTGCTTAGTTTTGGGCCACAGAAAGAGCATAACCTTAATTATGAAAATCACTACCAGAAATCGCTAACAATGTTTACATAGGTTAAGAGTTCCTTCTAATAAACTTAATTGCAGATAAGTAGGTGACTTAACAATGGTCTCTCTTACTTGAAGAAAAAAGAATTTTTTCCTAGTAGCTTGATGGGTGGGAACAGGTAATTTTTTTCAGTTCCTGAGTCTACGTCATAAAACACACTGGCTGCTTGTCGAATATAGAGACTATAAAATCAACATGATCTAAGGAGCCCTTGGGCTTTGTACTCAGCAGAAATGAGTAGCAAGCTCCAGGTCCTGCTGATGAAAAACCTTCAGTGATTCTGCATTATAATTAGATTCTTGGAAATGTGCTGGAATGATGATTAGGGAGAGTAAGAAATAACAGGGATTATTTTTTTTCCTGTTAAAATAGATTAAGTGTTGTTTAATGCCTCTTATCTAAATAGAAATATTATTCTTTGTTTGTAGGTGAATTCTTGTTACGTGATCATAAGCCAGCGTCATTGGAGAGAAATTCAGTTGGTTTTCAATTCAGTTTAGGATGCTGATTCTCCATATAGGCTGCTAATCATTCCAATGGCATGTCAAATCATGTTGTAAACACAATGGAAGTGAGGCCAAATATGCTACAAACATGTCACTTTTATAGTAAAACTCTAAAAAGAAGGTTTTGCACTTTCATGTCCTGGATTGTTACCATGAAAGTTACAAATTATTTGACACCTTGGTTCCAAATTGATTCGAGAGCAAAAATTCCTTAAAAGACAAAGTCTTTGCTTATACTTTTTCTGAATAAATGGGTGATTACCTTTCTTTTTGTTGTTAGCTCCATTATTTTTTCTTAAATTTGTGTTGGTGTTGCTTTTTTTTTTTTTGTGCTGTTAAAATGCCTTGTTTAGAGAAAAGAGTTTATTGAACTTTAAAAGATCACTCAGCTATTAGAAGTACTGAAAGCTTATGAATAATTTGTAGTCAGTAGTTACCTTGGCCCATAATTTGGGAACCCAGATTCAATTAATTTATATACAGGAATTTTTATGTTAATTAAGACTTCAGTTTAAGCAGAAGGTCCTATGCTGTTTTTCAAAGGTCACTTTAAAAAAAGAAATATGATAAGAACTGGAAAGCGTGGAAAACATGATTAAAATGGATTTTTTTCCCTGTTGAGGTTGACATATGGTTTGAATTATAAATTATGAAAACTAGTATTATTTAAGTAATTTAGCCAAGCTGTGTGGAGACCCTGAAAGGGGAGTGTATTTAATGTTTTTTTTCTTTTCCCTGAACATAGAAGTAAAATCTTTCTATATTTACCTCTTTGAAATGCAAATGGTGAAGTAAGGAAATGGCTTATTTCTTTTGAATGGGTGGCATGGATGTTTTTCTTCAAAATAAACTTTATCTTTCAGTATGGAGACATCAAACTCTTGGATCCCTGGCACTGTGATACCGTGACATCTTTCATTCAGTGATGTGATCAATTAAATAGGTCAAGATCAGAAAAATACAAGGCACATATTCAATTTTTGCTATTGGTCACTGAACTTAATGGCTATCAAATGGCTCAAGTAAAACAGATGTTTATAATAAACACTTTTTAATTTCAAAATAGTCTCAAACTGAAAAGAATATTCCAGTCAAAAAAATAATCCTGTGTTATGGTATACAACAAATAAACTGTTTCAAATGACAAGCATGTCTCTTAAGTAATATGTGCAGCAGACTTTTATATGCAAGTCTCCTGTATGGAGTACATAGATTTAAAGATGCTTAGGCTTTCTGCACAAATAGAAAAGGTAGAGATGAAATTAGCAGCGCTCAGTATTGCTGATACAAATCAGTACAAGTTGGCTTGTAAGTGATTCTTTGGTGGTGGGACAGAAGTAACACAAATTCAACTGACCAAAAGTTGCATGTGTTTTGTTTTTGTGGCTTTTTTTTTTTTTTATTGGTTTGTTTTGATTTGTTTTAAGAGTGTTTGGTATTCAAAAGTGGGGTTTAACTGCTAAAATAGGAGGCAAAAAGATAATTATCTGAAATGCACTTATCTTCAGTTGAAGATGACATCTGACATAATTTTTGACTTAATGACCCTGAACTACAGTATTGATTCCAGGTGGAAATGCTAAGAATAAAAGAGTTGCAATTTTAGAGTTCCTGATTATATGTTATTTCTTTCATCCAAGATAATCCTGTCTTAATATATAAAAAACTGAACGCTTTGTTATCTTCAGATAAAATGTGCTGATTTTCTGAAATGAAGAAATAAATGTAAGCTTGTTACATATGATAGTCATGTCTTTTTTCAGAGTGTATATGAATTATTTTTCACTTTGTGCATATGTATGCAGACATTTAGAAAAAATATCAGGAACATATTTGCTAGCAGAATGAAAACAGGTAAAATGAATTTTAAAAGTAAAAGCAAGCAAACATATTTGCACTGTTAGGAAACAGCTTTCTGTCTGTCTTGCTAGTGTAGAATACAATATTATGTACACTGAAGATATTCAGAAACTTTCTGTGCTGGGGGTAACTATCTCTTATGAATCTATTAGAATAGAATTAGAATAGGACCCAGAATTTAATGGAAGACTGATAAGGATTAGAGCCAGCAGTCTCAAGTGTTCAGTGGTTTTCTTTTAGCAGAACACAAAGCATAATATTTAATTCTGTAAATTTATCTTGATTTTAAAATGTCACAAATTAAATGGGAAAGTTGAAATTAAGTCCCTGTTGACAGTTTCTTTCAAAGAAGAGTGATTCAAAAGAATGAGATGTTAACAGGAGAAGTTAATTTAACACAGCAAGCTGCTTGAAATTGTGTGCCTCTGTATGTGTAAGAGGAGTTGTGCACATAAATGTACGTGGGATCACACTGACCTCATAGGCGTGTGGTGACATAATCATATTGGTTTCTTGCTGTTGTCTTGCAAAGGAAAAGAGAGAAATGTATATTTTATTATGTAAGTATTTTTCTCATCTGCATTATTTATGTGTTTTTTACCTGGTAAATGCAATCTGGGGTCCTGACAGAGCCACAGGATTCTGTAAGCTGTTTGACAGCAGACTTGGGGCAGAAGAGGAAAGGCATAAAATACATTTTACATCCAGAACTCCAAATCTCTTGTGTGTGACTTCTCTATGTGGCGTAGTATTACTTTAAATCCCAAAACTGATGTTTCCAAAGCAGTAGCCATCTAGTTTAAGCCAGCTGTCTAAACCAGTGATACAGGAGTCAGTAAGCAAACCCAGATGCAGGGTGGAGGGTGTAGCCCAGTGCCTAAAATTTCTGGAGGTTTCTAATAGGCAACAGAAATATGGTTCTTGATGATAATGATGATTAATATCTAATATCACCATTTGTTCCACTCTTTAACCTAAAAGGAATGAGCCAGAACATACCGAAAACAGAACAATAGGTCATGTAATCTTCATACAAAGTTTATTTTTTGATAAAACATGTAACAAAAAAGAGGCTAGTCTATATATGAGATTTTCTCAGCCTTCTCTTGGCAAAAGGAGGAGAAGAAATTACTATGAATATGGATTTTGTCTTCCAGACCTTCACAGGTTGTGCTTATTATTTAAAGGGGACACCTCTTCTATGAAAACAGGCTGAGATAGTTGAGGTTGTTCACACAGGAGAAATCTCCAAGAAGACTTTATTACCCTGAGTGCCTACAGGTACCTGGAGAGTTTGTAGTCATGCAAGATTGCAGTCATGACCTTCTTTCAAAGTGAAAGAAGGTAGGTTTAGATTAAATATTGGGAAGAAATTCTTCACTATGAGGGCGACAAGGCATTGCAGCAGTTAAAGTAGAGAAGCTGTGGCTGCTCCATCCTTGGAAATGTCCAAGGCCAGGTTGGATGGGGCTCTGTGCAACTGTTCTAGTGAAAGGTGCTCCTGCTCATGACAGGTGGGTTGGAGCTTTGTTTCCAATTCAAATCGTTCAGTGCTTCTATGGTTAAACTTTTATTCATACTTTCCTCTACTACCCAATATTATTTTGAAGTTAGTCTGTTTGATTGATAAGTGTGGATGTGCTAAATCACTCCCTTGCCCTTGTACTAAACTTCAGGGATTTTAATTTGTTTATTTTTCAGATTTATTTCAAACTCCCACCTATAAAATTAGACTAATTTTACTTTTATCTCTAATGATTAAGTGTGAAAAATGTATTATTTTTAATGTCATGATGAAAAGTTCACAGAATATTCCAAGAGCTTGCCAGATGAATGTGCAACATGACAAATTTGCAACCTGCGATTCTAAAGGACATTAGATTGCTTCCTTATCTTACTTTGGTATATGTAAATGAATATAAGGAATATTCACCATATAACTTTGTTTTAGTATAAATCTCTTCATAACTGTCCAAGTTTACTATTTTCAAATTCAGCTTTTATTGCTTTATATTTGTCAACATTAAATTTCAGTTTCTGCTTCTCAACTGACTTACAGAGAAAATCAGAATTAATTTAAACTTGTCTTACTACTTGCTAAGGATTCAGTTTTCCTCCAAATTTTATATTATCAGCAAATTTACCAATCTAGGTTCTTTGCAAAAATTAAAACCCAGCAGAAGTCTTCCCAGAGATGACCCTAGTAAAACCCCACAAGATAGTTCTGTATTCAGCACTTCCATATGTCAATAAAGGAATTTTTGTAGTCTGAAACATATTTCAGAGCATGTTAAGCTACTGGACTTGACTCATCTGTATGAAGATAGCATAATCCTAATTTTTGAATGGTTTGTGCAGTCAATGAAATCTTGATTTCTTCATTTGGAGATATTATTTTTATCATGCCTGAAATTAGTTAAAGATGTAATATTAATTTCTTTTGTTAACTGTAGTTTGAGATCAATTTATACAGAGGGACATTTTTATATATAAAACTATAATATATAAAGTATTATAATCCTATTAATACCATAATATGTAATACTATGGTAATAATAATATGTAACAGCACTGTAATATCTTAATCTATACGTTAGACTGGTCTTGTCTTAATATTTTAAATTCTCTAGCATCACATTAGATATTCACAAGAAAAGATTTCTATTGATTCCTCAGCTGCAGCAGATCATTATATGAAAACCAAATGCATTGTATAATCTTAACTGTGTTTATGGCTACTGGCATGTTTTGCTGTGTAAGGCAGATCTGTGTTCCATGTTTGGCTCCTAAGAGTAGTTCATCTTTTTTTTTATGATATTTATTTTACATAACTATAATCTCTCAGGATGTTTCGTCTTGATTCAGTTCTTCGCCCACGTCTCTCTTATCTGTCTTCTCCCTTGTTTTTTATTTTGGAAGTAAGAGTAGTCAATACCTTGTGCACCCCAGAAATATTACATATTTGCTAGGGAAATTTTCTTCATTAATCAGATGTTTTATAGACTTAACTGTGCTATGTTGACAAGGAGTGATTCACTTCCCAAGTTTAGGGATCATAACCTGCCATATAATATCCAGGGAGATATATATCCAGATACTATCCAGCCTCAAATCTCAGACATTCCTTTCTCAGATGTTCCTCGTTGCCAGAACTATGGAAAAAGTCTAAGATCTCCAGTCTATATTTTTTTATAAGTTTGGAGAGAATAAGACATAGTGAGTATTGAGTGAAATGACTCTGACTGTCCCAGCCTGGCCTTTGGTTTCAGACAGTGTGGGTGTCCTGAACTGTGTGAGACAACCTCTCATTGGAGAAGGAATAATTTTCTGGGTATTAATGGGACAGTTGAGGAGGTAGGAGTGTTTTATTGCAGCTGCTGATGTTTAGTGCTGTTGCTTGTGGTGAGACTGTGTTGACAGGGATTCTTCCTTGTGTTAGGAGCTAACATGCTGATTTGTTTTTGTCCTAGAAGCTAGATTAAAATGGGAGGGAGAAGTGAGACTCTCCCCACTCTCTCAAGACATCTATTGTTAGCATGAAGTCTGTTCTGTATGACTCTAAAGCCCAGAAGAGCCAGAAGAAGAAAACTATTAAATGTGAGCTAAATTTAAAGTGTTGTGTTTCATTTTAAAATACACAGAGTTGATTTTACACTTTGAAGTGATACCAGCCAAGAAGGGGTGAATTTCCCCCTTTAAGGTATTGACATGCCCATTATTTAGAGAGAGGCTAAAGCTCTGGCAGTTTTAAAAATAAGAGTCTGGAATGTCAGCCTCAGCTTCTCTGATAGAGTAGGTGTATTGATGTACAATTTTAATGCACAGTAGAGATAGCTGGCTAAAAAGAAAATCCACAGACCATGGAGGCATGCAAAATCTGTCATCTAAATTATTGTATCACACATATTTCCATAGTATTTGGGCCATAAGGAACCTAATCTTGGTGAATCATTTCTATAATAGTGTCATGTTCATGTGTAGCTCACTTCCAAACAGGACTTGTAGATCCAATGAAGTACACAAAAATCTATTAAGCCCATTCTTAACATAGGATAATTTTGTCTAATTAAAATATTTCATTCATTGCACGACTTCATTGCAACTGCTTGTGTTTAAAATCTTGTAGCTATAAAAGTACAGTTTAAAATGCTATGTGAAACACTTTTTCTGGTACTTACATTCGTTTTTATGACAGATAAGAGTGGTAATTCCCAGCACCAATCCCCATAAACAGAAGTTTATTTTTTTAGACAAGTAAGTAATTTAGTGCATTTAACAGAATTTTTGGTCTGCATATCTAATGTGTTGGACAAACATTTATCATAAAAATAATATGTATTCTCAGAAAATTGTGACTGTGTCACGGAAACACTTGCTTTATAATGAGAGAAAAGAAAAGGAAAAAAAATAAAAATGAAAACAACCCTCTCTTCTCCAAGAAAGCAAACAAAACCCTGCCAAACAACAAGTAAGCCACCTTTTCCAAATAAAGTAAGCATACAGCCACAGTGATGACAAACCAAAAAAAGTCCTGCAACTGACTGAGTATGAGAAGTTGTGTAGGCGTTTGTGTGAATTGTAGTGCAGCTCCTTCAGACCTGTTTTACTGTGAGGTCTGTTCTTTAGCTCAATTTATTTTCCAGGCTTCAAAAAAGGAAAATATGCCCCTGAAGAACCCAGATGACTTGTCTACATGTGAGAGAGATGTTCCCTGATTTGCTTCCAGCATCTGTAAAAAGGCACATTTTGTTATTTTATGAACACTAACTGCGAAACAAAACCACAGAAAACAAGAAACTGGCCGCTCTTCCAGCTTTCTGCAAATTTTTAGAAAATATGGAGGAAGATACCTATCAGACTATTGTTTACTAAGAAAAGGAGACAGCAGGCTTTACTCTTTAATTTAGTAATATATTGTACATCTGTACATTTTTTCCATCTTTATCTCCCAAATCCATGACAAAGTGAAGTAAGTAAGAAAATCTCTTGTAGCTGTGGAACACAAGGACTTGCAAACCTCTGCTTTACTTGCTCTGGCACTCAGTTGATGTGTCACAGTCTGTCACACAAGTTGTTTTCAGACATATTTTCTGCAGCTTTGGTGATGATACAATTGTTTTGAATGAAAGAATCAGCCGGCAAGTTTTCTCTTTCCATGTTTCTCTTGTCATGTTTTTTGTTATATGATATTCTTTGTCCAGCATAACGAAAAGAATATGACAAACTTGAAGTATTTGGGATAATAAGGGTGTCACTCTTCAGTGAGTGTAATGCAACTTGCAAGGGTTGTGCTTTTTTTGGGTCTCTCAGTTGCATACCTTCCCTGTTGCCTATTAATTTTTAAGCACTATTTTCAACACCGAAATTTCAAGAAATGTTGATGAAACTGGATCACATTTTATCCTCATGAAACTGTTTAAGAAACTAACATCAGGCCACCCAATGGATAGTGAGATGGCATAGATTTTTCAAAATCTGCCTATCAAATAGACAGATTGAAGGCTTTTAGGGATAAGTCCTCTAGCACTTGAAGTTACTATTGCTAAATCATTCACATCCCTTTTTCTCAACAGTAAAAATTCTTATGAGATATCATTAGACTCTTACAACTTATAATGGAAAAATCAATGCAGTAAGAAAATTAAATTTTACTGAGAGCCTTTAGGCAAAATGCAATGTGAAAATGCATTTTAGCTTCCCTTGTGGTTCAGAGGAAAAGGAAGAAATGGAATCTAGGTTAGCTGTCAGTGCACAACAGTTTTTAGAAGCCAGCAAAGCAGCCTGTGAACTAAACTCTTGCTTAATGTATTTCTTCCCTGATTACTTAATAATGTGAAAATAACCACCTTAATCTGATCATTTGAAAGGTCAGAAGTCTCTTCTACCCTTTTTAAAACCTAGTCTTTGGTCAAAATCAATGAGTAGATTCATCTTCCCAGGAAGAGGATTTAACAAAGGGAAAACTGATTCATCTGCTAAGGTATACAGCAATGACATCTGAACCCCTGGAGAGAGAGCAAGAGTGAGAGTAGCTAAAGTGGAATGAGGTGATTGTGGTGTAATCAAAAAGAAGTCGATCAAAGCCGCCAACAAGCTCTTGTGGAGAAGTGACATATATACTACATTTGGTGTGCTTTGTAATCACTGTAAGTGGTCACTGTCTCTTGCTGGCAGACAAATACAGCAAACACAAACTGACATGACAATTACAGATTTAAAACTTATTTAAAAAGTAAATCCATGAATTCTGTTCTTCAGGTTTGCTTTTTCAAAGTAAAAGAAACATTCTGAACTGTTTTCTATTTAACACAAAAATTTGTTTATACAGAATGTATATTTAGAAGACTATATAGCCATCAGTGTCAAGGTTAGATGACTATAGTAGTCTTCTCTATCATTAGAACATATTCATTAAAATTCTAAGTAAGGCTATAGTTGCTTATAATTTTCTCAACTTCTCTGGTCTTCCATGTAGAAATTATATTGTCTGGGAGAGGATTTACTTTTTCCTCTACATACCCATTATATTTATATAAAAGAAGTGTGTGCATAAGTTTAGATAATATGTGTGTCATAATATATTTGGAAAACATGTATTTATACATTAAATACATAGAGACTAAATATTGTAACTGAAACACTTTTATTTCTGGAACTTTGATTTCTGATCAAATGCAAATACATTGCTTTGCTTTCCAAAGCCTAATCTGATTATAAATAAATTAATTTATTTTTATGGGGTTTTAACAGAAATATGGCAAAATAAACCCCCCCAAAATAAAAACGAAACAAACAAACAGAAAAAACCCCAACAAAACCAAACAGCAACAACAACAACAACTGAAATAAACAAACAAAAAAATCCAACAAACCTAAGCAAGTTATTACTGGTGGCTTAAAACATTTCTTTGAAGGACTAAAAATAGAAAGCTCATTATTAAACTTGTGTGTAGCCTTAAAAGAATGAATATTTTTCGTAATTCTGGTGGTTGATGTGGTCTCCTGGGATTAACTTTTAAGGTTTTATTTTTCAACCTTCTTTAATTTTTTTAAACAGATTTATTTTTTGTCTCTTAAGTAGAAACCCACATGTCAAAACACATTGGTGTTTTGCTTCTGTACATTTTGTCATTTGAAAACACGTACGAAAAAATAAGTCTCTCAAATCTCTTTTGTATAGTTCATAGAAGAAAGACATTAGTTAGCAGCCTCTAAAGACTAACTAAGTCTGAATTTTCTTTTATGCTGCACATTAAAGTCCACATCTATTTAGAGTATTAAAGCACCAGGGAAGAGGCCTATTTAGAAACCAGTATCTCATTTACTCAGAATATTCTGCAATGATTGTCCAGATTCTGTGCAAGCTCAGGTATGACAGGCAAACTGAGGAGCTGCACTTCTCCCCAGAGAAAGAAAAGCCGGTGATGGAAATAAGAGAAACATACTGAATGATTTTTGCCAGATGTGATGGAAGTCTTGCTTGCACTTGTTCTGACAGGAAGAATTTCATGCACATGTGCTAGGAGCAATTCACCCAAAATAGATTTTTTTTTCTGATTTAAATTTACTATAAAAGGTATAATCTTTATTATCAGAAATAATCTATATAAATCAGCTTCCTTCAGAGGGAGGAACATTAATTTTAGAAACCTTCAGTGTAGAATTTCTGCTTTCACAAAGAAAGGTATATCAGTTTCCCCAGTGTATTAATTATGTGTTTCACCACAATTGTGAGGGAGTCTTTCCATATGTAGTGGGTTGACCCTGGCCAAAAGCCAGACACCCACCAAAGCAGCTCTTATTTCCTCCCTCCACATCCAGACAGGGGAGAAAAAATATAACGAAGAGTTCATGGGTTGAAATAAGGACCAGGAGGGATCACTCATCAACTACCATCACAGGAAAAAACAGGTTTGAAATTAGAGATATGAACTGAATTTATTACTAACAAAATCAGAGCAGGATAATGAGAAGTAAGGCAAACACTTAAAAACACCTTCCCCCCAAACCTGTCTTCTTCCCAGCTCTGCGTCCTCCCCCAGAGGCACAGGGAGACAGGGAGTGGGGGCTATGGTCAGTCCATCACATGTTGTTAATGCCACTGCTCAGGGAGAGGAGTCCTTCCCCTGCTGCCCTGTGGGTCCCCTCCCATGGGAGACAGATCTCCATGAACTTCTCCAGTGTGAGTCCATGCCACGGGCACACAGTCCTCCCCAGACTGCTGCAGCCTGGCTCACTCTTCCACAGGGTGCAGTCCCCCAAGGACAGGCTGCTCCAGCCTGGGAGCACGGCCCCTCTCTCCATAGGTCTCCCATGGGGTTACAGCCTCCTCCCAGGCATCCACCTGCTCCAGCGTGAGGCTCCTGCAGGTGGATCCCTGCATCCCTGTGGATCTCCATGGGCTGCAGGAGTGCAGCTGCCTCACCATGGGCTGTACCCTGCACAGACTGCAGGGGAATGTGGACTCCAGCACACAGAGCACCTCCTCGCCTTCCTTCTCCACTGACCTTGGTGTCTGCAGAGTTGCTCCTCTCACTGCTCTCACTCCACTCTTCTCTGGCTGCAGTTAAAACTGCAATAACTCTTCTTTCCTTTGTACTTAAATCTGTTATCACAGAGTCACTGCCACCATTTCTAATTGGCCCAGCCCTGACTGTGGTATGTCCATATTGGATTGAGATTGGCTCTGCTGGATGGAGGAAGCTTCTGGTAACTTCTCTCAAAAGCCACCCCTGTAGTTCTCCTGCTACCAAACCCAGGCCATGCAAACTGATACGCCATAGTAGATATTTAATAATTGTTTCACTAGGTAAATACGTTAAGAGAGGAGATGAGAGAAAATGTTTGTCCTTCCTCTGCTTCACACATTTTTATCTGGATAATGTATGGCTTTTTATTAAAACAACCTGCTTCTTTTTTAACCTCAGATGCTGAAGATCGCTATTTCCATATTTACTATTCACTGCAGCTTCTCTGATGAGGGAAGGTGAGAAAATGTATGTAGCTGAAGATAGAGCAGCACCTGGTTCTGGTTCTGCACTCTTGGAGGAGATGTTATCCTCTATGAGCAAAACATGCAGAATTTCCCTGAAAAATCTTCTCTGGAGCAGATTTTGGCAAGATATGATGGAAAATGATCTGTTTAAACATATTTGTAATGAAGTCCCAATTTCATTAAATAGATAAGATCTTTAACTGGTAGCATCATCTCTGAATGGGTGGAAAATTATGAACTCATTATTGTAATGCCAATGCCTGCTAATAATTATAGTCATACGTTTGTCAGTACAATAAGCTGAGTATTACATAATGATAATTTAACTGGTAGTCCCTCCCCTGTCTACTTTCACTACTAGTGAAATAATCTATTACGTTATATATTGCATAATTTAATTGTTATAGTTGTGGTAAAGAATCAGAGAATCTTATACTGTTTTGGGTTGGAAGGGGCCTTTAAGGATTAACTAATGCAACAGCCCTGAAATTACCAGGGATGTATTCAACTAGATCAAGTTGCTCAGAGCTCTGTCCAACCTGACCTTGAGTGTTTGCAGGGGTAACATATCTGCCACCTCTCTGAGGAACCTGGTCCAATGTTTCACTGTCATAATAATTTTTTTCTTTACATTTAGTCTGAATCTACCCTCTTTTAGTCCAAAAATGGTTAGTCCTTTTCTTATCTTTTAAACACCCTATTTAACTATTGAAAGGTCACAATAAGGTCCTACTGGTGCCTTCCCTTCCCCAGTCTGAACACCCCCAGTTCTCCCAACCATTCCTCAAAAGAGGTGCTCCATCCCTCTGATTGTTGTTGTGTCCCTTGTCAGCACCCTCCTCAACAGGTCCATGTCCTGTCTGTGCTGGGGACCCCAGAACTGGATGCAGCACTGCGGGGGGAGGAGGGGGGTGTCTCACCAGAGCTACTTTTCATGCAGCCCAGGACACATTTGTTTTTCTAAGCTGTGCATGCACAGAGTTCATCATGTCCAGCCTCTCAGCCACCAGCACCCCCAGGTCCTTCCCAGCAGGGCTGCTCTGATCTGTCCATCCCCAGCTGTGCTGAGACTGGGCTTGCTCCAACCCAGGTGCAGCACCTTGCACTTGGCCCTGTTAAACCTCATAAGATTCCCATGGGATCACTTCTAAAACTTGTCTAGGTGCCTCTGAATGGCTTCTTGCCCCTCAGGTGTGTCAGCTCCTCCATAGACTGTTGAGATCTGCTTACTATAAGGTGTTAAGACATTGTAACATTTGCTAAGTTATCCATGAGACTGTTATTCAGGCTAATACTGAACTTCTGGCTAGAGAACAGGAATTTGCTTGACTCAGCTGTGAATTGAGGATGTTTTCAAGCCATGCACAGATTTGGGTTATTTGGGGATGAGTAAATATCTCTACAGAACCAGAATCTTAACCTTATGAAAGATCATGCCACCTAAATATTTTAAAATTTCTCATAATGAAATAGCTAATCATTCTGCATCTGCCAAATTACACATCCTCAGACTCAATGTTTATAGAATTTGGGAATTATTCATCCCAATAAGCTCTATTACCTCACTTTCTACTCTTGATTTACAATTGTAATTTTATCTGGGGTTTTTTTAGATGTCTTGAAATTGTTTAAGCTATAACATTCTGATATACTGCTTACTCAATAGTTATAAATTATTATATGTCAAATCTATCTATAAAAATTTTGTTTTTATGGAGTGCCATTTAATGATTGAATATCAAAAAAATGAGACAGGGAGAAATTACGGAGATTGAAACAACACATTTAATTTAAATGGGAAAAATACACTAATTCAAGCATCCGACTGTTGACAAAATATTAAATGTTTGTATATAGTTTGAGTAACTTACTTTAGGCACCACATCAAGTAAAAGAAGTAGCAGTCTTGGATTGTGTTGTGAGAGGTGAGGAACACCTGAGTTTGATATGTAAGCTCAGGGGTTAGCCAGAGGTTGGGTAATGATGGTTTTTAGTGTATACACAATTCGTGCCACTGTTTTCTCTATGCAAGGTATTATTTTAAAAATGAGAAAAGGTGATATTATATGATACTGCTCAGTAGTTACTGTGTTAATGTTGAGCAATTTTGTCTCACGGTAAATGCTGAATGAAAGTTAGGAGTGGAAAGAGATGACCATGCTGGGACAGACTAGTAAACCACAGGTGGCAAGTGCTCTGCTTGGAAGGTTCTGCATTGGTGAATCCAAAAAACAGATATATACTGATATCTTGCTGTTTCTTAGATATGTAGTGTTGGCTACCTAGTGAGAGGCCCACAATGAACATCACCATCAGACCACATCAGTAAGCAATCAAGAACTAATGTGCAATATTTATTCATCTAGGATTTCCCATTTGTATAATGCATATAGCATTTGTATAATGCTACACATTGGTATATACCTATGTGAGACCTACTTTTATCACCCATACTTACAAGACTTGAATTTTTCTGCAGGAAAGTATTGCACCTATATGTGATTCAGAATGTCAAGCGTTCAACTTCATGATACATGCCCTGAGTCTTTCAGGCTCTGTGGCACATTTCAGCATGAATTTGACCAAGAATGTGGCAAAACTGTTGGGAAATAATGGCAGAATTTCACTCTTGAAGTTTTATATTGCTGAGAAACAAAATTGAAGTCCATATTTCTCCTATACTTCACCTCTTGAAAATAAGACAATTGACCTAACAAACACTATGGATTCAATCCTTTTAAAACCACCAAGAAATTTCATTTCCAGTGACAAAATGAATGGATACTAAATAATTTGTTATAATTAGTAACATTCAGTAATGTTATAATAACATTACTGAAAATAATTATGTACAAAAAATGTATTATTTCAAAAAGTTAAAAAAACTACAGAGTTAATTCAATAATATATATGAACTAGTTACTACTTTCTGCAAATAAAATTTCTTTTTTTGATTCAAAACCTCTTAGTGTACTATTGCAGTATATTGTTTTACATTTTAAACTTCATAAGTAGTGCAAAAATAAATTTATAACTAGGTAATTAAAACCTTAGTGTATTTATGTCCATCAAAGATTCACTGAATATCTTTTATTAGATACTTAACTTTAGCACATTATAAGCTTTATTTTTCTATTTTAGGTAATCACTGCTCATAAAATATCTGGTAAAAGCTGAATCACATAGTTGGAGTTTAAAAATTAAATATGAATCACAAAAATTTTTTTTTGCTCCTAAAGCTGCAATACATGCTACTTATATGTCAATTCTTCACTTGTTTATTATTTAGAATAACTCCATTATAGCTTCCTGCTATATTAATGTAAAAAAACCATTGCTAACATAAAGTGATACTTTCTTTTTTCCCAGAATATATATAGGAAAGTACAGGAGATTAACAAAGAAGTATATGGTAATCATGAATCCCAAACTTTACACACTGACAAGCTGCAGAAAACACTGACCATATAAATCCCAAATGGGATCCTGCAGATCTTTATGATCTTCTTGGGCTGTTTTCTCCCTCTGTTTCTTGCCTTCAGAGGCACAGTGGTCATGTGTAGGGATCCATGTCAGAATTTAAACCTAGTTTTTGAAATTCTAGGCAATCAGCCCTTAACTAAAAATTAAATAAATTCAGGACTCTGATCAGAATGTGAGCACTGGAATAGGACTTCAGTATATGCAGTGTATGCACATTTAGTCTAATAAGAAGCAACCTCTTCATAGACCACCTATCACCAGGGCTGTTGTGAGCTAAGGGGATCTGAGTTTTGCAGAAAGGGAATGTCAAGCTGTAGACTTGGAATGCATCTTGGTGTCCTGAAGTATTTTTTGGTCTATGTTCTGCTTAAATTTCTCCTAAGATTTTAGCTTTTCTTTGATCTACAGGTCTTCATGGGTAAAATCTGACATTTGGTCCTGTCTACCAACTCCTAGTAATCCCCCAAAAAATTATGCCTGGAAGTTGCTTAGTTTTCTATTTAGTATGATATAATAGTGTTAACCAGTAGCAGTACATAACTTTCATCTCTTTCTAGTTTTTTTATGTCATGAATTTGCACATGTTAAGAGTTTTCTGGTTGTCTTCATATTTAAGGAAAAAAATGACTGCAAGCTTAAATTCTGAGAGTAAAGTGGCAGCTTAGAAAATTTTGATTCATTGACTTGTCAGGAAAACAGACCATTTCACTATCACTGTTGGTGGTAATGTCCAAATGTTTTCAGTAAAGTGACAGATTCTACTCTATGGATCAGAAATAAAGGTATTGTGATAGTGCAGTGATCTTGCTTCAAATATTTCTTTAGAACTGTAATGTAGTTTTCTGGTTTAAATGTTAAGTAGAAGGCAACTAAACAAAAGACCCCAAACTTGCCATTCGAGCTTCCCCCCACCCTCCCCTTATCAGATAAATAGCATGGACAAAATAAAAGCAGAGTAAGCCAGAAACTGGCTGGTTTTGAATGCATATCTGCTTTACGGCTCCTGTGAGAAAAGCAGCCATTTCCTAGTACTAGGAGGAGTGTAAATATTTTGCTGTTGTTTACTGGCTTTTGTTAGAAAATCTCAAAGCTCACAAAAACCTGATTTTTTTAACAGCTATCAAATGTGAACTCAAAAGGTTGCTCATCAAACAGATGAGAAAGATGGCACATACATGGAACAGCATCTGTTTCATACAATCGTCTTTATCTAAGATATTAAAATATCAGTGTGAAATATCAGTGATTCTGTGAAAGAGCTTGGAATAGAAACTGAGCTCCTTCCTCCGTTTCTTTCTCCAGGTCCACAAAATGACTGTTTTGTCAATGAGAATAGGAACAATTAGAACTGTGATGTGAAGTTCTGTGAAAGATATATTTTGAGTGAACTGACTGCATAGGAATATGGTAGACAATCACCACATAATATTTCCAGAATTCATTTGAGGTCTCAGAAAGAATGGGTCTCTCCAGACACCTGAATTTATTTTACCTTTGAAACTTGCTAGCTTTGATGGTAAATGGCACCAGGCAAATTCTGCCCCCAAAAGATCAGTCCATTACAGTCCTTCAAATGAGTGGCAATTAAAGCAGGTTTCAAAACAGTTGTAATGTTTTATACAGCTGAAATATTTCTTTTCTGAACCTACCTTTCCAGCTTTTCTCTGCTCTTCAAAAAATCTGCCTAATAACACATATGCAGAAACAATTAGTGAAATAAACAGTGTGGACAAAAAAGAAAATAGAAAGCAACCTCAGACCCAGAAAATTGATTTCCAGCCTCTTTCTATTTGTGCAACAAATAAAGGAATCTGTCTACTGCATAGACATAGTAAAATGATTGTAAGAATAAAATGCTATTTGGATTGACTCATGGCAACTCTCAGTAAAATGAAATCTCTTGACAATGCAACACATATGTGTTTTAATATGTTATTAATTTCTAGTTGTCATGGTGGATGTTTGTATTCCTACATACAATGTAAAAATTATGTTTTTGAGGACTGTATCAGCTCAAGCTTTATTTAATGTAATTAGTAAAGTGGTGGTAGTGTCAAAGATTTCAAATTTAAAATGCATAACCATCATGGATTATCCAATGGCTGGATAACAGCCTTCAGCATTTTTAAATGAACTATTTTAAGAGGTAATATCTTTTACTTAGCAATCAGAAAGCATCTGTGCATTTTTTTTATTTGGTGAACTTGTTTGGTGCTTGATGATTTTTTGTGTTTTTCACTAAGAACTGGGCTAGAAAGTCTGCTAAGATACTACATTCGAGTATTAATCTGAAAGTTGACTCAAAAGCTGTGTGAGTTGATTACTAGATGTTTTTATACTGTGCTTTTCTGAGTCACTGTGCAATATTTGATGGAATAAAAATTAGCTGTGTATACCTTGTTTGGGTGTCTTTTAAAAGGAGTGAGTGTATATGTGAGCTAGTTTATTCTCGTTGATTAAACTGGTTAGACAGAACTTTACAATGACCTAATAAAAGTCAAAATTAAGATTCAGTAAATAATTAAATACCTTAAAGTTATCAACAAAACAGATTAATAGGGCAAGTCCTCTAGTAAAACTGTGAGGTCAACATTGAGAAAAACTGCTTCTTACTGTCTTGTCTTGAGTCAACATTGAAATAAACTGTTTCTTACTGTCTTGTCTTGAGTAAAAGTAGAGAGCCAACTCCCTATGGAGCAAAGTCTGTGCTTGTGCTGTGACAAATAGTGAATAATGTGGCTAGTAAGAACAAAGCGCAGTAGCCTCCACTGGATGTGCTGTTTTTGCACCACTATTCTTGGTCTACATCAATTCATCTGTAATGGTGATAAATACCATCTATATAATTTTTTGTATGTAGTTCCTTTGAGGAAATTTCTGAAGGTGGTGAGGTAAATCACAGTTTTGACGTATGTATTTATTTCCAACAAAAGGGAGCCTGGAGAGACAAGTTCTCTGAATACTACAAATATCTATAGTCAAATGACATGAATCCTATTTGTGTTCATTTTATTCTTAAACTCTTTTTGAGTGGAATTGCTCTAATAAGCAATATTTTTGCCATTTATAAAATGAAGGGATTAACTGAAGAGAATGCTATAAGAAAGATA
This sequence comes from Sturnus vulgaris, assembly GCF_052056855.1. Lineage (NCBI taxonomy): Eukaryota > Metazoa > Chordata > Aves > Passeriformes > Sturnidae > Sturnus > Sturnus vulgaris. Next base: position 51,205,864 of record NC_142283.1, read on the forward strand.
AGACATCTGGTATGATAAATTTCAAGAGACTTAATATAGTAATGGCAAGAAACTACCTACAGGCTTGCCCTTTCCAAAAACAGAGCCGTGAAATCAAAGAAGGTCTTAAGACTTAAAAAAAGATCCTTCGGGAGGGTAGGGGAGACTGCTCTGTTGGCTCACAGCCAAGAACATACAGAGTTAGATAGAGAACTCTAAAGTCCAACTGAAGACTTACACAACAGCAACAGTGAAGTTGTAATGGTACAAATAGACAACCTGTTGTCATACTGATGCTATTGAAGAAAGTAAGAACATCAGTAGGACACTGGGATCAGAGGCTATGCCCCTAAGAATTCTAGCATGAGGTTGAAACAACTTATTTGCTAACAAGGGCATGTAAAACTACAGCCCCTGAGTACATGAGAATTCAGGTGAGATGGGAAGTGTGCTGCCAGTATTCAGAAAGATGTTTTAGGAGAGACCTACATATCTGTATGCCTGACATCTGTACTGAACCAGGGACTGAACCTGGTTATAGTCAGGGAACCAATTGGTGAACGTGGTTTTTTGTTGTTGTTGTTTTTTGTTGCTTTTCTAAAAAAAACTTTGTTTAAAGAAAGATGTAATTTTAAATTCCTTTTGAGTGTTTTGAATGTGTTAGGAAATACACTAATAAGTTGTGGTAGATATGTGGATGCCCAAAGGGCTTCTTAAGGAATTTCAACATCCATGCAGAAAAATGGAAGGTCTGATATGAATAAATAATTCATGGCTTGGCTTAGGGGATAAGTTCTTGCACGGTGAGAAGACACAGTGGTAATTCTGCAGGTATTCTTGTATCTTTTAACATATTAATTCATAAAAATACCAGAAAAAAATGGTTGTTCTAGTGAGGAGAGAAAGTTTGCTGATAGTATAAAACTACTGAACGTAGGAAGGGTGAGAGGTGACTGGCAAGAATAGCAGAAGAACCTTTCAAATTTGAATGACTGGGCAGTAATATGGCAGGTGAATTCAGTGCATTTCACATTCATGAACTGAGACATAACAGTGATGATAATAGTTTTTGGTATAAAGTGATGGGTTCAAAACATTGTTACTAATCAGGAAAAAGGCCTTGAAATTTAGATAGATGCTGCATGTAAACAACAGATCAATGCTTGACAGCAGACAAAGAAACAAGTGACATATCAGAAAAGGAACATATTAGAAAAGAAACAAAGAAAACAACAGTTAATATTATTTATGCACCATAAATCTATGGTTTGTCATAGCTTGAAGACTATGTGAGGGGACTAATTAAAAAAAAAAGTATAAAAGTGGAAGAAAAAAGATTCAGAGAAAAGCAACATGGATAACCAGCAGTATGGACTGAATCTACTATTTTAGGTACAGTTGCAGGTAACGGAACTCATTCAGTTTAGAAAATTCCTAAAAGAGATAGAAGTCTGCAGAATCATTATCAAAAGAGAGGAAACTGCCCAATGCCTCTTCCATTGCAACAACAAATTTGTGTTTGTTAAACACAAATTATGGAAAGGAAACTGTTTTAAAACAAAAGAATGTAGATCTTCATGATGTAAGTTGATAGACTACGGCAAGCCTTTGCAGGTTGAATGCACATTGTGCAAATTTGATGTGCACATTGATGCTGTGAGAGCAGAATGTTTACATGTATTTGAGTAGAAGTGTAGCAAGAGCTCAGAGGATTGGAGCTCCTGCATAGTCACTGGAGCTTTCTGCATAGTTCTGTTCACACTCCGGAAATCAAATGAACATACTTGTGGTCTGGGAAAGAATTATGGGATAGCATCAGAATAGTGCTATTCCTACTCTTTCCAAGACATAATTGTTAGAGTGTGGATATTGTGCTAGCTGTGGTCTTCATCCAACTTAGTCAGTTTGAATAGTTCTGTTCCAGAAAATTCATAGAAAAATGCATATTTCCTCTATTCAGAAGAAGCTTCTCTTGAGTCATGAATCATCCAGTCATGATATAAACAATATGATAGAATATGTTACATGTGTTTGGAGAGCTAACTAAACACAACTGGGCTGCAGCCCAAAGATAACCTCTCTGTGAATAGACAGCAGAACTCTTTCAAATTTTTGTTGCAAAATGTCCGAGCAATTATCTGAAGGCTTCACAGATGCAAAGCAAAAGCTGCTCTGAGATTTTCTTTATCTGGCATCATAGTAGAGAAGTTGACATTACTTTTTCTCATAGTTATATCTACTAGTCTGTAGACCATAAGATAAAAGGTATAGGAGGTAATGTGGCTTAGTGCTATATTAGGATTCCCACCACAGAGAGACTAATTGCTTTAGGGCTAATTTTGTATCTTATTGGCTGTTCTATGCTAGAAATGCCTGGCTGTCTTTGTTTGCTGATGAACAGGGTACAATATCATCAGTTAAACTGAAGCTTACATAAAAACCCCCAAACAAATAACAGTACAATTTACTGTGATTTTTAAAATTCATACATCACATTCCCCTTTTTGTTCCTTTGGCTTAGTGAACTATTTTCTAGCTCATATTCTGAGTGATTCTGTATAATGCAGTTGTCTTTGATTTTTCCAGAAATAGCTCATTAACCATTTAATTGATATCTTGACCTTCCAATTGACTTTCTAATTGATGTTTCCTTTCACTGCACCTGTTCAACAATTCATTTTTATGTGCTTATTATATTGTAACAGGTTGCCTTATCTACTGCTATATATATTTTATTAATACATATGGTGCTTGGCATTTTAAATTAACCACATGTATATTTCCGAATCCTCTATTTTCTTCCTGTTAAGTACAGTATTCTGAACTTGAGGGGGAAAGATTAGGCTAAATAAAACATGATGCAGGGGTTGTTTTGTTGGTGTTTTTTTTGAGAACCCAGTGACAGGCATCACTAGGATACTATGATACTAATTATAATTCTGAATGCAAGTTTTACAAACCATATCAATGTCATTACTTTATTTACTATGACAGTTTTTTATTGTATTGTATGCTGACCAGGCTTATATGAACTTTAATGTTTTTATTTTTCCTTCCATGACCTTACAGTCTGCACTGGGGAGGGAATAACTGAGAGTGAGGGGGAAAGAAGAGCAGGCAGTGGTCTGTGAGATGAGTTAGAAGATGAACATCACAGCAGGGCAAAGACAAGGGTGCCATCCCCCAGTACCTGAGCCACAGAAATGGAACAGGGTGATTATTTGGATCAACCATTATTTGGGTCAATCCATTGTAACATCAAGCCAAGAAGTCAAGCCCTTAAGCCCGGGTCGAAGTTCTAGTCTGGTGTGTCTCCAGGCATACAGAGGGCTGCAAGCTGAGGCTACAAGAAGGTGACAAGCCCATCCTTACAGGTAACCTCTAAGCGAATAGAGGGCATGCCCACATTGAGGCTATCTGAAGATGACCTGGTCACCTGCAATATAACTTGCCCAATCTGAATAGTAGCCAAGTCCCAGAGGGACTAAGATGCATGCACAGCTCTGTTCTTTCTTTCTCGTCCTGTTCCTCTTCTGCTCCTGCTTTCCCTTCCCCTCTGCTCTCCTTCTCCTTCCCTTGCTGTTTCCCTTTTCAGTTCCCTCATCCTGCCCTTGTTCTTTCCCCTGAAAGAGTCACTGTAGAGTGAAGTGAACATGCAGCTAGAGATAGTGGGAGCCTGTGGGGACAGGACCGGGTGTGCAGGGCACTGTGCGAGCTTTCCAGCAGCTTTCAGCTCTGGGGTCTACAATCACATCACGGGCATCTGAAGAAGAGGATTGTGCTGAAGGGAGAAAGAGTGATCTCCTCTTTCCTTGAGTCCCACTGAGCCCTTTGCAATAGATTTATTACTATTCATATGTTTAATAATACAGTGGCTGTTTCAATGTACTAATTGAGATGGCATCCATTATCACTGTATAGTTAATTGTGCATTTTTGATGTCAATCTTTAATTACATTGTGTGCAGGCTAAAAAAAGAAAAAAAGAAGCAGGAATGAATAGTCAAAAGTAATTGTAAACATGTACCAAAGGCAGTCATGCAGTTTGAGAAAGAACATATATCACAGAAGCATCTTTTGCCAAAGATGTATTTTGTAGGACATGCCTATAAAATGTGTCCTCCTCATAACTCCATCTCTCATAGGAACATTAGACTTCACCGAACTCAGTTATCATTTACTCTTGAGTGCCTTAGAGTGCTCAAGTTGTTCAATAAATTTCTAGGCACTGTGACTGAAAAAAGCTATTATGAAAATTTTCCTGTTTTGCTATTAGAGTAATATTTTAAGATGCTGTATATTTTCCATTGAAAAATTCTCAGAAGCATGAAATAATTAATGCAAAATTGCTGCTTTTTATAAATCCTGAAAAATGTTGACAACTTCTTTTAATGATGCTACATTGTTTTGAAAAAATAACACATCCTTGATTTTAAAAGTAGATTGGATTTTTGTATGGGTCTGTAACACCCAGCTAACTTACATTTATCTCCCTTAGAAATAAGGGCTGGTTCTTCATAACAGTGTTATAGCAAATCTGAATTGTAGTTGTTCTTTCAACTTCTCTCAGTATTTATATTTCAAGCTGCGAGGCAATATCTCTGGAAGCGTTCAAGAGGTGTGGCACTTGGGGAATATGATTTGGGTGGTGGTTATTGTGATACTAGGTTTACAACTGGACTAGATGATCTTTAAGGTCTCTTCTAACAATGATTGTTCTGTGAATGGCATCATGCTCAGCAATAAAACTAGGGGAGTGGAGGTTGGAACTGGCTGGACCTTGGAAAAGTAAGTTTTTTTCAATGCATTGTTTTCCTACAGTTTTGTAAGAGAGACATAAGAAAAAGAAAGACACTATGGTTGGAAGCCTGAACCACCATATTTTACAGTTGAAGTTAAGGTATATTTATTATATAGTCTCACTTTGATGCAAATTTATGTGACCCTATTAACAGGTGGAAAACTAAGTTTCTCTTGAGACAAACATTACTCTTTTTGAAGCTGAAATTTGAAGCTGAAATATCTGACTGACCTTTTAGCAATTTCTTAAGTTGCCTTCTGTATACAGTTCCTCTTTAGAGATGGCCTGTGTAAAAGACTTTTACTTGAAAAGTGAATGGCATTCAAATTTCCTTTCATGATGTCTTCATACTCGTTAAGTGCAAAGTAGTCATCTGTAATCTTTTGTTCGGTCTTAGTTTCCTTATAATAGAAAAGCCCTTGGTCTTATCAATCTAAATATTACATTACATTCATGGAATGTGCTGCCAAAGAATGAGAACTCTAGCAAGCAAAGAACTACTATTGTGGTCTATAAGTCTGTGAGATGGCTATATTACTTTGTGCCATAAAGGTTTATTATACTCCAAGAAAACACTGTTAAAATAGATGGTTACATGGGTTAAAAATAAAAGGTAAAGAATTCTTACACTATCCTTAAACTCTACTTGTTCAGAAATATAATCAGATAGGCTGATAGACTGAACAGACTTCTCACAGGGTAACGACATCTTCATCTAAGAAACTGTTTTGTAAACTGTCTAAGACAAAATAAATAGGCTACACTGAGCACAGTACATGTAGCTAATACTTTAGATAAGATTTTTTTTACTATTCTGGTTTGATATAGAGGTTTAAGAAAGGTCTTAATATCCAGATAATGTATTTATATCACTGATGCTGCCATTACATAGACTTGGTCAATAAACCTTGGGTACCAAGTCTGTGCCTTTTGAGGATATCTGCATGTATTGTTTGTGGACAATTTGATGCCTGTGAGATTGAAATGATAACATCTATAATTTTTTGACAAGCAGTGTTACATCACTGAATCAAAGTCTAGATAGTAATACTTCTTTATTTTCTATTTTTCTTTTAATTCCTTTACTAAAATAAGACTTTTTTTGCAACTTGTTATTTTTTTTCTGCAACCGACATGAGGTTGTCAGCTGCTATCTCCTCAAAGGCTGACAGGAAAAAGAACAACAAAGAGCTTTTGTACGTTTTCTTCCCCATTACAGCACAGAATTTGATTCACAATCTGAGTGATCTTTATGACTGTTTCCAAGAGAAAAATATCGTGATTATCAGGAGCTCATAATAAATGTTTCCACCTCCGTGTTGAAATATCTGTTAACTGGTTCAAGAAGATAATCTCAATCCAGGTGGCAGGAAAGAGGGAAACCTTACTGTATACAAATTAGTCCAGACAACTTGAAGGAATGTAAAATTTATTTCATTCTTCTTTTGTGGTAAATTCATAATAGTAGCTAAAAGCCTGTTTTCTAAAATATCTAGCAACTGGCACAACTTTCTTTTCTTTTTTCTCTGCTGCAATTTAAAGTAATGCTAAACTTACAAATTCAAAGTTGGAGGTCATTTAATAATTTGGTGTATGTTGGCAGTGTCCTGAAGATCATTTGCATTATTTCATTGAGCTGTTTAGCCTTTTCTGCCGACTATAAACATTCTGTAATTATGTTGAAATGTATTGATTTGGGCATTGGTAGATACCCTGTGGTGCCTAAAAAACGTACATTTTTGTGTACACTTCAAATAAATATGCTACTTATTATGGTTGTATTTTTAATTATACAGTCAGACATAAAGTACAGTGGGATAGCAGGACATTAGTAGGGAACTTGCAGCTGAGACTGATAGGTAGTGACAAGACTGGCTTGAAAGGAATAGCAAAATATTTGCTGGTCCAGTATGTATAACATACTCAGTGAGACCTTATTTCTCTGATTTTGTTTTTTTCCTAACCTGATAAGTCACTTGCTTCATTCAAATTTTTGGAAAAAAATTCTACATGTTCTTAGAAGATCTCCTTTCAGTAATTCTGACACCTGTAGTAAATGTAGTGAATAGTAGGCTGCAATAATCTCTTTGTTTTCTTTCAATCTAGTAGAATCTAACTAGATTTTCTCCACCCATCATTAACACTCATTAAAATTCTTGAGTAGAGAGTGTTTATAATTAATTTCTGAATGTTTGTTGATGTTCTTCTGCTACATGTTTTATATATAGCATGATAGAGTGAGCTTCTTAGTCTTTTAATATTTAAAATTTTGTAGAAAAATATTTTTCCCTCTCAAGTTTTCTCTGCTATTTTCATTATCCAATTAAAAAATGTCTTTCATAAAAATATGTAATATCATACATACCCAAAATTTTGAAATTCAGCATCATGTTCTTGTGTGATGTGTTTCTGAGTGGGAAGTGGTCACCCATTGCTTTTTACCATTGAAAGCCCCTGCAGAATGGTGAGTGAGGGTTTTATTCTTTTTAGTTGCAGTACAGTTTGCAGAAGTGGAATGCTCTACCATTTGATTTTAAGAGATTTAAGTCATCGTCATCCAAAATTTTGTTGTTGTTGTTGGTTTTTTGTTTTGTTTTGGTTGGTTGGTTGGCTTGTTTTTGTTTTTGTTTTGGTTTTGTTTCTGTTTTTCAAGGGAGAAACTTATAAGGCTTTACATTATAGGGCTAAGTATTAAATTTATAAGCTGTTTTTGCAGTACATTTTTGTAACTGTATTTTTCTACTTTGATTTTGGAAGGACTTTTATTTCTCTTTTTTTCCACCCATATCAATATCAGAAATTATGTAGTATCTTTCTTGATATTTTTGGTGGTTTTGTTTTCATTCTTATTCTATTAGAAACATTGCAAAAGTATATATACAGTACAGTTTCTTTTGCAGACCCTAAAGCGAGACATTTAGAGAGTCTGCTTGTAATTGCTAAATAGTACAGATACCATATGGCGAGCAGATATACACTATGGACAGTGTGGAATAAACTCTTCCATCAATTTTGCTACTGTAAATCTGTAGAAACTTGTGCTCTCCCTACTTTCCCATCCTTCATTTCTTTATTATCCCTCTTGTAGACAAGTATATGTCATTGATTGGATTTTGTTTATTACAGGCTTACATAAACCAAAAAAGGATGTTTATACAAATGTCGCCATATATTATTTTGTCTGGTTCCACTGCAGGGAGATAGAAGGGGCAGAACTGCTGTGACTGCAGATAGCAGGACATCTTGCATTGAGTTCTGCGAGTTCATGATCAGAGATTTTGCCCTTCAAAAAGTCAATGCTTTTATATTGTACTCTTATCTATTCTACCGACGGTCACTGTCTAGCAAACAGCAGTTTGATATACAGTATACTTCCTTCAGCTAAAAAAAACTCCAAACCCCAAACCTCGATATTTATGTGGTTCACTTTTCTTCAAATCATTACGTAGCAATTAAAGGAAAGCAATGACTGGGGACTAAGTAGAAAAGTGTATTTCATATCCTTTCAGTGAACTAATAAAAAATTTATGACCTTTTATAATACAGTATAAGCTGATGCAGGCTTACAAGGGATTGGAAATAGGATGTTATTCTTAGTACAGAGCATCTGTGTTTATAAAGCAAATTTTGTCATTATATCAGCAAGTATAGTTTACACTGGTTTATATAGATCAAACGAATTATCTACTAACCTTTCAGTATTAAAAATGCAACACAGCAGACTGCTGAATTTTAGGGTGATATTAGAATATAATAGCCCAAAAATTAATAACTAGTTTTGAAATAAAATTAGGAACCTCAAGAAAGAGATTTATTCATATATATATATTTATATGAGAGATAAGAAATAAAGAAAGATAGATATGAAAGTCAGTGGGATCTCAGATCTCTTTAGTACAGGCAACGGTGAATTGCTTTTAAAAAGTGTAATTATTCTTCATGGATGCAGATTCTTTTTCCTTTGACATGCATTCTTCCACTGTTTCCTATTGCCAAGATATTATTCCTGTACATTATTTCTCCTGTCACCCCTGCTTCCACCTGAATCTCCTAGAAATGGTGCGATTTGTTGTTGTTTGATTGAATCTGCTATACAATGTCTTCATGCTGGCAGTGTAATATTTTGTATCCTTTATTATTTTTATTTGGAGTCCTGTCTAAGATTTTAATTGTGTCTAAAAGATAGTATATGCAGCATGGTCTATATAATTTTCTAAGCTGGTGACACACCATATCAACATTCTTTTAAAATATTCCACCATGACCCCTCTCTCTCTATATATTATTTTTTAGCTCTTATTTCAAATACATTTAATGAGTTTTTATTATAATCTCAGATGGATTAATTAGAAATTATACTCTAGATGTTTTTAATTCTCTTACCCCAATTTTCAATGCATTACTTTGAATTGTAATGGTGTAGGCTACTAACTATAACTCCAGCAGTTGCTACCAAATTATTCCATCCAAACTGGTTGGTTGGTTGTCTATCTACATTCTTCTCCAATCAGTGAGTTATTAGTTATGGAGTGTATATAGGCCAAGGAACACCATGAATTTATTATTAGCATAGTTAAAATCTCAACAGTCTAATGAAAGTACTCCAGTCATAGCATATTGACGCATATTTTTCAGATTGGTTAATTATTGTAGCTTATTTGCATTCACTTTCCAATCACAAATAGCATAAATACCTGTGAAGTATCATGGCTGTCATGATAATTTCTCCACTGCTTCTAGGAACCACAGGAAATTATTTCAATTTTGGGATGTGGAGAGTACAGTGAACTGCCACTAAGACATGTCCTTGACTCAAATAAGTTTGGTTCTAACTTTGAGGTCATGTCTTCTTAGTCTTGGATCCATTTTGGGTAATTTTTAAGTTTGATCTTGCAAGCTACTAACTTGGTTGCTCTTTATTGGTTTGCAATTCTCTTTCATATATTTCATTCACATTATGTGAATGACTATTTGAATGATTGACTACATACATATGGCATGCTTTTCTTAGGCTAGATACTTGCTTTTGTGAATGTTGTTGTTTTCAAAGCTGTTTTTTTCTGATTCCCAAGTTTGCATTTGTTTCATACTTGCCAACGGATTGTTTGTGAGTTGCTTGTAGCTTGAATCTTCCTCTATTGCCAGGTGCCTGTACTTTCTACATCTTAGTGTTTGGCAACTGTCCTTGCCTGTACTCTTGTAAACTGCATTTTTATTTTAGGATGACATGTAGTTCATCCTACATAGAAGTCTGCTTGTTATTGCTATCTTATTATATAGAGATACATAAATGATAATTAGAGTTGCATAATACAGTGGTACAAAACTCAGTAAAAGCTAAAACAAAGTGCTTAATAGTCATCTGATAGTTAGACAATCTCTGTTCTCATTTTACAAGAAAAAACAGAGGGCAAGACCATCCAAAGCAAGTTTAGCCTTAGAAATCCTGAGATTTGTATTTTTTAGTTTAAGAGAAAATATTGACTTCTTACAGCAACAATGACAGCAACACATTTATTAAGATATATGACTACATTTGCCTGACAAACATGTGAATGAAAGAGGAACACATCTGTAAACTTATTTATGATACTGGGTGCTCAAATTGAGGGTCAGCTCTTTATAATAGCTTTCATAGAAAAAAAATAAAAGGTCAAGTTTGGAAACCCAAGGTAACCACAGCATATCTCGATTTCCAAATATATTTCAAGTATATTGGTATAAAATACTAATTTTCTTTATCACTGTTTTTTTTTTTCCAACTTGATATCACTAACTGGAATTGCTAAGCCACTCTTGGAAAGGTCACTGAGAGGAGAAGTTCTTTAGGAGTGGATGAAAGGCAGTCACTCTAGCCTTCAAAGAGTGTTAGAAGGAGGACCTGGGAATCAGAATCACAGAATATTTCAAGTTGGAAGCAAGGGTCAGCAAAATCCACTTCCTGGCCCTGCACAGGACAGCCTCTAGAATCACACCATGTGACTGAGAGCATTGTCCAAATGCTCCTTGAACTCTGTCAGTCCTGTGCTCTGACCACTTCTGTGGGGACCTGTTCCACTGCCCAGTCACACTCTGGGTGAAAAACCTTTCCCTGATCTCCAACCTAAACTTCCCCTCACACAACTTCACACCATTTCCTCAGGGTCTGTCAGTGGTCACACAGAGATCAGAGTCTGCCCCTTCTCCTCACGAGGAAGTTGTAGACTGCAAGGGGGTCTCTCCTCAGTCTCTTCCAGGCTGATCAGACCAAAGGACGTCAGCTGCTCAGTGTATGGCTTCCTATCAAGCCCTTCACCATCTGCATAGCCCTCCTTTGGGCATTCTCTAATAGATTAAAATCTTATGTTGTGATGCTGAAAACTGCATACAGGGTTCAGTTAGGCCACACTAGTGCAGGAAACCAAAGCCAGGAAGCCTTACCTCTCTGCTTCTGTAAATTTATATACCTCTGAAAGATGATGGAACAACTCGTGCTGGTTGTCATGTCTCAGTACACAGAGGCAAAGAAGTTGTCAGGAATAGCCAGAATGGATTCACCAAGGGGAGATCATGCCTACCCAAGGTGATTACCTTCAGTTGATGGCATGGCTGTCAGGGTAGATGAGGAGAGGGCAGTGGATGCTGTCAACCTTGACTTCCACAAAGCTTTTGACCCTGTCTCCCATGACAAACTCACAGGTAAGCTCAGCAGGTGTGTGTTGGATGAGTGGACAGTGAGGTGGATCTGGCTGAATGGCAGAGCTCAGAGGCTGTCTGTGGAGTCTGGTTGCAGGCCCATAGCAGTGTTCCCCAGGGGTCAGTACTGGTACAGTCTTGTTCAGTTCCTTATCAATGACCTGGATAACGGGACAGTCACCCTCAGCAAGTTTGCAGATGACACAAAACTGGGAGAAATACCTGATACCCTAAATAGAAATAGCTGATACTGTAGAGAGCTGTGCTGCTATTCAGAGAGACCTGTACTGGATGAAGAGTTAGGCAGAGAGGAACTTAATAAATTTTGACAAAGGCAAGGGTCCTGCACCTGGGAAAGAATAACCCCACACACCAACACAGGGATGGCAAAGAGGTCTATGGAAAAAGATCTGGGGACCCGGATGGACAATGAACTGTCCATGAGCCATCAGTGTGGTCTTGCAGCCAAGAAGTCCTGAGGTTCATTAGGAAGAGCATTGCCTGCAGGTTGAGGGAAAAAATCCCGCCCCTCTATTCTGCACCGGTGAGACTTTGCCTGGAATACTCTATTTGGCACTGGGCTGTCCTGTTCAAGAAAGGCAGGGAAGTTCTGGAGAGCTACCAGAAAATTGGGGGACTAGAGCATCATCTCGTATGAGGAAAGGCTGAGGGAGCTGGGCCAGTCTTGAGAAGAGGTGACTGAACAGGAATCTTACCAATGTGTACAAATATCTTAAGGGCAGGTGCCAAGAGGATGGGACCAGACAGCCTCCAGTGGTGTCCAGTGACAGGACAATGAGCACAAACTGAAATACAGTTTGAGGAATATGATGACATACTGAATATAAGGAAAAACCTTTTTTTGAAGGTGACCAAACACTGGAACAGGCTGCCCAGAAAAGTTGTGAAGTCTCCTGTGGATTTGTTCAAAACCTGCATGACCTTAATTCTGTGCAACCTGCTTTAGGTGAATCTTCTTTACTTGGTCTAGTTGGACTAGATTGTCTCCAGAAATTAATTTCAACCTCAACCATTTTGTGATTCTGTGAATTTAGGAATTTGTCATTTTTATGATTGGAGCATTTCCACACTCCCTGCTAAAGTAACAGTGTAATGCAACCATTGTCTGAGGCTTTAGTTACGCATTTGCTGATTCATTACTCTGTAACATTATTTCATAATGAACAGATTAGAAAATTATGCATCCAACACATTAGCATTTCAGCAATGGGGATATTTTTCCCCATTATAAAGCTTTCAAAACTTGGTGTTATTTCTGGAAAAAGAAAGGAAAATAGATTTATATTTCCTTCTGTCATTAACTTTGAGCAATAAGTATCTTGCTGGTGGTTTTTTTCTGTTAGCTTTTTTTTTTTAAATTTGATTACACTTTATTTCACATTAATATAAGCAACTTATAGCATTTCCAAAGAGCAAAACAAGCTTTCCAATATAGTCCTGGCAAAGCACTGACCTGCAAAACCCTTGGCATTTCATTCTTTGGTCTCTCCTGAGTAGAAGTTGCCAATCATTCAGAACAGTGCCAAATTGTGAAGTGCTTTTGTGATGTGAAAAAGGATCTATTAAATGCTGGTGGGAGACTACCCAGCTGATTTATTTCATTTCAGTTGCAAACAAAGTAAATGAAGTCACCAGGCATAAATCTAGTTTTTCTTAAAAACAAAAAGCTACTTCAGTCATATTTTGCTTGCAGCTAGTGAATTTACTGCTTTTTGTAACTGGTCTGATACAAATATAAATTGCTTCATTTTTTTCCCCTGTATTGTGCTCAAAGAAACTAAAGGGGAAAAGAAAAAAAAAAAGGTGAAAGATCTTTCCTGGCATTAGCAAAAAAAGACAAAAAAAGAATGAATGCTATGTCTCGACAGCTAGACTCAGAAAAAAAGCAGTGCTGACTTTCTGTGAAATTAAAATATCCAATAATGGACATACAGGGACAGGGGAAAATGAGAAACTTGAGGTGGAACACGACATTGGCAAATCTCTTAGTCTGGTTTATGGATGAAAAGGAAACTTTGAGCTGAGTTAAAAGAATGCAACGTAATTGCCTTAGAGGAGAATAAATAGTGAATTAAAGATGGAAAACTTTCAGTATAGCAGGATTGAGTTTGTCTGTCATGACCATAAAAACCAAAGTGGAGAAAGAAAGAGGTATGGAATGCATGCTTTAAGGTTGCTGTGTCAGAGGAGTCTGACTAGAGGGATAATAGCCAATAAAATATAGACAACCACACATATGCATGCATCAAAGTATCTTAAAGGCTATGAACATTTTCTGCATAAAACGCATATAAAGAATCTTGAAACAGCTAGCTAAGAGCCTGTCACTTTAGAAAATTCTGGAATTTGCATTTCCTTTATTCACCTCTGAACAAAATTTCTTGTTCTCTCAGATGTAATTGACATAGGAGTCAGACAACATTGTGGAGTCTACTACCTAAATACCCTGATATAGTTTTCTGACCTCTAACTTCGAAACCTACTTAAAACCTTACTTTTTGTTCCTTTTTTAAGTTAGGTAACATCCCTTGGGCAAGATCCAAACTTTCATTTGTCCTATCTCTTCAGTTGTTCAGAAGACAAAAACTAGCTCCTTGTCCTGTTTTTGATTACAACAATGTAGAGTGGAAGAATGGATAATGGGACTTCACAAGCCTTTAGTATTGATATTGAGACTTTGGCATTACTGGTCCCTTTTCTTTGAAAAAAAAAAAAAATATGAAGAAAATTCTCACATAATACTGCTTCCCAGACCATTTCCTAGTGAAATAGCCAGTTCACTTGATACTCAGTTGGAAGAAGAAGAAGATTATAACTAGCATAAATATACAGTATTTATCTGTCAAAGTCCTGGCTTATATAAACATGTTTTGAAGGACAAAAAAATGTAGGTTCAGTACATAAATGCTTTATGTTTAAAAACATAGAGAGATATACAGCTGGTGACAGGCCAGACTGTTCTCAGTTGTAGGCAGAACATTCTCTCATTCTACTGAAGTGAAAATGGTGAGCAAAAATCTTCCTTGGCATTACACATTGTGTAAGGTGGTTGGTCAGCAGAAATACATCTGGCCAGGATGCATCATTATTCACTATTTCTCATTCTTAAGAACATTTTGCTTTAACAATGAGAAAGCAGCTGGGAGAACGTCTTACTTCTGAGCCTGGCTTGAGCTGAAAAAGCTTTTTCAGGAGATGCCCATGGCTTTGCCCTTGAAGTCAGAAAAGCTTTCCAAGAGTTTTAGCTGTGTTATGTGGTTGACTAGTGCAAGCAGAAGGAGATGAGTTGTGAGTTTCTTTCCTTGGATGCACAGAGCATGGTAACAGATTTCCAAAATAGAGATAAGGTGGATTTAAGGAATGCAGAAATGCCCCTATTCCCACACACTACCTTGGATATATATTACTGAAAATGTTGTCTTCTGTGGATATTATTTGACATTAAATCAAGAACGTATCTTGTTGGCAGCAGCTTCTACCAGTCCATCTGTGTTCCTTTTGCTCTACCTTAGTTGAAAAGTTCAAACTTTTTGAGTGTTATTGGTGTATCAACTTTGAAAATAGTTTGTTGATGTTGATGTAAGCACTGCTTCAGCACAAAATGAGAGAGCTCGTTCTGGCGCCGAATGCCCTGTTATTGCTAAGGAAGCCTCTTCTAGGCTATCATTCCAATTTTCCAATTAGTGCTAGATTTGTTTAGAATGAAAAAAAATAATAGATGAAAGAGCGTAAAAAAGCAGCTAACTTATGAGTTGATTATTAATTCAAACTATAGTATAGGGAATATAATATGAACAAGGGAATATATTGCTTGTTCATAAATGCAGAAGAACCCTGAAGTAATTTATGGTGTGGTTCCCTAAATACACTGGAATGTGGAATTTGGGACACAGTGTATTTCTGTTTTCTTGTTAGCAAGTATGTATCTATTGAGTAAGATACAGACTCATTCATAATGTAAACATCAAATTAACACTGTCCTTAGCTAGAGCTCCAATCTAAAATCCTTATTATAATCTCTTTTTCATTAAAATAGTATTTCTGCTATATTCTTTGCTGACATTTTGAATGAAAATTTGCTTTTTCTTGGGGCTTATTTTATGTTACTTTACTCTTTAAAATTTGGAGTTTTTATTTTTGACCATGAAATAAGCCTTATAATGAAAGTCAGAAAACTAGTTTAATATATATTCTATTCTATCTTATAGAGTTTTTAATTTCAATATGTGAAAATATCCCATGAAAGTTGTTTTGTTTTTTCTCCTGCTTACCTTTTATAGGTTTAAATGATCTTATGCTATCATACATTTTTTACTGTATTTTCTTCCATCATTAATATTATAAGCTTTAAATTTAGGTAGACTGACTATTCTCTCAGTTTTCTATTTTCCTGGGCATCCAGAGAGAAGTAATTCAATATCTCACTGAAGTTTTCACTCCAAAATTATTGCATCTCAAAAGCTTCTCTTACAGCACAATGAGAATTTAAATTACATATTTTTACAGGACAAATATATCAAACTTGCGCACAAGTGATCTGTAAGTTATCCCTTTACAAATTTTTCTTTATGCCTAACATGAAAAACAAACATATGTGGTCATTTTGTAAAAGTTGGTCTTGTATTCCACTGTGAAAAACTTACTTGTATGATTTTATCAATCCAATTTTATTTAGAATTTAAAAAATCTTAGTGATTATGAGAATATAATTTTACTATCTTTGGGAAAGCCAAGGTTTCAGATTCAGAGAGGCAAAGATTCACAAACAGGCAAATGCTTGAAAATTGCTGGGCAAATATTGATGCAGTGGTCTCACACAAGAATTACTGGTTTATACTATCGCTGAAATATAAATGTCCTTGGAAGTGGTGCTCAAATAATCCCTCAGCTACAAACGTGGAAGAGTGCAAACAGCTATGTAATGTTTTCAGCAAAGTATGCAATGTGAAGGGAGTTATGCTATTGGAACTTTGCAACTTGTGTAAAATATTTTTAGAAGCCTTTCAGAAAAGGACCTTGTGTTATTTGATCTTCCCTTAAGTACCTTTGAAAGTGCTACTTTGGAAGCAAGACTTAACTGACATCAATGTTAGATCTCTGTTGTCATCTCACATTTTCTGTCAGTATGGATTTCGTGTAGTTCTGTGGAGTTACATTAACATGAAACTTGTATTAGTGGGAAGTAACTCAGTAGGTTTTAGTTACAAATTTAAATTCAAAATTTCTATGCAACATTCAACATCTGACTTTACATTTGCAGTCAGAAT
Organism: Sturnus vulgaris; assembly: GCF_052056855.1. Taxonomy (NCBI): domain Eukaryota; kingdom Metazoa; phylum Chordata; class Aves; order Passeriformes; family Sturnidae; genus Sturnus; species Sturnus vulgaris. Next base: position 51,222,606 of record NC_142283.1, read on the forward strand.
TATGTGTTACATGTTTTACAAAGAGAAAAGGTAAAGGAAATAAAATTATATGTACCCATCTCATTATTGTCAGGGGGTGAAGGAAATGGGTGATTACTTATTGGCTACTTACACAGGTATTTTACAAGGCAATGAAATTATCAGTGTTTGCACTGTTTCTTTACCCTTTAAATACTCTTTTTTTCCAATATGAGAGTACAGCTGCATTTTTGCCTGCCTACTAGCAGCATAAAATATGGTATATTTATTATTATTATAGACTGGCATACAGGCAGTATTCACAAGCAGGCTTAACTGCATACAATTAAATAGTATTGATATAGGATAAAAGAGCAACTCGGATTGTCTTTTTCTAGTAAACTGTGCATAAATCATAAAAATGGTATTTAAAATAGATTTTCTATGAAGAAATTCCAGAATTAACATGAAGAGAAGCTAGTACAGCCTTTGATTCCCCTCCCTTCTTTGCTTGAGCTGATGTGTGGACTGAAATCCAGTATTCAACATTAAAGCAGCAATCTGCAGTAGAGTGGATGAATTTGTGATAAATTGTCCCTTGAGGTTTATAAAACATATTCTCTATAAAACCAGCCACTGTATGTTTCTCCACATTAGTCAGTTTCTGACATTCAGGCTGCTGAAGCTTCTAGGCCAGTAGTGGTGTCTGCCATCCCAAAGCAGTAAACAACTCTTTGTTTATAGCAGCAGTGCTCATACATCCATTTCAAGGTTTTACAGCGATAAAAGCCTGACTGCCTACATAAACTGGAGTGGGCTGCAATGTTGTTATTTTGTTTATTGCTCTTTTACTGCAGTGGTCAAATAGTTCCTCTGAGACTAGACACTGGTACTCTGCCATCTGTACAGTCAGTGTTAGACAACTTGTGTCAACTAAACAAACCACTATGACAAACAATTATAATGAGCATACTAATTAAATAAAATGTTGCCATATTAAATTGTGGGGGAAATGTGGAAGATTAATAGCAAATTAAGAAGAAGTTGTCAGTTACCTTTTAATGGATAATGACAGTAGCCCCGAGAGAGGTTTTGATTATATTCATGCTGCTTCATTTCTTCAGTCTGAACTATTGCTATAATTCATGTCATTTTATTGCACCAAGAAAATAAAGGTTTGCTACTTGAGACATATAGAAGATTTTTGCTATGTCTGCTTAACATTAAATGCTGTCATTTTATACCAGAACAATAAAATTTTGAAGTTTATGTGGCATTCATTCCCACAAAATTCACTGTTGGAAGCACAGTGTTTTCTCATCTCTTCTTAATGTTCAAAATTTTATTGAATTATTAAGAAAATATACATTTATTTTATTTTTCCTTTTCATGTAGTTAATATTTCCTTTGAAAAATCATGTTAAATAAGTGGAAGACCAAATAAGGGAGACATTTCATCTACAATTTAAAATGTTTTAATAGAGGTACCCCAAATTCAAAAAGCTTAGCCATAAACTCTAATTATTTAACCAGGGATGTATGCCTAACTGTCATGCCATATTGTGCCAGTATCTTCAAGGAGTTCGCTTAAATGATTATTCCTTATTTTACTGGTCACATTTCAAGTCTCTGAGCACTTTAGCATTAAAAAAAAAAAAAAAAAAGAAAAGAAAAAAAAAGAAAAGAAACAAGAAACTTAGTTGATTTTAAATAATATCAGGTTCTCACAACAATGAGGAAAGATAAAATCACATGGGAATGTAATCAACGTCTGCAGATACGTGTTTTTATTGGTCAGTTCAGAATATGTCTTTAGCTTCAGTGGGAAATCTTTAGCCACATACTATTGGCATTGTTAAAGGGAAACAGGGAGAAAATGGAGAATGGGTTCCACTTTTCCTGTTAATTGAGTAGCTACATTATAAAAATTGGAAGCCTTGCAGATTATTTCTCCAATTAAGCTTAGGTTTACTGTAGATAAGGTAATTATGGGGATATCCCATGGTTTAATCCTGACTGGTTTTGATAACATGGTGCTAAACTCAAAGCTCCCTGACCAGCATTTTCTGGTAATAAGGCAAAAGACTGGCTGCTTTGAACTTAGCCTTAATGAAGAGCTGTTACAAAACCTGAACTTTTGCTGAGCACATTAAAGGTCTTGCTTAATAAAAATCTTTAGGGAGCATACCCAAGAATTTTAATCTGCTATGAAAACATTGTCGACTGGAGTGTGTTCCTCATTTCCAAGCACAGAATTCTGATGTAGGGGTTTTTTTTAAGAGTGGATAAAAGCAGTGAATACACTTTTTGGTGGTTACTGTTCAGTGGATTTTCCTTTTTGATTTAATTGATATGGAAAGGATGCCTATAAAGGCAATAGGAATTTGTTGATAATGAGTAGTCCTTACTGTCTATTACAAAGAAATGATACTTAAATATCTTCAGTCTTAAATAAATTGTTAACAAGGGATTTTTCTCTTACCAATACAAGGAGTGCAGGAATAAAGGAATTGCTTGTCTCCAGAGACTGAAAGGGGCAACATTATTTCTTTCTCCCTAGGGAGCCCAAGGTTATATTACGTGAAATGAAAGACTATGATGAAATCACCCAAGAACACACTAGTACATGAAAAAAAACACGGTTCATTATACTCAGTGTGGGTGTGGATTATTTAGATTAAATGAAATGAAGATGACATAAATTTAACCAGAACAGTTTTGCAGTGAAGTTTTGAAGATGCTGGCAATTAACTAGATAAGTCAAACAATGCTCATTTGATGGGAAATCAGTAGACCTTGCCTGAGCTGTAAATTTCACAAATGTTTCTGTATATTGTGATGTAAGGTATGTAAATTCAGATTTGCAAACACTGTCACTCCCACTGAAATCAAGTACTCTTTCAATCTGTGATGTTAGATTGTCTGCATTTTAAGGGTTGGCAGTGGTGGGGAAAGATTCAAACTCACAGCAGGCTTTTATGATATCCAGTAAAATAAGACAAAATTGAGAGGTTTTTTCCATTTTAAATGCTGATATTTTGCCATCCTATTTCCTAGGGATTACATTGTGTATAGCTAGAGGCATGACTGAAAGGTATTGCTGGAGCCCTTCTATTATGACCTCATGAAGTCACAATTATTCCTCTTTTCAACAGTGCAGCCATCCCTGATCTATGCATTATAAAAATGAATAAAAAAAATAAAAAGGACAAATGTTTTATCAGATAGCATAATCAGAGGCTCACTATAAATAAATAATAGTAAATAGACTAGTGTTTGTAGGTATGTGGGTATGCATGAGCATGTATGCCAGTCCACATACCTGTACAAAATAAAAGTATTTTGCAGCATTCTTAGTAACTCTACTTTTCCTAGGTTTAAAGATTCTGCAGTTGACATTTGTATTAAAGGGTTAAGGTCTTTGTTGTCAGAAGGATGGATGACTTCATTATGACTGCAGTGCATGACTGAGAAAACAGAAAGGTTGAGATGGGAGCAGTCACAGAGTTGCTGAGCTAAGAGGCTAAGTGCTGCTTGGGACAGCTGATTTGTCATTGATACCTAATATATCACAGCAAGCAGGAAACATGCTTGTTTTCTGGAGAACCCTGGTAAAAAAAGGCAGGTGTTAACAAAGTAAATCCAGTTGTTAATATGCAGTGGTAAATCGTTGCAATTACTGCATGATTCATGAGAGTTGATATAATTGGTTGTAATGACTTGTTCAGTCAGGAATATTGTTGAAGATGTCTGAGCCTATGGCAGTGGGTGGGACTTGATAACCATGAAAGGCTGTTTCCTACCCAAAAGGATTATATGATCTTATGAATACAATTTTATATTTTGTACATAATACTTAAAATGTTAATTCTATCTATTTAAAATTAAGTAACACAAAAAATATTTTTCTCTTTATTTACCATAAAGTGAGCTTTTGACAAACTATGTTAGATTTCATTAATTGTTTATGGTCTGTAGAGCAGGGATTTCTCACTAGGAGGTGTTATTTACTAAAAAAGATCTCATACTTGATGATGTGATATAATTTAAGAACACAGATTAAAGCATTTAAAAGTATAGATTCAATTTTTGTCTGTAAAACTACTACGGACATATGAAATTTCAGTCAGTTGCTTTTTATTTACGTATTTTTGTCTTTGGAACCCATTAACTGTAATTTTATTTAACTAAGCTATCTTTGCCTACATCATGCATCTCTTCAAACTGGCCCCAAATCCTTTTCTCTTCTGTTCTCTTCAATCTCATGCAAAGCAAATGTAAAACATTGCCATTTTCATTTGGTGGGGAATCATTCTTAGCCAATTCAGGAGGTATAAAGGAGTACAGTGAAATGGAAAATTAGATTATGATATAGTTTCTGGTCTTCTTTAACTTGAACTCAATTGCTAAGTGTTTTCTTCTGGATTGTGACGGGACTTGCAGTTGCTTTTCTGTAGCTGGAAACCTCAGTTAATGCTATGGAGAGTATAAACACTAATCTAAAATGTAGACTCTTCATAAATTCTAAAATTTTGATTTTTCATTACTGATATTAGACAACCACAGATGATGTACAGACAATACTGTTCTCCTGGCTAGGTTAATGTGTCCTTCATAGCACCTGTTTTTAAACTGATTGAACAGTAAACCACTGTTTCTATGGTTACACTGGTGGTTTTTTTTTTACTCAAGAACTATAATGTACTATATTGCTTAATATAGTAATATTGCATTGAAAACTTCATTTTCACAATTAAAACCATAAAATTTAACATCTTCCATCATGTGCATGTCCGTGTAAGGGCTATAAATATCTTTCTTTTATTTTAACAGGAAGAAAATATTTTCACAGGAAATTTTACTAGTACTGTGGTCATACCAAAAAAATCCATGCAATGATCTGCCTGGGATCACAGTTCAGCTGGTTTTTAATTTGGCAGTTTTCAATGTGTTTACTTAAAGGAGCTTGTACAGTAAGGGAGAACTTTTCTCTTAATGCTGAAAAATATATGCAAAAAATACGTATAATAGAATCATAGAATAATTTAGGTTGGTAATGACCTCTGAAAGTCATCTAGCATCTCTGCTAGATGCATCTCTGTTAGGCTGGATTGCCTATGACATTGTCTGGTAAGGTTTTATTATCTTCAGGTACAGAGTTCTCATAACCTCTCTGGGGAGCCTTACGACCTTCACTATGAAAAAGTATACATAACTTTAATCAAAATTGTTTTATTTCAACTTGTGGTTTTTGCCTGGCATCCTGTAACTGTAAACATCTGAGAAGAGTCTGCCTCCATATTTCTTTTCTATCAAGTATCTGTAGATGTCAATAAGAACCCCCAAAGCCATCCCTTCCCAGTCTGAACAGACTGAGCTTCTTCAGCCTCTTCCTGGACAATTGTTGCTCCAGCTCCCAGCCACCTTGGTGGGCTCTGTGCAACTCACACCAAGATATCAGTGTCTGTGCCATACAGGAGAGTCCCAGAGAGCTGGGTGGAGCATCACATGGCTCTCAAGCATGGGAGCAGGATGTGTCTCTGGACCTTCTGGTTTCACTGCTGGCATAGCTCAGGACATGGGAGGCTCCATTGCTGTCTGGGGAACTCTGGTGCCTCGTTGACACCTGTGTCCCCCAGTGTCTGCACAGGTGCTACTAACCAGTCACTGCCCAGGCTCTATGGGTGCTTGGGACTGTACATTGTATTTTGAATCTTCAAACAAAACTTTACCTTTCAGCTGGAGCAGAAGGAAGTTTGAATTTTTAAATTTATTTTGCTTCTTATATGCGGCACTCCTGTGGAAAAAAGCCCAGCAGTTTTGTGCTGGTTATCCATAAGATTGTCAGCAAATGAATGATTGAGCTACTAAAGTGGGAAGATATTTAGAATATATATGAAATACAAACTTCAATACTTTCAAAAATAAAAGTAACAAAAAGAGTCCAGCCAATTCGAATGGATTAGCAACTAAGACATACTTTGGAATTTCATATTCATTAACTGGATCTTGTAGTGGAAGGACATAATATGTTTTCCACTTAAAAGTACAATCTGTGAACAAGGAATAAAGAGCCAGATGTGGTATTGGAATCTAAGCAACAGCAGATTCCAAACACATTGGATAAAAATTCAGAATTCTGAAAAGGCTCATATAGAATTGTGTTTCTTGTGAGTTTTTGATATACCTATTTAATTAATACTGCATTTGGGGCATGGACAATTAAAAGTTTTTCAGCCCCCAGAAAAGTATGTCCTAGTATAAAAAGGTAATTTTAACAATGAAGAGGCCCCTCAAATGTGCCTCATTTGAAAAATGTGACTTTTCAACTCCTGTCAGGCATTCTTATAAAAACTATCTGTTGACTATAGATCTGTTAACTGCTGAGAAAATCACTTATTTACATGACAAATGTTCTGCTTTATCTCTAGAGTACTTAAAAAAAATCTTTGTCTCTCTTTGTGGTATAAGAAAACAGATGTATCTATTCATAAAAAATTATCAGAGACACATACACTGGTTTCCTGATTGTAAGTTGATTTGGTGTCAGTCCACAGACCAGAAACATATGCATGGCAGCAGCATGTAAGTTGATTTCACCTTGTGATACGCAGTCACTAGACTGTACCTTGATTTTTCAGGGAACTTGAAAGCAAAACCAGTTTTTTACAAGCAAATAATTTATGCCCTATTGTGAATAGTTGTTTCAATTATAAACGCTACTTTTATTTCATACATTCAATTCCCTGAAAAACAATCACAGATGTGATCACAACTGTTCTGTACCATAAAATTTTTGGTTATCTCTTACTGTCTACTTCCACGTGAAATGCTTTCTTCACTGCAGGAACTGAGTGGCCCTATAGGATCTATGTCAATTGACAAATTGTCTGAATAACACGATGCTGGCTGAGCTAATTTTCATCTTCCTGATTTCCAAATTTATCCACTATAAATTTTTGTTTTGTTTTGACATTTAGTTTACAGAGTAAAATAACTTTACTTTTAGTCATTGACTAAGTAGTAAATTCTGTGAAAGTTGAAAATGCAATTGCAAACTACTGCACCCAACCGTTATTAAGTGCTGTTCTCAAAAAGTACATTTTTTCACTATTTTTCTCCACAAATAAGGCAGCTCGCTATCATTTTAGATCCTCATGCACTCAGGCTATTATCTGAGAAAAACATATTGTGCAGATTTACTGCATGGAGTATGCTTGTCTTCTTAAGTAATCAATCAGCCTTACATACATACATAAGTTCAAGTGATTTTTGCAGTTCTAAATATTCTACAGCCACATATAGATAGAGAATCTATATCATAGAATCATCAAATGATTCGGGTTGGAAGGGACTTTAAAAGATCATTTAGTACCAACCCCATGCAACCTTGAATGGGATGGGGCACCCAGCCTCTTGGGCAGCCTATTCCACTGTCTCATCACACACAGTAAAAAATTCCTTCCTTATGTCCAATCTAAACCTATGGTCTATCAGTATAAAACCATTGCCCCTTGTCTTGTCACTACAGACCCTGGTAAAAAGTCTCTCTCCACCTTTCTTAAAACCTGCTTTATCTATTAATATGATTTTAGCTAAAGTAATTAAAAAAAATTAAAGTAAAAGGCGTTGCAAAATATTCCTTGTGCCCTAGCACCTGCAAAATCACATGTGATTGTATGAAACCAGTTTCTATCATACCAGAAACTTTACTGGGGAATTCCTTTTTTTTTAAGTCTAATTCAGCCCTTATTTGCTCAACTCTTTTTCCTCTAAGGTGTGAATTCACAGCTATGGTGAGGGACCCAGGACTGTGTCAGAGCTCTGTGAGCACCTGTTTATCTTTGTTGTGTGCAAGTGCACTCTAGTGCTTGCATCATAGCTGGATCCTTAAGGTTTGTTATTTACAGAAAACAAGATATAAATGCTTTTTTTCTCCCTCTTTTTTGCCCCCTCTGAATTACAGTGCCCTCCCGTGGCAAAACAATAAGCCTTCTTAGCCAGTCACATAGGTGTGTTTTTTCAGAATTTCTGAATTTCAGAAATTCAGAGCTAATCCTTCCTGCAATATTTTCACTGTTAAAGATGGACATGAATAATCTGAAGTATAGCCGTTCTTAGTGGTGGTTATAACAGTAAGCTGTGCTGTATTCATTAATGATCTCCAGTGCTCTCCGAGCTACACAAGGTTCTGAAGACCAGAACAAGGCAAAATGTCCATGTCTACAGCTTTAGCGTGGATTTCAGTGTGGAACGACTTCCCAGGTCTGTGGCTGGTATGGCATAGAAATGTGGAAACAAGAGATATTTGAAAGTGGACAAACAGTTTTGTCACATATTGATAAAGATGCTTCCCCAAACACATTTAGCACTTTCAAAATCAGAACAAGACGGTTCACTTTAACTGTATTAAATTTTCAAGAGGCCTTTTGAAGCCTCATCCTGCTTTTTATCCCATACTATTGGAGTCAATGCAATAAACACCAAAGACAAGAATCCTGCACAGTACCTAGAAGCACATGAAATGAAGAATGTTGCAGTTAAAGGTTAATTATCTGAAAAGTGTGATGCCAGTCAACCCTCACCACCTTGCCACCCAAATGAACCTCTCCAGTAAGCTATGTTGACTTTTCCTGACCTGAGTCACCACTTCTTCATAGCATGGTCTTGTAGAATTCTGGGCAGTAGACTTGCCTACACAAATCTGTATAATATTTTTGAGACAGGGGTACAGTGCTACCTAAGGCTTATTCAAATGAATAAAAAAGATTTTTCTTTTTTTTTTTTTCATTTTGGGTTTTGTTATTTCTTGGTGTTGCTTTGTTTTTTTCTCCTTAATTTCAGTTTCAGTAACACTTCATTAATCGCTTTCATTTCTAATATCTGATGAGAGCTAAAGTTAGAATTTATGAAATTTATGACATTTTATTTTATAAATACATTATGTCTATTTTGAAACTTAGATACTTTGGATATTGCACATATTTTTATGCTACATTATTTGCTTTAGTTGAGAAAGATGTAATTATGTAAATATTTGTTCAAAGAGATTTAAACAAGCTTGCAGTCATTTCCCCTTCACTTTCAACTTCACGCACTGCTTTTATTTTCATCATTTATTTTACTCCAAGAAAACATTTTTCATACTGATATAAGGTGGTATCTTGTTGCTTGCCCTCCCCCTTTCTTTTTTACTAGAATAGGTCTGTATTGCTTAGCTTAGTTGTATTGTTTATTCCGCATTTAAAACAAAACAAAAAAAAAAGTATTGAAACATATATTTCCATGGTTTACGAACTTTATTTTTTCTTTATTTGTAATGGTGAACTATTCCATTCTGGAGAAATCAGACATTGCACAATGTTATCTCCAACAAACCCAGAGAAGATGAAATTAAGTTCACAAAGCAGTTAACTTAATTGCAGAAATGCAGTCAAGCTCAGCTGGGTAGCTTAAACTATGAAGTATGTATGTGGCAAGGCAACACGCCACATTTTCAATAACTGAGGTCATAAGCATGCTTTAAAACTGTCCTTTAATTTGCAACTGCTATTAAAAAAGTTTAGTTATTAACTAATGGACCTAGGAAAGTAGCCAGTCTGTACTGCTTGCTGATTCTTAGTGTACTTTGAATCTATATCAATTGTGATGTAAAATCATATAATCCCAGAATTGTTTAGGTTGAGGAAGATTCAAGGTGCTGAGTCCAGCTGTAAACTGAACACTGTCAAGTCCAGAAAAAGACTAACAGCCAAAAAACCCCAGGTATTTAACTGTTACTTTGCCCAGAGACTTCACTAGGTAGTGTTAAGTCAAGAAAAACTATACACAGCAGGTTCTGAATTACAGAATTTTTTGGCATCTTCTTTCCTTTCTGAATGGGTTCATATCTCAAGCACTCACCCTATAACTCCTTCCTTGCTCTGATCTTATGGAGAGAAGGTTCTGGTGAGTTGTCAGTATTCTTCCATTGGCAACATAGATCCTAAAGATCCTGCTTCTCTCTCCCATTAAATATCTCCTCAATTTCAATTAGTCAAGTGAACACGGTGCTCTGACTCTGTAACCAATTTTCATAGTGGCTTTATTCATGGTTGTAACTATAACCAGAAAGGTCCTGCTCTGCCATGAGATTTTTCTAAGGAAATAGTATAAATCTTTAGCTTCTCTACCTCTAGCTTCTAATGAATATGAATATTCTAATGAATAAAAATGTACATTAATATCTGTGTAATCAGTATTTCTTAAAGGTATCAGGTTTTGGCTGATAGCAAGTGATCTTTAATTTTGGTATTAGAAATTACTCATCTTCTAATTAATGATTTTTCTTTTATGGTGTTTGTCAGAATATTCCCTGTGAATTAAGGTTATTCAGAACTAGAAATCTTTTTTTTTCAATCATTATCATTACATTAGGATAGCAATATAGCAATTTTCTATTGCATGTATAAATAAATATTGACCTCTGGTGTTGCAAAAACAGAAAGTCAGAGCACATTTGAGTTGGACAAATACATTTTTAATAAAAGATTGAATATAAATATTCACTTAGTTTATTTTCCTGATGAAACTGCTAGATGCAAAATTAATGGACAAAATAATTGGAAAAATAATTATTCTGGCTCTTTTTTTCCTATTTTTTTATTCTTTTTGTTGCTGTCTTTTTAGTTTTTGGTTGTTTGGTTGGGTTTTGGTGGGGGGTTTTTGTCTGTTTTTGTTTGTTTATTTTGTTTGTTTCTTAAGAGTTTACTGTGCAGGTTTTCCAGAAAAACTAAAAATAACTTTTTGCGTATTTTTTCTTTTTTTTTAGGTGAATAAATAATGCTCAGAGTAAAATATTTTGTCAGCAAAATAGGAAGCTTTAATGAAAGTATTTTTGAAAGGAAATATTGGAGGGTAATTTTATGGTGGTGTTCAGAACGAAAAATTATGTTGTTTCCTGGCTTTTTAATATTTCTTATCTTGTGCAACTGATTCAGTTTGCTTGGTTGTTTTTGTTTTGGTTTTTTTAATTGAATTATTGAGCTTGGAGCAGAGCATAAAAGTATCTTCAATATTCTTCCTCCCTCCCTCTTTTTTTTGTTCTATGTGGTTTTTAAAAATGATGATTTTATTTTATTTTGGTTTAAGGCAGTCTGCTTATAGTTCTGAAAGTATTAATTTTCAGTAATGTTTGATTGCCATCTATGCACACTCTTCATTATAAAACTTCAAATTTTCTCTTATTGCCTTTAGCAATTTTAATTTTCAATAACTTGCAACCCTCATTAATATAATTGTGCTTTCCTAATATTTAATTCTTTCCTAAGACATAAAGAGAATAGATCTAAGATCATGGAGATAAAATAGAATTAAGACGCAGAATTACCTTCTTAGTAGTCAGTGGGGGCTCCACCCTTGCAAGACAGAATGAACCCTAATATCATAAAATATGCTTTAATGTACTTGACTAAATTTTTTTTACTGTTTAGATGTAATCAGTTGAGTACTGGAAGAAAGTAGAATTAGCAGTAATTTTGGGAGTAAGAAAAATTGAATTGGAGTGCAGGGGCAGTTTGCTGTTCGTGCTTTTTAAACAGGAGAGAAAGAAGTGGAAGGAGAAAAAAGGGAAAGCCTCAGGCTATCTTAACTTCCTGACCAATTCCTGCTCTTCTCGTCTTTCCAAGTTCCTTCAGAACACCAAAGAACCTTTCCCCTGGATATGATCAGTTTAATTTACTGAATGGCCCTAGCAGGTGTTTTGGGGGAAAGAAACATATTACTGTCCATATGCCCACCCCAGTGGTGTTGGCCAGAGGACAGAACCACTCACTGAGGTCAGAATCAAGTTCATCCTCACAGATCCATGCGCAAGTGTGCTCTGGTTTGCCAGTCTTCTTGAAACGGAGCCTGCTTCCTGACATGCTTCTAAACAAAATGGGTAAATTCAAAAATAAGAAGCAACAAGTGTCGGAAGGTTAGAAATTTCAGTTCTGAACCTCTATTTTAATGCACAGTATTTCCTGAGAGAATAGCAAGTTGTTTTTTCTCCCTCACAGTTGGCAAGAAACAATATTTTCCCCAGTGTTCAGTTTGGGACCTGACTCTATTTAATCTGTTTATCAATGATAAATGGACAATGCTGTTGTATGTTACCTCAGTCAGTTTGCAGATGATTCCAAACTGAGTGGGAGTATTTGTCTTTTGAGGGTAGGAAGGTTTTGAAGAGGGATCCTGAGAGGTTGGATCAAGGGGCCAAGGTCAGTGGAATGAAGTCCAGCAACACAAAGGGCTGGGTCCTGCACTTGGGTTAAAACAACCCCAGGCATTGCCACAGGCTGGGGCAGAATGGCTGGAAAGCTGCCCAGCCAAAAAAGGATGTGGGAGTGCTGGTCAACAGTGGCTGAACATGAGCCAGCAGCAAGAAATCCTTTGGCATCCTGGTCTGTACCAGCAAAATTGTGGCCAGCAGGAGCAGGGCAGGGATTGTCCCCCTGTACTCAGCACCGGTGAGGCTGCACCTCAAATCCTGTGGTCAGTTTTGGGTCCTTCGCTACACGAAAAACCTGAAAATGCTGAAGTGAGTCCAGAGAAGGGCAACAAAGCTGATGAAAGGTCTGGAACATGAGTTCAGCAAGGAGCTGGGGTTGTTTAGCCTGGAGAAAAGAAGGCTCAGGGTGAACCTTCTACAGCTACCTGAAAGGAGGTTGTAGCAAGGTCATTCTCAGGTTTTTCTCCCAGTTAACAAGCAATAAGACAAGAGGACATAGTCCCAAGTTGCACCAGGGAACGTTTAGATTCCATATAATGAAAAATTTCTTCACTGAAAGGTTTATCAAGCATTGGAACAAACTGTCCATTGCAGTAGTTAAGTCAGGATCCCTGGAATTTAAAAAATGTGTAGATGGGACATATCAGGTTAGGGACATGGCTTAGTGCTTGACTTGGCAGAGTTAGATTTCTGGTTGGATATGTTGGTTTTAAGGGTCTTTTCCAATCTAAAACATTATATGAATCTATGACTGCAAAATATATTTTTGTTCTGAGAAAATTTGATTACAGGTGTTTTACAGTTCCACTGTAAAAGAGAAGCTTAAACCATTCTTTGATTTGGTTTTAACTTTCTGTGGAATCTATTTCTAAATATGTAGGGAGAGTTTATGATCTCTCTTTATATTGAACAGATTATGTAAATGCATTGAAAGGAAGTTGGAAGCATAAATCACAGATGTCGGTTTGATAGAAAGTTTGTAACCAGAAAAATCTACAGCTCCCAAATCCCAATGTGTTAATTACAAGGCGACATCTGGTATACAAATTTATGCCGAGCTAAGAAATGTTCAGACTAAAATAGAGTATGCCTAAGTGGGCTTAGTGTCTAAAACCTACATTCATCGTAGGGAAACTTAAAATCATGTGATTGTGAAGTGTCTGTGATCTAAACTGTCTGCAGATAGAAGAGTGCTGTAAACTGGAAGGGAAGGCAGTTAAAGATAGTTGAGACAGGTTAGACAAGTTAGGTACACTTGGCCAGTGTTATACTTTCAGTTTATATCATATACTCACATACAGAGTAGATACAAAAATTCAAAAAATCCTTAACTTGATAGCATATACAGTCTCTGACCTTTAATCCTAGCAAAGGAGATGTGTTTTTACTGATTTTATGTTAAAAACTTTGAGTGGAGCCAGTTATATCTGTTGGAGTGTATGTGTTTACAGAAGACTCTTATGCTATTACAGATTTTATGGATAAAAAGAAAGTATTTGAAAATGGGGTAAAACAATTTTCCAAGTTACTGCCCTGTCAAACTTTGAAGAGGGACACTATATATATTAAAAAAAATAGTTAAATCTTGTACACTTACATTTTAAAACTGAAATAAATTCAGTGGCTATTGAATGTCCAATTCTCTTTTAAATTCTTTAGAGGACTCCCATGATATAACATACTCCCCTTTTATACTCATCAGAAGAGCTATATGAATTAGTACCTAGGAAGAAAGAGATTGAAAGAGTTCCTTTGCCTGAGGACCAAAATGATAATGTTACTACTTCATACTAACTGTATAATCCGTATGACATAAATCAATATTAAAAAATGGTCTGACTTTAAAAGCGTGGAAGATTATTCATACTGTACCTCGTCAGCCAAGGAGGTGAGTTCAGAGGGGGGCATTGTATAAACTCAGAACTTCACAATGACTAACAATGAAGGAAAAGTTGATAATTTTTTATCTCTATAAATTTCACTTTATATGACTCCAAGCTCTGTATGACATCAAATAACACTGGTCCTTACAAATTCTTAATTTGTGTACTCAAAATGAACCAGCCCTGACTTAAAATTAATTTTTTCACTGCAAATGTGCAATGCATTCACTTTTAAGTCATATATAGTCAGAAAAACACTGTAGAATAGAATTAGGTCAACATAGTTTGCATTTCCTTAACAAAAAAAAGTTCAATATAAGATTACAGATTTCTGGTCACCAAGGCTTTAATCTGAGCACATCTGAGTGTATAAACCATGAAAAAGCTATGTAATCTATGATCTATAGATAAATAGATAGATCTATGGATTATATAGATAAATAAATAGATCTATGGATCTATTTAGTGACATGGAGCTAGCAATAGTTCCGAAAAATAGTTGGTGGTCTGTTTGGTTCAGCGATGGGAAAATGCAGTAATTTGTATATAGGGAAGGAGTTCAGTTTCTGTCCTAAGCACTTCCTTAGATTTAAGCCTCTCTGCTGTCTGCATTCATGCGTTTCTGTGTGTTTGAAGCAGAGGTGGTTGTAAAGGATTGTGGAAAAACTGTCAGTTCAGTCTCAGACTAGAAGTATTCAGCATTCCTGAGAGATTGAGAATAGATATGTAAAGCAGAAAGCAAAGAGCAGTTCCTGCTATGGCAATAAAACCAAAGTCAAATATTGCAGATGACATCCTGCAGGCACTAGGGGAAGAAGATTATATTGTTGTAGGGGATCAAGACTGCCTGCTGTGCTGATTCAAAGAATAAAGTCACTGAACTAATAATATGAGATGCCTTATCCAGTGGCTGTGGCACAAAACACAAACTTAAATGACAGTTTGGAAAATTTCTTAATAGTGAAGATCATCTAGATGTTTTCTGAAAATACTGTCTTCTTCTCCAGGAGGTTACATTACAGAAGCTTCAGGATACTTTCATGACACAGTGAGACAAGAAAGAATATGAACCTAGAACTGTAGTTTTCCATGTAATATTTGTCAAGCGTTTAAATATTCAGTTAATACTGAGTTTGGAGTAGACCATAATGTCTCTAGTGAATACCAAAATAACCATTAATCAGAAAAGTATAGAAATCAATGGTTATTAATATTAATAAGATTTTGCACTGATATTGATGATAACTTTGATTCACAGGTCAGAATGCAAATTTTAAAAGTATCATTGTTCTCATGTTTTTGTTTGGTTTTGGTTTCTTCTCTCTAGAGACATCAGTTTATTGATTACTTACTGTCATTTAGGAATTTTAAACTGGAGGTAGATTCAAATATAAAACCGGATGGATATGCTACCATATGATTGTTTCTACTTACAGATAATAGCTGTTAGCTATTAATCTAAGCAAGCAAGAAACCAGAAACAGAATTTCCAGTCACTTTTACTGGCTCTGTAAAAAAATGAACTGTAGGCAAGATCCTTAGATGAAAATTAAATTTTCAAAATAAAAACTACTTGCAGTCTATTTCTACTTGACAGCTGGTTTGCTTTTCCTTGCCTGTGACAATTTTATCAAGTTTTATGAGAATGCTATTTTATTCAGTGAACATTAAGCATTGTCCCTTTCCAGGACAGTGCTTGCTACATATGACACCTCTTACACAGAAGAGGTATAAAGTATATAAAAAGTAAGGACTAATGTTTGTGAGTTTGCCATTAATAAAGACAGCACATCAAGAGAATTAAATTGTGGGTGCTTGCAGTGTGTACTGACTAGCATTGTGCCTTCCTGATGTTGTTTTAAACAGGAAGACAAATACATGGATTTAGCTTTGTGCAGGCAATACTGGATTTTATTTTTTAATCATAAGTACAAAGGTTTTTATGGAGGACCTAAAATGTGCTGCAGCACCAGAAAGACATGGTTCCCCTGTAGGTTTATGTCATCGGTCTCTCAGATAACCTACAGCATTCTGCATGGCATTACATAGCTATGTTCAGTCCCACCCACAGGTTCAGTAGGTTTGTGCTTATAGCTCTGATTAGTATAAGAAATTCTCGGTTGTTGAAGCTACTTTTGGTAAACATGTTTTTATCTGTATTTTTCTCTAATTGACCTAATTTGTAAATGCTCTCTAATAAAAAGTCATGCAAAGATTATAGTGTACTAAAAACAATAGGCAAGTCTATCTTTAAACAACTCTGGATTGAAAGATACAAAAAACCAAACAAAACAAAACAAGGGGCTCCCTGCAATACTTTAATTTGGTCTTCTTGTTTGTGTGCACTATGTCATCATTTAATTGTCTAATTACATGCTGTGGGTTTTTTTGTTTTTTCTGTGAGGCCTTGCCTCATTTGATTCATTGAATTGGCAATATTTGCTTAATGAGCAGTTGTTTGATATGTTCTTCATTTGTTATTCAAAGAATGCACCCCGTGCTGTACTTCCTGCATTCTTGTTAAACCCTATTCTGAAGACAAAGCTGCTAGTTTTTTCCTAGACTGCGCAGTAAACGATCACTGCAGTTGTGCTTGTGTTCTTTGCAAGAAGAATGTGGAAATCTTTCTTCTTGTGTGGTATTTTTTTGTCATCATAAAGTATCTTGTTGTTAAATCCAAAGACATTTACCACAACCTAGCAGAGCTGGTAGAGGCTGGTGGTGACACAGAGTGACAACATTGCTACATAGCAAGGGAGAAGGGGAAGAAGACACCCAAGGAGCTGTCTAAGAAGGGTCCTGTATAAATCCACTCAGATAATACTAATACATAGCACATCGTACAATGTTTTATTTTCCTAAATATTAAAAACACTAAACAAAAAAAGAGGAACCAAATTAGAAATTTCATGAAAGAAATTAATTAAAATATCAATGAGCAAATTAACTCATTGTTTTTCCTCAGTTGGGAAAGGTTGTTTAATGGGTTACAGGAACATTGTTCCTGGAGTTTTCTGAAAAATAAGAACAGTTACATAATGAGGCTTTCTTCTTTTTCTTTTGAAAACAAAGTAACTTTTTTGCTAACCTTACTGGGAGTTCTGATCTTTTAAAAATTACTTTAAAACCTTCAAGCTTCCAGCTTTTCTATTGTTCTTTTGAACTAGTAATTTTTTTTTTTTTCAAGTAAAGTCATTTAGTTCATCATGGAAAACAGTGCATATTTCTTGATTGGGTAGTCCTGTCCCTGAAGTCGTCATTCACCTATTACTTACAACAAATTCATGAGACAGACATGAATTCAAGGTCTAGGAAATGTTACAGATAAAAAGGAATTGCTTCACTAACAATATCTAAAGGAAGATCACTTTAGTTTCATTTTATTTTTGTAATTGTGGTCTTGGAAATTCAACATTTTCTGGAAGATACTTGTTTCTTGGATCTAGAAAAGGGATGGCATTTGTATTTCGTATCAAGTCAAGCAAATAAGAACCCAAACTTCTTTCTTCACTCTCTTACACATCTTTCATTAATTTTATTAATGGTTTTTTTCAAAATTTCATTTATTTTGTTTTCTTTTGCCTTAACAACTTACTCCTTTTCTACTAAGGGCTGTGAGGTTTTGCTATGACCAAAGTATCACCTGACTTTAAAAATCAGTAAAGACAATATCCAGTAAAATTACCTGGGAAAGTGAAAAAGGAAAAGCCAAGGATTTGCTATCACTTCTTAAAAATATCCTTTTCACTATCTGCAGGTCAGTTTCCTCATTTAACAGGTGACTTTATAAGAACACTTATTTTTTTCATAGAATTAGAATGTTTTGGGTTGGCAAGGACCTTGAAGATTGATTCCAACCATCTCCCATGGGCAGGGACACCTTCCACTAGACCAGGTGGTTCAAAGTTCCATTACTCGACCCTGGACATTTCCAGGCTGTGGGCCACCCACAACTACTCTGAACAATACCTTCAGGTGCCTCACCACCCTCACAGTAAAGAATTTCTTAGTAATATTTCATTTTAACCTACTCTCTCTCAGTTTGAAACCTTTTCTCCTTGTCCTGTCACTACACACTTTGTCCTCAAGTAACAAGTTTATCAACAGCTTTTCTGTAGGGCCCCTTAGATACTAAAAAGCCACAACAAATTCACCCTGAAGCTTTCTCTTCTCCAGGCTGAGCAGTCCCAACTCTCTCAGCCTTTTTTGCATGGAAGGAGACATGAACTCAGGACTCCTTACTACTGGCCCTTGAATTGTAGAGGGATTTGTTGTGCACCAGAGCTTGTAGCTTCATCAACATAGCTTTGTCTATTATAACGAAAAATACACATATTCCTTGAAAAAGCAAATATTCTTCACCCAAACTGGCAGGGCTTGGCTACACAGCTACATTTCAAGATCCTTGGTAATTTAAAGCATCTTCCTGGGAGTTTCAGTTGGTTTCTAGATTCTTCATCTGGTTGATCCTCCTGTGAAGTACATGCCACTAGCTTTTGGAATGTGTGGAACAGTTATTTTCTTACTAGGCAGAGAACATTTTTCACCTTAATTTTCATGGTTACACGTAACTTCTAACCTGCAGAGCCTCCCTCCCTGCTGAGTGATCTTACATCTGAAGTCCTGTTCTACATAAGTTTTTCTTGTTAAAAAGCCATCCACCATATTGGGGATATTTGCAACTATTCTATGTACTTCTCTGAGACCAATTGCACTCATTTTGAAAATGCTAAGATGGAAATTGAACATTAATTCAGAATTGTGAATAGCATAACATTTTAAAATTGTATATTTTGTTTGGTATTCCTTCTTTCATAATTCTTCCTGTTCAGTCTGCACTCTTAATGACTGCTGGGCATTGAGCTTATATTTTCACCGAAATTTTATGTGGTATTAATTAGTTTCTTGTTTGTTTGTTTCCACCACATGTGCCGTTTTACATTTACATATGTTGTATTTAATTTCTTGGCTTTTATTTGCTTAAGCCTCTTCTGCAACTCATGCCTCAAATTTAGTACTCTGTGTATTAATAGTCATCAAATATCATCATTGGACAATTCACCCTTTTTTGTGACTCATTTGTGAAACTATTAAACTGAACATTATCAATATAGTCATCAATGGCAACAATTAACTGTTATAATTTATACTTAAATGTTATAACTTATACTTGTGTAACAGGAACAAACAGGCTATCATGCCCAGCCAGAAAGGGTTAAGGAAAGGCAGGTCCTGCTTGACCAACATGATCTCCTTTTATGACCAAGTGGCTTGCCTAGTGGATGAAGGGAAGGCTGTGGATGTTGTCCATTGGACTTCAATAAAGCCTTGAATACATTATGTCCCACAGTATTCTCCTGGAGCAGCTGGCTTGGACATCTGCACTGTTTCCTGGGTTAAAAGCAGGCTGGATGGCAAGGCCCGGATAGTGATGGGGAATGGAGGTACATCCAGCTGGTGGCCGGTCAGCAGTGTGGTGTCCTAGGGCTCAGGAGCCTGTCATGTTTAATATTTTAATCTATGACAAGGGGATCAAGTGCACCCTCAGTAAGTTTGGATGACACCGAGTTTGTGAGGAGTGTTGCCCTGCTGGTGGTGGATAGGGATCCTGAGAGGCTGGATTGATGTGCTGAGGACAGTGGTACCAGGCTCAACCAGGCCAAGGGCCAAGGGCTGCAATTGTGTCACAACAACCCTGGGCAGTACTACAGATTAAAGAAGAGTTCTGGAGGCTGAAGGAAAACAACCTAGGGATACTGTTTGGCAGTGGCTGAACATGAGCTAGTTGGCTCAGGTTGCCAAGAAGGCCAATGGCACCTGGCCTGTATCAGCAATAGTGTGGCCAGCAGGAGCAGGGCAGGGATTGCCCCTCTGTGCTGGGCACTGAGACCACAGCTCAAATCCTGAGTTCAGATTTGAGTGCCTTAATAGAAGAAAGACCTGAAAGTGCTGGAGCAACTCCAGAGAAAGACAGCAAAGCTAGAGAAGCATCTGGAACAGAAATGCCATGAGAAATGGCTGAGGGAGCTGGCATTGTTTAGCCTGGAGAAGAGGATTTTCAGGGGAGAGCACGCTTTCCTGAAAGGAGGATGTGGGGGAAAGCCAGGTGGGGATCAGTTTCTTTTTCCTGTCAACTAGCAGCAGGAGAATAGGAAATGGCCTCAAGGGGAGGTTCAAGCTGGACATCAGGAAGAATTTTTTTCACTAGAAGAATTGATAATCATTGGAACGGGCTGCTGAGGAAGATGATGGAGTCACCATCCCTCATATTTAAAACAACTGAACGTGGTACTTAGTTTGGCATGGTGTTGTTTGGTCAAAGGCTGGACATAATGATCTTAGAGGTACTTTCCAACCTTAATGATTCCACGACTATATGATTCACATCTCCTGCTCTGTAACTGCTTATTTATTTACATAAGGTTCTTCTCTATTTTTATGACAACTTGCTTTCTCCAAAACTTGTTAGTTAAAGACCATTTTGAATAATTCTTGGAAACCTAAGCATGTTTTATTGACTGGATCTCTCTCTGATATATGTGTTTATTGAGTCTTTCAGAGAAGTCTATGAAATTTACGAGATATGTATTTTCTTTACAAAAGCTGTCTTGTCTTTTCTTCATTTTATCACATATAACTTCAATAGGGTGGTTAAAACTGCTACTTTCAGTAAAACTGGACCTGTTCCTTTATTATTTTTCAGTCTTTTGAGAATACATTTATAGCTGTTGTTTATGTTGTTTTCTACAGGGATATCTGACCTGTTGTTTCATTATAGCTGCTCCAAAAGTGTTTGTTTTATACCTAGTGGTAAATTGGATATCAGATAACAATTAAAAATTCCTCTTCTTTGTACAATCAGAAAATCTCTTCAATAGATTGCATAATTTTACACTTAAAGTGTTATAAACAAGAGAAAACATACTGCCTTTATTATTTTAAGTATAACTGCTTGCAGACTGATGTATACAATATATCTTTGATTTATTTTTTATGGAGGAATTGCACAGTCTAATAATGATTAACGCTCTTATGCTAAATGCTCTTATCCAAAGCTACAATTGCTTGCTGAATGGCTTTTGCTTTGTTTTGGTTTGGTTTTGAGAGACCAAACCAGTAAACTCTTCCTTATTCTGTCTGAAACATGTTCTTCAGATGTGTTGTATTTTTCATTACAGTGTTTTCATATGAAAACGTTTCACAGCTCAAAAAATGAAGAAAGTCATCAAACTAGCCTTCTCATCAGCAAGGTGTAAAGCTGTAATTAAGCTGATAGAAGACCGACAATTATATAAAAATATATTAAAGTGCACATACATAGACTCTCAATCTTTTATTTCAGAAGAGACTTTTGCATTATTGTTAGTTATTATTTGATTTGTAGCAATAGAAATGGCAACAATACTAAGAATTATTATAATTAACATAAAGTATATTCATACAAAAATTGCAAGTGCACGAAGGCACTGATAGTACTTTTCTCCTAACATTACGTGAGGAGCCCCTTGCTGTCTCCTAATGAAAGCTTTTCAAGCTCCCCAAACCCAGACAGAATTGTTCAGGATTCATAACAAGATACTAGTTGTGAAGCTAGATTCAACTTAAATCCGGAGTAACTTGCTTTTCACTTAAAAAATCTGTCATAAAACCATGTTGCTGATGGCTTTCTTAGCAAGATAGAACTCCCTGTGTTCCATTATTATGGACTATGTATGAAAAATTAACACGTATAATAAAATCATGTTTGGCTCATCTGACTGAGCGAAGAGAGAAAGTTATATTGTCATAGTCCCACAAAATGTCATTACATACCATTAGTGAGTCACTGTTCAGAACTTTCTACTACAAATGACCGTGGTATATTTTTTGGATTTATAATATCTAACGGCTAAGACCTGCTTATGTTTATGTTACTTAATAGAAGACTATTTTTTATATATCCTTTGATCTCTGGCTATCATCAGAAGTGATCCATCCAAAAAATATCCTTGTTCCAGCAAATGCTTGGCTTTTGGGAAACTACAGAAGAATCCTTGTGTTACAAGGAATTTTATGGACCAGTCCTAGGCTATTCTTAATGGGGAAGCTGAAGTGAGCTGTGGAGGCTCTCTAGTGCATTGCTGTTAATTGTTGGTTGGGGGAAGTTGGACTCCTGGGATTATGGCCACCCCTACTGAAGTTGGACATATGAAAGTAACTGTCTGAGAGACATGACAGAGTTAGTCCATTAAAATGAATGAATTCAAAGATCAAAAGTAGTACTCCATCCTTAGGGATTTAAAGTACTTAAAGATAATTAAAACATTTAAGGCCTTAAAAATTTTAAGTCTGGTGTTTAATGGAGGAGTTACAGCACATGGTTAAACATTAGTGATATGTACTCCTAGTCCTTTCCCAATAAAAAGCCTCAGAACGAAAGTCCTTCTCAGAGATTTACCTCAGACATTCTGTTTCAGTGCTATGATTTGATTTTAAATGATCTCCATTTCTCTAGATTCTTTTGCCATCTTTGTATCTGAAAAGCAATAACTGATTATGACCAAAGTATTTTTTGTTTTTGTTTGTTTGGTTTTGGTTTTGATTTGTTTTGTTTCTGGCTAGCAAACAGACCCATAGATGTGGGTTTTTTTCTCAGAAGTTCATTTATTTGAACAAAAAGTTTATTTTCTAAAAATAATATATTTTAAGGAATTTCTTCTTCTTTTCATATTATTATAGTGTATCCTTGAAAGAAATTAAGTGTTGTTGGGCTTTGTTGTTTTGGGTTTTTTTTAACAGTATTTCTAACATCAGACAGTAAAGAGCACCAAATGGAATTAAAAATAAATTATCCTCCTGCTTAGCAACATTAGTTTTTGTAAAACAAATGGTAAACCATGTGAAATAAGTCCATGAAAATAAAAAAGTTGTATTTCAAATATAATGTATAATTAAGATATCAACCAATAACTCTGACTTCTACAAATTAATATGCATTGCATGTGATCTCAAGTATACTTTATAAATTTCATAGCTAGAGCAAGAGCAGATTAAATTCATTAACTACATCATGTTGCTTATAAAAAAAACAGGATCACAGTTATGGGAGAGGGTAACTCCTTAATTTCATATTTTTAATTGACTGCTTCTGTAGTTAATTAAAGCTTTAGTGTAGGTTTTGGTTACAGACTTAATGGAAATTATTTTAAGCAGCTATTAAATTGTGACTCTTTCATAAGAACATTTTTAGAGCTCATTCCAGTTAAAAGGTTGTATTGGAGCTGAACTTAATTTTACTATTTAATAAGTAAATTAGTATTAAATGTTCCACCATAATTTTTTAAAATTTATATTCTCTTGTGCATCCATATGACACTATCGATTGAAATAATTATCTTTCACCTCCTACTTATTGCACTATTTCATTCTAAAACACATTTTTAAAAAAAACAAATGCCATCCTAGTTGCAACCTATTTCTTCAAACTAACGTAAAAATGGAAAGTCCCTATTGAAGATAGACCTAATACTTATTCCTTAGTGTTATTTTTAAGATACAATTTAAAAGAAGTATAAAATACATAAAAGTAATCAAAACGACCAATTACAAAATCTCTGCAGAAATCTTTTAAAGGATGTGGCAGGCTGGCCTTAATGTTATACTTTTAATTCTTTAGGATTCTAATTGGTCGTCTTTTTCTGAATGGTCTGGTAAAACTGCAACAGTTTTATCTCTAGTTATCACATTTATTTTTGAAGATTCCCCTGGAATAAAGTGAGCAAAATAGAGGGGAAGAGTCACCTCCCTGAACCTGGTGGTTCATGCTTCTTTTGATGCAGCCCAGGTTGAACTTGGCTTTCTGGACTGCAGGTACACAATGCCAGCTTGTGGCCAGCATTTAATCCAGGAGAAGCCCAAAGTCCTTCTATGTCTGTCTGCTCTCAGTGATTTCTTCTCCCAGTCTGTAGCCATGTCTGGGATTCCCCAATCCAGGTGTAGCACCTTACACTTGGCCTTGATGAGCTTCACGAGTTGCTTGTGGATCTACTTCCAAAGCTTGTCCACGACCCCTCTGGGTGGCATCCCTTCCTTCTGTTGTGTCAGCTTCCCATCCTGTCACTTGTTATCTGTGAGGAGAGACCGACCTTCAGACAATTGTAGATAAGGTCTCCCCTCAGCCCTCTTTTCTCCAGGCTAACCCCAGTTCCCTCAGCTGCTCCTTTTGGGATTTCTGCTTCAAACCCTTCACCAGATCCATTGCCCTTCTCTGGACACACTCCAGCCCCTCAGTCTTTCTTGTAGTGAGGAGCCCAAACCAAACACGGTATTTGAGAGTAATATAATTTCAGTCATTTAATACCTTTAATGAAATTTTATTTCTTCATTATTTATCGGTTTTGAAATAGGTCTCTTCTGGAAAAACATATTTTCACTTAAAGAAGAAATGTTAGTTATTTCTCATGTTTTTGGTAAGTAGAAAAATTAGATTGACAGGCTAAGATTTTTTAGTCTGCAAGATATTTTAGTCTGTGAATATTGCACATCCTATTGCAACTACAAAAGTGATTATTTGACTGAATTATGTTGTCACTGTGATTCCTAGAACTGGCAAAATTTTCACCATTAGTTTAAAGCGCCTGTTTTGTTTCTACAGAGATAATGCTATCACCCCTGAGAATTCATGCTGCTATGATTTTTTTTCCTTTTCCAAACTCCAAATATGTGCTTACTATTTTTTAATGAGAAACATAATCTTAAAAGGGATAGAATAATTAAATATCTGTGTATTTTAAAAGGCCAGTGCATGTAACTACTTGCCCTAAGAGTGGCAAAACACAGTTCCATTCATTGCTGATGAAACAAAATAGTCGATCCTTTTTCATACGTCCACTATGAGAATGAAGATCATATAAACAGTTGGAACTTACTTGAATTTTCTTTACTCACAAGTGTACATAATTTATAAACTGATTGGCGAAGTGGTGTTTTAATCCAGTAGCATGAAGGATGCTTTTGGCAATTGTATACTTTCCTGCCTAGTACAGTGCAAGCCTCAAACTAAGGAGTACGTGGTAGTGCAAAAACTTTTAAAAGCTTTATGGCTTTCCAAGAGCTGGTGTTTTTATTAGAACTATTCTTCTGAGCAAATGTAACAACAGGATTTTTTTTTTTTTTTTTTTTTTTTTTTTTTTTTTTTTTTTGCTAAATACAGCAAGTTTAACATTCTTTCCCTCCTTTGAAGCTGAAAAAGTTTATCTGGGAGTATATCACCCTGGTTTCCTTGCTTACATGGAACATTGAAACCTTTATTTTTCACCTGATTTATATATATATATATTTTTTTTTTTTTACTTGTACATATTAGAGTGTCAAAAATCATCAAAATGGATTGGCTTTTCCAGACAAATGCCTCTAAGTTTCCAAAGTACTTGTATAATATCACTAAGAGCAGTTTTTCTAAATGGTCTGTCATCCAAAGTTTGAGACATCCGTTGCATCCTTAAAGTATAAGACAGCTATTACGGTAGACAGCTTTTGAAATTTATGGGCTTCTTGTGAAAGAAAAATACACTAGCTGCAGACCTTAGACAGATAGTATTACAGGCTTGTATATATTCTGCCCTTTACTTCTCATGCACTCATCTAACTTGAGAAGAAAATAGTCTTGTCAGTGCTTGAAATTAGATATACTAGTCTAAGAAAAGTGTTTCCTCTGTTGCTGATGGCAACTCTGTATGCTTGCCCTCTGAAATCATAAATGATCTATGTAAAGCTTTGTGGCTTCAAAAGTTGTCTTCATCTAATGCAAATAAATCTAATTAAACCAATCAAATTTCCCTGGGAACACTTATTCATTGATAATACAATCTTTAAAAAGCTGACTACTGTTAAAAATATAATGTTCTCACCAGAGGAAGTGACATTATGGGTGGATTAACCAGATTTTGAAATCTGAAAGTATTGTGTTGTTGCAGTACTCTGCATTACTGATAAAAAGTTAAACATTTTGTTTTCATATTTAGGTTGACTAAAGCCTAATAATTGTTTCCCCTTACATTGCATTTCATAAAAATCCAAGTGAGATAAGGCTTAAAATCCACAAAATCAAACGGGAGAAGAACGTGTATATGTGCAAAGAAGAATTAATTTTTCTAATGTCACTTGCACTTTTGTGTAACTGGTAGTCACCCACAGCTAGAAAAACTTTTGCAATGTTTCCAATTCACTAAACCGGACATGTGAAAAGTGCCTGAGAAATGTGTGAGGCTCTGTCTTTCCACTTTGCCTCATTGCTGAGAGTGAAAGGAACCCTGAGGGATATTCTCCTTTAGGTGTTCCTAGAGAAGCTGGGAAGATAATTTGCCTGCCCTCTCTGGTGTCCCCTGCTGACCTTTAGTCAACACATAAGGAGAAAGGGGGTAAGAAGAAGACTGTGATACCAATTTTTCATTGACTTAGGAAACAAGGAGTAGGAAAAGGCTTCATGTTTCTCTTTTTTTCATTTGATGACTGAGGGATTTGAAAGTAGCCTTAGAGGTTAGCAATATGCAGCCTAGAGAAGATTGAAAGTAAAAGTAACAAAACAGAAAACACTTCATGTAAGAAAGGAAGAGAAAATTATTTAAAAGACCTTGAAGTTTGGCAGTATTGTCTGAAGAATACTGAGGCTCAGGTATTTTGTGGAGCCAAAAGAAATGTGCAAAAAAGTGTACATTCTTTTTATAACCTATTTATAAGGAGTCTGAGAATGCCTGATTTATTTATTTATTGTATGGCTGATATTTAATGGGGGAATTGTTTATATACTTAGGTTTGCATTGTGCTCTAATATGGCTATCTTGGGCACTGAGTACTGTAGTGTATAAGAGAAAGTAGTAGTGTATTTTTGGATGTTTTAACCAAACATTCTTATTTTGGGTCTATAACGCTACAAACAAGAATAAAATTATTGTTTTAATTATTATTTTATGTGAGAGAAAATATGAGGGGTTCCAATTTGATAACTGTCAGTGCCTGAAGAAAAACGACCAAAATATTCTAAATAACATCCATAGGATTTTTTATTATTATTTTATTATTTTTTTAATGGATAGGTTTATTTTTCCTATCCAGGTAAAGTGTGGTTTACAGAGGAATTGAATATAATATATATAATATATATAATAATCAGAAATTGAGCTCATAATCCATAAATCCTAGTATAATTCTTCAGCTGCAAGACCATTCACAAATATAATTTAATTGCTACTTTGGGAAAACTAATAGTTGCCTTCTTTGCCATAATTTGTGTCCCAAAAGTAATATACAGGATGTGAAATGGGGATCTCCTTCTCTGGTCTCTGCTTCATATAAACGACTCTCAATATCTTAATTATGCTTTTACATATAATTCTACACTCTTGGTGTAATATAATTACATACATGATTATTTGTTGTCAAGCAGGAAGATTATCTGAAAGCCTGAAAAGTATTATTTAGGGAATCATAGGAACTGGAGAGAGAATAGCAAATAGTTGACAGATATATAAATCAGATTCTTGTTCTTAATTATAACCATGGTACTGCTTTTAACTGACTGATCTCATAACACAAATAATAGACAACTATAAAGATTAGTGCTATGGAAATTGATACAATTGGATTTCTTGAAATAAGCATGCTGCAATATGTATGTATTATGTATGGAGAGAGCTTCTGCATACTGCACTTATCTGAGCAGTCAAAAAGCATTAGAGTGATAGACAGTTGTTTTCTGATGGTAAGAAGCTTGTGCAAGTGAGGGTAAAGAAAATAACCTTGATTCAAACATTCTTCAAGATTAATATCTTCTGAAAAAAAGCCCTGTGATTTTCATGCTTCTGTTCAGGAGAGAAGAAATTGCCAACCTCTCTAGTGTGGTTCAGACACATATTTTTCAAAATATACGTGGTCCTAAGTACTGGCTTTTATTTTAATTTTCACCATATTTATTTCACTATACTTCTTTTTAAAAACTTTTCACCTTATTTCTCTCTATTTTATGAAAAACTATATGGCTACAGGGCCCTAATTCTGGGTGTTCTAACAGAGACATAATAGATGCACTTGATGTGAAAAGTATATGCCAAATATATTTTTACTACTGAACAAAGTGATGAGTTCACATAATAGCTTATGTAGATTCCTAGTATCCTTGAATTCAGATGTTCTCTGATAATTATGACCTATGAAAATCGAGATGATCTTTGTTTAGAAGACAATGCATATATTTTAGAAACTGAGTACATATTGCCTTCTTGGCTATTAAGGAAAATTTTATATAGCACCTAGAGAAAAAGCCACCAACATATATGTGCTTTGCACACCGGTGAATAGACATGAATAGTTATCTCTACTGTTGACATCCTTCTAAAATTTGGAAAATAATGCTATCACCTATTTTGTAAAAAATTACAACTGAAGAAACAGTCCTCAGTCTTATTCTTTGGTAGCAGAAAATCAGATGAGATGGTTTTGAACACTGAGGAGGAAGAAATTTATGGGTTATGCAAGTCCAATCAAACATATTTTATATTGAAGAAGATGGTTTGAAATAGATGCCTAATGGCCAGAGAGTTTAGAGTAAGATTTTTATAGAAGACCCCAAATTCCATTGAATTGCATCAGGAGGTCTGTTGCTGGTGGTTGTGAAAGATTCCTGAATACTTAATTTCTTCCACCAAGTTTTTACTTGGAATTAGAGAAAGTAAAAACCTAAATTTATTATTTGGTAGCACAATAGATTTTCAAGAATCTCCAACATCTACTAGTTGTAAACATGCAAAAGAAAAACGCCTTATAAAATTAACAAGTAAATTTGTAACACTACCCTCCCCTTCGCACAATTTCATATATATTTTAACGAATCAATGTGTAAACATTTAAAAAAAAATACTACATTTTTATAGAATAAATAAATAAGTGTCCTAATTTTAAACACGTATTAGGTGTTCTGAAATGTAGCTATGGACTTTTTGGGACTTAACAAGTTAAACTATCCTGCAGTACTATCAGATTCCCATCCCAGACTCACAGGTATTTGGTTTCTGTAAATTCTTTATATTCTGTGTATAATGGAAATAGCTTGGTTAATTTGTTAGGGGGAGAAATTGGAGGAAATTACAGAGAATTTGAGTACTGGGAGAGCTTCAGAGTCTGGTCTGGAGTTTTACTGAAAGGGGTTTACCCAAACACAGGGGGTCTGTTAATGAGACAAACCACCCTAGGGCCAGAGATATCACAGATAAACCATATAATATGCAAATATTTCTGGTGCTGTGTTTGATTAGTAATCTAAGTAATTCAACCAACCTCTTTGAAAATTTTTGAAACGTATATAACACTCTGTCGTTTGTTTTGTTTTTTTTTTAATAGTACAAACTTGTCCTTGAATTAATGAGATTGGGAGATAAAGTTGCTGTATTAGGCAAGAAACTTCACAGGTAAAGCTGCTTTAGGATGCTGCTTCTGCCATTTTTAAGAGTTATAGGCACATGTTCATGTGAACTGTCGGTAATAAAGTCAGTCCAGGGTGTAATGTTCATGTTGAAGCTATATATCATTAGAATAGAGCCACATTCACCAAAGAATTAATGAAACCTTCTCTGTATTTTTCTCTACCGTGTGCAACAATCTGATAAGGTAATGTCCAATGATAAATGGAGTTTACGGTGAACTGCTAGATTCAGTCTTTGACTGTAAATCTTCAAAGCTAGCTTCTTTCAACAAAAAAGCTAAAATCACTGCAGTGTACACCAACTGTTGCTTGAATCAAATTCATCCTGACAAGGATAGTATCTTTTGCAAAATCTTCCTTAAATGGGGTCACAAAGAGTTCATGACGAAAAAGCTGAATGGAAAACTTCTTCTACAGTGGTAGAAATTTCTTCTTCAAATATATGTTGCAAATACTTTTTACATCAGAATATGCGTGATTTTATATATAGTTTAATATTACCAAAGTAAATTTATTTTTATAATATAATTTCTGAAGAAATGTTGTAACCTCCTTTGAGAATTCTTTTCATTCTCAGCCTTCTTGAACACTTAACCCTATTTGATCTTACATGAATATCTGTTTGACAATGGTATATATGAAAATTAAAAATGTCATGATTGATTCATTATGGCCTTAAGCTCTTACTAAGAAGATTCCCGTATATTTTGATGCGGGATTCATAAAGAAGACATCTGTTAGGCATACTTCCCATTTCCTTTTCACACACAAATTCTGATTTAGGTTTTGAATCGTCAATTTTTCATCACCAAAGTCTATTGCTGAATCAATAGGATTCCTTACTATTTACTGTAAATAGGTAAAGCTACTGCCATAATTGAGCTGATATGACTACTGAAACAGATATAGAAGTGTTGTTTTAGATTTGTTTCAGTGATGGCATCATTAATCATAGAGAAAAACCTATAGGAAGAGATGGGTCATTCAAACATATTTTGTAAACTGTGATCGAAGTACACATTGGCATATTTTGGGGAAAATAAGAGAACTTATTTTTGGGTTGTATACTCCTTGTGAGTTTGGATTAAAACAACAGAATAAGGTAATATAATAAAGAAAAATAAGCTTAATTTTTAACTTTCTAAGTGTGAGCTTTAAATTAAAATAAATTTTCAGTGTTTCAGTAAATAATTTTTACTAGTCAGAAAATGTCAGACAAAAACCAGGGTCAGATTACTTTTTCTGTTGGGATGTCCTTGGGTGAATGGTCTGAAATACTTGTGTTGTTTTCTGATACTCAGGGGTGAAAAATAACAATAACTAAATGTTCAAGTTGAAAAGAAATTAAAAGAAATATAGAAAGGTTTTAAATACTGAGATGTCTCAGAGAGAAGTAGAAAGCGTAAATTTAGAAACCAATGAACAAATAAAAGAAGGTAGAGGGGAACTTAATGTCAAGACTTTTTTATGCTGGCAAGCTTGAAAGCGGATGTGCTAAATGGTCAAGTACAATACTGTTTTTAAAAGAGGATGTAATTGAAACACGGAATTGAGTGCTGGAAGGCTGGCAAGTTAGCACAGACTGATCACTGATTAGGTATTTTCATGGATACAGACAAAATCCAAAATTTCTGTAGACTGCTGCTTTTTTGGAGGAGGGGAAGGAGCAAAAAACAATCTGAGTCCTTAAGACAGAGATAACAACTAAGAGCTTTTGTTGTCAGCTACTATATTCATCTTCTCTCGGAGTGTTTCTTCCTGGACAGTGTCAGAAACATAGTGGTGAAATAAATGAATTATTAATGTCCAGCAGTGCAGAAAGTCTGGTGATCCACCTTAATAAAAAATGAGAAGGGTTAGTTTTGACAGCCTCAGTGTAGACCTTCATCTGTACGTACTGATTCAGGGAAGGTGCAAGGGGGCCAATAAACAGGCAAATGGGAGGAGTTACTGCCGGTGAAGGGAAGGCAGAGACCGGCCTGAGGTCATGGCACTCTCCGCACACTTACACCAAGAGACCTTTGTTTCAGACAACTTAAAGCTGCAATTTCCTATCAATTAGCTACACTTACAGACAGAAGGGAATTTTGTGAATTGATTTTTTCCTCTGGATCCCCACCTCTTGTTCGTATTTTCTTGCTGGTGTTGCCATAAATGATTTATTGAGAATGCTGATAATAATTAATTTGTGAAAGCCAACAACAGATTTGTTTGTATGTGCTGTATTCCACAAAAATTATGTTAGAAGTGTAAGCCTGGAAGAGGCTGAGTACCTCTTACTCCTGTAGTGTCTTCTGCACCTTTCCATTTTGAAATTATACTCATACACAAATAATACAGCATTTAAAAGTTTGATTATTACAAACAAAACACCCACAAAATACAGATCTTATTAAATATATGCGAAATCTCTACTGGATTGTATTTATTGTAATTTGTCCCATTTTTTATATAAGCACACAGAGGACTGAAGAAAAACAGTACAAAAGATAACAAAAAAAGCAAAAATAAAAACAATAACAAAAACAAACCAGCTATAGAAATGAAGAACTTTCTCTTGAGATTTAACTTGTAACACTTCCTGCTTTCATTGAGGCTGACCAAATGGAAGAATAACTAAATTTGTTAGTCTTTCAAATCTGTTGCAAAAAATGTTTTTCTGAGTGTTGTGATTCCACTTGTCTAACAAAGAAATGTATGAGCTGTAAACTTTCACCTAAGGAGAGCTGTATCTTTCTGCTGAGAGTGATTATGTAGGAGAACATGGGAAGTTTGCATCTGCAATAGGCAAAGTGTTCAAGCAACATTGCCAGAAAAAGGTTAATAAGCCACCATCAATAGTCTGTTAATATTTAATATATGTAGTTGGATAGCGAATATGTGTTTAGGTGATAGTTGTTTTTTTAAAGAGAGTGATGCAGGGCCCAAAGTGAAATGCGTTAGGGATACACTTAGACAAGTAGGAAACCATACAGTGTAATTGTTTAGATTGTTTAAAGGAGGAAAATGCTTCTCCACCTATACATACAGAAGGTAAAAGCTATAAATTGATTTTCAATTCCATTTCAGCAGCAAGTAATGATCCAATATTGATCTAAATTCAGTTTTGGCAAGATGTATAAAACTGAAGTCCAGCAACATACCTAAACCTACCTTTTGAAAGTACTTTCTTTAGTAAATCTGTTGATTTCTGCCATGTAAAAAACGAAACAAACAAAAAAAAAACCCAAAAAAACCTAGTGAAAATGGGAAACTTTTACTTTGGGAATGCAGAATCTTTAGACATACTAAACCACATTAAGTTATTAGCTATACAGTCTTTTAAATGTAGAAACCACTTTATTTCATTCTATTATGTCAAAGAATAATGCCACCTCATAAATATGGTATTTATATATTCAGATGGCATCTCTTTTTTGGTACATCCTGAGTAAGAGTAAAAATATACTAGCAGAATATTCCAGTTATAAAATGGTTTAAATCAAGCCATCTCCTTCTAGTGATGGCATTCAATTACATTAAATATTTATTTTTGTATGATACATGAAGAAATTCATGTCGTGTTCAAACTCTGACACTGAAGGGTTTTTTTGAGTTATGTAGCATATTCACACATGAATAGTAATCATGCATAAAATACATTAATGCTCACAGTTTAGCTGTTGCATCTATTTTAGGTATTTTGAAATATCATGAAGCTTTAAAAAATGTTTTGCTGCAGCATATAAAAGTCACTTAAAAGACAAATGGCAAACCTGTCATCAAGACTTGACCCCAATTTATTATTAGTTACGGTAATGTGTATGTTAAAACACTTGAAGTTTTACTGGATTAGAGTGTTGTGAGTAATTTCTGAAAACTGGTTTAATCATTGTTTTAAACACATTTTAATAGGTGTACAACATATCTGTTTGTCTTTTGGCACTTTCTCTGCATCATGAAACGGATAGTTTCTGGTCTGTAAGGTTAGAATTAAATAAATCTGATGATGAAAAATCCTCTGGACCACAAGATATTGCTGCTGAAGTAGGCTTTTTTGATTTTTGTCAAATTACTTGATGTTATTTCAAAATCAATTTAAACAGCAATTTAATTATATTGCTGATGGTCAAAGGGCTGAAATATCATAACCCTGTGTATGGATTTAGATTGCATTCTCCTGAAACATTATTCTATTTCAGCTCATTATTTCCTTTAAAAATGCATATGTCAGGCTCAAAAATTTTTATTAAGGTAGTTCATGAGTTTCTTCTTTTAAAAATAATTGTAAAATATTGAATTTTTTAAAATCAAAAGAAATTGAAAAAAGATATATCCACAGAATTTTATAAATTTATGAATTTTGGAAACAAAAGTTATCACAGATTTATTTTCCTCTTTTAAAGAAGAAAAGAAGTTTCTAAATGTAAAACTCTTCAGAGCAGGAAAATTGCTTTTTTCTACCCTTAATCTAAATTCTGACTATGTAGTCTCATGTATAATCTCATGTTATGATTTTGTAATAATAAAGAGTGAAATATGGGGTCTTTTTCAGGTGCAATTGTGCAACTTCAGCAAATTTTCTCTTAAACATGCAATTAATCCTGTTACATATATTGTACAGCCAAGTAAATTTTTGCCTATAATAATGTGTTCTTGCATCATAGACTATGACGCATTCCTAATTTTATGTGAATATGTATTAAATAATGTGAACTTAATGTAAGTATGCTACTGTCTCCTTTAAAAATAGAAAATTTTAAAATTGCCAATAAAAATGTTTATTAAAAAGATATAATTAGGAAATTAAGAAAGTTTGGATTCCTCTGCTCTCTTATGTAAAAATAAAAAAAGGAAAACTAAATGTAAAGGTTAGAAAAATGGTACACCATTGTAAATGTGGTGAATATGATTCGATTTATTCATATGTACTTCAGGCAGTCCTAGATTATTACAGTTTTCTTACAGTTAACTTCACTTGACTGAAACTTAGCATTTCAGTTTAAGGCAGAACATTTCAATTTATTTAGGATGCTTTATAAAACAGCTGAGATAGCAGTAAAAATCGAAAATATAGCATAGAATTGATTCTTCTCATCAGATACAAAGATCATCCATAATTTCAAATTCTTTTGCACTTAGTAAACACTGAATTGTATTTGCTCAAGTTGACTAATTAATCAAGTATCTGTGATGAATTCTGGGAGAAGGTTATGGAATCTGCTTCCATGGGGCTGGTGGGGTATTCATGAAACTTTTCTCTCTATATTTAACAAGAGCAACTCACTGCTTTCATGGTGAATATGTAAAGAAAAATAATATTATTATAATTGCCTTATACTAACAACATGTATTTAGCAAAATTAGAAAAGTCTTATTTGAATTTTTTAGCTTTGAAATTCTTCTGGATTTCTACATATTTGGAAGCTGGAATAATATAGCAATGTCTCTATGGAATAATACTACCAATATTTGATTATTTTTACTACCAGTAAAATTTGACCATAAGTACTTATGACCCATGAATAAATGAAATAAACTGTATCATCTGTACACCAATTCTTAATGTTAGGCCACACAGCTCTCTTTTACACTAGAAAAGTGCAGTGTATGAAGTGATGGATTCATAGGTATGTTTATTTAATTACTGCAATGCATAACATGGGTTAATTCTTATCATCATGGACACTATACAGTATGGATGAAATTCCAGGTTTTGAGTTCCAGAGTGAGGCAGATGGAATTTATCGAGGGACAAAATCAAAGCAATGCACAGACTTCTCTTCCTTATCCTCTTTTTTTTTTTCCCCTCATATTGCCACTGATACTGATTGAGAAAACTAATAAGCAATAAAGCAACAGTCAAAATTTTTCAACAAGCAGAAAAAGCTAAAAGTGCAAACACATGTATACATCTGAAAGCAGAATGAAGAATAAAATTCTCAGAGTAAAATACCCAAGAGTAAAATACCCAGGTTCTGCTTCAGTTTTGGAGTCAGCCTTCTGAAACTGTGAGAACAAGAAAGGTAATTAATTTGGTTACAGTTCTGACATTCAGGTTTCTTCAGTGACACCTTTTGGTCTAAGTCAGTGAAGACAGAGTCTAAAATGAACAGTAAAAAAGTCATAAAATTTACTCCTTGGAGAACGAAATCTGAGTTCAGCAATGTTCAGTACATTTTCCTCTCTTCATCAACTTTCTATTCCTCCCAAATGGCTATGTGCCCAAGTGACATTAAATTAAACACCTCAATTTTTTTCCTAATTTTATTTATGAACCTGATTTTTTTTTTTTTCATACTAAGATGAGCCACTATCAATGCCACTTCAAAAAGCTTAATGGCAAAATATTTTTTTTTTCATTTTTATCCTCTCAAGAGTGCCTAGAGATTAGTTGTGACAACAATGAATGTTTCTTTGCCTGACTTTCTTTCTTAGATGTGTATCTTGGGATAGCTCCATATTGCTAATAGGACACAAATAAAGGAGTTCTGTCAAGGTCTGCTTGGGTTTTAATGTCTACGTGACTCAGTACAAGACCATATAACAATACATGCCCAGGTCCCAAATGCAGTATAGCTGCATTTGAGAAGTAATAGCCATGACTAATTCAATCAAGCTTAGAGCTGCACTGAGGCAACTCTCTAGGTCTAGTTCAAAAGCTGGCTTGGACACAGGGAGTTTGAGTACAGCTGTGCCACAGTACATAGCTTTTACAAAGAACGCATTTATCAAGTGGCATTTATCTGTCTAGCATGTGAGTAAACCAAGTAAAATTCCAGCAGTGTCAGTTATTAAAAGAATTCTCTCCTTCTGTTGCTTCATTTGAAGGCAAATGAAAGAAACTGCTGGAACTAATAAAATCAGTTGTTTAAATTCAGTAAAGTGTATTTCATTCTATCTATGAAATGCATCAGGTCAGAATATGTCCCAAATACCCAAGTTATGTATAAGATGTATGGGCTGATTTGTTGGTACAAATGTTATAAAAATAATATAACTGTTAGCATTTCACACTGAGCTGTAAACTTGATGAAGCTGAAATGTGTCCTGAATTCAAGCAGCACTTGGGTAAAAAGGGTGTCTAGAAATGTTTTGCTTCACTTTCTCTCTCCTTTGCTGTCGATGATCTAGTTCAATATACTTCAAACTCTCTAACCTAGTTTTTGGTTGCTCATTTTTTATCTGTTTGGTTTCAGGTGGTGGTTTTTTGTTTGGTTTGATTTGTTTTTTTTAACAGAAAATTAAAACCAGATTGTCGCCTCCCCAGCCTGCCCCTGCAATGTATGACCTATACACAAATAGCAACTACTTTTTTTTGCTACTGTTTTTCTGGTGTCCTACCTAGAGATGAGTGGTTATTAAGAGGAAGAAGATACCTAGCAACAGAAAGTATAAAAAATGGTCTCCTTTATCGCCTTTCTAAGGAGCCCAGTGAAACAAGATGCTGAGGCAAAGAGCAATAAAAGGTGGTCAGAGTGTTTCTATTGCAGAAGACACATCACTGCTCAGAGGCTACAACAGATGACATAAATTAGAGTATCTTTCAAACTGCTGTAATGCGGCTGAGACAGCCCCATCATAACTGGCTTGGCTGCATCCTGTTCAGCCCTTTAAAGAGAAGGTGGGTGTTGCAAAAAGTCATTTTTTAAGAGTGCATTAAAAATCTCTGCAGCCTTATATAGATTAGGAAAACTACCTTATACTTTCTGTACTACTTGAAAACATGGAAAGTGGATACTAAATATGAAAAAAAAAAAAAGATAAAATGACATTTTTCTTATTAAAAAGAATGAAAAATTCTTTGGAAAAAATTGTAATGTTATGAAAAATTTCAGACCATCTTCAGGGAGATTAGTCAAAATAGCTGTTAGCTGGATCCTATTCATAAGCATTTCAAAGAATATAATAATGAGGACAGAAAATTAACTTTTAGATGGAACAATTAAAGGTCAATTGTTACAATTCCAGAAAAGCATCCAAAGCTCCAGAGATATCATTCATTCCTAATTATTAATTAGAGATAATCAACTGCTATGATATTTAATTTTTTGTAAGTTAATTTTTATTTTCTGTCCAGAAAAAAATACTGATATTAAAGTATGAAATATTGTCATATGCTATATGAAATATAGCTAAATTTTGCACTGGTGTAGCCTCATCATTTGGGTACTGTATGCAGTTATGGGAAACACATTATAAAAAACATATCAAATTATGAGAGAGTCATCAAATAAGGACAATCAAGATGATGAAGGACCTTGAGGGGAACCTGTGTGGCCGATGTCACTTGTTCTGTTCAGCCTGGGGAAGAGGCGTCTGAGGGGAGACCTCATTGCAACTACAACTTCCTCAGGAGAGGAAGAGGAGGGGCAGGCACTGATCTCTATGGTGACAGTGACAGGAGCCAAGGAAATGGCTTGAAATTGTGTCAGGGGAGGTTTAGGTTGGATATCAGGAAAAGTTTCTTCACTCAGAGGGTGTTTGGGCACCAGAATGGGTTCCCCAGGGAAGCAATCACAGCAGTAAGACTGACAGTTCAAGAAGCATTTAGACAACACTCACAACACACATGGTGTGACTCTCGGGGAGTCCTGTGCAGAGGCAGGATTTGGACTTTGATAATCCTTGTGGATCCCTTCCAACTCATAATAATCAACAATTCTATGATTCTATCAAATATTATGTTTGAAATCTAACTCTTCAGCAGTGAACATGCTGCTATTAAAGTCGTATTTAGTCTGTAATATGGGTGTCCTTTGGCCAGAAGTAAAAGCAGTAATCTGTATAAATAATTACATTAATAAATAACTGTATTTCAGGGGAAAAATGCATGGCAAAACTCCTTAAATGTAATACAATTATCAAGACTTTAAATGGACAAAACACAATGGTTTTGGGAAAGCAAAATTCAGAGCTATGGCAAGTACAGCCCTTTGGTAGAAATGAGCCAGGTATGTGGTATGTGAGTGGAGATGTTTAAATCATAACTGGGACTCCTGGACCCTGTTCTCCAGTGAGCTGCCAAATTCTCAAGCATATTCCAAACATGAAAATTAAACACTTGAAGGGTTTTGCAATGAATTCCTGTACTTGAGTGAATCCCATCTAAAATAAATTTTAATCCTCAAAAATGTAGTCTTTTGCTTAAATACTTAAAAATGATGGCACCGCTAAATCATTACTGCCTTGCTAAGGATGAGCTCTGCAAGGTGCTGAGCAAAGTGTCACTTGTGCAGCAAAGTTTTAAAGCATGTGCTTAGCCACATAACACCCTAGGGAATAAAGCCTTAAGTGACCTTTTCCCTTTCTGCTTCAGAAGATCACCACCCACGGTGGCTGGTTTCTATTTTGGCAAATAGATGCAGCACTCAAAATGTACTTAGTAAAAAACTTTCTTACAACATTCAACATTTTGATTTCCAGTTTAAGCAAAAAAAAAGGAAAAAGGAAAATACTTTGAAGAGAGTACCTGGCTTCATTTCAGTCTGTGAATCTGCTTAAGTTCACTCCAAGAGGTTAAAAGAAAGAGAAAAAAGTCTTATTTTGAGTTGCAGGATTGCATTCAGATTGATTTTTTTCACTTTGATGATTTGACATTTCATTTGTATAGGCTCAGCTGTTATTGAGGATCTAAAAAACCACTTGTTTATGGCCTTTTTTCCCCCCATTCATTATGCATATTATAAAGTAAGACTTTATTCAAAGAAATAGCAGTATAGACTGTGGGCCCCAAGAACAGTTCTTGGACTCACAAGTTCTAATTTTGTCTATGATCTTCATTTTATCTCCTAATTGGTCTCCATTTTCCAGTTGGTACAATGAGATCATTACAGGTTCAGCAGCCTCAAAAGGAAGAATAGGAGCAGAACCTGGTGACAAAGACCTTAAAAAAGGCTGAGTCACTGAGTGCTCCTCTTCATCCCTGTTTTCATTGGTAAGACCTGTGTCCACAAATCACAAGCTCCAGTGGGAAAATCTGAAATAATAAAAACTTGGTGGAAGAGGATCAGGTTCAGGAACTTTTATATTAACCAGATACATACAAGTCACTGAGATCTGGCAGGATCCATCCAATTGTGCTGAGGGCACAAAGTGAATCACAGGAAATTCTGACAAATATGAGAGGTAACAACTTTTTTTTGTGTGTGTAGTTTTTGTTTGTTTGTGGTTTTGGTTTTTTGGTTTTGTTTTATTTTGTTCTGTTTTTTGTTTTTACCAGTAGCGGAGTAACTTGCTCAGAAAGGTTGAGAAGTATCTGTCACTGCAGTTAACTAATCTTATTTTAAGACCTGACCCTCCTTTACATTTGGTGATCTCCACAGATGTGGGATCACTGCAACTGGGTAATTTCTCTTTTGAAGGCAAAATACAAAATTTAAATTTTAAATTCCTAAACCTAGGATTGCTTTTTATATTAAGTATTTGTATTTGACCTATAGTAGAACTGAGTTTGCAGACGTATGTAGTAAGTGTTAATTATTCAATGACTAAACCAAGTTCTGAAGATATAACTACTAATTATATAATACCTTTTTCTGAAACTGAGTTTGTATTACTATTGCTGTGGTTGGTAAAAGACATGCAAGCTTGCAAGCATACTGTTATTATGAACTTCTAACAAATTGTATCATGAAAGCTGTATAAAATAGATAATGCACTGTGTTCTACTTTGTTTCATAATTTGAGTGAAAAACAACCCTATTACTTAATCATCTCCCCTTTTCTTCTGTAGAAGATGTCATTAACAAATCTTTTCAACTCCATGAATAAGTAAAATTGTATATTCAGAGTGTAAATGTTTTAAAACTCTAAAAATGTATCTAGAATAGTTTAATTGAATCCTGAAGATATGTGGAAAATGAAAACCGCTCCCAGCAAATTAATAGTAGCTCTGAATATTCAAGTAGCAGAGTGAAAAGTGCTCTTATAATTAGGATTCAATGAAAGTAAGCTGCATTTATAGCTGTTATTTTCAGCTTTTTGTTATTCTTCTAGGGACATGATTTTGTGTTCTTACTGTATTTTCCTAATGAATGACTGCAGCTGTGCCTTTTAACTCAAAGGATACATTCTTTTTATGTTAAGATTGACAGCAACTATGCAAAAATGATATCTTTAAAATCTAGCTTTTAAAACACATTCTTTATTCTATCAGCCACTGTTCTTTTTCTCTTTTCTTACTGAGCTTTTGTTTATGTTTTGATACCAAGCATAGATGTAGCTACAATCGTATGAACTGATATAAGCATTTTGATTCTTTTTATTTATGAGAAACATTAACAGGACTGCACAAAAGGAACAACTAACAAATTATATTTTGCCAAGACTACAAAGATGAGTTATTAAAATAATAGATTTTATGTTATCCCAGGACAATAAAGAATTCACAGGGCTTTTAATAATCAAATGAAACTCAGCAGCATTCAAGTCAGAATGGGGTAAATTCCTGTTTAGGGTCATGAAAAAAAAATACTCATGACTAGTATTCTAAAATAAATGCAAATAAAATTTTATTCTTACTGATTTGATTAATGTTAATATTTTAATAGTGGATTTGGGTGCATTTGCTAATAGATTTGTATAAGACTGTCAATTATAAAAATACTCTTATGCAGTATTGACAGAGCTACTGAATATCCTGAAAGACTTAATCACAGTTTTCATATCAAGTTGTTATGCCAAACCCACCATTTCTACATTGAAGAAAAGGCCAAGTTGAAATATCTATGTCTTTCTGTAAAACTAATTGTCATTTTATTCACTTGAAACATTGAGTGTTTAATTCATGTTTTGTTTCTGAATGCGGTTAATCATTTTAGGCAGCTCATGATATAGTGAACTGTCAACAACATTTTCAAAACGGGACCTCCACTTCAAGCAGTACTAGAGCATCTTTTCTTGTTCTTTTTTTTCTTCAAAAACCATCATTGACAGATGAGTGCTGTTTTATTTTTTCTCTGGGTGTTGAATGAATTTAGGTGTCTATTTTTCAGATAGAAAATTATTTTAAGTTCTAAGGAAAAAATGTTGAATGAAAATAATACTAATGGGTGTTGAATAAAAAACTTATTTATTGATGTAGACATAAATACATTAAAAAATCTTCCTACCAAATATATTATTGTTTGAATAACCTTGATCATAATTCGTAACACTATATCCACTTTCAAGAAATAGCCCAAATGTGATTCCTTATAGTCTAATATACTCTATTTACTGTCATATGTTAATAATAACATCTAATCCTTTTCTTTCTGTCTCTGTCTCTATGTCTGTCTCCATGTCTCTCTTCATGACTTCCTCTGTCTCATTCTTTGCTTGTCTCTGTGTCTGTCCCTCCCCCTGCCCCTTCTCTCATATATAAACATCTATGGATTTGAGAATTTCAGTTGGCAAGAAGCCTGAATGTGATTCAGAAACTGTTAGCACAGGGCTCCAGGAGCTTTTGCATTATTGGGATAATACGTTTGCCTTAACCCCAGCAACACTGTTTCACCGTAAAACAGGAACAGAATTATCAAATATGTATTGCAATCTTTACTGAAGTCATCTTAAATCTCTGTCCAGAGAATATGAACATGTGAAAATTATTCAAATCAGAAAAAAAAGTAGGAGAGATTTTTTTCTATTTTGTAGAATCACATAACCACAGAACAGCTGAGGCTGAAACCAACTTCTGACATCTTCTGGTCCAATCTCCCTGCTTAAGTAGTCCCCTAGAGTCTATTACCCAGGATTCATCTCCGAGTAGGTTTTGAGTATCTTAAAATATGGAGACTACAGAAGATTTCTGGGAAGCCTGTGCTGGTGCTGTGTCACCCTCACCATTTATAAAGTATTTTCTGGTGTTCAGATGGCACTTGTCAGGTCACTGGGCTCCACTGAAAACAGCCTGGCTTTTTCTTTACACCTTCCCTTCAGGTTCTCACAAGATCACTATCTGAATTTTCTCTTCTCCACGCGGAAGGGTCCTAGTTTTCTCAGCCCTTCCTCATAGATGTTCCAGTCTCTGCATCATCTTAGTGACCCACTGTTGGACTTGCTCTAATAGCTTTTTATCTCTCTTGTGCTATGAAGCTCAGAATTGGACACAGACTTCAGGTGTGGCCTCACCAAGTGCTGACTAGAGAGGAAGGATCACCTCCCTGACCTGCTTGCAAATCAGGGGGATCACCTCCCCTAATCTGCTGCTCCCCAGTTGTGTAATGCAACACAGGATCCCATTTGCCTTCTTTGTGGCAGGGGCCTGTTGCTGGTTTTGTTCTGAAAAGTTGCTTTCCAGCTGCGTGAGCCTGAGAATATATTGGTTCCTAGGGCTGCTCCTATCTAGATGACAGACTTTGTGTCTTTCTTTGTTGAACTTCATGATGTTTGTTTATTCTTTCATCTACCAAAACCAATTGTAATAAACTTATATCCATATGTGGAGAATTTTAAGGAATCCTCGTTTAAGTTATTGACTCTTCTCTGAAAAACAGTTTGAAATACCTTTTCTGCTTTAAGGTTGCACATGTTCATCATTCCAAAAATTCTCTCCAGTTATTAAACTGGAGACTGCAAATTTTCCAGTGACTTGAAGTATCATTGTGCTCGTTGAATATATGTTAAGGTTATAAGCAAATGTGATAGCTGCATTGTAATTATTTAGAGAATTTATTTTGAAATACTTAATCACCTGTTTAAATAAGAATGAAAAAATAGTCTATTGGAAAATAACCAATGTGAGTACAATATTAGAAAAGGAAAATTCCAAAAACCACCCTCTCGGCATTTTACTTTTCCTCCGCGTCGTTTCTAAACTGAAAACTTTGCATCATATGCAGAAAGTCAATAGATCTGCATAATTACATAATAAAGGTGACAAAAAACTTTTTAAGGAAAAACGTATCCAGTTGTAAGATGTCACTTCTAGCTGGAGAAGTCTGTTTGGGATCATGGTATTGTGTCAGACAGGAAGATGGAAGCATTTGGCTATTTAAAGAAATGAGGCAGATGTTAAATGTTAGTTTAAGATTTTCTAGTATATATTCTCTAAATGGTATAGATTACGCACAACACAGAAAGAAACTTTATTAGCCAGGAAGAAAAAATAAAATGAAGACATACTTGCCTTTAATTTTTCCCTAGTGTAGATATTTTATAGCTGTTTTCCAGACTGTTTTAAATTAAACTTGTGCTCTTTAATGACTACTAATTTTTAGCACAATAACAGCAAGTTTTCAGTTCCTTCAGATATATTCATTTGATCTCTATCTTCCATTTTACACAAAACAAACTGCAGTTGGTATGAAAGACCATGGATGAGAGGGGAAATGAATTTCCTCTTAAAGTAGCATGCTAGCTAAACTTGGCATGCTAGCAGTTGTTAAAACTTTTTTTTATTAAGCTTTTATTGTTACTGAATTCATTGTCCTAGGAGTTTAATTTCAGCAATATATATTCTGCATTAAGTGAGAGTGTATGCTGAAAATGAAAAGAAATATTCTTGACTGACTGATCAACTTCTTCAGACAACTTTCTATTCCGCAGTTCTCTGGTATATTTGAAACTATAAAAAAAATTATACTACTTGGGCATAGTGTGCTATATTGTCACGTGAGAGTATTATAATATGATAGCGAAACCCTTCTGAAAAGTCCAACTGATACTTCTAAGAAAATTGAAATCTGTTGAACAATCTCAGCAAGAGGAAAAGAAGAAAGTAAACAGAAGAGTCAAGACTGAAC
Organism: Sturnus vulgaris; assembly: GCF_052056855.1. NCBI lineage: Eukaryota > Metazoa > Chordata > Aves > Passeriformes > Sturnidae > Sturnus > Sturnus vulgaris. The sequence continues at coordinate 51,266,859 of NC_142283.1, forward strand.
AGAAAATACAACACAAAGGAAGACAAACATTCATTGGTCTAAACATAAAAAAGCACTATATGGGAAACTCATTAAGGATAGCATAGTACATTCACTCAGTAAAGATCTTCAAAGATGTGGGTAGTTGCTAAACTCAAGAACTGAAACATATAAAGAAGGATCTTTTCACTTATGAGTAACAGATCTCAAATCCAACTATGAAAATCTACCATAACTTCAAGTCCAGGTGGGGGAAAAATAATGACATGAAAGCATAGTTTTTGAGGAGCAAAATTTCAGTCTGTTACTTCCTTTTTGATAGAATTAGAACACTTTCTGTTTTCTCGGTGAAAGACCTAAGTCAATTGCGCATTTTGGTTTTCCTTTGGATTACTTTTATAATAGAAATGTAAAGTAAGCAGTTGAGAAATGCAAGTTTCTGAATTGGTTAATTGACATACAAATAAAATAATGCATAGATGAGTATTTGGAACCATTTTTAAGGTACACATTTTATTTGTTTTAATCAAACAACCCTTCTTTCAAAAATCTGGTTCTGAGTTGCCCCATGCTATTGCTATTTTTATAGCTGTTGAGGCATAATGTGCAAATTCCAAGTATTCACCCAATGAGATCATATTATTCATTTAACCACTATGTAACAGTGTGGTTTGACTGAAGATATTTGCCTATGTATTTTGCGTTAGAGTGAGAAAAGTGCTATCTAAAGCAGAGGAAAATTCAAACATAATATTTCAGAAATATTTTCCTAGCTAGAATAAGCTGTCAAAGCTTGTTCTGAGTACAGTTATGACCAAATGTTTGTATAGATTAGACTGCCAGGCACATAGATTTTCTAATTACACTGATGTTTTAATATTCAGCTGTTTTGGTATATAAGCTGTTTTGTGGCCATTCTTGATAATTGGAAGAAGGTTAATAGAATAGCCATCTTTAGAAATAAGAAAGTCCACGGTACTACAAGTCATTCAGCCTCACATGAGGCCTCAAGGAGACTATGGGGAAAACATTTCAAAGACATCAAGAACAAGTGGAAGAAGCTGGTAGGGATTTACCAAGGACAAATTTTGCCTATCTGAATCCATTGTCTTCTGGAATGAGATCACTAGTTTGTTTGTTAAAAGTGTGAGAACTGGATGTCATTTACATGCATAATTTTTGGCATAGTCTCTTATAGTCAAATTGTTGTGATATAGAGTGGATAGAGGACCATAAGTATTGTTCAGTGCTTTTGTTAACATCTGAAATTATAAAAAATAGTGCAGACTAAGAAAGTTTGTTGTCCACATCAGTTATGATGTCAAAACTAATTTGGAGGATATGATTAATATGCTGGAAGGCAGGATTGAATAACCATTTAAAGGAATGTTGAAAAGCTCGAGAAATAGGCAAACAGGTTCCTCGTGAAATTCAACAAAGGCAAAGGCCAAGCCATGCACCTGTAGATTATAAATACCCTCCACAAGTACAGGTTTAGAGTTCATCAGCTGGAATGCAGGTTGACAGAAGAAATTCTGGGTGCAATAGTTAACAACTACTAAACAGGAACCCCTTGTGACAAATTAGCCCAGCACCTCCTGGGCTACTTTACTTTTCCTAGCCAGGAATGTCAAGGAATGGATACTGTCTTCTATTGAGAATGTGTGAGACTCCGCCTGGAGTTCTGTTTTCAGTTTTGTCCTCCCCAGTGCATGAAGCCTTGGCTGTGGGAAGATTGTCCAAAACTGTGGACAGATTTGAAAGAATTGAGCAAGTAAGAGACAAAAGGTTCTGTGCCCTGTTAGGATTGATAAGAGCCTCTTTTTTGCAAGTAAGTGTCCCTACTGCGTGAGAGAGAGGATACATATCAAAAGTATCCTGTGTTTTTATCTGCATGACCATAGAGGGAACATAAGAAAGTGGGATGGAAAACCCACCTCTGCCAAAGTAATACTACTTTGACTTGAGAAGAAGAGCAACCACCACAGGAAATTCTTCAAAGGTAGATACCACTCCAGTTTCCAGTGGACATCCTCAGACATAATAGGAAGGCTAATATTACTTCTAGTTCTCTTGAAGGGATCTCCAGTTCATACTTACAAGGAGTGAGGAATGAGTACTATGACCAGAAAGAGAGGGCCCCTGCCTTCATCCAGGTGGAGGACAAACACAATCGGATCTATTGGACAGTATGGATCCGATGGATCTCATGGCCTGACACATCAGACCCACAGGAGTACACAGGACTTTGGTTGATACCAGCACACAATGTACCCTGAAGCCATCAAGATATGTAAGGGCAGAATCCATGTGTACTTCTGAGTGAAGTGGGAATCCCAACAGCTGACTATACTGGAATGTGAAGTGAGCCTGACTGGGAATGAACGGCAAAACCAGCCCATTGTGACTGCCCCAGAGGTCCTACTATCCTTGGCACAGATTACCTCAGGAGAGGGTATTTCACAGGCCCTTAAGGGGCATAATTGGGCTTTTGGGGTAGCTGCTCTAGAGACAAAGGAGTTTAGACAGCTGAATACCTTTGCCTATTTTCTCAGAGGATTCTCCTGCTGTGGGGCTGATGAGGGTCAAAGAACAACAGATACCTATCACTACAGCTACAGTGCACCACCAGCAGTACCACACCAGCCAGGACTCTGTGATCACCATCCATGAGATGATTCATGAACTGGAGAGCCAGGGAGTGGTAAGCAATTCTCACTCACACTTTAATAATCCTATAAGGCCAGTACTTAAGTACAATGGAGATGAAGACTGACAGGAAACTGTTGTGGCCTGAATGAAGTCACAACATTGAATGCCACTGTGCTGAATATGTTGGAACTTCAGAACACACTAGAATTCAAGGAAGAAAAGTAGTGCCACCATCAACAGTGCTAATGCATTTTTCTCCAATCCTCTGGCAGCAGAGTGTAGGCCACAGTTTGCTTTCACCTGAAGGGGTGGCCAGCACATCTGGAACTGATTGCCCCAGGAGTGGAAACACAGCCCCACTATTTGCAGAGTGATCCAGACTGCACTGGAAAAGGGTGAGGCTTTAGAGCCCTTGGAGTACATTGATGACATCATCATGTCATATCATTGGGCAACACCGCAGGGGAAAGGGGAAAAGATGATCTAGACCCTCTTGAAGGCTGGTTTCCTGTGAAAGAAATTCAGTTTTTAGGAATAGAATAGCAAGATGGACTTTGTCAGACTCCAATGAATGTGGTCCACAAAACAGCAGCTATGCCCCTATCAACCATCAAGAAGGAAACTCAGGCTTTCCTAGCCATTGTGGGATTTTGGAGGACACTTGCTCCAGATTGCAGTCAGACTGTGAGCCCTCTTTGTCATGTGACACAGCAGTTTCATGTCAAGTCCTGAACAACAGCAAGCTTTTGAGCAAATTAAATGGGGGATTGTTCATGCAGTAGCTCTTGGGCCACTCAGGACAGGACATGATCTGAAAAACTGGGGAGAATAGTCCTTCCTGGGGTCCATGGCAAAATGTACCTGGGAAGACTCAAGGATGACCCCTGGGCTTCTGGAGGGGGAGGTATAAAGGATCCAAAGCCTGGTACACCCAAACTGAAAAAGAGAATTTTTCAGTCTGTGGGGGCTGGAGCTGCTTCATAAATAATTGGCACTGAAGCACAGCTTCTTCTGGCACCCCAGCTGCCAGTTCTGGACTGGATGTTCAAAGGGAAAGTCCACTGATTGCTGCTTGGAATAAGCAGATCATGCTGATCACACAGAGAGCTTGAATAGGAATCCCTAATCCGCCAGGGATCTTGTAAGTCATCACAGACTGACATTTTGCATGATCATTGTCATTGGAGGAGAAGGTGACATATGCTAAGAAGGGCTCACCATATAATCAGTTATCAGAAAATGAAAAGCAATGTGTTATCTTTATGGTAGTCCCTTCTGTATTGTAGAGATACATTGAAAATGGAAAACTGCTCTATGTAACAAGTTACAGGAGTTATTGAGGGACAAGGTGGATCAAGTCAAGTTGCAGAGCTCAAAGCTCTCCCGCTGGATATAGATATCACTCAACAAGAGGAATGGCCAGTGTTCTACCTCTTATGGATGATAAAAAATACTCTGTGGGGCTAGCTAGAGCAATGGAAATGGAACACTTGTCAGCACAGAGGTAAACCCATCTGGGCTGCTGAATTGTGACGAGATGTTACTGCCCTGGTGGAGAAGTAGCTGCAAAAAGCATGTCATGTAGGCTCACACATACCAAAGCTGGGCTGCTGAAGAGAATTGCAAAATGGACAGGTGCATCAAGCTGCCAAGATCACAGTGTCTCAGTTAAATCTGGAAAGACTACACTAAGGTGAATTATTTCTGCCTTGGTGGGTCCATGATGCCTCAGGTCATCAGGGAAGAGATGCAGCATACAGACAGGCTTGTGACTGAGGGGTGGACTTAACCATGGCCACTACCTGCCAGGTTATCCATACCTAAGAAATATGCACTACAATTAAGCAGGCCAAGAGGCCAAAATCTCAGTGTATGGGTGACAACATCTAAAAAATAAATATGGGGAGATCTGGCAGAATGATTACATCACGCTCACACAAACGTGCCAAGGCAAGCACTACTTGCTTACAATGGTGGAGACAACCACTGAATGGCTGGAGACATACCCTGTGCCTCCTGCCACCATCTAGGACTCCATCCTGCACCCTGAAAAGCAAGTCCTGTTGGGACATGGCAGCCCAGGAGGAATTGATTTGGACAATGGGACTCATTTAAAAACTAACCTAGGGACACCTGGGCCAGAGTGCACAGTATTGAGTGGCCTTACATTTAGTAAAGGCCCCCCAGTTAATTAATATAAGAGGCTCTACTAATCAAGCTGGCTCTGTCTACCACAGAAGAGGATACAGTGCCTATGATGCATATGGGAAATGTGTTTGGCAAGGCAGTTTGGATTAGTCCTGCCTCAAGCAAAGACAAGCCCATCTGTGGGATCCTCTTTGCTCAAGGACCTGGGTGCACTTAGAGGATAATGCAGAGGGATGAGGAAACACAACATGAACCTCAAGGGGATTTGATTTTTGTGTGGGAACAGTCTGCAATGTTGAATTGTATGTTATTTGTTACTGAATGAGACTGCCACTGCATGCCATAACTATCATGGACAATGAGGATGGACTGCTCTAGGCACACCTGGCAGGACAGCTGCCTGATGCAGCTCTCAACCACCCAACAGCAAACCAGCCCTCCTGCCCTGGAAGACATCTAGGATGGATAAAACCGACAATCACAGACTAAATGGACTCAACAGACACCTTGGAATGACAAGCATTGACTATGGAAATTATATCTGTTCTGGTAGGTAGCTAGCTAGGTAGGTAGATGGAGAGATAGATAGATAGATAGATAGATAGATAGATAGATAGATAGATAGACAGATAGATAGATAGATGTTTGTGTGTGTATATATATATATATTTGTATGCATTTGTATATATGTATATAGTTGGAAGGTGTAGGATCTGAGCATGACATGTGGGGCGTGGCCAGGAGGATATTCTACATCAATTTACCTCATTGTCTTGAACAGATGTAAGGTGATTGTCTGGCTTCCAAGAAAAATGACAGGGCTTCTGGTTTAGAAGAATATGGCAGGATGGGAGACGCTATTGTACATTGTCACCTGGGGTCTGCAGTGAGCTTTTTTGCACATGAATCACTCTCTCTTTTGTATACTTTTGTTATTAGTATGGTTACTTTTACTGTTCCCTTTCTTATCTCATTGCTGTTTTCAGTAAATTGTTCTTATCTCAGCCCATGATTGCCTTATGTGGCTCAAATCCTTTACTCCATCCCACTGCAGCAGGAAGGGGATGGAGAAGGACAGCAGGAGACTGGCAGCATGGTTTGGGAGAGTCTTGGTGGGGCACTGACTTGGGGAGTACCACTCCTAAACCACAACAGGTATGCAGTGGACAAACATAGGGATGGGTGCTTAGAGAAGTTGTGGAATCTGCATCGTTGCTGGAGATGTAAGAATATCTACTCACTATTTGACTAGAGAGAGACTGAGCCACCTGGTCTGGCTTACCCTGCTGCTTGGAGGAAATCAGACTAGATGAGCAACATTTAAAGACTAAAAGACAAACTTGTGTATCACTGCCCTGAATTAATTTTCTAACACAGGTCTGTAAGTTTTAGAAAACTATTGTTTTCCTCAAGTTGCATATTAAAAATGAGATTTTGACTATGCCAACATCCTCACAGAATATTTGCTAGAGTCTCTGATGTACATGAATTTTGATTTGCCTGATTTCATATCCATTATAACTTAGCACACTGTGTTAACTAAAGTATTTGTCATGAAAGTAGAAATGAGCTAGTCTGACCTGATTCTCAAGAAGAAGAAATATCTTCCTATTTTAGTCTCATGTCCTGTAATTAAGGTGTTAAAAAAGAGATGTGGAATAGACTGATTAATATTGTTTTATTAGGCAATAAATAATGCCCGAATAATCAAGTGCACTTTAAATTTAATTATAGAATTAGAAATAAAGGTGATATATTAATATATATCTATTCTATATATTCTATTGGTGGTTTCAAGGTTTATGAACTCAAAAAGTTAAAATTTTTGACAATTAGGGCTACAGCTTTGACAAGTAGTGGGGCTTTTATCTTTTACATTACCCTTTATTGTCTGTAGTAAATCAAAACACAGTAAGCATTCAGGTCATGTGTAACTGTTTACCTACCCTTTTAATTTATTACAACTATTATGATAAAAAGTAGGAATATTTGGTTTCTAAACTTTCTCTTTTTTTTTTTTTTTTTTTTTTCCCTTTTTGCTGCTCCAAGCATGCCACTTACATTTGACATAATTTGATATACATACTATTTTATTTTGAATCAAACTAAATGCTCCTGATATTTTGTCATACATGATTTTTCAAAAGTGGATTTAATGCCACAGAGAATATTGAAACTATTAAAATGTTGATTTTACTAAAATAATTTTAATTATCTGCCTGTGACTGTTCTGGATACTTTAAACGATCCAGTGGATAAAAAAATTAATTAGTCAAATTTTTTTTGGATCTTTTTTCAACCCTCTGAGAATGTTTATTTTTGTCAGACTATGGTATTTCTTTGCCTTCTCCATCTAAATCATTCTTATTTTGTTTTATTTCATATATTCACGAAGGAATGGTAGGAAATATCATTCAAATTAATCTTCATCAATTTTTAATTCTGCCTTAATGTCAAACTATTGGCGTCCATACCATATTAATCATTAAATTAATTTCTGTATTTGAAAAAAAGGAAATACAGTAACAAACAGTTTATTAGCTACTGATCCATTTTTTAATTTTGCAGTTATAGCAAAAAAAAAGAGCAAATACAGTGTAGTTTTATAGTAGAATTATGTAGTATTATGATGTAATTTTTGTAGAATTATGAGGAATTTGAGTTTACCTGAAAATATTTTCATGAAATACTTGTTTGAGAAATAAGATGGTATTCTTTTACTTTGAAAAAGGTGTAGGACATTGCTTAAAAGATAAATGTGTTCAGGGGTTTTAGCTGCAGCACTATAAGTTTGTCGATGTCAACTCTGTACATTCAGCCTTTTATACCTAGTACATATTTCCACTGAAGTTAATGCGAATCCATGCTATTAACTGAACATGCGGAGTTAGATCTTGACTTCTCTACCAGGATAAAATTAATTTTGGATCTGTGCAGAGAAATAGCTAACTTCCCTATCCAGTGAAAAACATTGTACATTACAATTCCCAAGAGGGTGTAAGTGCTTTAAACCAGTCTTTCTAAACAGTTATGAACAGGTACATAGATTTCTCAGCCTTACCTTGTTATTCAGTATCTGAAATGTTAGTAGAAATATTCAGCATAAGCTTTCTTTTCTTCAGTTCATGATTTTTCAAAGGATGCGTTCATTATGTGACAAACTTCAATATCAATAGTCAGGACCTATTGTGTTCCACAAATAGATTTTTTAAAGTATTGATAGAAAGCTTTATAAGTGTTGGAGTTTGTAGGTGGTGTTTTTATTTGTTTTTATCTGGTTTCAGATTTTCTTGTGGATTTTTTTTCTGATGTGAAATAAACACAAAGTTTCAAACTTTGGCAGACGTTATCCAAGGTAATAGAATTTGTGTTTTTCATGTCAACAGGTATTTTAGAGGAAACAATCACATATGGTTTGGAAGATAAACTTAAGTTTTGCCAAAGTAGATGACCTTTTAAGAGGATCCAGTTTGTTGTACGCAATATGTTTCACAGTAACAATTTTGTAACAGAATTATCACAGTGTATCTCTGGGATTTATGCCTAATAGGGACCATCAAGCAGAATTTGAATGCTTGAATGCACTTGATGTTTATTGAATGACTGTAATTACCAGGTCAGCCTTGGGGAACATCCAGATTTCTCTACTCAGAGATAGGAAAGTTCTGGCTCAGGACGTGTGCTGGAAAGAGGGAAAATGCCAAATAAGATACACTATCATATGTCCCCTTGTACTGGTCCCAGGGCAGTTATTTTTCCTACCTGACATTCCCCAAATGTAATTCAAGAAATACTCTAATTTTAGTCTGGATGGGCATCTGCCAATTACATCTGGTTTATTTAGAGTTGTCTTGAGTTTGGTCTTTAGTAGTTTAGGAACTCTAGAGGAAAGTGTGAGAGTGAAGGGGCAAAAAGCATTGAGAAACTGTGTAAACAAGGAATTGTCTGGGATTTCCTGAAACCAGTTGGGAGGCTGGGAAATTCTCAGCACACCAGACAGTGACAGAATCAGAGAAGAAAACCAACTGAAAACATGGAATTCAAGTGTTTGAGTGTTACAGTAAGGTGCTACATGAGGTGAGGGTTGAGATGCAAAGACTGCTCTTGAGATGATGGTGAGCTGTGCCCATATATCTATTCACATAGCCACATACTACACATATTCATAAACAGTAACACAATACATTTCCTGGTTATGTTTATCACCTGAACTTCTGTTGCTATAGCAATATGGCATTAAATTTTCATGGAAAAAATTTGGCATCTCTTCCCAGTGCTCAACAATGGTTTATGAACCAATGACTTTTTCCTGCCATGCCTTGTACTGCCTCTGTTGAAGTACATACTGACAGTGAACAAGAGAACGGTGCGTGACCTCTCTCTCACTGTTTGGGAAAAAAATATACAGTTTCAGTCCAAACTACTTATTGGTAGGAGAGAAAGCTATTAGGAAGGGGTTAGATTTACACAGTTATAGATGGAAGGATCAGGGGTGAGGAAAACATTCTTGGCTAGTTTTATGAATACCCCCAACCTTAGTAGGCAAGAACTTTGCACCTACTCCAAGTGCAAATTCATAACACTAAGCACAATATACAGTTTCATTGAAGATATGTCCTATTAGTCTATAAAAATATAGTCAATTGACACATTGCAAGTGTTTGCACATACTGTTACTCAAATATATTTTCCTGGTAGTTAATGAGCAGTAATTTCTAAATTTGTGTTTGATTTCCAAACCCAATAATTTTTTCCCAGAGATATGTTAGTAAGATGGTCTAAATCTATTTGATATGCTCTGAACCTGCTTATAACATCAAAATTATTTCTCTGACAGCTTATGAAATTATGTTTATAGAAAACTTTACTGTAATTACTGTTCACCCTTTTGGTGCAAAGCACATCTGCAGAAAACTTAATAAGAGGATAATCAAGGAAACAAAAAAAGGACAAGAAAATGCAGTCAGTCACAGTCATTTGCTTGATAAATCTCTTTAGAAGTAATACATACAGTGTTTTAATTTGAAGTTTGTAAGCATATGCTGTCATTTGAAATTTTTTAGTATTTGAGCATAGCATAAATTGGTTTGGCAGACAAGTTGTAACTGTCCCCTTTAGGCACTCTAAAGATGTAAGCCAAGTCTACTTTGTTTGATGTATTGAATTACAATGAAATATAATATATAGTGTCAATTTATTTCAATTATCAAGACAGATACTATAAATATATAAAATACTGTATATATACATATATAATATTTTCCCTGAAGGACAAAACCAATTTCTTAAACAGTCTCTTCCCTTACTGATTTTGCAGTTCTATGTGATTGTCATATGGTTTTTGGGAAGTGTAACATACCAACAAATTTAGATTTTCTCCAATGAGTAATGCAATCCTTTCTCAGATTATATAAAAATCTCTCTTGGAAAATCCCAGAATGAACTGTAGATCTGTGTGGGCTGGAAGGGACCTTATAAAGATCATTGTTTCCGACACCTGTTATAGATAGGGACACCTTCTACTACACCAGGTTGTTCAGAACTAACACTTCCAGGAGTGAGGCATCCAATTCTCTGGGCTACCTGTTCCAGTGTCTCACCACTCTTCTAGTGAAGAAAATTCTTCCCAAGATCGAATCCACCGTCTTTCTGTTTAAAGTCATTCCCCCTCATCCTATCCTATAAAGAAAGCCTCCCTATCTTTCCTAATGCTCTCCGCAGAGTCATCCTTTCTCCATGCTAAACAATCCAAAATCTGTCAGCCTGTCCTTACAGGAGAAGAGCTTCAACCCTCTGATCATCTGTGTGGCCCTTCTCAGGACCCATTTGAGTAGGTCCAAATCTTTCTTATGTGGTGCTCCTGGAGCCAGATGGAGTACTGGAGGTGGGGTAACATGGGAGCAGACTAGAGGGAGAGAATCATCTCTCTTGACCTCCTAATCACATTGACTTTAATACAGCTCAAGATATGGTTGTCTTTCTATGTTGCAAGTGCACATTTGTGGTCAGTTTTCTAATCCACCAATATCTGTAAATATATTTTTGCAGGTCTGCTGTCAATCCACTCATGATTTAGCCTTGTATCCATGTTTGGGATTACCCCAACTCAGGTGCAGGACCTTAAATTTTCCATAGTAGAACTTTATGAGGTTTGAACAGGCCCTCTTCCAAAGTCTGTCAAGGTCCCTCTGGATGGCTTCCCTTTCCTCTAGAATATCAACTACACTACTCAGTGTGATGTTGTCCACAAAGTTTTGAGTGTGCATTTAATCCCACTAGCCATGTCCCTGAAAAATGGTGATTGTCATCAGATCAGTTAAAAATGAAAATCCTTCCTCATAAGTTTAAGAAATATAACTGGTCAATATTTGTCCCTAATTATGGAATGGCTTATAGCTCTATAGACTGAGGATATAAGACAGTGATGCATTGTTGTGTATTTTCTGTATTTTTGAGTGAATGTGGAGAAAGATATTAGTCATAAAACTTCCACTTACCACAATAAACCAAAAGCTTTTACTCTTGTAGAGCAGGCTGATATAAATGCTGTCATTTCAGAACACCAGACCCCCACTCCCATGTTCAGTAAGGAAAACAATGTGGGTTTTTTAACACACACTGGTAAAAGAAAATGAAGACATGCGTAGGAATCAAATCAGAAACCACTGAAATGGTTTCTGTCAGCCACTTATATTTATCAGACTAATCTCTTCATGAAATGATACTCCATTTGTCAGATTTCAAATTTACTTCCTGTGTGCTGGAGTGGCCTGATGATAGAATTTTGGCAAACCATTGATATAGAATCTACCTACAAATTTTCCATGTTTAATGGAACTATGATAAATCTGACTGAACTACAATTTAATGTTAAATTCAGAATTTGTATGTCTTTGATATAAACCCAGTTTATTTCCTCGTTATGTCCAAATGGCATGCTTTTAAATTCTTTGAAATTACAACTCCAAGTAAATCTGTCGCCTTTATTCCTCATCCCTATTACCCAGCTGAAATATGCATATGTCCTGATAGTAAGAGATGTTTAGTTTGCCACATGACTAAGATGAAGGAAGAGAAATTATTTTTAAAATACATTCCAAACACATATTGTACACATGCAAATTTTAAAATATGTTTTATTAAAAAAAAAAAAAACAATAAAAGGATGGAGGACAAAATATAAATATTTTACCATTTAAGCTAAAGATGAACCTAAATATTGGTTCAGAATCAAAACAGTCTGTGCTGAACAGACAGCCTTCTTTTCCTGTAGCTGCTGCAGATACTGTCATTGGCTAGGTCATAAATAAATATTAGATCCTTGTCTCCAAAAGTTTTAGTGGACTTGCACCTCAGTTACTTTTTGAGCTTTACAGGGTGCAGTGCTGTATCCAGGGTTTTCCAGGGTACAAATATTGAATAGTGTTTCAGGTATTCATCTCAACACGTGCCCTGTTTGCGGATAGGTAACTGCTAGAGTGTATGTTAAAACTCATCTACAGGACATTAAAAGCATCAGATAAAAGTCTTTATGTAAAGTTTTTAATATAATCTCATTTTATGATAAATTCAATTATTCTTTGTGTTTATATAGACTATAGTCTATTTAATTAGGATAAATTTCTTCTTTTGCTCATAAATTAAGCCTTAATTTCAGTTTGCTTTGTACAGATCTTTCTGCTTTTGTTTTTATGAATTGAATAGAAAGAACCTTCAGGGTAGCATAGAGGAAAATGTGATAAAGCTTCATGCCATCTGAGGAACATGAAAAATATCCAGCTCTATTTAACAATTTCTCTCTCTCATATCCTAATCTAAGGTAATACTCATTTTGGCTTTCTTAAGATGAAGAAATCTTAAGATGTAATTATTCTAGTGCTATTACTGCTTGCTGCTGTTGATTATTCTTACTTAACCTGTTGGACATAGCAAAGTGTAAAACTAAAGGCGGGTAAAACCAGCCAAAAATCAACAATTCTAAGCTATGATCTGAAGTCTTATGACAACACATTATAGATAATATAAATAATATATAAATAATATAATATAGATGTTACTTTTAATTCATGTAACCAATAATCAAAATGCAGTAAAAAATGTAAGTAACAATCATATTTTTAATTGATTTGTTTTGTTTATTTAAGATATGTGAAAAACAGTCTTTAAGAGAAGACATAGTTCTGGATTACACAATTTAAAATATAGTGAACTTAGCTCTAGAAAACTTTTCCATATATCCTCAGTAGAGTGAAGAATTTAGCATAAGTGTCACAAATATGAAGAAACATAAGAATTGATGCTGAGATTTCTTTCTATTTGTCCTTGTAAGACCAACAGAAAAAAAGTATTTCTTCTCAGTGGTGAAAAAGAATACTTATTTGGTTACAATTTTTAGGATGTTCTAATTATTGTGCCCTGGGCCTACAAATGTACATTGGTCTTTCATGTCTGACAAGTAACTAAATAGCAAAGATGTAAAAGCTGTACTCTTAAAGTATATATCACCAAATATTTCTAAAGTATATTTACTTAAATTTCTGCACTGCACTCCAGAAAAGAACATGAGAAGAACTGAAATTTGTTTAATTGTTATAAAATTAGGAAAATTTATTTTCCCATTTTCATTATGGGATCTCAGATGGGCTTCTGTTAAACACATCTTCTTAATTTTAACAGGGAAACTGTTAAAATGGAATATTAGCTGAAACGTTTCTATTTTGTAGGAAATTCTGTCATAGTAACTAGTATTCAAGATATTCAGAAAAAACAATTACTCTTTTCAAATTGCTTTCTCTTGTCTCATGAGTGATTGGCTGCCAGAAATGCTTATGGTATTTGTATCTGTATTTGAAAAAGATTTTGAAATCACAGGCATATGGCTAAATGTGGGGAAAAGAGTAAGTTTTATGAGATCACCCTTATTGCACTCATTGTGCTACAGTAATAGGCAAAGTTATTCATGATTTAGTTCCTACAGAAACTTTTAGTTATAGGAGAAACAAACTCAGTAATTAGCCATAGACTTTATATTTTCCTGAAAAGTCCATAAATACCCTAGGAACTTGGACTATCTTTCAGTGATTATGCACAATTATACAGATCTTCTTCATTTTCTTAGAATGACTGGATTTGCTCAAAAAATGTACTATTATAAATAACTGTCATAATGTTCAAGTGTTCTTTGAGTTAAACACAGATGATAAAATCTTATGTGTGCTCGACAAGATGTTCTAACCTTTTGAGATGCCTGAATATAATTTCTGTAGAATATTAGAGTAATATTTGCTTTTATATATATGTATGTATCGCAGAGAAGGTAGAAAAGCAAGACTGAATTTCTGTAACTGCATTTCTTTGTCCACTTTTTTTTTTCTGATTATTTGTTTTGGTTTTGATAACGATATTGCTCCTAGGGGAATATATTTACAGAGAAGTAGATTTATTGTAGAAGCAACCTGTTTGAAGTTGTTGTGAAGGCATTATCTAGACAAGCACAACCTCTAGTGAGAAAAGTCTGGGATATTGTGCTTTGAACTGTTTAAGTGGAACTTTTGTTAGAGATTTTTGTATATTGCCTGCTGTGGGTGTTATGAAGGTTTTCAGGGAAGGGCACTAAGGATCGTGCCAGCTTTTGCTACACTAGGATTAAGAGAATCAGTTTTAGTGCCCTTAGGACTGAACTGCTAGTGTGAAGGTCTTGAAATCTTGACATTTTCTCTTTGGCATTGAATTGTGAAGGGCGAAGAAGACATTATTAAGTGTAGCGCAGCTTCTTTATTTTTGTGATCCTGAAGCAGTGAGATTAGAGAATAGTGTCAAACTAAAGCCAGCATTAGAAGAGAACATGGTGCAAGTGTACTAACTCTTAAAGTAATTAAGAGATAACCTCAAGGATAAGTTGGTTTTGCTTTAGTCTTGTAATTACAGAAAATTTCCTAGCGAGTCTTTTTTTTCTGTTGAATAGACAATGACATTACCTGTTGAAATGACAATTAAGCAAATGTTATTGAAGTTGTCTCCTTCAGATTTATATATCCATTTCTTGTATAATCTATATTCTATATAATTGGTATAACAAGTTCCTTTAATAGTTTAGAAATATATACTGGTGTACACTTAGCTGAATCTAAAATTTGAGTTTAAATGTACCAAGCTGACACAAAGATAGTGCAGAATTAAATCTATTTAGTTTAGTTTAGTTTAGCTTTAGGAATAAGAGGAATAAAACAGTTCTTATTAGTAAGAACTTTATCTTATGTCACAATCTTAAACTACTTCAGGTAATAGTGACCTAGGTCAATCAACATTTTGCTGAGTAAGCTTCTATTCATGTCACAAGAACCAGAGTAAAGGCAAAAGAAAAGAAACTTTTCAGTTTTAAAATATTTTTTTTCAGCAGGCTGAGCTGAAAAAGTGAAGCTATCAATTTTTTTAAGAAGTGGTGGTGAAGGATACATAAAAACTATTGATATCTCACTTATGTAACAAAACACAATATTATATTTGAATGCAATTATACCAACAATTAGTAGACCATATGAACCCCAGCTTTAGCGGTCTGTTTCAATTACTGTCATTGAGAAAAGAAACCCATGCATACAGAGTGGGGGTTTTGTGATTTGCTTGTTTTTTCTTTATTATTTTCCTTTTTGAAATTATGATCTACAACCATAAGCTTTGAAGAAACTAGTAAGAAGAATTCTTTATCTACTGGATAAAATGTGGGCTTCTCAGCCAAGGGATCATAAACAGTATATCAATGACTACTGAGCAGTCAGCACTGTTGAAAATACACTTAATGAAAAAATCAATCTGATACTCAGAAAAATGTGGATATACAAAAGAAAAATATTAAAGAACTTATTTGACAGAAGCTTGATCCAAACCAAGCTGGTGATAATCATTCTCTTTAGCAGTGGTTGAAACAGAATTCCCCCACAAATGTAAAGATTCAAGGGATAAAAAGCTATTTTATAAATTATATAACTAGCGCTTAGTTTATTTTGTGATGCACTCTTTTTTATTATAAAATCTAATGCATTTAATGTGTACAGCAAGATATAACCTGTTTGATTTTTTTCCTGAAGCAAACAACGAGGTGCATGTAAATTCTACTGTTGCTAAGTTGTTGCTATTTAGCTTTAAGGTACCAATTGTACCAATTGCCAGATACCAAAGAAAGGGGAAATGTTGCATTAATTCCAACTTAATGGCAGCTTTCCAGCGTTTTGATATTTATCAAATGCTGCTAAAACATTATTTTCTTAATTATGGAAGTGTTCCAATGGGTTTGACTGGACCAAACAAATTTCTTCAATGAATTTCAGTAAAAGATATTTTCATACAATAAAATAATTTATTAATAATAAATTCTTGTATGATCAAAAACTTAATTCTAACTGAAAACTCTAATTTTTAAATTTTGGTTAGATTTTTTAAAAAGTTTTCTAATTTCCATAGAATCTTTCTATTCAGAAATTACTACTTATCATTAGCGCTGACAAACAAGTGCCACTGGTTTTCTTAATTTGAGGTTTACCTGCTAAGTACAACTTTCAAACTACTCTAAATACCAGCAGTTTAGGTTTAATAGCAATGATTAACTCTACATTTTAGCTACATCACTTACATTCGTTATTTGGTGAAATTCTGACTTGTTTATGCTATGTGTCAGACTATCTCTTTGTGAGAAAATGTCGTTATGGATTTTATTTTCTCCTCCATGAACAAACCTCTGAGTTTAGGCTGCTTACATTGCTTGACAATCTTGAAAAAGAGTACCTGTTGAAAATAAGAGCAGTCTGACTGAAATTCAGATATATCAAACCTATATTCTTTATGACACAACAACATATGTTAGGAAGCAAGCCTATCGACTCATAAAATTTCTAATCTTTTTAACCACCCTGTGATTTAATAGTCCATATGTGAAAGTGAGAATTTAAGGCTCCATATTCTTATTTCATTTTTACGGTTACTCTAGTATAAGCAATTGAGTAAAACTTTTGTTGTTGGATAAAGAAGAAATAATTTCTTTGCGAACTTTGCTAATTGTTAATTTCTGTGCAGATTTCTGATACTATTATTGCTGAGTAAGGCTACAATTGAAAGGAGAAGATGTTAGTCCATAAATTGGAATTTTGCATTCCTCCAGCTAGAAATGAATTAGAAATTTTATTTTTACTTTAGCCTACAAATGCGTATTATGTTGTGGCACACCATATTGCAATATTGCATACTATGCTGTAAAATTTGGATATGCTATGTTTGTATTCTACTAACAGATTTAATGGCATCCAGAATATAAGAAGATATTCATGGTTATTAATATATTCACGTGCATAATACCTACAAACCATTTTTACTGTTCTGTCTCAAAACCAGCACAGAATATAAGGAATTTCATTTCAAATAAATTCAGGCTGGACTAGTAGCTTTCAATACCTCTTAACTATTTTGGATAGAATGGATTTCTAGAGACATTCACTTCTGAAATAAAATTGCAAACTCGGATGATTGTAATTATTTGGAATCCACTTCTATTTTCAGAACCATAACACTTGACTTTTCTTAGGGTAGGCAAAGTGCATGATATTCCAATGACTAAATTAGCCTTAATGATTTTTTAAATGAGATGCTAGTGACTCTAGCTGCAATTATGGGTAGGGAAAATATTTCTGAGATATATTTTCAAAGTAGGTGGAAATACTACAATATCTTGCACACAAACTGTTCTTAAATAACTCTGTAGAACTAAAGTACTTTTTCCTTGTAAAACAAAACCTTTTAAACTCTTCATTCAGAATTTGTATGTAAATTACACTAAACACATACATAATCTTACCGCAGAGTTCAGCATTGCATTCCAATTTCCGGAGAATTATCAGGGAAAAAAACGCTTTCCAAACAATAAAAACAAAAACAAATAAGAAAAAAAAACACTGAGCAGTAGTTTTTTCCTCCTACAACATAATGACTTATTGGAGGATAAATTAAAAGAACACTGAAGTTCTATGTCATTACCATGAAAGGATATTGATTCTGAGAAAGAAACTCAGAATCCATACTTTTGAGATGCACCTATCCTGTGGTAGGATTCCAAATCAGAGATTTATTGATTACCTGTTTTTTGAAAATATCTTTTGAAAGTCTGTTCAGATTTCAGTCTTTTAGAAATAAAATTCTTAGTTCTAATGCAAAGTTACAATTTTTTGAAAATGTAAACAATTTTTTTCTTATTTAGTCTTGCAGAAATAGATTGCTATGAACTACCTTTGGTGTTTGAAGGACAAAGAAGTACCTAGTATTTCCTGGTCCTTTATCTTGTAGATTACATAAAATTGGTTCCTTCTGGCTAATTTAATAGGCTAGGCATTCCATATCCTCCTATTATTCAACCACCTTCCTTTCTTGAAAAAACCAAAAGGGTACAAAATTTTTTTTTAATTTATTTTTTTAGTCCAGGATGACATTGAACTGCTTGCTATTGCCTATTTTTCAAATAGAGAACATTTGCTAGTGGAGTGCTGCCCAAAAGTAATTTGATATTATGGAGTGGTGAAGCATTCAGACTGTGATCTACTATAACAAAAGGTTTGGGTAGATCTGCTGAGTAATTCTTGGTCGTCCATTTTGCTTATGATTTTCCCTCACTAAATGCATTTTCCTTTCAGAAATTTTATTATCTTATGTATCTGATCTGAATAGTTTGAACAAATAAGCGAGTGTTATGTTGTTGAATTGGAGTTTTTATTTTTTAATTGTGTGTATGTCTGTGTTGTAAGGATAAAATGCTAGGAAGACGAAACACACTGCTAGATTATTCATATAAGCCACTCAGAATTGAAAGAATAACTTTGATTCTATATTACCCTCCTGAAACTGCTGATATATTACCTTCCTTGAACCAGCACAACAGAATATCATGGCCATTTGCAAAATTAATTGAGAAACAAAAAAGATGAAAAATGCAGAAACAGGGTTTTAATGTTTTGATGAGTGGTATCATGAAGCATTCTCCAAAAAAATTATCTATTAATTTGGAAGATTATTTATCTCTCTACTGCATTTCCTAAATACTGTAGACAAAATACCTGTCTGTTTGTTAAGGCCGATGAAAAAACTTTATTTTTTTTTAGCAAGGAAATGAAAGGAAGGAAAAATAAGAACTTTACAGGTGGATTCTATCTGAATAGAGGACTATCAGAATGCTCCCAGTCAGCAAGAATCACTGGATTCTCTGTGTTTTTGTAACGTGAACATGTAATTTGTTCCTCAGAGACAGCGTTTCCTAATTAGGTAAAACCCAATATTCGTAGTTTATACAAAGGTTTTTTTGTTACATTGATCATGAAGATTTTTTCACAATGATTAAGATAAAGGGGGTTACGTACTGTGTTAGTGAATTTATCTGAAACACATTTCTGCAAGCCTACTATGGCACAACAATCTTCCATCTGTTCTTACACTAATGAACTATGTTTTTTCTGTTACTATCCTTGTTGTAGCAATAATTTCAAAGGTTTGGTTTGATGTTTTTTTATTTTAGTCTAGTAAACATAATTCAAGATTTCAGCAAGACTAAGATGAATAGAAATTACATTATTATTTCAGTGCTGATGGTCTAGATTTATGAGAACTTTACTGCAGATCTTGTTTTCCTAAAAAAACCTTTGTTTTTTTTATGACTCAGCCATTTGGTTTTGAAAAAAATTAGTAGTCCATCATTATGACTGACAGGCTGTTTATCCACCAAGTTTTTAATGGGCTTTCTAATCCCATGAACACAAATGAAAGTATTTATATAGATAAGTTTGTATAGAGAACATCTAATATTCTCTGAGATATCTAAACGTAAGGGTATTATAATGAGGATTTGTGTTAGAAAGTGTAAATTAAAGCCATCTTGAAAGAGAAGTTTAAGTAGGTATACAATGATGGTTAAGAATCCAGATGGATAAAATGTCTCAGGGATACTGAATAAGTAGGTAAGGCAATCAAACATGTTCTTTTATAGATTCAACAGCTTTTTTTCAAAATGTTGAGAAGAAAGTTTCCAGTGTGATTCTTATTTGTTCCAAGACCAATGGAACAAACTTCTACATGACCACAGGAAAATTCTGTAGGAAAATAAATATTTTGCAACTAAAGAAGGAACAGTTGAATTCAAATTAAATAATCTTAATTGCATATATGTCCACTAAAGCCTCTGGTAAGCTGAAAACTTGTGGTATTTGAAAATATATTCAGTTCTTCCAAGCAGCATATTAAAAAATTAGCCAAGAATTATATGCTTACTGAGTGAGAGATGTGAAATTCTTTTTTATTTTGTATTCAGCCCTTTAGCATTTAGCCCGTAGGATGGCAGAACAATGTCAGAAACTTTGTGTTGGTTCTCTGAGCACTCAGCTGGGACAAAATGAAGAGATAGACTATTCTGTGGCCAAATTGAGAATTTAATCTAAGAAAGAAGTTGAAATATTTCTGGTTTTAAATATTTTAAAGATGGTGGGGGGCGGAGGAATTTGGAGAAAGGAATCAGGACTTACATTTTGATACCCATTCTCTGACCTGCTATTAGCACATCACAATTATATTACACATTTAGCTTTGTACAATTTGCAGAGCTACCCTCAACTGAACTAATCTCATCTGTATCACAGTCTGGGGTGTGATAACAGTACTAACATTATAAGCCTTATCCCTGTACTTGAAGCACACACAGTTTTTGATGAAATAACAGTGCGCCTGTCCCTTGTGTACACTAAAATTGCTTCACAGCACCATTTCTGCAAATAAGATATACTGTCAATTTCTGTTAAAAACGTTTAATTATTCTACAAAACTGACTCCAATACGACATGCCCAGGTATTTTAAGCTATAAACCAGAGGGTTTGGATATATCTTTGACAGCAGATAGCTTTTTCTTTTGTAACACAATGCAATGTCTTTGTTGTTGGCATGGATGTCGGGATTGGGTTGACCTGCAATAAGTTTGCGGATGACTCAGAGCTGTGTGGTGTGGTCAGCATGCTGGAAGGCAGGGACACCATCCAGAGAGACCTTGACAGGTGTGAGAAATGGGCCTGTGTGAACTTCAGGATGTGCAGGAGGGCCAAGTGCTAAGTCCTTCACCTGGATCAGGGGCAACCTGAAACTAAAATGCAGGTAGAGCTGAGGATGTCTCAAGAGTAACCCTGGGGAGAAAAACTCACTTCTGTTCGTTGATGAGAAAGCCAAAATGACCTGGCAATGTGCACTTGCCCCCCAAAATGCCAAATCCATCCTGGGCATCATCAAAAGCAGCATGGCCAGCAGGATGAGGGAAGTGCTTCTACTCTTCTGCTCTGCTTTCATGACACCCCACCTGGAGTACTAAGTCTAGCCCTGGAGCCTGCAGTAAAAGAAAGGTGTTGACCCCTTAGAGGTACAGAGGATGGCTACAAAAATTATCCAAGGGTTGAAGCACCTCTGCTGTGTGAAAAGGCTGAGAGAACTGGGATTGTTTGGTCTGGGAAAGAGAAGTTTCTCTGGAGATATTATTGCAACTTTTGAACCTAGAACAAGTCTGCAAGAAGGCTGAAGAGGGACTTCTTTTGCAAGAAATGTAATGATAGGACAAGAGTTATTGATTTTAACTGAAAGCTAATACCTTTAGATAAGATATTAAGAGGAAACTCCTTACTGTAAGGGTGGTGAGGCATTGTAATAAGTTGCCCAGGGAAATTGTCATTCACCACTTCTAGAAAATGTTTGAGTCCAGGCTAGATGGGGCTTTCAGCAACCTGGTCTAGTGAATGGCATCCCTGTCCATGGTGGAGGGGGGTTGAAACAAGATGATTTTAAGGTCTTCTCCAACCCAAACCATTCCAAGATTCTAAAAGTAACTTGGTTATTAAAGCAGACAAACAGATAATTTTTAGTTCCAACATCTTCTCAGGTTATAAGAGATCATAATTTTGGACAATTTTTTAGGGCTTTGTGCAATTTATATAAAATTATGTCTAGTTTAATATCTTGTTTTGGAGTGTGTAAATTTAAGATCTTGATTGGCCATTTTATATGAGTGTAAGTTTTGTCTATTTCAGGGTCAAAGACACATATCTTAGTAGCTTCTGCAAACTGTACTTTAACTTATATAATATTTTCCATTTAAATTCTGGTAAAAGCCATAGTTAAACTGATATTGCAATTGCCAATACCCAACTATGCTTGATATGTCTTTTGTTTCCTTATATAACTTATTACTACTACTTTATAGCAGGAAATAGGTATACTAATTACACATTTTTTTTTCTTGAAACTATAGTTACATTTGAACTTACGTGGTATTGCAGAAATATACAAAAATATTTCAACAAATCTACCGGCTCTGTGGTATTGGTAGTCTATACACATGCACTGTGCTTGTTGAATCCCTTGTTATTTAGTCTGTAGTCAATACTTTACAGCATATGAGAACCAGAAAGGTGAAGTTAATCACAGCAAAGAAAGTGGTTTGGTAAACTATCAAAATGAGAAAGCTAAATAATTTCAAAAATGAAATGTTTCTAGGTTTGCTGGGAAGAAGCCCCACACTGGCTTGTAGATTAGCTTAAAATGAGAAATAATCACTTGAGCAGGCAGATTGAACTTTTCCCAGTTTTATTACTTTACATGAGCTAGACAAACTGTAATTAGGGCTTTTTGTTTGTAAGTTTTAGAATGGGAGAGTTATCCGTAACTAGAGGATAAAAAACCTGTTGGAATTTTGATTTTGAATGTTTGTTAACAAAGAACTATGTATACCAACTGGTAACTCATAGTTTCTCACCTTCAGTGGTATTCAGATGCTCATAGCAAAAGTGAAATAGTCTGGAATGAATAGGACAAGACATAACAATCACTTCATGTAAATTTATTTCACAAGACATTTAATATAATACAAAGTCTGAGTCCACAGCAGAATGCTCACATTGGCTGTGAAAACTTATTTTAAAATTATTTATTCAAAATGTGTTGATCACTTATCTTTGGATCACATATGTGATGAATCACCTTGCCTATTGGATGGTATAGGAGAAGACAATAAAAGTTTTTAAAAGTACATTAGTTGTTCATGAATATTCATAGGGTTTTGATTAGCCATGCAAATTACATGATGCTATATTCTGTGATTAAATAGTGCTAGGCATTTGTATGCAAGTGTAAAAATTCCAAATTCAGTGTTCATGAAATGTTCACACAAAACTGATGGAATTACTCATCAGAAAATATTTATAATAAGGGTTAATTTAACTCCACCACACAAATCAGGATGACAGGTGTCATCTTCCTGAACTCAGTAAGAAACTTTTGTTTATTAGTAGAAGCAATTTAATTCTTTGCAAGGAAATGTTAACCTTTTGAAAGAAAAATACATGGTAACAAAACACTTTGTTAAAGGCTCAAGTGCCATATGTATTAGTGGATGTCTTTGTCCTTTGCAGTAAAATGATCATAATGAAATTCATAGGATAGATTGAAACATATCTAAAAATTAGTCCCTTTCTCAATCCTCTGAGATCTTTCAGAGTATGCATGGAAAGTGCAAATAAAATCATAAATAATTATTTAAGAAAAAGAAAGAAAAACATATAAGACCTTGTGTCAAAGCTTTCACAATTTTTTTTTTCATGGTGGAGAGAAGTCTAAAGTAAGCTCCAATAGTGTAATTCTAATATATCAGAGCTGGTATTGATTATGGAATAAAAAATATGTGCACCAGTAATCCTGGAGAATGTGTAACTAGCATTGTCTTTTGTTGTCCACAAATGGAATCATTGCTTGGACAAAATACTTATAGCTGTATACTTTTCTGTAAAACAAAATCCAAATCCAACTATCTCAATATTTATAGTAGAAAAAAAAATCTCTGTGACAGCATATTTCTATCCTTTTTTTGTTATTAATTCCTTATATTTCTTTTATTTAATCTCTTCAAAGAACTGAAGTACTCTTAATGAGTACTATTTTTGCTTTACTCTTGTATCTTTGAAAGCAGACTGGGAGTCAAACTTATAGACCAGGTCTTTTGTGCTACCCACAAATTCTGACATTCTGACATATGTTAAGTGACACATTTTAAACCTTTGTGAATGCATATTTTTACATTTGTCATTATTGACCTGTGTTGTCTGTGACAAGAAGGGGAAAGATTAGACCGTGTTTATCTGCAGATTTTAATGGAGATTTTTTCAGAGACATTTATATAACACCTGTGCATATGAAATTTAGATACCATGAGTCTGTTCATGTTTTAATCATGGATTTTACCTGAATTTAAATATAACTATTATATGGACACAGAAATAGGATAAGAAATTTATGTTATTCTCTTCACTTTTGTTTCGTATTGTTTTAAATTATGATGATTTTAGAAGGTATTCTTCAAAAGATGACTTTAAGGTCTTTTCTCCTTTTTCAAAATGATCCTCTAAATTCTCTATTTGGTGCAATTTTCTATCCTATTTTTGCTTGCTGTAGTTTGTGAATTGGGCAATCCACTATTATATTCAAAGCAATTCTGAAATTTAAGAATAATACCTGGCCTTTTGTGCAAGGTCTTTGTTCACAATTGTTTTGCTATTGAATCAATGAGAATACTATGAAAAAACCCCAACATATTAGAGTGGGCTGAATACAAATTGAGTGCCAGCATGTTTCTGGTCCAGAATGTAAAAGATAGAAATATTGTTATCTGCTTAGAATTCGTGAAGTCTTCCATCACTGATTAACTGTTACATTTGTATATTTTAGTATATTATCCATTTAATAATAGGCAAAATATTTTATAATATATTTGAAAGGTTTCTAACAAAGTAAAAAAGATGAACATCAATGGCTTATTTAGGATCATTTTACTTAAGAAAAAATAATTGCACTCCTGTAAAAGTGATGAATTTTGACAGAAAACTAGTCCATGAATTTTTGTGATCTGTTCTAAGTCATATTTATTCTGAGATGGTGCAGATTTCTGTGTAAGTTTTTAATTTAGAAAATATGACTATTTGAAGTATGCTGTAAAGACGATTCACCCTCTCTTTGTCTCCTCAGTCTGAGTTTCAGTCTGTTTCATTACAACCTCATTTTAAAGACCATGTGCATGTGTATATTGAAATCAATTTATTATTACACAAAAGCATGCCAGGAAGCAAAAGTAAAAATATGGTCAAAAACCACTTATTCTTTTTTTCTCTAAATTTTCTTTTTCAGTAAAATGTTATCACAATGATTAGAGTGAAAAACAGCACATGAAACTATGTGAGATTTCTTAACAGAGGGGGAAAACAGAAAAAAATTCTATTCAAGATGTTGTCCTGGTTCTAGGCAAGACAAGGTTAATTTATCCAGTAGCCAGGATGGGCATGGCTAGGACACTGAGGTAATCCTAAACCACTTCATTCCTGGGGGCATGAACAGGAACTCTCTTCCTGTGTCTGAGGAAATTCAGGCTAAGGGAGCTGTCTGTTTGTATTGTCTGTTGTTGAGGGGTTTCTGTGTGAGTCGTTTATTTTTTGTACCCTCTGTCATTAGCATCATTGCTGTTACAATTCGTTTTCTTATCTCATTGGTATTTCCAGTAAGATGGTCTTATCTCCAACCGTGTTCTTTGCCTCTTGTGCCTTCAGTTCTCCTTCTCATCCTGGAAAGGGATACGGGAGAATGAAACTGATACCAGACTGCTGTAGTAAATAAAAGGTATAAGAATTTATGATGTCATTAATCATTATACATTTGGGTTTGCATTAGCTTGAGCACGCACAGCATTTATAATAGACAAAGCTTGTGCTCCAAGAAGTTTTTTCAAAATTTCGTTTTGTTAAAATTTCCAAACAGTAAAGCATGCAAGAAACTAGTCATGAGCATAGTTTCAGTCATTTGGTAGGCTAGGCATAATGCAGTAGTTAATAGAACTTAATAACTAGGAAATATAAGGAAATGTGGTGTAGTTAACTTGTATGTTCAGTTCTGTGACATTGTTTGCAGTTCTATAGCAGAAATATAAACTAGATTTAAATATAACTCATATTCTCTAATGCATGTAGATCAGGTAGTTTTTTGCTTGGCAGAACTAGTTCCTCACAGCTTACACAATATTCAGCATTCCTGTGGAAGGCCTTTTGAAGGTCCTGGCTAATGAAAGGGAAGACATCAGAACAGTCTGGAATGACGGAGAAGGGGTACTTAATTATAGTAAAAATGAACACCCAATGTTTGTACTTAATTTTCAAACTCTACCTTGCATAGAAATTTTCACTTAGAGAACGTATTTGATTTTAAAGGTAATTTTCCTCAGTGTTCTACCCTTAAATTTTCCACCCTGTCTCAATTCAAGATTTGATGTGGCTACCACCACAAATCAGTGCAGCTTAGATCAGCCAAACTCCACAGAACAACTTCTGTTCTGAGATTGGTCATAGGATTTAAATACTCTATTTTTCTGTACCAAACCTTTTGTTTTTTAGAAGACATAGTGGTGGGGCTCTTTTGTTTTGTTTTAGAAAAAATAGGACTGAGAGGGACATTTTCTGAACACATAATTCTTGAATAACAAGTGTGATATCAATTATATTTTTCAGGCAGATTATAATCTTATTAATCTTTAATAATTATGCTATGACCTGTAAAACTACTGTTTAGGGGTAATTTTCCAATTTAGCAAAAGGAGATACCCAGTTTTTCAAGTGAGTAAACAAATTCCTAGGTGTAGTTGATGGTTGACAGATTGATCTGATCACAACTTACTGTATCTGCATTTTGAATGTATATTTTGGTACAGTATCAGATATATAATGAAAAAAGTACTGCTTTCTTCAGTCCAAACTTTAATATTTCAAACAAAATAATCATTGCAAGCAAGTGTTATTATCTTGTATTTTTAGGTATGTATAATAGCCATAAAATGGAAACCATTTAAATAACCAAATTTCAAAATCTCACAGATTTAAAAAATAATCTCAAATAATAAGTTTCTGTATTTACAGCTTCAAAAGAAAAAAATTAGGATGATTTGCTATTGATTTTCTAATAGCTAATTTTCTTAAGATTTTCTGTGAAATCCATTAGATGAACTGATAATACGTAGATGGTACTCACTGTTGAACTGATTTTCTCAGTGCTAAACTTACTTTTTGTTTTGTTTTGTTTTAAATGTTTTGAATTTAGTACTGGTACCAGGTATCCTACCACAATGAGTATTTCTCAAAAAAATTTTCAGAAGCTGAAGTGGAAAGCGGATTTACAGTGACTGGATGGCTAATTATGGCACCATTTATTTGTACAGCATATTAAAAAATATTGTAATATTGTACCTTATCATATCATATTCATACTATATTCAAGGAATTGGGCAAGGGGGAGGGAGGAGATCAGCATGGCTGAGTTGGGACCTGCTGGTCAAACAAAAGAAAAAGAAGCAAACACACAGGCTGTTGAAGATAGGATGTGTGTTTAAGGAAGAGTAGAGATGAAGCTGGGTTCTATAGGCATGGGGTAAGGAAGGCACAGGTGAAGCTGAACTCCACAAAAGATGTAAGGAAAACAGGTATGTTAACCAGGAAAGGAAGGACAAAAAAGTTGAACACCTTGATAAAGAGTGCTGGAAAACTGGAAACAGCAAATGAACAGGAAGTCCAATTTTTGCCTCAGTCTTCAATGACAACTTCTCTTCCCACACCTCTTGAGCGGGTGGACAGCAGGATGGGGACTGGAGGAGCAAAATCCCTGCCACTGAAAGTAAAGATCAGGTTCATGACCTGAGGAATCAGAATGCACAGAAGTCTGTGTGACCCAAAAAAATACATACCAGAGCCCTGCAGGAACTGGCTGATGTATTTACCAAGCCACTCTTCATGATATTTGAAAACTCATGGCAGTCATCTGACAACTCAGATGACTGGAAAAAGGAAACATTTTAACTATATTTAGAAAGCAGGATTATGGGAACTTCTTACTTGTCGGCCTCATCTCTGTGTCTGGGAGTATCAGGGAACAGATCCTCCTGGAAGTTGTGCTAAGGCACACATAGGACAGGGAGGTGGTTTGGGAGAGCCAGCCCAGCTGCTCCAAGGGCAGGTCCTGCTGATCAACCCAGTGGCTTTTTATGATGGGGTGATGGCATCAGTGGACAGGGGAAGGGCTAGAGATGTCATTTATCTGGACTTCTGTAAAGCCTTTGACACAGTCCCCCAGAACATCCTTCTCTCTAAACTGGACAGAGACGGATTTGACGAGCGAACTGTTAGATGGATAAGTGCTTGGATGTCACATCCATAGAATAGCGGTCAACACCTTAAGAGTTCTGATGGACTGAAAATTGTTATATCTCAGAGGTCCATATTGATACCAATATTATTTAATATATACATTAAAGACATGTATTCTTTAAAGACAGAGGAACCTGGACAAAGTTGAGAAGTAATAAGAATCTCATGAGATTCAATAAGGCCAAGTGCAAGGTGCTGAACCTGGGTCAGGGCAACTCCTGGTACCAGCACAGGCTGAGGATGAACAGATCAGAGCAGCCCTGCCCAGAAGGACTTGGGGGTTCTGGTGGGTGAGAGGCTGGACATGACCCAGCCATGGGCACTCACAGCCCAGAAAGCCAAACGTGTCCTGGGCTGCATCCAGAGCAGCGTGGGCAGCAGGGCCAGAGAGGGGATTCTGCTGAGACCCCACCTGCAGGGCTGCATCCAGCCCTGGGGTCACAAGCAGAAATAATACTTGTTCATGTTGGAACAAGTTCAGAAGAGGGCCACCAAGATGGTTAGAGAAATGAAACATCTCTCCTATGAGAAAAGGCTGAGAGAATTGAGATTGTTAATCATGGAAAAGAGAAGGCTTCAGGGTGACCTAATTGCAGAGTTCCAGTACCTGAAGGGAACCTATAGGTAGGAGAGGTAGAGGACTTGATGTAGTGACAGGACAGGGCAGGAATGGATTCAAGCTGAAAGAAGGTAGGTTTAGAGCAGATACTAGGAGCAAGTTCTTTGCTGTGAGGATGGTTAGGCAATAGAAGAGGTTACCAAGAGAGTCTGTGGATGCCCCATCCCTCCCTATGGAAATATTGCACACAGGCCCACTGGGTGGATAGAGCTCTGAGCAACCCATTCTAGCCGGAGATGTCCCTTCCAGCGGCAGTGAGTTGGAAACAAGATGATCTTTGAAATTAAGGTCAACAATTAATATTTTAAATTTCATATTTAAATATCATAAAAGGAGAAGGCAAATAATGATAAATTTTTATATTGCTATTTGTTGCATATTTCGCTATTTTAATTTCCTTGCAAAATAAATACCTGTTTTCACTGACAGGTTTGGCTGTTGTGTCTCTACAGATGATATGAAATTTCAATTTTCTGTGCAAGATAGTCTAGAAATTTAGTAGCAATCAAATGAAATATATTTCTAAACATAAGGATGAAAAGATATATGATGTTCAATGACATAATGGTATATGATTTTGAGTGTTTGCCTCTGTAGCACTGTTGTATGGTCCTAGTGGACTGCATGAGACTTTAATACAAAAGATAATTATAACAGTTGCAATGATGCTCCTGTGCTGCCCTAGACCTCTTGCCTGCATCAAAAACGAAAAGTTTGTGTTCCTTCTGTAGATTAAAAGGTAGCTATTGAGATTGAAGGTTACTCAGTATTTGTGCTGTTGGCAAAGTTAGCATCAGAATATCTAGTCATCAATTATTCATTTATATTTTAAGTGTGAATTGTGACTGTTTAAATGCTGCTAATAATTCAAGGTGTTTATGATTTTTTTTTCTTTTTTCTGCAGCTATCAGTATTTTCTTTTTGGGAATTATTTGTATTTATGTACATATATATACACTTCCTTACATAACCATAGAAGTGTGTGTGTATGTAAGCAGTTATATATATTTATCTGAGGCTAGGGTAGTTCTATTATATTAAGAATTTCTCTTTCGTGTAATAGATGGCAATATTAAAAAGGAAAAATCTGTTGTTAGAAATGAATACTGTTTCTAGTATTATGAACTTTCATCTGAAAATAAACCTATTAATTAAAACATAAACATCTTAAATTAAAACTCTGAATTAAATGGAAATAATGAAGTAATGACACAGCCAAATTAACTCAATTTTGATATTTTCTTTCCTAATACCTTAATCTGTTCCATTTTGTTTGGCTTTTTTGGGGAGGTTGCTTCTTTTTGTTTTTGGGGTTTTTTGTTTTGTTTTGTTTTATTTTATTTTTATGTGGGTTTTTGGTTTTGGGTTTTTAAAATTTTATTTTATTTTTTTTTTTAATTTTGCTTTGTTTTGTTTTGTTTTGGTTTTTTTGAGTTTTTTTTGTTTGTTTTGGGGGGTTCTTTTCTTTTCTTTTCTTTTCTTTTCTTTTCTTTTCTTTTCTTTTCTTTTCTTTTCTTTTCTTTTCTTTTCTTTTCTTTTCTTTTCTTTTCTTTTCTTTTCTTTTCTTTTCTTTTCTTTTCTTTTCTTTTCTTTTCTTTTCTTTTCTTTTCTTTTCTTTTCTTTTCTTTTCTTTTCTTTTCTTATTCCATAGAGGAATTTTAATTATGATTGCTTTTGAAAGCACAAATAATTTTTCCTACCTGAAATCCACAAATCATGGTTCCTTAAAAATTGTCCCTATGACAGAAATAGCTAGAATCTGTAATTGTGGTTTAACATGACATATTTAGAGTTGGGCTTTCTCACACACTTTTCCTGTGTTTGCACTTGTCGAAATGTGAAAGATTTGCATAAAGCCTCTGAGGAAAAGACAGATCCTTGT
Source organism: Sturnus vulgaris (assembly GCF_052056855.1). Classification (NCBI taxonomy): domain Eukaryota; kingdom Metazoa; phylum Chordata; class Aves; order Passeriformes; family Sturnidae; genus Sturnus; species Sturnus vulgaris. The sequence continues at coordinate 51,297,425 of NC_142283.1, forward strand.
GTAACACTCCACTTGAAAGATCAGAAGGTATTTGAAAGCACATTTTTTTAAACTAGGCAAAGCAGCCCTTCTTGAGTGATAAAACAATGTTATTGACCTCTTTAGGCAGCTTCAAAATGGAGGAATGTCACCCTAATTTCCCTCCCTGGGTGTGTCTTTCATATATACAGCCCTTTCTATCACTTACCTTCAAAAAAGTTGTCATGAAACCTTTCCATTGTTCCCAAGAATAACTCCAGGTTCCATTTAATGCTATTTTTTGTCTTTTATCTCTCTGAATCTTCTTCATCCCAAGGAGGCATCAGGTACATCTCTTGAAGTGAAATAGGCCATTAAATATCTCCCCAGGACAAAATACTTGTTCTTTATTAAGTCCATAAAAAAGTCATAAAATAAAGATGTGGAAGACTACTTTTTTCTTGATAGGTCAGGGCAACCATCAAAGCAGCAGACATTGTATCTAACATCTTTCTTCCCTGGGGTGCATTCCTGAACATTCTACAAAGTCATAATGCTACAGGAGAAAGAATTCTGACCTCATTTGGGAAATTCTGAAGACGCTAAATAGAATCATTTGGTGTTATGTGGATATTTTGACATCAAGATATACAATAGTGTAGTCTGTTAGATTTTTTTAAGGTACTTTAAAACTAAATCCTTCTGTTTGTACTTTTAAAAAATGTAATTTAATATATGTGTTTAAAGGAATATTATGCATTCTTATGCAGATGTATCACAAATTAAATCACTTCTAATATAAAATATATTCATTTTAAAAATAAAAATATATAACAGAATTTTCAAATATTTATTAAAATTGATTAGACACCAAAAAATTATATCTCTCTGGAACCAAATTTAAGAAGGTCATTACATGATCCATATATAGTCATGCTTTATATGATAAAAAGCTAGAACAAGTTTGACATTTGTACAAAATTTCATCTTTCTAATCTCCTAATGAAAATTTAAACCTCTGGGTTATACCTGTAATGCCTAAACTAAAGTGTAAAAATTCTAGTACTTAGCTTAAAAAACAGAACATAATTTTGAACTGGCTGTAACAGCAGAAAATGCAGATGCAGAAATAGGAAATTCATAGGAATGGAAATCCTCTCCTCTTTTTATGCATTGGAAACTTCTGAGGGGTAGGGACAATGGAGAAGGAGTATAGGTAGGCAAGAGGAAAGATTGGCTAAACATTGATGAAATTATAAGTAATATAATAAAACCATGAGGCAGATGGGTGTGATGTATATTTAATTCTACAGACTCTTAGTTGGATATAAGAGCTCAGTATTAATTGACTACATGCAAATATTTTTATTAAAACCCCTAAGAGAAGGGGAAGGAGAAAAGGGTTTGGTTATGTACATATCTAGAGTGCACAGTAGATGACTGGGATGATAGTACCACAGTGATAATGCAAATGGAACTATTTTCATTACATTTATCAAGGAAACCTTGGAAAGGTGGCAAGAATCTAACAGGCTGCACAGCTGCAGAAGGTGATTATATACCCATTTTCATAAGGAACCAAGCAGCCAGGAAAATACAGAACTGGCAGAGAGGAAAAGGACTTTGATAACAGCTGTATTTTGTTATGATACATTTTGAATGTCGATGAACCTGAGAGCAAACTTGACAGAAAATTGTGCAAATCCCTAAACTGAGTTGCCCTCGGGGCATACAAAATTGAATGATACATAATAGTATCTATAGTGCAATAACTAGGCAGTATGCTTGATGAGTGACAGGTATATTACAGACATTAATTAATTTAACAGGAACGAAATCATGCCAGCGACTGAGCATTTCATATGGCCTACTAGCAACAAATCCCTCTCACTCTGTTTTTAACAACAACAACAGAAAAGTTCAAAATGTGTTTCTAGCTTCATCACAGGCACCAATTAGCTGTTCATGGTGTCTGTTTTTCTGCAGTTTTCAAGAACAATTGCATCGTTAGAGCATTTAAAATGCAGTGTCAACAGGAAATAGAACAATAGCTGCAAGCAAAAATATTACAAACCACAGAGCCATTGTGTTTTGGCTTTTTGATTTTCTTGTCCTGAGTGCAATGTGTCTTGGATAGCATTTTTCTTTTTTTTTTTTTTTTTTCTTAACTGCAAAGAAGAAAAGGAACATAATTTAAGGCAAAAGAAAAGGAGATTTAGGAGACTATCTGTAAGAGAAAATTTTAATTTTTTTATTGCTACTTAGTTATTGGCTTTTAATTTTTTTTTTTTTTTAATATAGAAACTCCTAAATTCCCTTGAGGAAACTTAAAAGAGTATAGAGTTTCACAAAAACACATTGAAACAGCATTTATTCTGTTCTATTTGCAGATGACTGAGACACAGTAGGAGGTGTCTCTTTTAGGGTGTTTGAAACACCTGAAACTATGCTTTTTTTTCCCAGCAATCTTACCAGTGTAAAAACCCCAAAATCCTCATTTGGCTTAGATTAATAACACATCTCTCACATTTTCTAGGTTATATGAGCAGACAGCTTTGTCTAAGGCTTTAATCCAATTCTCTTATCTTCCTAGTTCAGATTCCTTTGTTCTGTATAGGGTCAAATGGTATTGAACATGAAAATGGTGAATCCTCAGCAGTTCTCAATTACATTTTATGACACAACCCTATCCTTCACTGTTGCAAATGAAAGACGCTTAGGTAAAAATGTACAAGAAACGAGATAGCTGTAGAGTGACACACTGTGTCAGGTATTATCAATGTGAGGACTATGTAAACCATCAGTTTCATCTAGGCTATCATATTTAATGACTGCTGTGACACCTACATCTATTTAATCCTTACATGAACACAAGAAAAAAGTCCACACTTTCATTATCTGAATGATGGTAAAGATCTGGTTTGGTGCTGTACTGGTACATTCTGTCGTATCTTTATTGAACACCTTCATTTCTTGAGTAACAAATTATAGTCAATAATTATTCCCTTATTATCTCTCCTTTCTACCCAGAAATTAAATATTTTTTTTTTCACATCACCCTTTCATTTCATGTTTTTCAAGGTGAATAATAGCAGAATCCTCAATGAGAATTTTTGCATGAGAACTATATAAAAGAATCTCTCCTTATTCAAAAGTTCTTTAGTACTTATTATTACACCTGCCACCTTTTTATTTTTCTGTGTTTTGTTCAGTAGTGGGGAGTACAATATTCAGTTTAGAATACAATAAAATTTTCATACATTTGGTCTGCCATCACTTAAATCTGAGCTTAATTTTAAAAGCTGTTGCTAAAATTCTCCCTGTGTTATTTTATATCTCATAAAACCCATGATTGTGGACATACACTTTCATTAACTTCTCTCACATCTTTTTATGGTGTGTACTGACTACTGAATTTCACTACCATTTTATCACTCACAAATGAATGATCATAGTGAGGCCCAATATCAGATCATTTTTTTACCCTCTATTTGTAACACCAGCACTCTTAAGTCGCTTCTCTCCACTCTCTTTCCCCAGTCCTATAAAAATACCACAAAACAAAACAAAAAAATCATAATACATCAATATAAATTATAACATAAACTTTCAATTTTCTATGGCCGATATTCGACTCTTCTGAAGCTGACCCAATCCATAAAAAATGCAGTCCTTGGTATGACTAAAGCATACCAGCACATAAAGCATTTCAGATAATTTCTGTATTTTTGGACCACTGTTGAATGCAGCAATTACTGGGGAAAAGACAGAACAACCTTTTAGTGCTGTCATAGGAGTGTATATAGTCCACTCCTGCTGAAAAGCTGAGCTGCTATTATGTCAAGAAACTAATGTAAAGCACGGAGCATTTCCTAGTGAAATGTATTTTAAACATTCTGAGGATGTATTTTTACAGCTGAATGTACCAAACAGTGCACAAGACAGCATTTAAAAAAATAAGTTTTTTCTGTAATACAACATAGAGGCTGCTGCCCCTGTTCTCTATAATTTATTTAATCCCTCATGAGATCTGGATTAAATTGCAGTTAAATACATCCAATGAATCATTGGAAACATTATCTTCTGTTTGTTGTGTTCTCTTTAGATTTATGTGAACAATCTATAGCATATTCCAGAGGGTGGACATGTCCTTGGGGAACAGACTGCTGGATTTTTTGACAATTTTCTTACCATAGATAGAGAAAAAGCTCCCTATTCTAATCTGAATGGCATAAAAGAAATGAGGTACAATTGTTTACATGTGTAGAAAATGACGGTATATAAGTAGGCTGGAGTCAGTTAGCGGGCAAATATTAAAACTGTGGCTGTATTATTATTTCATGCTTAGGTAATTTAATGATGCATTCTCTTATTTTATGTTCTTCAGGGCAGAAATTTGTTACATTCTACTTACACTTGAAGTTTGAAACATAGTTTTGGAAATGTTAGGACGCTAAACACTAAAATGCTTAATTGCTGCAAGAGTCTATCATTACAATTCGTATCTATTATCTGGTAAGGAAACAGACTTTCTGGAGACTTGTACAAGAAAATGGAAAAGCAATCAAAGAATAATGATAGACTCATTAAGGTGTATTGTGTCTAGGAAAATAGTAGATGGGAGTGTAGACATATCAGCAATTAAGTTGGACTGATGTCATCTAGTTAACTGTACCACCATTTGTAGTGACCATCCAGCCAAAGACATTAATTCCTGTAGTAATTTAGATAATGTTTATCGTCATGAAAAAATCTTATGCACCCATGTAGGTGTTAATGATCACTTAATAAATAGTGATGAGTACTTTCAGAAGTAATTCAATGTCTAAAAGAATTACCTAAGCAACAAATTCTGATATGAAAAGAAGTGGGTTTTACTTTTGGTGAGGCATCTCTACATTCAAGTGTTTGAAATACATGTTTGGTATAACTGACCAAAGGACACTGACACCAGCAAGCATCCTTCAGTTATTCCTGTCCTAAAATGAAAACTATGTAGTACACATTTCAGCTGTACTTTCAATAATACATTATATTCTATTAAAATGTAACAGGATTTAGTTTGGGTTTTATTGGTCTCAGGCAATAATATGATTCAGTGAGACTAGAGTGTGACTCACTTCTCTTTCAAAATATCAAGTTGTGAAACAAAAATATAGAAGTTCACTGTAAGACAATATTCTCCCAAAGAAAAATAAATCTTCAAATGGGTTAATCTAGCCCGTATATGTGAGATGTGTGCATCTTGCATCTCAATTACTGTTTTCCTTAGGAATTCCTAGTTCATTTGTTCACTATTAGCCTTCTTAGAGTAGAAACATGGTTTCAAAGACCTTCTCATAAGGGTAATTTCCCCACAAATATATACCTGCTATCCTATGAATCTTCTTTAGTGAAAGAACTTTGTAGAGGAAAAACTGCCTCAAGAGAAAAGTTTCCTTTGCAATGAAATTACTGGAAAAAGTTTGAAACTTACTTATGCTTTGTTGACATCAGTATTTGCAATTTTCCAAGATCATTTTATGCAAAGAAGCTGTAAATTTATGTTATATTTTTGCTTGATTTCAGAGGCTTAGAAGAGGTTTTGTGTGATTTGTTTGGGTGCTTTTTTGGTTGTTTTGCGGTTTTTTTCCCCCTGAAATCAGCATTTCTGACCTAACACCAACATTTGTCAATTCTATAAAGTCCACAGACTTTGATATTAGTTTTAAAATTACTGTCAAATAGACTGATATTTAATTATATAGCAAGAAAATAGAATTTGAGCATGTGGTATGAGTGCTATAACAATAATTCTTTTTCCTTAGTGATGTACAGAATACAGCAGTGCAACCTTGATTAAACTAACCAATAGCATTTTTACCAAGGATAGATTTAAAATTTAAATTTTTAAAATATAACTAATGTCCAGAAGTTTTAGCTCTACACATACTGAATCATTCCAGGATTTTTTCCGTTTCAGTGTACAAACTAGGGAAAAATTATGTGAAAGAATACTGTCCTCATCAATTCTGCAGTCTTCAGGGGCATTCTGGTGGTCTCCTGTTTATTATGGCTTGCATATATTTCAGGATATGAATATACATGAAATTATTCTGTCCATTTCCAAAATGCCTTTTTCCAGGGCACATTTTAATCTTATTACTACATAATTCACTATACTCATAGAAAACCTGGTAAAGACTGTAAAAACTGTAAATGTATGTAGCACTTTAAAAATTAGTTGCCAGTTTGCCCTTCTCTATAAAAGTAAGGCTCAGCCCAAGGGAAAGAGGAGAAATAGATGTGACTTGAAAGAGTTGTTTTACAGAAAAATAAATACAAAAAGCTGAAATTAATGGGTAGCCCACATGCATATTTTTTAGAGTAGCACAGTGCTCAGAAAGCTAATGAGGAGAGATTTGCACTTATCTGCAAAAAGCCCTGTAACTATTGTCTTAGAGAACAGCCAACAATTTGTTCACACTGAATTTCCAGACAAGTAAATTTCAAGCTTGTTTGTAATTCTGAATTCAGAGGCTTTTGAGTGATAATCAGCAAAATTTTAAATTTAATAAATAAATAGTCACTTTTTTTTAAACTAAGATCTGCTTTACAAATAATTCCCTTTCATTTATAATGCTCAATTTTGTCTATTACATATGGACTGACAGTACTAACAGGGAAGTTCAGAATATAATTTATATATGGAATTCCTCTCAGATTTCTGTTGTGTTCTCGAGTTTGCATAAGGGATTGAGAGGAATGTGTATTATTTTTAATCTTTCAAACTAATTGAACAGACTAATTTTTATTCTTTATTTCAGTCCTGCTTTTGTTGAAAGATTTTAGGTGGACCTGGTGCTGCTCCATATCTTCAACTTAAGTCCAAGTGAGGAGACATTCAAAGCACTATGTTATATTTTAAAGGGGACATTTTGAAGATGGAATAATGTGGAATATACTCACCTTGGATACTTTCCTCTTAAACTTTTTAAAATTTACACTTTTACTCTGAAGGTACGAGAACTTTAAAAATAGGTTTTGATTTTAGAATTTAGAACTCCTTATTTCTGGCTATTGTGCCTTGGAACTTTAACACAATTTCCAATGTTGCTTTGAAAGCTAGTTTTGAATGCAATTAGTTTTCACAGTATTGGAGTTTGGAAATGGATGTACTTCAAATATAGAAATTTTATAGGTAGTGGTGGTGTTACAGAGTTACTGCCTTCATATATACACTAGTGGGTTTTATTTTTCACTGTAAACTGCGTACTCTCCTCTGGAAATGAACTGTGCATTCCAGTTCATGTAGTTAAAATATCTGGCCTTTTTATAATTTCTCTTTTTACACAACAAGTCTTAGGCAGCGTGAATAATTCTACTTGGTGCATTGAATTTCCTCGTCTGATTCTAAACCAGAGTGACTCTGTGGACTTGAGGCCTTTGCAAAAAAAATATACAATTGCTTTATCAGTTTTTGTTAGTATAAATCTAGATGCTTGCAACTTACATCCTTAATGAAAGCAGGAGTTTCTAGAAGGGAAAACAGCTGCGTGAGCAATTGATAAATTACAACATTAGGCCATAGATAGAGGCTTGGATTTTTCAGTCTCCAGAGCTAGTTAAGGTGGAATTTTTTAGTAGTAAATACTGTTGAATTAAGCAGCAGGAAGTGAGACCTAATGATCTATATTAAAAATCCGGTTCACATGTTACCCCACCCTAGTGCCATATAACTCTTATTTACATAATCTCTGAACCTTGGAAAGCTTCTGAAAAAAAACTACATTAGGTTATTATATAATCATATCTTATCATATTTTTTTCTTTTACATAGTATCCCAGGAGAAATTGAATATAATTTGTTGAGGAAATCAGCACACTTTACAAAAAAGTTTAAAAAAATCCGAAAAAATAAAACAAACAAACAAAACCAACAACAACAAAACAACCAAAAACAACAAAACAAAACAAAACAAAACAAATTTCCTAACCTTCAGTAAAATATTTCTAGAAATAATCCATGTACATAGAAATGCACTAAAAAGGCATTCATCTCTTAGAAGCATTGAGAGTTGGGAGTTGTAGAATCTTAGAATCATTTAGGTAGGTAAAGACTCTTAATATCTCTAAGCCAGCTACTAACTCAGCACTACAGAGCCCACCACTCAACCATGTCCCTAAGTGTCATGTTAAATGTTATGTTTTTGCTGATCTGAACTTTAATTATGTGCCAGAAATTGATTCCTGGACCATAAATAATCGTATGGTAAAAAAGCTGTAATACAGCAAGTGAAGAATTTGAAATGAAATAAACAAAATTGAATAAATATTTCCAAAATGTTTTTCTTTTTCCAGATGTACAAGTACATTTGTACTTCTTTTTTTTTTTTTTTTTTTTTTTTAATCAGAGATTAATTTTACACACTAAATCACTACATACCATATCATAATATAGAGTGCTATAAAATTTAATAGGAATAGTCTGTGATTTTTATTGATTGTTTTATATGGGAGTTAAAATTTATGGTAAGAGCCTAGCAGCCAAGGTGGGGCCTCAAAACTGGACAGTGTTGTAGACTGAAGTGAGGCTGTAATCTGTGAAGCTACATTGTGATTACAGTCACTCTGAAGGTGAAAATACATCAGGTGGTGATTGCATTCAATATCCTTTAGAAAATTCAACTCCTCAAAATTGCATTTCTTCAGTTTAGAACTTCATAAATTCTTTGTTTATGATTTTCAGAACATCTACAAACATCTGAAGGAAACATGGGGCTTGCAATATTAAAAGGCCTTGACTGTAGTCTTCTGTTACTCTATTTGGAAAGTTTGCTCTCATTTTCATTAAAAAGTTGACTATAAATTGTGTACAATCTTGAAATGTTTAGATAAATACTGTAATGCAGAAATACGTATAAGCACTTGACAGAAAAAATAAATTATTTAAAGATTAAATAATTTCCAAATTGGCAGAGTGAAGCGATAAAAGAGATGAAACCAAACCTTTAGAATAAAGTGATACAGAAATATGTGTCCAGAAGAAGACAACTTTTGTTGCTGTTGTTCCCATAGCTGGTTGGGGTTTTCCAATGGTTGTTTTTTTTGGTTTTTTTAGGTAGAAAATGAAGGTTTTTGATGCCATTTTTAAGCAGACCTATTTGGAAATGCTCATATTTTGTTTCCTGCTGAAGAATAATGCAAAATCAGGGGTACAAATGTTTCCTATATGTCTTTTTTATTGGGAGGTTATTGAGTAATATCTCTACAAATCTAAGTAATCTTGAATGAACATAGACATCTCTTGTCTACAGAAACAATTATTTGCAACACAGTGGTATGCCAGGAGTGGTTTACTGAATTTTTTCTTCTACTTACTTCGATTGACTCAGGGAGATTTGGGTGATGAATTTAAGATTGTCTCAAAAGTATTTTGAATCTTCAGAAGGAACATGGATGAAATGGAGCCAGCAATATGCAGTGCACTGCATCCCTGAAACTGAACTGTGAAATATTTGGAGCAGAGTTGATGCACCAGGTTGGGATGAACCATAGGAAATACCATTTGCTGTGCAAAATGACTGTTATATCTAAAGGTATGAACAGTCTAAGTCAATGATATGTGTAAAATATTATACTTGTCCACAGCTCTTAACTATATATTAGCTCAGGTAACCTGTGGGTATAAATCATTTCAATCACATTATTTGCTTCAATTCAATCATAAATTCGACTGAAGATTTTTTTATTATTGCTTTATTTGCCTGCACAGGGGTTCCAGGTGGTTAAATAGCTATGACCTGAAAATCAGTAACTGTTTCCTGTTAGCCTTTAAATAGAAAACAGTGATCCCAATACGAGAAAAAGCACATGAACTTTTAATTACATCTTCATTTTAGAAATTAATTATGAAGATGCCCTTGCATCCACATTGCACAATGATAATTTACTTTATTTAGGTTAAAGCATTTTTAGAATAGCTGACTTTGAAAAAAAAATTATTACTCTTTATGGTTTATTTGTGTTGTGGGTTGCACATTTAACTTTTACAGTTTGGATTCATTTGGGCTTTTTCAACCGAGATTTTTCCCCTCCTTTCCCTTTTACTGACAAAACAAGTGTGATTGTTGTTGGCAAGATGAGGCACCAAATTTTGTCGTGGAATTGACACCCCTCTTCCTCGAAATAGTGACTCATAGAAGTACGTGGCAAATATTTACTCCCACAGAATCAATTATTCTACATGACTGTAAAAGCTGGTGATTGTGTCTGTGACATGTAAAGCTCTATTGGAGAACAGGAATGGAACAGGAATTGAATAAAGTACTTGGGAGCTGTGACGAAGTTGCATCAAGTATCTGAGTGCAGTTTCATAACTGCATTTTGTGACTAATTAAACCTAGTTAGATTTTGCTTTGCCAGTTGTGTTGAACCATAAACAGAAGTTTGCTAGTAGACACAATGGACCAGTTTTCAAAATTGTCTGAAGTACATGTACAAAAGTGCTCTTAAGAGTGAAGACTCCAATGTGATTTCCATTATCACAGCACTTTGTGTTGCCATACTACATTCCATTAGCAGATATCACTATACTTTGAAGCTACTAATGACCTGAGACCCTTAGAGAAGAAATGTTGCTATTCCTGTTTCACAGATGAGAGTAAATGTAACAGAAGTTACCTGTCCTCCATAGACAGAATAGATGTTGGAGACGTACATCAGGAAGGAGAGTACGCGATTTGAAGCATTTTTCTTTTTTATTGATACTTACATTCAGCAGCTTTCTTATTGCCAGTTAGCTGGACGCACCAGGGAAATTACTTATTCAAAGTTGTTTCAACTTTAGAAAAAATTATCTCTGCAGGTCCACTTTACCAAACTTACAAACTCTTTCCTTACTTACTCTATTCATAGTTCTGCTAAGCTTTGTAACTCTTTAAAGAAAATTGTTTCCAGGCCATATTTCTGCCTCAGCAAGCTTGGAAGCTGGTAAGCTTCCCCATCTGCATTATGCAGTATGCAGTATGCTGTATAGCATCAGCAAAGGTGGAAATAGAGTTCCCCCCGCCCTCCACTGCCTTACAAAATCATCACTGAATTTAAACCAACCCTCCCAGCGATCCTTACACAATAATTTGGACTTTTTCTGATGCTAACATGTTCAGATAGCTGTTCTGCTGAACAACGATAATGATTTCATATTTTAAAATACATATAACAATGGCGGCATGAATTTTTGTCCTATACCTTTGAGAATGGACAGTGAAATTACCATTTCCCTGAAACCTTCTCCCTACTCAGAACTGTACCCTTAAAGAGTAAAGTTTACCCCGTCTACCAACCCTGACACCAAGGCGAAATCTTCTGTAAAAATTGTAAGTACAATCTGGGAAATATCTTTGTTGCTTATCCCATTTTCATTCACCCAGCTAATGAAGGAAAATGCAAGCATAGCTTTTCAATTAAGGAGGTGTGTATATATAACTGAGATGTAAGGAATGAGTCTGGAGGAATGGGAGACAAGGGGAGGACAGGGCTCGAGATCAGTACATGGAACTGAAGACACTGGAGTGCTACAAATACATAATGTATATCCTGTCATATGGGCAGGAGTGCCATGCTAATTTGTGAATGCTTGAATGCAACCAAAGCACACTTTACTGATTCAAGTTTTCATACATAGTGATTGTACAGTGTACTACTTCACTGCAGTTTATTTCTCTGATTTCTTTTCCCCCTAATATTCGAGGAGCTTCCTATGTTTCCCAAAAATATTTGATTCCTTGATATGGCAAACCTCCTTTCTAATATGATATGTGCTATGCTATACCTGTCTCATTGAAATTGCAAGTGGATTTCTATCTAAAATAGAACAATTTTAACAGCATCAGTGGGCTCAAAGATAGTGTTTTAAGCATGATCTATTTCAACATTTTTCCCTCCTGAAAATTAGTATTAACCAGTTAATTGATTTGCAATGAATGATACTGCTGATTATGTGGTATATGATACATTTTATATGAAATTAGGAAGTCTTTCTATCATGAAAGTGTTTGAATATGTTCCTCCTTAAATATAAAAATTTGGAGCCCCTTTACAATTTCACCTGAAAACCAAATCCATTTCGTATAGATTGTTTTTTTTCCCAAACAATCTGAGTAAGGATATATGGATTCCTTTAGAGAAAGTATGTTTAAACCCAAGGCTTTCAATGCATGACAACACATATCTTGTAGTGTTCAGAGAAAATATGTTCAGAGAGATGTTAAAAGATTGATAGCTCAGTGAGCATGAAGGGGAGGGGGGTAAAATTAGAGAGCATCTCTATATGTTAATTCTCAGTAGAAATATTGCTTTTCCTAGGTAGTATTATTTTACCAACAAAAAATGCATTACATCAGTAGCCCTAAGCTGACTTTTTTATGCTGAAAAAATTTCAGTATTTTGCTTATGTATCTACATGGGTTTCATATTGATTAGGGCTAAAAAGATAATTGATTTGGGGAAATGATGGAAACATTGTGACAATTGTGACAATTTAAATTGAAATTTACTATGCTACTTCAGTTCAAGCAAATACTTTTGGATTAGAAGGGTGTTAAATATTTATCATATCAAGAATATAAATTCAGCAACCAATAGCAAAAAAAAATTCACAGTGTGATGTTTTTATGAAATAATAAAGATGATCAGCATGAATGTGAATATACTCAATTGCTTGTTGAAGAAGGTTGTCTTTTGACCTTATGTTTGTATGTTACATGTTTTCTCAATAAATCTAATCGGGTTTTATAAAAGTACAGTCATATAAACATACAGCTGCATAAAACTATCACAGAATGATTATCTAACAGAATGATTAATGTCCTGATATGTCCAAGGAGAGCTATGGTGTGCTGGAAAGGAAAGGAGTTAAAAATGAAATTTGCAAATATTGTGACAGTCTGACTGTAAATCAGATAGTTACTTTCACAGCAAGTATGAGTAAGTTCTCAGGAGATGGAATTATTGGTGCCAGGAAACACAATTCATTATCTTCCATGGTCATCTTTACCTTGCAGTACTTGCAAGGCCATTATTATTTTTTAACTGTCTTTTCCAATTGTATTCAGAACTTTCTAAAGGAAAAATTTATGGGCTGCTTCCACAGCATTTAATTAATGTGTAATAATGAAAATTAAGTTTAGGTTCTGCATGTTTGTACAGGAAACCAAAGTATGATGTCAGTAATTTGGATCATGTAATTAGCTCATACAGATGGATGACTGCAGTTAGATATGTTGCATCCCAAAGCCATTGATTTCTAGCACAATGGATGTTAGAAACGAAAATAAAACAAAAAAAATTATATTGAATTAAGTTTAGAGGAGTCAGTGACACTGTCTTAATAACTGTATGTACAAGATGTCACTAATAAGACTTACAGAAGAATTTCTACAGAATAATCAAAAATATTCCTTCCATACCAGAAGTAAAAGGTCTGCCTTAGACTTGAAGATACCAAGGCAGTGTGTTTGGAAAATCATTCAAGAGAAATTTCAACTATTTTTATGACTCTTTTTGTTTAATCTCCTTGCTCACCTCATTTACATTTCTCTGTTTCTTCAAAGTGTGCTTTTTTCTCACTCTTACTGAGTACCTCCTGTTAATCATTCTCAGTTTTGATTCCATTTCCCCTCTGTACCTTTCCCTGAACAGCAGAGTAGTGTTCATAATTCATATTGGCAAGGGTAAAATTGGCTTCATAGCAGAGTTTTCCAAAAGGATACTTCTTACTAGGGCATTGAGCTAGGCAGTGAGGGAACACAGAATGCTGAACACAGGCAACTGAAGGATCAGATGAAATTTTTCAGTGCCAGTCTAGTCATCTTCACTGATGGGCCATGAAGTCATCCATGATAATATTTATTACAGGGAACTGAAGTAACACAAAAAACAGTAGCTTTGTAGGCTTATTTTCTGTTTCTGTAGATTTTAATCCAGGTTTCTTTAGCTATGGCTTCTTATTTCCTCTGCTTAGATGTTGCTAATCTCCCTTCCCTGGGGAGCTTCTAAAACTGACAAATTATGTTGTATGTATGTTCACCTGTTTATTATTATACTGGCATATAGCAAGTTTTAATTTCAATTATTGTATTATTCATGAGGGAGACATTCGTTGAAGATTCTTTCTTAATTTACTTTGATTTTCTATTAAAAACCTGAGCCTGTGAAGTGAAAAAGCCCCATACAGTTTTACAGTTAATATATATATATATATATATATATATATATATATTATTCTAGACTTACTTGAACTTGTATGCAATTTTAATTAATTTATAAAGGTAGCTGTGTTTTTCTTCATTATTTCTCAACAACTATGTGATACAAAGAAATTCTGCAAACACACTGTTCTTTTTTTAGGCTTCACCAAAATGTGTATGGCAAATAAATTTCTTTGCTAAGTAATTTGTGCTTCACCATCAACCTTCATGAGCTTCAAAGTACTCAATTGTACAATTCATCAGGCAAAATCTGATTTTAATCTTAGTGTACACTCTATCATACCTGCCACTTGTGATACAATATATCTGAAGTGATATGAATTTGAAATGAAATAAAAAAGCTATTGAATTGCAAGATCATGAAGGGTCATGCGTATTATTAGAGTTACAAAACTCAGAGTGGTGTTGGAATGGGAGATTTGTTCATCATCGTCTTATTTTTGTTGGGTATCTAGTTTTATAATACTTTTAAGAAATTCGTCTCAAGAGATTAATCTGTTTCTGCATCTGTATCTGTTATATATTTTCTACTTAGATCTTGTCGTATTTATGAGCTCAGGTTTCATAATTTCATAATTTTAAAATATTACAGTTTGCAAATTATTCCAGGTTTATAAGGAAAGTTATATAAATAATGAAAGAATACAAGAGCAGAAGTGACTGTTATTTGGATAGATAATGCAGGAAGAATCTGACACCATGCAATTTTGGTTTTAATATATTTTATTACCTGAGAAAGACTTTTCTTTTCTTAAATATTTTCCATTGCATTTCCTATCCTTATGGGAATATATATCCTATCCTTATGCTTAGCTGTAAGGGTAGAAGATGTAATGGAAAATATTTAACAAAATGCAATATGCTTAACCATGAAGAGAGGAAATCCTCCCAACCATAAGCAGCATTTGTAAAAGTTTGAAATCTAGTACTGCATGCAACACGAGGAAGAGGAGAGATTTAACACCCTTCTAGAGATTGTATGTTCTTGGAGTGTTTTATTGTTATTAATTTATCATCAAAATGTAATTTTATTGCTTGAGATTCTTGTATTTTTCGTCAAGCATTCAAGTTTTTGTTGTTAGGTTTGAGGTTGTAGGTGATGAAAGGAGAAAATAAAACTAAAGAAATGTAGTCATGGTCCCATCATCCACATGAAGGCTGGCTATTACAAAGGCAGCTAGTGAAAAAGAAAAATGTAACTAATTTTTTTTAATCTTGGCTTCTTTTTTTTTTTTTTTTTCCCCTGTTGTGGAGTTTTTAGCAGTCATTTTAGAAGCCTTTTTCAGGTTGTGTGCTTTTACTAATTTCTGGAAAAGAGATTTTAATCAAAGGTGTTATTAATTTGACTTAGAGTGATTTGGCGGGGTATGGAAATTTTTGTGTTTGGTTTTCAGGCTGATGTCTCTTGTACAGGTAGCTGCAGATGGCAGATAAATTCATTAATCCTTATGATTTCCTGTGTTACCTACAAAGGTGTCTTTATTATCCCACAAGCACATCCATATAGTTTAAAATCTCCATGCATTTGCTAGTTTTTATTTATGAGTTTCTTATTCTCTCAACTTCTTACATTACTGCATAAGAAACTCATCTGGATTTTTTTTGTGTAAGAAGCAGAACACCTACTTTTCTAACTTCTTTTTACTGCCTTATGGGCTTCGTCATTAGTAGTTCCTGCATGGATATTTCTGAAATAAATCAAGTCTTTATGACAACGCATGTTCTGAATTTTCAGTGTAGATTTAGCAGAACTGTGGTTATTTCCCAATATATAAAAATAGTGAAGATTTAGATTTGTTTTTTGTTTTCCTATGCAAAGAAGGAAAGTCAGTTATCTCCACAGATTTCATGGTTTTAATTGTTCTGTTTATGTGATTTTATGTTTATCACAGTCATTTTGACAAAGACTAAGGCAAGTTAGCAGGAAATACTTAAACAGGAATGATTTATATCATATAAAGTGAAATGAAACAATTGCTGAGGGAAAAATGTGATCTAGAAATTAATAGACACCATCTATACATTTCTGTATTTATTTTTTTCAAATTTTGACCTAATGACTAGGAAAACCTATTTCAAAATACCTTAGAAGCTACAAATTTACCAATTGTCTTAGACAGGTCTATGTATAGAAAGCTATGTGGATGGTTCGAGACAGTTTACACTGATACACTATTGAAATTATGTTACTTTACTAAGTGGGGAAATAGGTAAAATGAGAAGAAGTGTGAAAAACAACATAAAGAACATTTCTCAAATGCAAAGATGACCCTAAAAGAAGACCATCTTTTGCAAGGAGGTTGGTTTTTTAAAGTAGTTTTTATCTGAAGCAGACTTATGTGAAAAAAATAAGATTAAATTAATGTAGCAACAAAACATTAGGAAAAAAAAGAAAAAATAATTTCTGCTAAGATTGAGAATTGTTTTTACTTAGGTGGATGACTTCTGAAAGACAATAAAATTTTTCAAGCATTTCAAAGTGCAGTGACTAAAGAGTGAAACTATTTTTTGCAATTACTTAAGTTTGATATGAGTAATGTGATTCAGCATTCAAAATTAAAATTTAGGCTCAATATTTGCAATATTTTTCTGTTTGCAAAGTCTGTTAGAGGTGGGAAAATCTGCTCATTGAAAATGCAGGAATATCTTCATTTGATTCATGTGATGCTACACTTGATAAAATGCTTGAAAATAAAGTGTAAAGAAGAAATCTGTGTTGAAAGTGGATGCAAGCATGGAATAAATCTTCCTATTTTTTATTCTGACCGCAGAATAAAATGTCCACTGGATGAAAATATAGGGCAAGATATTCAAACAGCATTATTCTTGATTAAAATATTTAGCCCATTAATCATGTTAAAAGAAAATAAACTTTTTTACTTCTCTGAACTTTCATGAGACTTCACTGCCATTTTCATATATTGCTGAACAGGATTTTCAAGACTTAAGGGAGCTTGGTTTTCCTGTGACAGCTGCAGTCGTCTTAATGCACAATGTCATGAAAGGACAGTACAATAAAAATATAAAAAGCCAAGCTTGTTGCATATGTATGGCTTTTGAGTAGCTGAAACTAAATTTTGTCTATTTGTGAAGTCTAAAATACAGTTGGGATTACATCAGATTTACCCTTCAACTATTGTAAGGAAAGAGAAGTACATGCTAAATGAAACATTCTTTAAGAAATTTCATCTCTCTACTCCCCCTTTAATGCTATTTTTTCTCAGTGTCCTACTTTTTAGCTGCAGTTTAGAGTAACTGAGCTATGACATGTAATTCGTATAAAATGTCACAAATGGTGTCATTCATTAGCTTTGACAGAATTGCTGGCATTGATTTGAACAAATGGATTTAATTGCATTCATGTGACCTCAGTAAATCAAATCAGCATTGTTTTATTAGATCCTCAAGAAATTAAATGTTTATAAGCTTTTTTCTGACTTTGTGAATATTCATTAGTAATGTCTGAATATAAAAACTTCATGCAAGAAAAATAGTATTTTTCTCTAATAGAAAATTTCATTAAATAAGAATCCATTTCTCTTTTCTGTATTTTCTGGTATTTGAATTTGGCAAGCT
Source organism: Sturnus vulgaris (assembly GCF_052056855.1). Taxonomy (NCBI): domain Eukaryota; kingdom Metazoa; phylum Chordata; class Aves; order Passeriformes; family Sturnidae; genus Sturnus; species Sturnus vulgaris. The sequence goes on from NC_142283.1 coordinate 51,315,208, forward strand.
AAGCTGTGAAATTTGGAGCAAAAATGGATTTTGCAGGAAATTTATTTTATTCAAATGCCATTTTTATGGCACACATAAAATTATTTTGTACACTTTATGTTAAAGAAGTTAGAGGAGCATTAAATGTGAAATGTATTACCAATTATTTTATTGCTGTACTTTCCATTACATAAAACTGAGGAAAACTATTTGCTGGTTGTCTTTACTTCAGTTAGGAAGTAAAGGAGAAAAAAAAAAAAAGGAAAAAAGGAATTAAATAAAAAAGAAAGATGAAAGGTCAGCAAACAAAAATAGCGTATGGAAATTATCTGCTACTTTGGAATGTGGCTCTGCTAAATATCAGTGCCTAGAGCTCACATCCCACAGTAAGATCTGGACATACGTGGGTGTTTGTTATATATGTTGCTTTCTAACCCAAAGCTGACTTTCAAACGGAGACAGAAATTTCACTTATTCACTTACTAGAGATCATCACCGTTATAAAGACTTGTAATTTACCGTCAAAGCTTTTGGCTTAGTCCTTCATTCCAGAATATTTCTTTTCCTCTGTAAATCAGTGAGGAGAAGGGGGTAATGGAAAACCCAGATTATCTTCAAAGACCTTTTGCTGACCTTTCTATTCTTTCATCTGTATTGAACTCTAGCCTTAAGCTGCCATAACAATGCCATTTATGGTCTCATGGAGCAGCGCTAGGTTTTAGGATAATGGAAATTACTTCACCTAGCTGAAACTGTGAGCAAAGTAAGACATCCACAGCACTCTTCGAGTCCAAAATGAAAACTTGAATGCAACAGGTCAAATCTATTTTGTTAATTCCCTTAACTACAGCCATGGAAGATAGGCCTGGTTACAAAAAAGGAAAAGACACAATCAGAAACAAATGCAAAGCAAAATGGTCAACAGAACTAGTAAGTTTGATGGGTCAGGTCCCGCCCTGAAGAGCAGAGAAACAGGTATGTCTCCACTTTCACAAGTGCTCTCTTACATATTCTTCCTTTCTAAAGCTCTCCCTCCTGTATTTGTTCTTTCTGTGTATAAGAGTGGATTCTGATTTTACTTACCATCTGCTCTATATTGTTTAGTAGTAGAAGAGATATCATCACAATAAAATATTTGATTTGACATTTTTAGATGCATTTTATCTTATAAGTGCAATAAAGCTTCTATTATGTATGACCCATCTCTTTACCTGACAAATCCCTTTGACCATAGCAAAAGGAGATGCTCCTCACATAGTGCCTGATCAACATTTACTGTCCTTACACCTTGTGGTTCCACAACAGCCACAGGATTTCATTAACATTTTTAGAGGAATATCTCTGGTTATTGTATTTGCAGACCCCTTGTCCATGAATTTCCAGTCTCTTTAAATGTACTGATAGTCTCTGTCTAGCTCTTGGGGCAAGATGTTGTAGAAGTTCACTGCTTGCAGTGGCAGGAATGATGTACAGGGTAGAAGCAGGGATAAGTTTATCCACTGATACTCCATTTGACTTGAAGTACTGAAAACCTGAAGGATAAATGTTTTCTGGTGTTATAGTTATGTTGCATTCTGCACCACTGGAGCATGGTAGTTGGAGCAGTATGCTTCCTTTGAATTTCAAATCACTCTGCCATTATCTGTATATAGTGAAAAATTGCTTTGACTAAATGTTCATCTGTGACATCTGAGAGCATTTGATCCTTTAAAAGCTGTAATCTGATCTGCAGCAGCAAACTCTGTATGCCAAGACAGACACTGGCATGCCTGATTTGGGATTAGAGAATCCATCAGTTTTGTCCAAAAGAAATAGCGTGAAACTAAAATGCAGTCTGAGGGTTTTTTCAATGCATCTGGAAAATATTTCTTCTTATCTACCATCTTGATTTCTTGAGTCTGGGTACAGGACTTTATTAGTAAAGGTTCCCAGAAATGTCTGTAGGCATCTGTCTTCAATGAAATCTTGAAGAAATTAATGTTTTGTCTTTTTGATTACACAAAGAAATTAGGGTAAATATTTTATTACTGATATTTTTTTTTTACATCTAAAGGGCTATTCATTGGCATGCAAAATTTTGAAGTGTTGAAGTATCTTAAGGTGAGTTTTGAATTTTATGTAGAACTAATGATATAAGAATTTTCACATAAGCCTGGAAATGAGGACATATATGCTTCAAGATCTTGGGTAGCACTTACTGGTATTACATGTGCTGTTGGTTGAAGCACTTTTACCATACATATCTTTCATCAATGACATATAAATGTTCTTCATTATTTACTAAGACTCTAAAACATAGATGTAAGCCTATTTCATCAACTTCTTAAAAAATGTCTTCAGTGTTTAAAGGAATGGTGAAATTGCACATAGCTGAAGAATATATCTGCTTTTTTCAAAGACTGTATAGCTTCACATTAGTTTTTCTAAAATTGCACACATAGGCATGCAATTGATAATCAAGAGAGACTCAACTATTGGGATAGAAAGTTGATTTCTTTGCCTAATTTGCTAGAATTCTTTCTCCACTAATTTCTTAATATATCCTCTTTCCTTTTTTTTTTTTATTTTTTTTTTAACTCTCTGAATGGAAAATTAACCATCATTTCCACCAACTGCTTTGCTTTTGTGACAAACTTCCTTTTTCTGTTTTGCCCTTTTATAGTCCAACTGGTTTTCCTACCTTAGGGTCTAAAGACCTCGAATAGCCAAGGCAATAAAAATGACATATAAAGATTTATTTTAGAGAATTTGTATAGAAAAATTATAATGTTTCACTTTTTGCATTTACCTAAACATTTTTATTTTGACCTTAAGTTTTTTTCAAATGTAGACATAACATTCATAATAATGCAGATACTGATTGCCTTTGGGAATTTTTTGTAGGTTTTACTTCTCTTGTATAATTTCTAATTTTGGTCTTTTGTCTGTCAAATTAATGACTCCACACTGTCAAAACACAGGACCACATTTGTAGTATGAATATTTCCATTGACAGCTTTTGATAAAGGAACCCAGCAACCTGAGGAGAAAACAAGCATAAGGTGTCATGATCTCTTGAAGAAATCTGGATGTAGAACTCCTTTACATTATCCTCATTAAAATTTTCAGGTTGTGTTCTTCATTGGTTTGTAGCTCTGGAAACATCAGTTATGGCTGCAATTTCATCTAAAACAGGTGTAAACTCTAGAGAGCACTTTCTGTATTCTCTCTGTAAAAATTAGTTGCAAGCTTCCGCAGGAGATTTTTTTTTCAACTTTCAATCTATTTTTCTTTTTCTTTTTAATATATGCTTATCAATTTTGTCATCAATTATGTCTTAAGTTCTATGAATGTTGGATGTTTATTTTCTTTTCTTTCTTTTTGTTTTTTTAAACCAAGATATTGAAATAAAGCAATATTGATTTCTGTTGAAGAGGAATATGTCTGGTTTGTGCATATCTTTACAAAATGTAATCTATTGTTTCGTCAACATAATAAAGGTAACTTACACAGGGATTGGTATGCAGAGGTAGCATAATTCTTGTTTGAAATGTAATTGTTAGCAGCTATGGCTATACAGCTGTCATTTGAAAAACTGTTTTCTGTTTTTCAAAGATACAGCTACAGACAAAAGGATATTTCATTAAGTAGTGCTGAGAGCAAGTCTGTTCCCTCCTCTTCTTGCTAACAATATAGTGACTGTAAGTTCAAAGACATTTTCGTGATAGCTTCGTTATTCTAAGAGATGAGAAGGATGTCATCAGCAATTAATTCTTGCAAATGTCACAAGAATAAAATATATAAACTTGAAGAAAAAAAAATCACAGATATTTTAGCTGTTTAGCTGAAATTGGAATGGTGTGAAAGAGCTGCTGAAAGGGTAAAAAGCAGCTTCACAAAGAAAACTGCCTATAAATAGAGGTTGGCCTAATTCTTACTTATTCTATAGTTGGTTTATACTGCTTCTTAAAATCACTGAAAAAACCTCACTCTTTATATCATTCAGTAACTGAATTTAAGGTATTTTCTGATATAAATGGGGTTTAAATGCACAGAAGGCAGCTGGTTCCACTGGACATAAACATTGGGAAATATTAATATTTTTTAATTTTTAAAATTTATTTGCTTGAAATGGGAAAATTTATTTTTTATTAAAATATATTTGTTATTATGTATTTATGAAAAAGTGGGCTGTTTTAATTTTATTTTAAAGTATATGAACAGTACACAGACAGTTTAAGGTATATGATACATGTCTCTCAGTGAAGTTAAGATAGAATAGACAGCATCTCATATAAGTGAATTTCTTTTTTCACTTTTTATATGTTGCAACAGAAGGAAAGAAGTCTCCCCAGCTATGCTGAATTGTCTCCTACACTTCTTGGCTAAATGAAAGAAAACTAAATATTATATATCAAGATTCATTTAATCTCCTTAAAATTCTGCTTAGCGGAAACCTCAGGGGTTGTATTTTCTTCAGTTGCAACTCACAAGTTAAACTCTGCTATGGATGCTCAGAACTTAAAATATATCACATTGTTCCCATTCTGTCTTTAATGGAAATGTAATGCACCACAATCTATTTTTATCTCCCAAAGATATCTCAGACAATTATTTTTGGTTTAGATGAATGTATTTGTCTTTCTGTGACCAGTATCATAAAAAGGGGGAAAAGGCTAATTTATCTGCATAATTAAACGTAAACCCATTAAATTTAGTAATAGTAACATGAAATAAAGTTTAAGTCGATGTTGTTTGTATCAGATGATTGTGGTGATGACTGGAAGAAAGGTTTTGTGAGAGTTACATGTTCCAATAAAGGAACTGGCTTATTTTATTATTTTTTATATATAGCCAATATATAGCCAGCCTCTTTGAAGTGGGAAACAGACCATGTTCAAGGGGCAGTTAAGTTGCATGTTCAGCACCTAATTACTATAATGGTACTGTTTAGGTAGTTTAATAGCCATAGGTGACCTTATAGAATGAAAGGTATTTCAACATGGAGGGCAATTACTTTGTTAGCATTAAAGAGTTTCTTACCATTTCTTGAAGAAAGGAATCTTTGACATCCATTCTTTTCTCCCAATCTCCCTGCCTCCCAATAATTTTCAAGCTATTCCAATTTCAACCAAATACAGCAGAAATTTAGATTCCTCCAGCACTAACTTGCTAGAAGTTCCTACGATGTGGTGGAATAAGTAGGTGAAAGACTTTTAATGCTGGATGTTCCAGAAATTTCTCGGATGGTCTCTAAGCACAGCGGTTCATCGGGACAAGAGAGCACCGTGACACAGTCCTGGGTCCTTCTTGCCCAGTCACTGCACAGCTTCCTGTTATCCACCTCTCTCCCTGCATGATCTTTAGAAATGTGACAAGAAACACTATTTGTGACAGATGTTGCAGGATTGAGTACCAGGTAATATTATGGCACGGTTCTATGATGGAGATAATAACAGATGCAGCTTTTTGAAAATAAACATACAAAATCAGGTTTCATCAAATCCATATTTAGATAAATAATGCAAGCCTGGTCACTGGTGATCATTCTTTTGTTTGGGGGCTTTTCCAACAATTTACTAAAAAAATGACACACTTTATTTGCTTCTTTTCATCCAAACTAATTGTTCAAAATCTAATAGTGAAAAATTGGTACTTAAATTATCTAGTGAGTGGGGATACCATGAATAGTAAGCCATGAACCATTTCTTTTATAATCATCTGTTCAGGGAATCTTATGACCTGAGTAACAGCATGGGAAGGGTATTTGAGATTAAAGCTCTCATTTCTTTCTTTCAGAGGGCTTTTTTTTTGCTAAATCTTAATGTGCATTTTCAACTTTGACAACTAGATATTTTCTTTTGCAAACAACTTTGAGCTACTAACCGAATTATAGAGGAGAAGATCCTAAATATATTGCCTCCTAAATGTATTGTTAAAAACAATAAGTATTTGATTTTTCCCCCTTGATAAGAGTCAAAGCTGTGTTGTTTGAAACAAAGCAGATCAGGTTAGCAATTTATTTGCCATTGTTTAACTTTCAAATATAACTGGTTTAGGCTTTACCTAGTTATAACTTCTCTGAGCATATTTTAATACTGATTCTGTGATAGTTTATGGATGCTGAGATCTTGCATATACAGGCATTACAAGGATTTATTACTTCAGTTTATGATAATATTTCCGACATTGTAAAGTCTCTCCTTCATTTCATGTTGTATTTCACTCATCACTTTATGAACTAAGCCTGGGATATGCTTATTTATTTTATAAAAGATAAAATGTGGGAACTTAGCTTGCAAAAATAGGCCTCTATAACCTGATGTGAGCATATATTAGTGAGTGCTAGAATCTTCACCAGTTTTGTAACTGAGAAATATGTGAAAAAATCGACAGATTCGATTTTGAATACCTGCAGAAAATGATCCCTGCATAGTGTACATGTATATACTTGAACTGTGAGTCTCTGTTCAGATAGATATGAATATATGGAAACTTTTCTATTGTTAAAGTCCATCCTCTGGGCTAAATATTGGCAAAAACAAGAGTTGTTTTGTTAGCTCATTTGGGACTGAAATTCTCTTCATCACTTTTTATCACACAAGTTAACACATTTGAAACCTTGTCATCTGGTTGCACTACAACCAAGTGAGAACTAGCACAACGGAGCTAATTCATTTGGATAACAGTGCATATTTTTGCTCCTGAAAATGATGCTTAGCAGACAATTTCTAAAAGAACCTGCATAAAGGTTATGACACTTAACAGGATCCAGATCTCTTGCCTTTTCTTCCTATTATTCTGCTGGAGAAAGAGAGGCAGAAAAAGCCAGACTCTTTATTGCAGAAGTCTTGAAATTTAAGCAGATAATTGGAGACATATGGGAGGAAAACACTTCCAATCTTCTCATGCAGTCAGGTAAGTGCATCCCTGAATTCAATATCTCAAAAGGAGGAATAATATTATCTTGCAAGCTGTGATACAAAGAACCATGCGATTTCAGCTATCATAAGAGCATGAAGTGCTTTGCTTTGCTTTATACTGCTTTTTCTTCTGATTGATTTTACGCCAACATAGGTGCCCACCTTAGTCTAAGAACATGTTTTTGTATTACATAAAATGAGGGCATGATTTTTTTTTTTACCTATTCTAGACTGAAAAATTTCAGCAATTGTGGCTGAATTGAATTGTGGCAATTCAATATCAGAGCTGTGATGCAGTCACACTGCAGTCATGGAATAATTATTAGGATTATATGTATATTATGTACCTACATCGGATCAGTTTTGTCCTTTTTCTAAAGATGGAAGTATGCAACTGTGGAAGAGCCACCTAAAACATTTTCCTCAGAGTCACTATAAGGGTCTGTATTTCCTGCTCCTGAAGCTTGTAGGACTGTGAAGGTGAAATGCACAGGCTAACACTGAGTCAGTTTTTTGTTTGGTTTTGGTTTGGGGTTTTTTTTGCCAAAGAGAGAGAAATGTGAAATTTAGCCATGGAAGGCTTGTTTTTGTTTACCACTCTCCAACCCTGTTTTGCATGCCCAGAGGAGACAATCACAATTTAATTTCTTTTTGTTTCTTTCAATGAGAACATAATGTGTTTGCTAAACTTGGTTCAGATTCTTTATTCTTATTCTCCAAATTTGTGTGAAAATATTTAGAGGTATGCTATTCCGTCTGGGCTCATCTTATGAACTATATGTGTCTTAACTGTCAAAGTCAGGGTATTATAGATTTCATTTTTCATTTATCCATTTTCTTCAGTAGATGATGGAATGGAAGGTTTTCTACTAAAACTGTGGCTAGTATAGCACAAGGGATACTGCTGTGTTACAAGCACTCATATTTTATACATTTTATTTAGTTTTATATTTTGGGAGATTTCCCTAGCCTTTTGTATATAAGATCTTAAGAGTTAGTGCTGCTACAAACTGGAAAAGCAGACTATTACTTCTGCACTTAACAGATGGCTTACAAATGTCTAAGTCATATAAAAAGTGATTAGCCTTAAGGATGCTTTCTGTGAGAATTATTTGAACATATTTTACCATTCTACCACCTTTTACCACTTCTGTTGAACTGAAGAATTATACTAAGAAGTTTTCTAAAAAGCCTTTCCTTCTAATAACTAACCTTAAATTTCAGGTACTCTGTAATTTATACAATGACTGACTCTTCTTTGAAGTGATGGTGGTTCCAGTTAAAAAACCTATATAAAGAAAGAAGATAAGTGGTCTGGTTATACATTCAGCAGAATCCCTATTTTTAATTCTTTTTCTGATGATATGCAGAACATTTCAGAGGGAGGAGAGAGACGTGTTTTCTGTACATAATGATTTTTCCTGCATGATGGGAATTTCATTTTTTACACTTAAAAAGTAAATTTTAAGAATCTCAGTTAAAGTGAATGCTTGTTATTTACGTCTTTTTTACAATTTCTGTTATTTTAATTAACCTGCCATATTTTTAATCCTACGTTCTATTTGGAAAATTTGATTCTAAATAATTTAAAACATACATAAATGAACTACTAAAATGCAATTCATAGTAACCACTAATAATGCTTTATATTAACTGCAATTCCCTTCAGTTAATAATTTAGCCAAATATATGCTAAAGTATTGGAACAATATTAGTTGATTACAAATTCAGAGAGTCAATAGTAATCCAAAGCTATTAACGTTTGAGGTTAGTTAGATGTTTGTTAGATGGGGTCAGGCATATAAGACTGGCCTCTTATATCATGGGAATTATCAGCTATAACGTTTTCCATTTCAATTCTTGTTTATACAGTTTTCCAGTTGCCAGTCAGTATGTGATTGGTGGTATCCCTAAAATTCGTGTCAGAAATATCCGATTAAATTTGATGTCTTTACAATTGCTTTGTAAAAATATTATAGCAGGGTGCTGGTTAACAGTTTAACAGCGGTGATTGGACCAAACTGAATAATCAAACTGAATAATCAATTGTTACAGAATATCAGCAGTTTAGGTCATTGCCACAAATGACATTAGATATATGCACTCACTTTAATTTGCTTTTCTACCTGCCATTCCGCCTAAAAATATTAACCACTATCAGAGTCATGGAAGAATATAAGAGTGAGTGCTTTGAACAGTTCAACTGCACACAAATACCAGAAGTTTATTATATGATTCAGTAAGAAATATAATTTTGCTTATGTGAAAAAAAGTCAAACAATCTCCACCCCTACAGCACCACACAGAATTATTTTAAGCTGACCTAGTTTCATGTTTGGCTAATATAACCCTGTGGGAAAACAACGAATTAGACATATATGCACAGGTAAAAGAAAAGCAGCATCTATTCAGAAATAAAGGCCATGTAACTCTGCAGGAGACAATGGTAGTCTGACACAGTGCAATATGAAGATAAATATTATTAAGCTATTGAGAAAAGACTGTTGCAAACTTTAGGATTTTTTTTCAGTTTTATATCAAAATATATGCTATTGTATGGTTGTATTTCTGATACCAAGCAACTTTCTCAAATTCAAAAGTCTAGCATTGAGATGCTGAGAGATCCTTTATGACATATTGTTATATTTATTGCAAATAGGAAAAAAAAACCAAAGAACTTTGGCAGAATCTCAGAAGGCAGTTTGTATGTTTTGTAATATGGAGATCCTGTTGTTTCTGCACCTATACCATGTATCTGTCTTCGGGGCAGGTAGACCATTTTTCACAGAACATTTTTATCTTTGTGCATTGCTGAGTCATTAAACCAACCCCTGTGCTAGGCAATGCACCTGCAGCAATGTTTGGCAGTCAGGCAGCCTTCTAATTTTGCAGGAGGAACAGGCCTCCTGTGATGTGATTCCCTCTGTAGTGAGTGACATTACACTATCACAGCATCTGTAGGGTGATTATCACAGCCAGATTATCCCTTACATATTTTATGGAATATAATAACAAGATCAACACTACTGAATGAAAACAGAACATGTTCACATTACTTTGTCAGTTATATTACTGCATCTTACTGCCTCTTCCTGAGAAGTTGAAAAAATGCAAGTGCACCTGATTTGGCAATTGTACAAATGTCAGAAAGTGATTGACCTTCTTCTGACCTCATCTATGAAATACAATCCATGAGCAATTCTGTTCTTTTCCTTAGCTCTTTTATGATGGAATGTATAGTTTAACTTGAAGCAAAAAGTCTAAGATGTTCTGTGTGTGTGGCAAGTAGTGAAGACACAACTTCCTCTGTTACTTAAGGGAGGAATTTTAGTAGAATTAATAGGGGCAGAATAATAGCACACTGGCAGGGGATGAGTGTATAGCTTTATTTTAAAAGTTCAGTCCAGTTTTAGCTACTACACTTACTGTGAGTTTTACATGATCTTTAGATCACTTCCACTGCAAGTAATACATTCACTTACATCATATATATATTTTTTTTTCATCTCTTGATTTAGAATAAGGAATTCTGTGGTGAAGTAACTTGTCTTAGGATTGCAAGAGCAAAAGACACAAGAAAATTTTTATTTTTATTTTTAATTTTTTTTTTTACTATCAACTCTTTAGGCATTTTTTCTTGTTTCCTTTTTCTTCTTTTTCTCCTCTCAAATTAGATCTAAGTTATCCTGAAGCAAAAGTAGTCTATATGAAGGATAAATACTAATTGTGGATTCTCTGAAAATTCAGGCAAAAGTGTTCTTATATCTAAATTCAAGTCAGAACTTGGAAATATACTGACTCAGAGCAACCAAATACCAAATAGGTTGATCAATGCAAATCCATACAGATTTTTTTTTGTATAACCAGTTTATCAAAATTTCCTTATCTTGACTGCATTCTTTCATTGCTTAGTGATCATGAACACATCTTTTAGGTTTCTTAATGTAGTCTTCACCATTTGTTTCATAAGACTATATGTATTTGAATATGTTCTTACATACATTCATTTATTTTATCACATTTCATAAATGCTGGTTCGGTTTTAAGCATTACTAATTTGTGCTATATTTATTTAAGAAAACTTGTAGCTGTTTTGTCTATCCAATTTTAACATCATGTGAAGTAGAAAATGAAGTTATGTTGAGGTCATACTTCTATCACTCTAACTTTTTACTTGGCAAAGTTCTATTTCTTAATTTTATTCAATTGCAGTAATACCTTCAGGTGAAACTCAGCATTCAAATAGGAAAGCCTTTGTAAAAAATATTTATTTAAAACAATTGCTAGAATTGCGATCTGGTAAATAAACAAAGGTGAAAGCAGGAGGACTGCTTACCAGTCAATGGAAAAATCTTTGCATTGATGAAGACTAATTCTTCTTCAGGACTGGCTCAACCCCTCTGATGCTTTTGCTTTGTTTTTATCCTGAGCTAAATAAGCATTCCAAGATCAGCTGGTGTTGCTGCATAGAAGTATTTGGCAAGGAAATAATGTTTTAACTTGATTTATTTCTGCATAGCAAAAATTATTTGTCCTACAAGACATCTGCGGAGGAAGGTTAAGTGGCTAGAAATTATTTTGTAGTTGGGTTGTATTTTTTTTTTTGTGAAGTCATCCATAACTTTGGAAGACCTATACATTTTGCTTGATCACTACTTCTTTTCAAATACAATCTGTATAGAAAAACCAAACTGTTAGAACTCTTCCAGAAGGATGATTCCAACTCTGTTTTTCACTCATAAATCACTGTCCTGATAGAGCCATTCTTAATTTTTTCCCTAAAATGTATGTTCTGAATGATATAATTTCATTTGCTTCTTTCCTACTAGGTTTTAGAAAAGTGAAACTATTTCCCTTGATGTACAGATATGCATAATATGCTAAGAAAATTGTACTTTAGAGTTTCTCCAAAGAAAAAAGGAATTTAAATGACTGAAGCACAGGGTTGAAAACATTTGCTTGTAAAGGTCTAGTAGAAAAGCAGGTATAAGGCAGCACATTCTTCATAACGTTACAAATTTCTTTGAATTGATACAGACATGCTCAACATTTTCACTGCTTTAACTATAACTTTCAAACATCCAGCATGATATAGGCAATTTGAGAAAACACAACAGTATAAAGAATTTTATGCACACATTGTTTTGTCAGATCAAAAAACAACAACAAAAAAAAACTAGACAAGATTTTCATATAAAAGAAATTACATTTTGTGTACAGGTCGTGTAACTTTCTAATAAGTTTAAAGTAGACTTATTTTCTGTGATGGAGTACTTACTGTGGGATATCAGGCCAACAGTTTTGTTTTAACTTATTGGTTCATATGGAAAATTTTTATATACATCTTTAAGGAAACAGGGAGAAAAGTTTGCAATTTGTAAACCTAGTGTTGAGATCAAAGATTTTTCTTTTTATTTATACTGACTGTCATTTTAATTTTCGATAACCACAATATTTTTATTAAAGTTCTAGAATAATACAAAAATACTATTTCCAATATATTGTTTTCTTTTCTTAGAATTTTAGTGAATTTGATATTTTCTCAAGGATCTTGGTTACAGAAATTCTGAAAGTAACCACTCTCTGTCAAAGTATTTACACATTCACACATGATTAGAGAAAAAAGTTGTGCTGTCAGAGATAAGTTACATGTGGGAGCATCTTATGGATTAAGTAATAAAGTTTTAGGATTTTTGATTTAAATAATAAATATTGCTAGGAGACTGACCATTTCTAATTAACCATTCCTTTTTTTCAAGAATGGGTTTGAGGACCAAGATAAAAACTTACTTTTAATTTATTTTATTTTATTTACACACTGATGAAAAAGGATTGAAACTTCCAGCATGTTTGCATCCAAAATATACTTTACCTATATTCCTATTAATATAAATTAACTGTATGCATTTCGAATAGACTTTTGATACATTTTTTGCACATATCCTGAGATGCACTTTAAAAAATGTAGTCTTTTTCACTTAAAGACAAATAATATCTCTTAAAACAACAGGGTTTTTTGACAGCCATTCTGATAAAATGGGGGAGGGCAGCCAAGTAAAACAGGAGATAGAGCTATGTACTTCCCTACGTAGTCTATTATTCCACTTATTTTAGATTTTACTGGAATGATACAAGTGCAATTCACTACATTTTGCCTTTTTAAGGTATGCAGGACCAAAGACATTTAGTCATATAATAAATATGCTTTCTAGAGTAAAATGAAAAATAGTTTTCTCTATACAACAGTAATATCTTTACATGTTCTTCTGGTGGGAAAAGTAACTCAACCTGTTTTAAACCACAGAGATAATGATCTAGGCCTGTGATGGCAACATTACTTTAAAAAAATGTCAACCAGTATATGAATTTCCCGGTATTTTATCAACTAACTTATATGAGACGCTGAGTCTCTGAATTTGTTGTCTGTCCTTTAGAATCCCTATTTTATTTTTCCTTGGGTCTTTAAAAAAATAATAATCTCAGGGGATCCTGTATATTTCAAACAGATAAACCAAGCTGTAATTATATATTCAATGTATATCCCCAATACATATTTTCAGTATTTTCAATTAGTTGAGTCATTACTAGAAGGTTTTTACTTTTTATATACTTCAGATTCTTTTGAATTCAACAAAAATAAAGGTACTGTATTTTGTGGCAATTATGTCTTCCCTGCAGCATATTAGGATATATATGCACATAAACATTATAGGAAGTTTTCTTTACTAAAATAGTTTGTTTCTAGTTCATTATTGCTGAAGATTTTTGTAGTATTTTCATTCCTTATTGCATAGCATGCTCAGGAACTGTGTGACAACTTTATGTAAGTATACTTTTAGTTTCCAGATGCTTTCATCTAGATGGTGAAGATTCCAGAGAACACACTCTCACCTGTCTAGTGAAATAGTTAGTAATATAGACTATCTCAAGTGGTCACTCTGAAAGTCCAAATATATAACGTTTAATATGAATTAATCAGATTTTTGTCTGTACTGATAGTATGTCAGACTAGAATTTACATTTAGTGAAGTGTACTGCAAAACCAGATATGATTCCATCCTTATGTATCAGGAAGACATCATTCAATAAACAGGGAACCAAAGATGCTAAAATCTGGGAATTTTTCCTTTTTTCTTGTATATTTTATCCTACAAAGAGAGGAATAGCATATCTGCCCCACATGCAGAGGTACAGTGAAGCCTTTTCATGCATGTTTATGGTCTCTGTCTTCACACAGATGAAAATGGTTTGTTATCTTTACAGAGTGTAAAGTTGAAAAGGACAGAAAGAGGAAAAAAAAAATTCCCAAAACATTTTAAGAAACAACCCCGTCTTATTATATTTCTGTATAAACCTACACTTGATTTGCACCTTAAGAGCTGCACAGAATTCTGGTTTCCAAGAAGATAGAGTATAACAGAAGGGGGCTCAGATTCAGAAAGAGCGAGAAAGATGGTTTAATTCATGGAACAACCTCTGTACGAGAAAATTTTGGAGACTAATTAATTCACTAAACATATGATAGAGCTTTGAAAAATTATTATTGAACCTGGGGGTTAGACAGTGATTGCATATGAAACTTACAGGTAGGTAATTTTTAAAGCTAAATCTAGCTCCTTCACACAATAAGAACTCCAAAGACTATAGTGGATACAGAACATCTATGTGGTGAAAATGGCATGTTAAAATGGGACAGACAGGTTATTTCAAAAATTAAGAGGATGTAAGAATTATTAATGGTTAGGTACAAGTAATTAATACTAATTAAAGAACCCAATGCATATATTTAATTTTACAGACCAGATGATGCTTCCAGAAAATAGTTGCAAAGTCACTTGGAGTTTTTGAGGCGTAATTGTTCTCCTAGTCTAGAGAGTTATCTGGAATAACAACTCCATTTACATCTATAATATTTTCCCAAGAAGGAAAGAGTGAAATCCGCACAAATTGTGGCAAATTGGTTTGCTTATTCTTTTTTTATGACACCTAATGAGCACAGAGTTAGTATAGAGAAGAGTAATGTCTCTTTGGTTTTGGCCTCTGTGATATCTGGAAAAAAATAGATGACTTTATGCATCAAAGTAGTAACTCATATAAACTCATCTTTATTTTCAAAGACCGATTGCTGTTGTGTAGAAAGATGTGTGAATATTTATATAGTAATTCTGTTTTATCTTGAGGCTTTATCAAAGGGTATGAGCTCTGCTATGCTAGCCCTTGAAAATGGTTCCATGAATATAGCCTAGGTATTAGCAGATGGGGGGCAGCCCAAGACATTTTGGATTACATGTCATAGACACTTGGAGATATGTTAGTGTTTACAAAGCATTGTTTCTCCTTTCCTCTGATGACATTCTTGGGGAGAGATTGGATCAAGGTAGAAGCAAATTATGATTGCAGAAACAAGGCATATGTCTAGAGAGCTTTATGAAGCTTTTATGCTTCTCCTCAGCTCTTTTTACAAAACCTCTTCCATTACAAATATATACAATACATTTTTATTCTTTGAAGGGACAAAATGCTTTTTTTATTTTCTGTCAATGCAAAGCAAATTGCGTTGTTCTATATCATTGTTCTCAATCCAAGCCCACGTTCTGGGTTTGTTGTCAACCCTTTTGCAGATTTTGGTTTTCGGAAAGAAACACTTATTGATAGATAAAGAAAGATTGATTCTCAGAGTAGTTATGAAATGAGAGGAAAGTGAATGCTTTCTTCTCTAGAGCACAAGAAGCGAATGTTTACTAAGTCAAAAGTCAAGTACATGATCATATAAATATATCCCACCCTTTGTTGTTGCTAAGAAAGCAGAGAGGAATTTAATTCAGTTTCCTCATTGACATATGTGTCTGTCTGCATTTGATAAGGAAAGAGGGAACAAAAAAGGATATAAGAAATTAGAAGATGTTGGCTGAACTTGTGGAACTGTAGTATATGACGCAGAGGAAGGGAAAGGCACAGCTATGCATTAATAAATAGAAAAACTAAGCAACTGATACATAGGAGAGCTTTAGCATATCTCTTTCTCTTCTGCGTTATGGAAGAGAAGGTGGAAAAAATTGACTAGAAAAAAAAAAGACTCTGCTCTCTCACCACAAAAATCCCCTGGAGAAATTATCTGGAATTAAGGGACCTGTCTAAGTATTGGAGGTTGTATTCTTTTTCTGAAAGGCCATCCATTGCTTAAAAAATAAGTGATAACTTTCTATAATCTGCATCCTTGCTGATGTGAATGTACTACTGTTTTGAGTTTTCACCCAGTGTGGAAAAATAGATTAAAAACATCTGGTCTGTAATTTCCAATTTGTAATGAGTAGCTCCTAATCTTATTGTAAGGATTTCCTTCTCCTCCCCTTTGTGCATGAACATTTTATTATCTGCAGCATGGGGTCTCTTGCTCTGATCTGTACATACAGTTGCAATTAATGTTAGTAGCGAGTCCCAGGGTGGAGTAGAAGAAAATACACCACACAAATTTAATTTCTGTAACTTCAGATCCATATATTGAGGTGAGAGAGTCTAGTCATTTCCATGATATTTCAGAGTTATAAATGCTGGAATATGTTGACATCTTTGTTTTGAGGTTTATTTTTTTTTAGTGCATATGTTACTAGTTTCACTGCCTTAGTAATTCCTAGCAACCTTCAATTTTTTTTCTCAAAATTTTCTGGCAATCTATACAAAAATACATTCTCACTCTTCCCTATCCTTTATGGGCTAGGAAGCCCAAACTCAGCCTAGGAGGCAGTGGGTACTAAATCATTAAAGTGTGACAGCTTTATGCCTGACTTGAAATTTTCTCTGCTTGTGATTTTTATAGGGGAAAATAAGAGATAAATAATATTTTTTAAGCAATAAACAGGTAAGCATTTCATAGAAAATAAATTTTGACTAAAACCCAGAGAATTGCTTCATTAGTTAGCAATTTAGAAACTATATCTTTGAAAAGATGGGTACTTATTCTTAAATTTCCATCCTCCTTAATTTCCATCATTTTCCCTAAGAGAATCAAACTTTAGTAATCTTTATGCTCATGATTTTTTTCTTATCTTCAAATAAAGCAGGGAGCAGTGCGGAGTAAAGAGACTGAAAAATTCATTGCAGATCCACAGGTTGCTCCACTAAAATAATGATGTCAAAATAGTGATGAAAAGAGAGGATTAATCACTGGGAATTGTTTGTCCAGTTCCTGTACTCCTAATCTTGTCATCCTTTCTCCAAAGTGGATTACCTGTACAAAGCATTGTTACAGTGCTGACTTACTACATCGTCTAAACATGTAAATAAGAGAGAAATTTATGCTAATAAACTTACTTGTGTCAGTCTGTGTTCTTGCATCAACAGTAAGCACCATAAATAAAAAAATTGAAGCCATTTGGTAAGACCTTGAGTGAAAGGAGAAAATGGTTTTTTCCCTCTTACATTCCATTAGGCCTTGACTATATAGGTTCTGGTTTTGTTTAAGGAAAAAAAAATCATTCAAAATATTAATGAGCAATAAAAAAGGAGAAAACCTGCTCAGGAGAGTTAGAGGCATTTAATTGTTTTGCAGATTTTCATTCCTTTATATTTGTTTTTTCTTTTTTTTTATATTTGTTTTTTCTTTTTTTTTTCTCCCTAGAGAGATAAGCTCTGTATATTTACCTAGAATATTATACAATGTTCCAATCTTTATTTACTGAATTAGACAAATAACAATTATTGTAAATTTTGTAGTTCTACTGAGGTAGGAATTTACCTTATTATTAAAACTTTTGGATCTCTCATCTAATATTGCCAGTAGGTGTGTGACCAATGGCACCTTAAGTATCTGAGCTTCCACACTGATTATTTTGTTGTTTGAAAGTACCAATGTTAGTCCCTAAATTAGCAAGCTCAGCTAACAGAATGAGCTAAACAGCAATGATTTCGGATAAAATAGTGCAGTGCACAACATTCTGCTGTTTTTCACAAAAGATTAGTGTATTGACTACCTTTACATTTAACATTCATCTTTCTGATATACATCAAGACTTGTAGTCGAAAGAGGTTATTAAAAAAACAAAGTATATTGGTTGTACTGTTTAGCTTTAGCAGGGAAAATTATTTATCTCTTAATCTTACTCCAAACACTGAAACTTTAAATAATCCATTTTTAAGCTCATTTTATTTCATTACTCTGTTTGTTTATAGGCTTTTCCATGTTATTAGTTTTGGAGAATATCATCAAGCAGTAATGAAATTCTGAGTGAAAGACTATATTTGGACTATTGCTACAATACTCACCATATCCTCCACTGAAGTATAAATTCTTAATTTATTTCCCTTTTCTATCCATGCATAATTAACTTTTTTTTTCTTTCTTTCTTCTCTTGAAAATATACATGCCTAAATAAACATGAGCTGGAATTTCCTTAGGAGTTTTTGGTCTTTTTTTTTGGTTTGGGTTGTTTTGATTTGGTTTGGTTTGATTTGGTTTGATTTTGCAGGGACTTTTTCTGTTTGTTTGATTGGTTGGTTGGTTGACTGATTTGTTGGAGGTTTTTTCTGTTGTTGGGTTAGGGGCATTTTCTGTTGTTGGTTTATTGAATTTTTTTTTTGCTTATTATTTTCTAGATTTTAACATGGGAGATATCAGTGAAATGATCCAAGACAACTTTCTCAGCATTCTTAAATTGCTAAAGATGCTCTGATGTGCTGTATTATTCATTTCCTGAAGAAATAATACAGTTTCTGAAATTCTTCTGAAGTTTTCCTTGCAGATTCTTCATGAATTATTTTTTTATAATGTATGTGCTTTTTTACATATTTTTGAGAACATATGAACACCAACCTCAGAATAAACCTTTATGTTTATTTATATAGATCTGATGTAATCCATTGTCTGTTGAAGCTAATGAGATTAGACACAATCCATAAATAATACTTTTGATAGACAAAAAATTCTACCTTTAACCATGTAGTAAGTAACATAATATTAATATAATCAGAATAACAGCACAGAAAGAGTTCTTTGCTTGAGTTTCTGCAGTGAAAGAGCAGGACTTTTATTATTAGAATGTATATTCATTGCATTCCATAAATGGGTATCTTCTTGTGATTGTCTTGGTTGTCATTTTTTCCTAAATACAAGGCTTGTAAGCAATTGTAGGCAATAATTCTATTTGTTTATAAATCCAAGTAAAAATATATTATTATTATTATTTTTATAACAAGCAATGTCTGTACCTTTGGTTTTTGGGGGATATAGTTACACAATTCTGAATTTAATTCTAAACAGTCCTATTTTTATCCATACGGAAAAAAATCTGAATTAATTAAAATAGGCAATCTTTTAAGATAATTTTTTACATAAATTTTGTTGAAAAGATAAATTTACTCCCATTTTTTCAAAGTGCTGTGCTTATCAGTGGTCAGGACAGGGCTAACATGTCTCTGAGGCTTGTGAAGCGTATGGTGAGTATAGTGGATGATAACATAATGAATCATTTTTAATGATCTCAAAAGAAACAGTGTAAGATTGATTTTCTCAAAATTTGAAAGAGGCATTGGGGCCTTTGTATAATATGACTTTCAAATTGTTCATGGGAATTGCTTGATCATGCACACTATGTTAAGAAATCTGCTGGGGCTCTTAAAATGTAGTTCCTTTTCACTGTTGTAATTGCTGGGATGTAAAAAAATTAGTATTCACTTCACTCTTCACTAGACCTAATCTTGATCCAAAAAGTAAATTGAAAGTAAGTTGATCTACTGTTTCCCCAAACAGTAGTTAAACAAATTTTAGAAAATTTACAATTCTGTATAAAACAGTTGTGCAGAAGTTGTAGAGGTTGCATAAGAATTGAGATAACTTCAAAGTTAAAGCCCTTAATGTTCTCTTAGTAGTAGACTTCTACTGTTCTTTTGTGCAGTGTACAAGTGATTTAATATAAATCCTGGATAGAATCCAGAAAGAAAACAATTTTTAAGAAGTGGTGACTGAACATTTCTTCTTCAAAAATATATTATCACCTACAGAGCCTAGAAGACACTGCATTTGTCCCCTACCTGACAAAAATCTTTATTTTATGCATCAAAGTACTACTCAAAGAAATGATAAAATCTTTCGTATTGTTAACATTTTAGAAAATTGTTTTATTGCATATTGTGTTTTGTTTGTTATATCAAAAATTCGTGGGCCAGATATATATTATTAATGAAAAGAGTCTTTTTCAAAGGATTGTCAACATAGCCAAGAGTCTAGTAAAAAGGCTAAAGTTTTGATGCTTGTGGTGGGGGATTTTTGTATTGGTGGGGGATTTTTCCTGTTCTTTTTTACATCCGGTTGATACTTGAGGTATGTTGGTCAACTCAGCCTCAAGTATGAGTTTCCATAAATATGAAAT
Source organism: Sturnus vulgaris (assembly GCF_052056855.1). Lineage (NCBI taxonomy): Eukaryota > Metazoa > Chordata > Aves > Passeriformes > Sturnidae > Sturnus > Sturnus vulgaris. The sequence continues at coordinate 51,335,453 of NC_142283.1, forward strand.
GTCTAATTTGCTTTTTTCCCTGTCTCTGGGTTTAAATGATGTTATGAGATATTAGACCTTGCATAATACCAGCAAAATCAATGAATACTCCTTATTCCTGTTATAAGAGCATAAAGTATCTTAGGAACCAGAGCTCTTTACTGAAAACTGTGCACAAAGATCCACTTTCGTAACATTTTTGAGAGTTGGCAACAGTGCACTACTCTGGTACTAAGATGTTTTTCCACAGTTGCATGTTTCTAGAAAGATAATTTCTATATCCCTCCCTCTTTTTTGACTTACTCAAAAGTGTAAGTATTTATCATGGGAAATGCCAAATAAGCTAAGAATGAAAAAATAGAGAAAAGATTTAGATATATAAAGATGATTTTCAATACAAAGTTGTGTACTTTAACACTTTATGAGAAGTTGTATTAATTTTGAATACATGCAATGTTTTTTTTAAATTTTGTTATCTATTAAAAAAAATCTATCAGGCTGAAACAAAAAAAAGCCCATCTGGTCTTAAACTGAACAAGAGAAACACTACAGAGAGAGAGAGAGAGAGAGAGAGAGAGAAAGAAACAAGAGAGAGAAAGAGAGCGGGAGAGTCCAAAAATAGTCTAAAATAGCTTTAACTCGGTTTTCCAAAACATAGTGCTTAACTTCCTTCTTTTTTCTTTTACAGTATCTTTCAGAATTTCAGCAGTATTGATGTTTAAAAAAAAATAAAAATAAGACATGCCATTTTAAATATGACTAGATGTTTTTAGAATCTCTTTAAATGTTTCTGTGATTTTGACGTAAAAAAAAAAAACAGTTTTAGATGGTTTATTTATTAAAATCTGCTTTAGATAGTTGAAATTTTAGTTTCTCTTGTGTTCTACTCCTTCCACTTCCATGATGGAGTTTGGACATCCTCTGCAAACCTAGACCTGCTCCGAAGCATTTATCTAACTAGCACACACCACCTCTACCACAAGAGATGAAATCAGTTAATTTTTTTTTAAATCTTAAGGACTGAATTCTGGAAGATAATTCCTACTTTGAGATCTAACTCATTTTCTTCTATTAATTTAAACTGGAAAAGTTTATTTGTTGGTCAGCATGTTGAAATTTAAGTGATGTATATATTTTTTTAAGTCTACACCAATACAATGCAACTTATTGTATTCAAACGGAGAGGGGGGTTTACGTTTAAAGCTGGAGTAAACTATTTCATACATTTTTTATAAGAATTTCTGTATACATTGAAATACAGTAAAATACATTCAATACTAACATTAGGTATACAAAATTAATTTTTCCTTGCTCTTTATCCTTTCCTGTTTTTATTTGTACTTTTTCATGTTTTCAGCAAGAAAGTATGTTCTTATTTTACATATTTCAACTGCCTTTTGTCCAGAAATAGTAATTCCTTACACTTGACACTGAAAATGTTCTATCATGCTATCAAGTGCTGAGATTCCTTGTTTCTTCATTTAACTAGAAACACACAGAAACAAGACAATTTGAAGATTCATATGGGGTCAGTGTATGAAAAGCAGATTTGAAAGGTGGCAGCAAAAAGATGTTGAATTTTATTTTGCATTTTGGCAAATGCTGTTTCTTTCTTTCTGAACGTGAAGCTCTTTATTCACCGGCCAATTTCTTATTTTATAATTGAATTAACCCTCTCTTCCCTCTTCTTACGTTCAAAAGCCCAATTTACCCCAAAATGACAATTGCTTCTATTTGAAACTTATTTCCCTAATTCTCAGGAAGCAAGATACCCCTTGCTTGTCATTCACCATTAATGGCTTATGATTTCAACAGTTAGGACTGAAACTTGTGCAAATATTTTAAAGCAAAAGAAAGTCCTAGAAAATTACACACTACTAAATACACTATATTAGTTACTAATATTGGATAGAAGTAACAACAAATACCAAGTATCTCTTCGTAATTATAACCTCATGTACACAGCTTTATTAACTTTTACCTATTCTCTGTCCCTAAATGGCAATTGCCAGAAGTTAAAACTGTATTGCCAGAAGGTAAAATAGTATGTCAGGGAGAAATAACCTTCCATAAACTCATTTATTTCATACAGCCCTTTAGCAGATGTGAGGTGCTGTGGATCTGATGCATTATTATGCATAAGCTAGGTTCTATATTCACAGGACTGAGGGACCTAGTGTATATTTTGGTACTGAAACATGTTATTTGTATCCCTTGTGTTAGTCATTTGCAATATACTGAGCTACAGTGTGGGGAAATTGGTCAAGGTTCACGTGGCATATATATAACTAATATTGATGATCAATTTATTGTAATTATTAAAATCATAGGGTTTCACAGAATCTTCAAGCAAGAGAATCACAGAAATGGATAGCTGAAGGCTGGGAGGAACCCTTGTACATCCTCCTTGCTGAAGCAGATTCACCTGCAGAAAATTGGCCATGATCATGCCCAAATAGCCTCTGAGAATCATCAAGAAGAGCTCATAACCATTCTGTCACCTGTGCAAGTCACATTAGTCACTTTCACAGCAAAAAGAAGTGCCTCCTGGTGTTCAGATGGAAGTATCTGTGTTTCAGTTTGTGCTCATTGCCTCTAGTCGTGTCCCGGGGCGCCACTGAAAACAGGCTGCCTCTAATTTCTTTACACTGGCACCCCATATATTTGCACAAATTAATGACACCATCCTAAACCTTCTCTACTGCAGGTTGAACATTCCTAGTTCTCTCAGCCCTCCTGCATAGGAAAGATTCTTGAGGCCCTAAGCCATCTCTGTGGTCCTTTGCTGGATGCACTCTGGTAGCTACAAGTCTCTCTTGTACAGGGCAGATCAAAACTTGACAGACTATCCCAGGTGTGGTCTCACCAGTGCTGAGTGGAGTGGAGTGGAGTGGAGTGGAGTGGAGTGGAGTGGAGTGGAGTGGAGTGGAGTGGAGTGGAGTGGAGTGGAGTGGAGTGGAGTGGAGTGGAGTGGAGTGGAGTGGAAGGATCACCTTCCCTGACCCAACGTCCCACCTCTAGGAAGGCTCTACTGGCCTTTTTAGTCCTCTGGACACATTGCTGTTTCCATGTGCAAATCTGATCCCCTGTAGCCTTCCCTGTAAAGTAATTTAGAAGAAGAGTAATGCCCATTATAGATTCTGTATGCCTGACAGTATTCCTCCTAAGACCCAGAACTTTGCACTACTTTCTGTTTAACTGTATGAGCTTGCAATCAGATCTTTTCTCCAACTCTACATGGTCTGGATGGCTGCACAGACCTCTGGCATGTTATCCACTCCTCCCAGTCCTGCATCACAATCAAACATTTTAAGGCTATACTTTGCTTATCATCCAGATAATTAATAAAGATATTGAACATTATTTGACCCAGTACTTACCCGTGCTCATTACTGTACTATATTTATTGTTGTTTAGGTCTGTTAACACAGCTATCTCTCAGCCCATCTTACTGTCTGCTCATCCAGCCTCTACTACTTCCTCTCTACTATGAGGAAGTTATGGGAGAAAGTATCAGATTACTGAATTACTGAATACTGAATTCAAGGTGGACAATATCTTCTCCTCTTTCTTCTTCTAGAAACTTGCCATTTGATCGTAGAAGGTTATCTGATATGCCAAGCATGATTTCCCTTTAGTGAATCCAGGTTTACTACTCCTGTTCACCTATTGATAACTCTTGTGTCTGGCAAGAGTTCCCAGGATTACTTGTTCTACCATCTTCCCAGGTATGGAGGTAAGGCCAGATGAGTTTGTAATTCCCTGAATCCTCCTTCCTGCCCCTGTTGAAGGTAAGGGGATGTGCTGTCCTTCTGTTCTCAAGCACCTCTTGCAATTGCTATGTGTGTTCAACAATTAGTGGCCCTGCATTGCTGGCTTGTGGGTGCATTCCTTAGGGCACATAGATTTATTTATATCTGGTTTCCTTGATTATGCAGTAATCTCACTCTTTATCAACGAGTGTATGTCAGCCTCACCCCAGGCTTTTCACCTGTTCTCCAGGGACTGATAAAGACATGTGTTTAGTGTTTCAGTCTTTTTTTAATGTGGTGTTTTGTTGAGATTATTTTGTTGTTTTATCAGTAACAATAAAATGAACTGAGGCTTCTCATCTATGATGACTATAATATGTTGAAATTTAACATATTAATAAATTAAATTTAAAATGGTTTTGGATTAACATATTTTTAAAGAATAAAAAGTGTGAAGAGCACGCTTTTATTGGTTTTTATTTTGTTTTTTTCTATATTTTTTAATAGAGGGAGACATATTCCCTGCTACCCCTTGCTGCCAGTTTCAAAGGATTTTATTGAAATACGTGTTACTAAAATTAAACCCCTTCTTTTCTGTTTCATGTACTGCTAGGGTAAGCAATTTGCACCTTTATTGCCTGAAAGTCATAAGACATTTCTCACAGTTTCAATCTCAGCTGTAAATAACAATTCTGGGTTTATGAATAACAATTTAAATGGATGAGCTCTGTAATTTGGTAGTCTTTCATTCCAAGCTAAATAACCTCCAGTTAAGGCAAAAGGCATGTGACCTTTGTGTTTTAAAACAGCATTAAATATTTAATATATCATGGTCTTTAAAATTTAAGTTTATTAACATGTAAAATAAAACAAAAAGTCCACAAAGTGGTATGAAAATAACATAGTAGATGTGCTATAAAATGTTAATTGAGCAGTCCACTATACTATGTCAAGTTTCATTGAAATTTTTCAACTTCATTGAATTTTCAATGGCTTAAGCAAAAACTGCTATTATTTCACAGTTTTTGTTAATCAAAGTAAAATTTAAGTTAGAGAAAGAAATTGATAGAATTTCTTCAATAGTAGACTGTAAAAATGCTCAGAGTAAATATACTAGATCCCACTATGCCAATTTTTTCTCCTATTGGTTCAGAGCTATGCTATCTTATTCGAAGGGGCAAAAATGAACATCATGATTGGTATTGTAGTTATACATAAAATCCTTAGAATCTTTTCAGTTAATCTGTGTTAGCTAAATATTGCATTGCATATTATTGCATTTATATATTCATTCATTTATACATTTCAAGAGCAGTATTTTAAGTTGTCTTCCAAAATAAAAAATGTGTAGATAATACTTTTCCTTTTTCTAACTATACAATAATGATTCTAAAGAGGTCCTCCATCTTTTCTTCTATTATCTATAAAATGCAGTGCTTGCATAACATTTATCTTTAATATTTTTTTAACTCCACACAGTATATGTTTGAGTTAAAATTTCCGAAAATTACTGAGTCACAAGAATTAAGAAATGACCAGTACAATATTTAGAAACATATACCCATGTAGAGAGATATCTGAAAATGTACCTTTCTGTATTTATGCACTGTATTGAAAAATGTCTGCAGTTCCTTAAGCACTTAAGACTTTGAAAAATCAATTCATTTTCTCATTCATAATTTAGTAATTGAAGCTATTGGCTCCTGTCTTCTGAGAATCTCAAAACTAGTCTTCTAGGTTTTCTTTAACCACTTGTGCCTAAATGAAAGTAGAGCTTGCTAAAGTTGAAACTTCAGTTACAGAATTTTTAACCATTCTTTATCTCAAAATAATTGCCTGCCTGAGATAGACCATAAGGGAGATAAACTATTTTATGTTTAAATAATTTATATGTTTTTTAATGTATATATAGCATTTTCTGATTAGGATTTTATTTCCTTTTTTAAAAAAAATCGTAATTGGCAAGCAATTGATAAAATAAATTCAATTGCAGAACATAAAAATGAAGCATACGTACGTTAGGTCATATTAAATTCAATTTTTATCACAAAACATCCAATTTTTTGTCATTATGCTACCCTATTCTGAGGGAGAAATATATGAAATTTTGTGGGTTTAATTAAAAACATATCAGTTATTGATTAGGTATCAGATTATGTATAAAAAAAATCTAAATCGGTTTTAAAAATAGTCACCATTTGAGGATTATTATTATTGTTGTAAGAACCTGAAGAATTCCAAAGTCACACGTGAATGGTATGAAAGGTCACTGATGAAATTTTTTGTGTCCTTCCCCACAGGAAGTATGGACTCATAGAATAGTTTGGAGTGGAAGAAACGATAAAGATGATCTAGTTGCAGCCTCCCTGCCATGGACAGGGACAACATCCACTACACCAAACAGCCTAAAGTCCCATCCAACCATGTTTTGAACTCTTGCAGGGATGAGGCATCCATAGCTCCTCTAGGCAACCTGTGCCAATGCCTCATCACCCTCAAAGTAAGGGATTTCTTTCTAGTATCTAATACAAACCTGCTCTCTTTCAGTTTGGAGCCATTCCCTCTTGACCTATCACTACTTTGTGAAAAGTCCCTCTTCAACCTTCTCTGTAGGCCCTGTTTGGATACTGAAAGGCTACAATAAGATCTCCATAAAAACTTCTTTCACCAGGCTAAACAATCTCATCAAAGAAGTGCTCGAGCCCTTTGATCACCTCTATGCCTCTTGTCCAAGAGCTCCATATCTTTCTTGTTTTGTGTGTCCCACACCTGGATGCAGCATTCCAGAGTGGGGCAGAGGGGCAGAATCCCCTCCCTCCACTGCTGCCCACTCTGCTTTGGATGCAGCCCAGGACACGTTTGCCTTTCTGGGCTGTGAGTGCTCATTGCCACCTCATGTTTGACCTTGCTGTCAGCCAACACCCCCAAGTCCTCCTCCTAACGATGGCTTTCAATCCATTCTCAGCTGACCCTATATTTTGCACTGGAACTCCCCCATTTAAGTGCAGCACCTTGGACTTGGCCCTATTGCAGTTCATGATGTTTGCATGGGCCCACCTCTCAAGAGCATCAAAGTCCTTCTGGATGACATCTCTGCCCTCCAGTGTGTCAACTGCACCACTCAGCTTGGTGCTGTTGAGAGACTTGCTGAGGGTTTACTCACTCAGTCCCACTCTCCATGTCACCAAAGATGCTACAAAGTACTAGCTCTAATACCAGTTGCTGAGGAATGCCACTCATCACTGTTCTCCACTTGGACATTTAGTCATTGAATCCAAATCTTTGAGTCAAGTGATAGCCAATTCCTTATCCACTAGGCAGTCCATCCATCAAATACATGTTTCTCCACTCTAGAGATAATGATTTCATATGGGACAGTGTCAAACGCTTTGCACAAGCCCAGGTAGATGACATCAGTTGCTTTTTGCCTTATCCACCATCACTGTAACCTCATCATAGAAAGCCACCAGATTTTTCAGGCACAATTTGCACTTAGTGAAGCCTTGCTGGTTGTCATCAATCACTTCTTTGCTTTCCGTGTGCCCTAGCACAATTTTCTAAGATGATCGTGTCCATGATCTTGTCAGGGATAGCAGTAAGACTGGCAGGCCTGTAGTTCCCTGGGTCTTCATATTTCCCTTTTTGAAAATGGGAGTTATTTTCTCCTTTTCTAGTCAGTGGGACCTTCTTCAGACTGCCACAAGTTGTCAAATGTAATGGATAATGGCTTAGCCACTGCATATGCCAGTTTCCTCAAAGGCCCAAGAAATCACCTCATCAATTGCCATCAATTTCCTGTGTGCCCTCAGGTTCTTTAGATGTCCTCAAACTCAGTCATCTACAGAAGACCACTTTTTATTATCACAGGCCCAGCCCTTGTCTTTGGCATCTTTATCGATGTGGCTACGGCACTAGGCAGTGAAAGCCAAGAGAGAAAAGTTTTCACACTATATCAAGTCTTCGTTTTATCACCAATGTACCTACAGAAATTTTCTTTTTGGTTTTTGCATCCCTGGCCAGATTTAATTCTGTCGGTGCTTTAGTTTTCCTAGACTGATCCCTGGCATCTTGGAAGGTCTTTCTGTATTTCTTCTTCAAGGTTACATGTCCTTTTTCCCACTGTTGATAGTATTCCTGTTTCTGTTTCAGTTTGTCCCAGAACTGAACCCGTTCTTCCATGGAGGTTTCCTGGCATTTTTGCCTGACTTCTTTCTTTTTGGGTTACATTGCTCCCGAGCCTAAAATAGGTGATCTTTTAATATTAATTAGGTTTCCTGTGTCGCTGTTCCCTCCAGAGTTTTATCCCATTCACTCTAGCAAGTGAAGATGCCAGAAGTCTTCTCTTTTTAAGTCTAGAGTAACAAGCTTGCTGTGTGCCCTCCTTGATGCTCTGTCCATATTAGTTATTGAAGCATTTACTATTCACACTAATATAACCACATCAAAAAATATGACCTTGTGTAAAATCTGTGCTAAATATTTCATTATTTATTTTATTTTACTACTTGCTTATGTTTTTAATTTTATTATTGCTCTCTTTATTGCCAGTTCAGCCATACTATCCAGAATCCTTAGATGGAACATATATTTGCCTTTGTGGTGTCCTAGAAACATGACAGGCCAAATTAGCATGCTTTGATTCCTGAAAAATATGTAAAACACTTTCCTGATAGTGATCCTTTCTTTTTACTGCTCATGACAAAACTACCTGGTTCCTGGTACAGTAGCTGGAATGCTTGAAGGTCTGAGAACTTTGTTTCTGTACTGTGTACAAAGACATCTGAGAAGTTCAAGGTATTGGACTGAGGAAAATATCTTAATCTCAGTATTTTTTTTTTTTTGAGTCAATTTATGAACTGTAAGGCAAAACCATAAACCTGTTGATGTGATAAGCAAGTTGTAGTGCAAACATGATATGAGGTTTGGGTGTATGCAGCTGAAATGGAACCCATATTTGTAACTCTTAAACTGATTAGAAAATTAAGTAAGAGAACCTGCAATATGGAGCAATATTTTGTTCGAAATTCTAAAGAATTCTGGTTCTATTTCTTTTTAGTTTAAATCAGTTTTAACAAGGCTAACTAACATTTTTAATACATCTTTTGTTTTAGAAGGCTATATTTTTTCCTAGATTATATTATAGTCATGATATAAGTCTGTAATTGCAAAAATATTTCACTAAGGTTATCTGTGTATCAGCTAACTGATAGTGCTGGGATCTTGCCAGACCTGTATTGGATCAGGACAAATGAATGAGAGTCTATGATCTGCAAATGACTTCTGTGTTGAAATACTTTGTATTCAGATTTTTTTTTTTTTTTTGGTTGGTTGGTTGGTTGGTTGAGTTGGCTTTTTTTATACTTTAAACATGAATATACAATAACTACTCATTTTATTGATTCCAGTTTGGCCTATAGTAATGACTTTCTTAGGTGCATAGAGCAGGGCTATTACATGGAATGAATGCTAATGTCTGTCGTAAAGGAAATTCAAAGAATAATTAACCTCCTTGAGACATATTCTATCTTCATTCTTCTTTGGGAATGGAATTTCTAGATATATCCCTAGAAATCGTGCACATTTCATACAACTAATAAATATATAATTTTTTTCTGACTTTTTCTGTGACTATACACCTATCTTTATTTAATTCTATATTGCTTCCCTGTGCTTTCCAGAGCAGATGCTGTCAATCACTTTCCTGTAGAGAGATGAGTAGTAACATATTTTAACTAGTGAAAAATAAATTATTCTGAACTTATTGTACAAACCTTCTCAATTTCAATGCTGAGCATAAGAATAATTCTGATCTGTGTATTTGACCAGATAATATTAAAGCATCTGCTTTAAATATAGAAGGAAAAAGAATAAAAATTAAGGCCTTAAAATGATATTTTTGGCTTATAGCAAATATTCTGAGAGAATGTTTTGTATCCAGAAAGTCTGTGCAAGCAGACATGTGGTGTTGATGCCTAGAAAGGCTGACCTGGAACAGAGACTAGAGGGAGTTAAAGGGAACACAATATGTATTTATTGAAAGGATACACCCTGGGCAGTGCAAGAGCCTGGCTGGGGCTGCACCCAAGTCAGATCCAAGATGGATCCCAGTCAGGAGTTTTACACTTTTATAGGTTTTGGTTCATCTACATGTTGGGATCAATTATCCAACCACAGCCCCAGGCTATGAAGCATCAACCTCCTGGCTTCCCCCCTTTCCCTCACCATTGTTTCTGCTTTTTTGGTAACGAGTGTCCTTGATTCTCTAGCTGGGAAGGGATTGTTTTGTCTAACTACCCTGTGAAGAGAACTCACCAACACCTAATATGAAGCTTCAGAGTTACACACTAAGCAGCAGAGATTCTGAAAAATATTAAAGCGAAAACCCAAGGACTTAAAACATGCAGGGCAGCTCAGAGTACTCAGCTGGGTTTCCTCCTCTGGTAATTGCATCCAGAAAAGCCTGTCTCTCTCCCCACAGCAGCAGAGATAAGCCTTACAGATGTGCTATCTGTACTCTTGGATAACCTTTCCGAATATTCTGGGAGAAACCACGAAATTAGATGTGCACTCCTTGCATGAGGGTCTTGCATTAGTAAAAATCTGAATGGCAAAAAGCTTTGTTTTGATTGAGCTAATGGATTGGAAGGGAAATCACTCTTCTAAATATCATCCCTTCCTAGGGTAAGACAAAAGCAAAACCAAAACAAAACAAAAAAACCCCAAAACAAAATAACAAACAAACAAACAAACAAAAAACCCTTAAATCATCGTTTTAACGGCTTTGAAAATTTATGCTACTTTCATTTGAAGCAAGAATGCTGCGTCTCTCATAGTGTGTGTAGTGTGTCTGTGTAACTGCCAGAGGAAGCCTATCTTCAGAAATTGCTAGGTTTACAAAACGTGCCAGGACAATCCTAAATTATTTCCCTTTCTTCCTTTACTTTCCCCCTTTTGTTATTGTTGTTGTTGTTGTTGTGGCAAAACAATTTTGTTATCTTATTTAATTTCTTTTTAAAATAATGAAATAAGGTATTCCAAATAAAAGAAAAATATTTTAAGATGTTTAATCAGGCAATATTTTATCAGTGCCATCTAGTGTAAGCAACCACAAACCGAAGAATTTTTTTCTACTGAATTCACACAAGTGAAGTTCTAAATGCTTGTCTTTGAAATCGGTGTCTCTTTAGCAAATATTTCCTAGCTAAATATTTTATCAGGGGGTTTCAAAATAGTTTTCTGAAGAGTAGTTATTAGAAAAAGGGTTGTAAGGCTTATGTTTTGTTTGAAATGTCAGTAATAACTTTATTGTGTTCCTGAAAGAACAGTGCAGATAAAGACCTTTCTCATTCACATCTGATGGTATGCCTTAAAATCCAAGTCATCCAATCATCCACACTTTGTCAGTAAGAAAGAGGAAGCTACCAAAATTGTGAGATTGGCAATCTAATGGATACTCTTTCATAACAATGTCGGCTTTAAAATGTAGACAAGATAATATAATTTCTGTCATAATAGTAGAAATGTAAGATACTAACCTTAGGCAGAGTATCAGTCCTTTTTCACATGTGAGTGACCTTACTTTTAAGTTTTTACCCACCAATTGCTAGCAATTAAAACTATTATTTTGCCTCTTTGGAGGAACACGTTTCTTTTTGATTACAGATCTTTTCAACATGAAAAAAAAAAAAAGAGAAGTGATTCAACTTGTTTATTGGGATCAGAAGGCACAAAGAATAATTAATTTCATAATTCTTTTGCTCAACATTATTAGGTTGGCCACTGACATTATGATTCCTGAAGGAGCTATGCTTTCAAATTACTCAAACCATTGCTCTTGTTTCAGTCTTCCTCTGAGATGAAAATGCATGGAAGAGAAGATTGAGGTTACCACTGTGTTTTTGTTGCATTATTAACTCTGAGTCCTTAAATTGTTAATTTTTCTATGAAAACATCAATGAATTTGGATGAAGATGGAATAGAAAGGAAAAATACACAGTTCAGTCTCAGAATCCCTGTGCTCTGTGTTATGCAAAAGTTTCTCTATGTATGGAGGCGTGGACAGAATATCACCTTTTTTTGTAGCTAACCTATGTCTGTATATTTAAAAGTCCCAATAGAATTAGAAACTATTTGAACTATGTGTAAGCTAGAAATAATGTACTGATTTATTTAATCTCTCTTGGAATTGAACACTTATTTACAAATATGCCCAGTTATATTGCATTTAATATACATGTATATATGTCTACACATAAATGTGTGTGTGTATATATATGTATACATAGATGTATTTATAACTGCATATCTGAGACTGTATATCTGTATTTATAACTGTATTTCTCAGAAGTTGCTGTTAGAAGAATGGTCAAGACTGACCAATATCAGACCAGTATCAATCCTGGTGATTACATATATCTCTTAAGAATTTTCTAGTGACATCACTGTGCCAATATAATGTCACAGATCCAATATGAGTCACCTCAGAGGACAGGCTATGGTCCCTGAAGTTTCATAGACATGAAGATCACAGGTATAAGTTCTAAATGCTCCTCAATAAGGGGAGAAGGATTGGAAATAATTTCAATGTTTTTCCTATCTCTGCGTGGATGTTTTAGTCTCCTTTACCTCTTTCCTAAAGAATAAACAAAAAAAATGTGATCTTCCTCTTCTTCAGGTGATTTAAACCTACAACTAAGAATAACATCTTACTGGACAGTCTGAGAAGCCATATTCTTATGGCTCTATGTTTTTCTAGTTCAACTTAATAATTATTTTATGCAGAATGAAGTTTATTTAATTCAAAACAGTAGAAATTCTCAAAAAATATGTCACAGCTATTTGACAAGGAGGTGGAAAAACTGAATTTTGTCACTTCAATGTGACATCAACCTGGGCATTTTGGTCACAGTCTGTCCACACAGAATGATTGCACTGAGTGTTTATTTTCTTTAATGGTTTTTTATAATTCAATGGCTAGATTAATTCAAAGCAGTGGGCCTCAAAGATATGTGGAGGGTAAATATTTCCACAGAAAGGGGGCATTTCAGGAGTGGTAATAATAGTGAAGCAAGATTAATGAATCTAAGTCTATCACTGATAAAATTGGTATGTATCAGGAAGAAAGATGAAAACAGAGCTGTCCATAGACTACTTCTTACCAAACCTACTTTTATTAAACTTGTTCGACCCATTTGATCTGAATTTGCAGATACAGTTTAAGAGAAGCTAAAAATGCATATTTGGAGGTGTATTAATTGTCCATTTACTGAGAAGGAAGATGTTAGCTTTATTTACTAAGACAGCATCCTTATAAAAAAATTAAAAATAAAAATTGTTTACCAATAACCTTAGTACATTTAGGAGTCTCTACTAATCAAAATTATTACTTTATTGGAATTTTTACTTTCTTTAGAGAGTCGCAGTTAAAGCAAATTCCATTGAGCATGTAAAATGGAATTCAAGATCATTTGGTTAAATGTCCAAACCAAATGAAATTACACCAAACTAGCTTAATGAGCCTTTTAAAGCTTATGAAAAAAACCCCAAACAGCTAAGCCACTGAACTAAGTAGTAAATGAGGTAATATCAGAAAACATTTTCTGATATTATTTATATACTTCGATTAAAAGTTTTTTTACTAAGGTATTTTGTGGTGCTATTGATTGCAGAAGGAATTTTTAGAAGTAATTCAATCTAGTTTTTTTGGGCTATGCAGCCTTAATTTTGCTTGCAGCTAATGGAAAAGCTTATATAGAGCCAACTTCCTGAAGAAGAACATTTAATTCTGAAAGGTTCTGGAAGGAAAAGTGTCAATGAGTCCTATGTAGCATTCTGTCATCACAAAAATAATCAGATGGTAGCAGAAATAATGTTTAAAATATATTCTGTAAGTACCTGAATGTGATGATATATTTTTCCTGTATTTGTCTAGTATTCTTACCAATTTTTATTTCTTTAAGTATTATAGTGGATAGAATTATGAGATTAGATGTGCCAAAAGGTTTTGCATGTGCTAACGTTCAAAATTTTGAAGAGAAGCTGTGACAAAAACTTCTTGTTTTACAGTTACTGTTTCACTGCTTCCTTTTTTCGGGGGAATTAGCTTTCTTTTTCTTTTCTTGTCTCTCCTTAATAACGACATCTGAATCATGTCCCCATCTTACTATCTTCACTGTTTCCTAAAATGATAATATATTCTGCTAAAGAATACATTCACTTCATAATGGAGGTGCAAGGAAGACAAAACTTACTCTAGAGAATGGAAATACTTCGACTTTGTTTTGGGTTAGGGTTTGTTGGGGGTTTTTTTTTTGTGTTATTTTAATACTTTTGGCCTTTACCTTATCTAAACCCTAAAATGCTTATTTCCAGTATGGCTTTTTTATAAAAATACATGTGTCCTTCAGAATTAAAACAGTGTATTCTGTCATGGTGGCATACTATTTGTGATGCAATTTTTGGTAATAATTATCTTAGTCATTCATTGTCTGCAAAATGAGGACTGATAAAAGCTAACTGGCATAGCTGTAAAACTCCTTAAATTTCTTTCTTTTTCTCTCACCTGGAAGTGTGATTACAATGTAAACCAGGTAAAAGTTTTTGAAGTTTCAGCAATGATAATTCTTACTTCTCACTATTATTATCTTTTAACACCTTTTCTGACACTTAGAATGTTTTCTTGATAACACAAAAATGGACTGATGGAGGGGGGAAAAAAAAAAAAGCGAGCTGTGTGCAGTCTTCACAGCTGGCGCAATGCACCATTGTGCCTTGTTGTCATCTGCCCACACTGAGTTAACGTGCATCTGGTTCATCCTCGTGTTTACACAAGACACAAAATAAAATGCATAAATCTGATTTTTTTCCATCTGTGACAAGATGCTTCCTCTCTCACTTCAGAAATTATTACTGTGAATATTAAAAAAAAAAGCACACTGAAATGCAGAGCTCTGTTAAAGAAGTAAAATACATGGTTTCATGGTATAAATATGTAAACATATTAGCTGTGTTAACAGAAAGTTCTCCTGTTGTTGAAGGCACTTTATGATATTCTAGCCAATAAAAAGAAAACAAATATATTATCTGAACAATTATTTTCGTATGATTTGTGATATTTTACAAGTAAATTAATTTCTCTTCAGAAGTATGGAAGATGTGTGCATATTTTGATTTCTGGTCAGCAAGAAGCATGAAATCTGACACAGTGGATTTATATTTAAGCTAATGGCTAGTAGCTTGCCCTATTTCTGATTTTATCCTCTCAATATGTGAGTGGATAGAAGCAAAAAATATTAATGATATAACATTTATGTAGAAAAATGCTAAGTTACTTCTACCTCACCCTGGTGGCTACATAGATACATGTGATAGACTCCATTTCTTATCATTCTATTAAAGCTTTATTGCAAGAATGCCTAGTCCATATTGTATCGCATTCATGCACATTTATAGAGAACTTTCCAGCACAAGTTCAGTCTTGATAGCTCTGTGTCATTATTTAAATTTACAAGTGTTGCCAAGAATCATGGTGTTCAGTAATAAAAAAAGTTTTACTGTGTTTCTCATGGTTTCCTCCCGGAAGAAACTACATAATCTGTCATATAAAAAATTCCCTAGTAACTTAGTTGTTTATCACTCTAGCATTAATCCATACTCAATTAATTAAAGCTGAAAGTATAACATATTAATGCTTACTAAACTATTTTTTATATTATTGAAATCTTGACCTTTTGAAACATGGGTGGTGCTTTTGATGTGTTTTTTTGCAGCTGTTAGGCTTTTTGTTTGATTGGTTTTCAATAAGAATATCAGTACGAGATTCCATAAATCTTTTTCTGAGATTTATAAAATCAGTTTAAAGTGGCAATGAATATTTGAGAGAGTATTTGTTTCAAAATGAATAGAATATTTGTTTTGAAATGCCACAGAACTCAGGTATTTCTCAATCTTTCCTGTAACATAAATGAATTAGGAGAACCATTTTAGTACTAAACCAGGAAAATAGTTCTTCCTTCAGGTGTCAATGCTAGGAATTTATCATTAATTCAGTAGTTATCAAAAGCAATCCATATATGACTGCCTTTTTAAAGGGAAAATTAGAATAATTATTTGAATAATGGTCCTAACAAGATAAGTAGTTGGGGAACACTGAGCTCAAACATAAAAAGCTCTGTCTTTCCTAAATTTAACAGAAATTGAAGTTTGCATCTGGTTCTTAAGTTTGGATATTGTGAAATTAGGAATGAAAAGAGAGAAAAGAAAATGATTGTTTTCTCCTTCAATAAAAGGTTGTGTCTGTGTCTAAAAAAGTTTGTCACTTCTGCAAGGACCACCTATTTCCCAGCTCATTCTGTGACAGCAAGGACAAAATCATTCAGTGGTATTGTTTGTTCTCACTCCACGATAAAGGAACATTTTGAAAACATTTGCTTGGGTGCAAGTAGGCTTTTTGTTCTGACTCGGATGAGAAGACAATAAAAAGTGGTATGGATGCTGGCAATTCCTCAAAGTTCACAACTGAGAGAGAGAAAGGAACTTAAGTGTTTTATTTGCAACCCTTTTAATACCTGAGCATGATTTACAAAATACCCACCAAACTTCAGCACACATGTTAAGCTTCCAAGATGTAACACTCAATCTTGCTGTCTACATACCCATAGGAAAAAAAGCCAAAATCACATGGAGTGTTCAAAATTATCTAGAGCGGGATAAATATAAGTGCCAAATTGTATAATATCGTGTTGAGCCAAAAGCATACAGAGTGACACTACCTGAGTACTAATTATCCAAAAATAAAAATGGGCAATGGACAAGTACTAAGCAAAAAATTAAGGGGAAACATAAAGGACACTTTTTTGTTGTTGTTTTTTTTGTATTTTCATTTTCAGCATGGTCTGCCATTGAGATAAAATATATTTGCTGCTAAGGAAGGCAAGGAGAGTGTGAATTATGAAACAGATAAGAGGCTACAAAATCAAAGCATCGCAAATCAAAGAGCTGCCAAATAGCAAGCAGCTTCCCCTGAGAGCAAGAATTACAATCGAGTTCAGTTTGTATAATCTTTGGTACAGAAAGATGTTGTGCTTGGGAAGAAGGTGAATATTTCTCTAAAAGATTTTTTTTCCAGAAATGGTGGGAATTAGTTGTATTTTTATGCTGATTTCTTTAGATGTGAAGGGAATAAAATTGACAGGGCTTTTTGCCCTCCTTAAGGTTTTTGAAAAGTATGAACCACTCCCTAGCAAGTTGAATACATAAAATACAAAAAAAATCCTGAAGAATCCTGTCAAATTAGTACTTTGCTGTGTAAAAATTTCCAGTTGCAGACATCTACTTATTAAAATTTAATAAAGTTTCTGTGTCTTAATAAATAACCCATATACAAAATTAACCCTTCCACAAGTTATGTTCACAAAGCTGCATGTGCATACTGTTTTTAATGTTATGGATTTGATTTTTTATTTCGAAGTTAAGGTGGTGTGTTGAGAAAGCTATCCATATCATGGATTTGAAATAGTATTTAATCAATACTTTAGTATTTCTCTTCGGTATTATTATATAGTAGTAGCCTGTGGCATACATAATTATAGCCAGCATTTAGCTTTTAAGGATTGAATACCATCTGAAAAGAGACTGCTACTGAGATTCTAGAAAGCATCTCAAATATCTGTGAGATATAATAGTGATTTGGATATCACTGAAGGTATCCAAAACCTATTGCTCAACACTACACTCTTCTAAGACAAAAAGAGGCTGTTTTATGAGTGTTCTGTCAGTTTCTCTGGACTGCATGACCTGGAATTTTTATGTAATCCTGTAGCAATCCTATGTATTGAATTGTACTTAGTCAATCAATTTCGTTCATCCAACACGAGTTCAAGTCCCTCAGGATTTGTCAGCTTCTTTTTACAATTTCCTGCCTTTGTTTTCCAGTTACACTTCATTTGTCTGTCTTAGACAAGACAATTATATTCCACGTTAGGTTGCATTTGCCTACCTCTTTTTCTTCTTGATACCTCTATATCTCCCCAGTCTTATAATTCTTTGCCATTTCTTTTCCTAAATTAAAATAGTTCCCTGAAGCTAGGAAAAGCACTCACTAACAAGGTTAACCAGCTTTATGCTTTACTTCATTGTTTTCCTACATGAACAAGAAAAAGTCCCTCAAAAGTGCTGAGCTTTGGCCCCTTTTTTTAAAATATTTTTCATGTCCATTTCTTCCATAGTGTTTCTGGAGAAATTGGATTTTCATAAAAAATATGTAATAAGTCTACGTGTATCACTTTATTGCAATGTTTTGGCAAGGGTTTAGAATAACACTGGTTCTGGTTTAAACTGAGAAAGTAAAGATTCAGTTTGATAAATGCAGTTCAATGTTTTATTGAAAGAAAAAAAATTCTGTATTTTATATATTTGATACATAGGAATCGTAATTTTTTTGAGATTTTAACACTATCTTCTGTGCTAGAATGCATAAAAACATGTGGAAACAGTTTTTGATCTTCATATGGAAGTGAAATTGATTACTTTTAATTTATTTGAAAAATAATGCATAGTCTCTCATTTCCTTTTGTCTATATTGTACCCCAGAAGAACTTTTTTTCAGGAGATTTTGAAAAGTATTTAAATTAAAGGGAACTTCATTTAATTTCCTCCTTTCTTAAGTATTTCAGATGTGAGTTTAAAATTATAATTTATATTATAAATTGCATGTTCAAAATAACTGTTTTTCAATAATTAACTGGTCTTAATTTTCTCTGTCTTTAAGTAAGCTGATACATAAACTGTTTTATGCTATAAATCCTGTCCAGCTCAAAATATTCTTCTTGACATATTTACTGAGTTACTATGTTTGTCTCTTGATAACAAGTATTGATCTCTCATATTTCCAGTCACGCTATTTTTTAGAATTATCTTCGTTTAACACCTGACTATTGATAAGTTCTGTGACAGGTGAGGTTAAGGAAGAGAGAGGAAAGCAGGAGTATAACTTGCTAGGAATGCTACACATACATGAATTAAAGGTATATATGATTATATGATTAGATATGTATGCGCGATATATATAAATAACAAACATAAAATTGATTTGGCTTCTTTCATTATCATTGGAATGTAATTTAACATTATTCATCTCACTGTTAGCTTAGTCTAGGTTATTTGTAATTCAGTAGTTTCACAAGCCCAGCCCTTCTTCCTTTGCAAATCAAGTCATTAGTTCAACCTATGAAATTTATTCCTTTTGTTTTAGTATATACTTGCATACTTAGTTTTGTGGCTTGTTCCAGCATGAAGACTCTTGGTCCTTATGTGACTTGCTAGGTCTTTCATATTTCAGAGAAAATCACATTAAATTTTGTTGCTAAAGCTTTGAAAACTTAAAGTGATGTCAGGAGCAACTGACTCGTCATTCTTCTTGAGAAAAAAAAATGCCTCTTGAGCTGTTAGAATGATGTTATTCTGATGAAAACAGTTGTTGCTTGCTCTTTAGTTCTTAAGTTAGCACTAAAGAGTCCTAGAAGCTTACTGTAAATCAATTTGCATTTGAATAAGTCCGTATGCACTGGTAGAATGAAAGACCACTATTGGAAAAGGTGTAAACATGTAAATATAGTCATATATATAACTTCCTGGACTCCCTTGGGACACACAGGACCAAGTCTGCTCTGACTCTGAGTGTATGCTTGGGGATCCTATTGTGTTCTGCCCTCATCTGCTGCCAACATTCCTCGCCCACTTCTTTGTATCTGTGGAAATTACCCTTTATCCAGGCAGTTTGACAATAGAAATGTTGTCACTTTGGAGAACAGTCTTATTAAAAACAAATAAAAACAAACACACACACTCTCAACCAAATAAAAAGTAAGCAAAAAAAGCCCAAAAGACAATTTATCTATACCTGTTTTTCTTTAGTGTTTATGCCTTAAATTTGCCCTGTGTCCCATGTGAAGCCATTTCTTATGTCTCTATCTCACCAAAGGTATCCTGCCACTCTCAGCTCACCACAACGCTTGTAATGCAAATCCTTCAGGAATCAGTTTTTTTCTGAATTCCTTCCAACCCGTGTCCTCAAGCAGTCATTGTTCCTTTCATCCTCTGTTACCTTAACTCCCTCTTGAACTCCTCACTCTTTTCAATCTGCTGCTGTATTGTGGTTGCAACTCTCTCTCTCTCAGGTACGACCAGTCTGAAATACGTACTAAATGCATTCTAGCCATTATCTGTGGTCTTGTTGATTGTCACAGGTATCTTCCTAGGAAAAAAACAAAACAAATCTTTCCTCAGCTCCTGCTGAACTGTGACTCCTATAAATGTCTTGTTTTGTGGATGCCCTCCCCAGCCCTCCCACCTCCTTCACCCACTCACCCTTTGTAACTGATACTTTTACAGTTTCAATGTCTTCAATTTCCATTTAATTGAAATAATGTGTGACTAAAATGTTAGATCAGATTATGCCATCCAGTTTAATCAATGATGAACTTAAAATCCAATTAAAATATCAGTTTAAAATGTATTTTGTTTGAATGCCAGCTACCAAAATAAGAGTTTTAGTTAATGAGATATGCTGATTAGATAATATTTTGACTACCAAAATGTTCCCAAGTTTTGTATTCAACTAAAGACCATCTGTGAACTTATACCAATTACAACAGAATCTAGTGATAGAAGTGAGTCCAACAAGTTTATGGTCCTAAATAAAACGATTATTTAAAAAGTTGCACTTTTGCATCATTTTCAGTAGTAAAACATTGAATAAATACTGACAAGTTCACACTTCAGCTATGCACAACCTGTTACTTTTTTGTAGAACAATCAAAAATGCTTCTGTCAAGCAGTTTACAAATGTGAGCCTTTCTATTGGCTTCACTAGAAATGCCTGGAAGACTATCAATTTGAAAGACTTTTAATTATTAAAAACAAGTAAGAAGAAGAAGGAAAAATTACACCTGAACACTTGCTTTTTCTTTTGGCAGAATTCACTACTAGTAGTTTTTTGTTTACCTGAGGAAGACATCTCAGCCTCTGAAAATAATTGGAGATAAAATTAAATTATTATTGCATTAACTAGTACCTACAAAACTGGAAGAGGTGTGAAGATAAAATTAATTATGGTTTATTCTGAGTATGTGCTAGTAACAGTAAAATATCTTTCACAGCCTCCTTTTGCTATGTAATTCAACTGCATTGACAAAAACCGGGAAGTTGATTTTAGCCAGCATTAATACAAAATAAAACAAACAAAATAATGAAACTAATATCCACTACCAGCTAAATTTCCCTTTAAACTTGTGCTGATTTTTGAAATTTACAAATGAAAATAATTAATTATTAATCACTTCATAGTCCCATTTCATTTGTTACCTGTACTTTGGAAGATGGGTTTCACATTAACAGAAATGTTTGCCTCTTTTAGTTATGAAGCAAATTTCTAGGAATCACTAGAGCAAGAGAAACTAAAGTAGAATTTCCCTCCCCTGTGTTTTCCAGTGCAAATCATAGACTAGAAATCCAGTATGGGTTAAACTAGATGCATTTCTTTTCATCTTTTGTAAAATAAGAGAGCTGACCTAATTTGTCTTACTGAAACTGAAATTCCTTCCGAGCAAAATTTTCTAACCTTGTAACTGCTTTTAAATCACTGTACTCTTTGTGTTTCAAATTAATAGACTTAAAAAATCTCTGAAGTCTGGCCTGTGAAGAGGCATTGTTGGCCCTAATTGATGCATAGATGAAGCATAATATATCATGATGACTGCAGAACATTAATTCTGCAGGATTTTTTTGCTTATTTTTACACATTTCGTGGCAATTTAATTCAAATCTTGTACCTGCTCTGTCTATTGTATAATATGCACTTGTCACCTTTCTGGGAACTAATTTTTTATAGGACATCTTAAGTAGTTTATCAAAAATCCAGTTTATATAGAATATCTTTACGTACGTCTGAACTGCAGATATAAGAAAGATATATAAAATAAGGAAATTGGTTACAATATATTTTGAAAGTTTGTTTAAACTTCTTCAGCAGTCTTACAGATCTTATATTCCATCTTCTCTCAGAACAGTCAGTTGCTTTTCACCATAAGGGAGCTGGGCATTTCATTCTTATGTCCAGTTTTCTGAAGTGTGGACCTTTAAATGTACCACTGTTGTAGAATTTAAGTTATTAAGACGTTTATATAAATTATTAAAATAGCACATTTACCTCTACTGTAAGAAAAACTGGCATACTCACAATACCCACTACTAAGCTATGTTTTTTTTACAATGAAACAACAATACTTCTAAAAATACTTTATAATGAGTAACGTTTTTCACAATGAGTATTCCAAGCCTGAGAAATACCTGAACTGCAAAGTTTCTTCATCATAAACAAAATGCCACTAACTTCAAGGGGAAGCCCTGTAGTGTTATCTTTGTGACCTATGAACCAGTAAGCTAAAGAGGAATATTTATACTAGGCAATAGTAGCTATTTTTCTCCAACAGATGTATACTGCAGTTATTGAGTGAAAGGTCAAGTACTCTAGTGTTCTTTTCTAAATGAGAAAAAAATCTTCACCTTCTTTCAACAAAACCCATATTAAATGTACTGGAAAAAAGGCTTGCTAACTTATTTGTAAAACAAATAGTCAGAAAAAAAAAAAAAAGCCTGGTCAAGTGAGAAAAATTTTGTCTCAACTGAGACTGGTGTACAGTACGGCACATAAAATGCGTTAGGGTTTATGACAAATTAAGCCTACCATATGTGCTGGAGATTCCTCCTAGTGGAATAATGTTATATGTGACTAGTGCGTAATATGTATCTGGTCTAATCCTTATGAAATAATATTTTTGTTCTTCTTTGTTTAATAGCTCAGAAATCAGAGCACATTATTCTGTTAGAAAAGAGGGTTTCGATGTTCTAAACAATATTATAATTCAATTATTTTCTTACTGGGAAATTCTAGACAAATATATAAATAAATCTCTGTGTTTTATTTCCTTGATAGGATTGACTTCTCTTTCACCCTTTTTTTTTTCTTTTATAATTGCTTGTCAGGCATTGTAAGAATAATCCTTTACATCTTGATTATCTGTAGCAGTATGTGTCTTGTCCGTGGTCTGGAAGTTCATGGCAAGTCTTTTAGCAGGGATTAGGCCTAAGTAATCATGTCCCTACTGATGTATATATTTATCTGATAAAAGTGCTTTCTTTGCATTTCAGAGATATTCAGAAGAAATCTCAATTTAATATAGATGGCTTTTCATTGCCAGACATCGATAAACTCGGTATTCATTCAAACTTACCGCTGCTGATTTCACTACACAGAATGCAGATTATTATCCTCTCTGACTTAGATATATGAGAACCTGACATTTTGTACTGGACACACAGAGCTTCTGTCCCTTTTATCATGGCAGAAGCCTAAAACCTTCAAAACTTCTTCTAAATAAATCTTCAAAACTACTACTGCAAGAATACTGCATGTTTTTAAAGGACGCAGCACCAGAGCTTTCCTAAGTGGCTCCATTAATTTCCAAAATGTTTCATATTAAGCTTGCACAATGTTTTTACAAAATATTGCATCTGCTTCTGTGAACATGCACTTTGTTCCCAAAGTCTCATCAAAACTGTCAGTGTACATATTTTCTCACCTTTTCCTAGACCTTAATCTGCCATCTGCATTCCAGCAACCTCATCTGGGCCAAGGCCCACAGAAAATTCATTTGAAAATAGTGTTGATAAAACACCTCCATCTGATAGTTTTATAATTGTTGTATTGACAGAAATTGTTGTATTGGAAGAAATAACATTCAGGCTGTAATACACATTTTTTGCCTCAGGAAACCCACACTTTATATCCATTGTATCCAAAGTTGGCCTAATTACAATAGTTAATCAGTTTTCATGAATATACAGAAAACTACTCATGGTATCTTGTTGCTGCTGTTGAAACAACACCTTAACTGCTAATCAAAATTCATACAGGGATTTATCAGGAAGATAAAACTTGTGAGGTAGCTGAAAAAAGTCTTTAGAATATGTGTCATTGTTGCAAGAGCTGTCCAGCAGTTCTGGGAACAAGTTGCATGAGACAGAAAGTTGCAGCACACCTTTTGAACATATATACTGTAGTGTATCCATTTTTTGAGCAGGTAGATAAACTTGATAAGATTACCTTTTAGGAAATTGTATTAGCATTTCTTATTTCCCTTGCACTGTCTTGCTTTCTTCCTTTATGAGGGATGACAATATGAGTTTTAGTTTACATGCCTGATAGTTAAGGGGTAATTATTTAATTACATTAATTAGAGTCTTCTTAAAATCTCATCATTTATTAAACCTGTCACCTTCCTCAGAAAACAAATTCTGCATACCTTGTGGCAATTCTTATTGTCTGAAAGACAGATGATCTTTAGTTAAAGGAATCACATTTTTGTAGAATAATTAATGATATAACAGTTCAGTAGTTCCTCTTAGTGCTTTCATGTTGCTTGGTAATTTTGAACCAAGAGGTTATTTTTAAACTGAAAATCTGTTTTTCTGAAGAAACAATATTAAAAAAAGAATAAAGAAATCTGGTGTACCTTAGCATTAACTTGTTTTACTAGCAAAAGCTGTTAGATGATAAATGTTCCGTGTAAGAATGACTGTGATTTTCATCTATCACAAAGTTTACTTCCTGTTAAACAAAATTACAAGTGTTATAGTAATATCATCATATATTTCCCATGTTTTATTAGATATTCTTTAGCTATATTCTTAAAAATTCACAAAGAATCCATAGAATAGAATAGAATAGAATAGAATAGAATAGAATAGAATAGAATAGAATAGAATAGAATAGAATAGAACAGAACAGTTGGAACTTAGGAGGGATCTTAAATATGTGTTATTTTCCTGCTTATTATACTATATTCTATAAGAATAGCAAATGGCCACTTTGAGTAGTTTTGAGTAGAAATTTCAAAATCCAGTTTTTATATGTAAATTAAAATAGAGAATAATAATAATAATAATATTTAAATGTTTTTGTCAAATAAAATACACAGAAATTGTCATTAAAGAACTATTATGGCATTTTGCACAATTAAGCATAAAATAATGCATTAACTGACCATGCAGTTGATTTTTTACGAATATCAGTTAGAAAGCAGAACCAAAAGTAAATGAAAATTTGAAGTAACCTGATCCCTCTTTAGAAAAAAAGTAAAAAAGCCACTCTTTCAAGAATTAACCTTGGTAGATTCCTTAACTGATGATAGGTTTCAGAATCAAGTTTTCTAAGCATATAAATTCTTGAGAATACTCCATTGTTATTCCCTTCTTTCTCTCTGCTTACTTTTATCTATCTCAAATTCATGGGATTTTTACCCTTTTTTTTTTCTCTATTTACCTTATTAATACTTTTCACGTGTAAGTAATAATATTTTGATTTTTCAAAGATTTATTGGTATGTCCTGACTTGACCTGACTCAAGTACAGAAAACAGTAGTTGTGCATTAACCTGAGAAATAAAGAAGTTCTCTGAGTGGATTACAGACTGGTAACAGATACCTATTAGTCTGACCAATTGTTGCTATAGAGGACATAATTTCACATTTACTCTGTTGTCTTCGTATGTCCTTAATAGTGACAGTGAAAGATTAGGATCTTCTGCCAACTCATACCCACTCATGATGCTAACCATTGTTGGAGTGGCCAGCTATAATTTAATCTAGCCCACAGCTGTAGTTAAATGTTTTCTACTCTCTTGTCAAAGCCACTTAACATGGCAGGATTACATTTCAGTTTTAATTGTTGCCTTTAAGGTAAAGAAGATCAAATCCTTGTTTATTGCTATCATTCAAGCCTACTCGTTATTACCTTCCCATACGTGTTAAAGATCATTGGTTGTCATCTTGGTGTGAAAATGTTTAATTCTGATATAGTTTTTCTCATAAGAAAGAGAAAATATCTGCATTTTATTTTGGTGACGTAATGCCATAAAGCAGCTGGTATATTTGTATTCAGAAATCTTTTTTGAATAATACTGCTGCCTATAAGTTTCTGTTATGTTGAAAATACTTTAAATAACTTTTTCTTGTTACATAATTATTCATTTACCTTTCCCACACAGAAATTTGGGGTAATCAGACATAAGAAATACGGGCAGCTTGATTCAATAAACTGAAAAAATTTGCATAGCAAATAAGTTATTTGTGTTTTTTTTTTAATATGAGCTGACTTGTGGAACTGTAAAACAATATATTTTATGTGCCTTAATTTTTAATTAGGTATATTCCAGAAGTGTCTTCAGTTATTTAAAATTCCTTCTTGAGCAGAATAGGGAATACTGAAGTTAAATAAGAGCAAGAGATAAAAAGAGGAGCCTTTCAGGAATGAGAAATAAAACTGGAAATCTTAGACAGTGTTCCCTAATTTCACATTAATTATACAGAACTTAATCTCAAATTAGTTGTTGTCTTCAACCTCCCTAGTTGCCTACAGGTTCAATTTTCCCACTGTACATCATTTTACGACTTATGGCAATGCATAAAAGCACATTATTTCACCAAAAGCTTTGAAACCTTGAAGCTTCAATCACTTTCAGCTTTTGGTTTTGCGATGGAATTTCATATCAGTCTTTTTTCTTCAGATATGTTTGTCATTCAGTTTTGATTTTTAATTTAAGAGGTTCTACAGCTGGATTATATTTGAGATAAAATTTGGTAGATTCTGAGCAAAGCTCAAATCATATATTGGAAGCTGAACAGGCGTACTTCTACAAATACACATGTGTAACCATCTGGATAAAAAATGCATACGTATATGTTTATATATCTATATAATACGTAAATAAATTGTAATTTCATACAAACACAGGTTTCCGTTTTGTCTGTTCTAGCACTGGAATCACAAAGAACAGTTAAATCTACTTTGTATTCCAGTTCCCCTCTACATCCCAACTCTGTCCCTGTTGTCAGCAATGGTAAGATAAACTTACTGCA
Organism: Sturnus vulgaris; assembly: GCF_052056855.1. Taxonomy (NCBI): domain Eukaryota; kingdom Metazoa; phylum Chordata; class Aves; order Passeriformes; family Sturnidae; genus Sturnus; species Sturnus vulgaris. Next base: position 51,362,157 of record NC_142283.1, read on the forward strand.
CAGGAACTAAGGCAGAAACAGGAACAGATAACTAGGACAGAAAGCAACATAGACCAAGACCTTTATTTTCAGCAGCAATCTACTCCCGGGGGGATGTAAACAAACTTTGGAACTACAATGCCTGGAAAGGGAACAATAGCAACAATTACTCACTAAAAGATAAATCATTAGAGTAACATTACTGTTTCCTATTTTCTTCAAAGAAAATCTTTGCTGAATGTGATATTCTACTAGTTTGGGAAAATATCCGGTATATATGCAGTTAGCAAAAAGTTTAATTTCCATAAAATAGTTGAAAATAAATAGCAAGCAGTTTATAATTTATTTTCATGGGTACTTTGAACCAATTCTGCAGTCAGCATAAAAAGGCATCATAAAATTATATTAAAAAGGATGTGCTTTTTATGGTTTACGTTACTGTGCAGAAGATATTTTCTTTCTTTTTCATTGGTACATTTATATCCATTTCACCTCTGAATAAAGATGTTTGGAGTGACTTAACCGGCTATGGCTCCTAAAGTCTTCTAGGCTTCACTGTCTTCTGCTATTCAAGGAACCAGCAAGAGTTTTATTCAGCTTTTCTCAACTGAAAACAGAAAATGTGCATCATAGTTCCACTGGGCAGTTTAGCTGATTTAGGCAGGTTAGGCATTTCTTTCAGTGGCACCATCCGAAGAAGCACCTCATCCTCTTCTCCCTTTTTTTTGTTTAGTTCACCACACAGCCCAATAAAGAACGTACCCAAAAGATTATTAAAGCACTCAAGAAGCTGCCAACAGTCAAAGAAAACTAGGAAGGTCTACTGTTGGGACTGATAGTAATAATCGTAGCACAAAAAGGCAATAAATACTTCTTTCTTTTATTTTTTTTAATAAATATACGATAGCAATAAACCCATGTTTTGTTAGCCTATTAGACCTAAAGTGACATATTTTGCTTTATTTTGATATGCACTTTATTTTAAAAAGGCATAGTCACGTATTTGATAACAAATATGCCATAAATACACTTTTCTACTACTTAACGTGTATGCATAGCTTTGAGATCTAAAGTATAATTTAGAATTTTCAGTGAAAGAAGAATTAATGTAGTAGCATAAGCTTCAAGTTTTTTGTAAACATATTTATTGGAAAGAAAAAGCATGAGGACCTTTCTTCTCATCAGCCATCTCTACGTACGAGAATGCCTTGTGATTAACAGACTAGCATCCTGTGGGGCAGAAGTAAACAGTCATTACAATCTTATATTTAAAATATATCACAGCAGAATCTGTGATGAATAATAAATAAAGTAATTTTCCTATGTGAACAATGTTATGATATAGCCCAGTCATTTCATTAAGGGTATGCTTTGATTGTGTAATGAACATCACATCAGCTGTATGGGTGCCTTCTGTTGAATATATTTTGGGTGTAGATTGGTGAAACTTAGGGGAGATTACACTTTGCAGTTTCTAAGTTGAAACATGTCTGCATTATTGAAAGTAGATATTTTTATTTTTAGTGTAAAAGTATTCATTGAAATGATATTCAGTTGTTATTTTTATTATTCTTCAGCCCCTGCTTTTTCAGCATGAAGGTTTTACATGCTGCTCTTTATAATTACACAAAACAAAAAATTCAGACAAAAATTCACGTTTTCATCTATAAAAAATGCTAAAAAAGATCTTAGTAATCAAATGCACTGCAGGTGAAAAACAAATACAATTGCATATGAGTCGGCCACAATAGAGTTGTACTGCCAAGACAACAGGAAATAACTGGAAAAACATGTCATAGTACCAATAACAGACTCTGTAATTTATGTAGAATACACCATTCTGACATCTTTGCAAAGATCTACACTAAAACTGACAGTAGGGAGCAAGATAAAACTTTGTCTCGCTAATGCATTTCCTGAAATAAAATCCTATTTTGATTTGATGGGGTTTGGAACCAGAAAATTATACCGTATATTGCATGGTGTGGGGTGGAAGGAGTTTTCTTCAAGTATAACAACAAACCCAAGAACATTTTCTTTAACAATATGATTTCTAGATCTCTTTTTGTCTTTTTCTCTTCTCCATTACAATATGTAGAGAAAGCATATAGTGTAAACTGATTAAGAAGAAATCTACCTATTTAAATACATGTATTCCTTTAAAGATTATGCTTGGAATTTTTCTTAACTGGCAGTACCATCTGTGAACATCCAGGGTTCATTTCATTCTCTCCAATTTTTTTCTTTTAATGTACACAAGGGGGACAGAATTCTCTTGATTCATTCATATGTATAAATCGGAGACATGGGTTTTGGAGAAAGGGACATCTATCTTGGCATTGCAGCGTGTAACAGAACTTTAATCAACATCCGCCCTTTATTCTTCAGAGCAGCATAGACAGGGCACCTGCCTGCTCTGAGACGTGCCAAAATGACATCTGATCACTTTGACTTGTTCAGATTATGGTGTCTGGCGGTCAGAAACATCCATTCCTTTGCCTGTCTCCTGACCAGAAACATATTTTCATGGAATAATAAAAGAGGTAATAGAAGCAGAAGCATTCACTCTTTTTGCAAGAATATCTCATTAATTTCTATTATGTACATAAACAGGAACATTAATGTGGTTTGGTGGGTTAAACAAATGAACTTTTGCTTAAAGCATTACTTTGGTTTCACAAAAATTTCAATAAATAATTCTGTTATAATTGGAGAGAAAAATAATATTATTATACTTGGCATTCTTTATGAATATTCATCCACAGAAGTAGCAAACACAGAGATAAATAATTTAAAATTGGAATAAGACAAATTTATTAATGAATTTTTAAGAAATTCTGTGATTTTAATGTAATGTATCTTTTCTAAAATGGCTGATCTTCATATTTCTGTTGCAGGATATTTTTGCTTTATGACACCTCATTTTGCAGATCTGATGTAATGCAAGTTGAAGTATTAAATTTTGACATAATTCATATACGTTTTTTCAGAATGATGGGTTTGAAAGAAAGCACATCTGCTCACCTACTGAAGTAGGCTGTATTTACAAAATCCAAAAAACATAAACATGATGAATTTTAGGCTTATATTTTCAAACTGAAGAGAGGATAGATGTGACTCTTAGGCTAGACATTTTCGGTGTAGGCCAGTGGTTCACTCAAGCCACCTAAAAATAGATGTGTTTAAAGAAAAATTAAATCACACTGTTACTCAAATTCAAGATGGCTATAAATTTCCACAAAATATTAAAGAATAGGGAAAAGGGGGAGAGCATTAGGAAATTATTTGAATTAATGCTTAGTGCATGTGGGCCACTTATGAAACTATTTTCAATATGTATAAAAAGCTTAGAAGATAACTCATCATTGCATTCATTAACATATTACCAGAACTCCGTTATTAATCAAAACAAATGTACTGAGGAAACATAACTGAAGACAACTTCAATGAGGACATTGCTTACCAAATTCAGATTACTTTTTACCATTTAGCCAAAGCAAAAGATCAAGCCATGGTTGCATGCATGCAGTCATTTGATCACATAGATTGAATGCCATTGGCTGTCTTTTAACATTATCCTTCAAAAGTCAGTGCAGCGAAGCTTCTACAACTCCTTTCTAATAGGAAATAAATCTAATAGGAAACAAATCATAACTTCCAGTGAATTACTTGACCTCTGTAGAAGAGTTCTTGCATTTTTTACCTTTTTGTTATTTGTTTCTTGAGGAGAACAAGAAATAGCTGATCTTCAGTTTGGTCTTCTCTGGGAAGAAGGTTGATGTCGATAGAGTATGTGCTGTCTAGTAAAATTATGTTTCATTATTAAATTAATATCTGATCGGAATTTCAGTAATTGAGGAGAAAGCTAAGACTGCTTTACTGTTGACTTGATTGGCGTTAGTGTCAGGTCTAGAAGTAAGCAGGTTTAACTTCAAAATTATGTAAAACTCTGCAGAATAGCCACATACATACTAGATGTTCTTGCAGTTATCTGCAAAATAATAGTTGTTCTTCAGTTGAAAAAAATTTCCTAATTGTTTTTTATTGATTTCTAGGCTTAGAAGAGTTAAACATTATAAAGAATTGGCTTATTTTAAAGTCATGGGCAAGATAATTTACAGACCTTAATAAATATTTAGGTCTCTATTTAAATTTGTCGTAAAAACACTCAAGCACATAAGCAGAATAAATGGGGTAGCATAAATTAGATGCTAACAATTCTTCCATGCTTAGTCATTAAAATAACACTGATGCATCTGTCTGTCTGTCTGTCTGTCTGTCTGTCTCTCTCTATATATATATACACATATGCAGACATTATTAATGCCATGCATGTTTTTATGACTTGATTTTGCTAAACTGCTCTTTGATTCTATTCAAAGCTCTTGCTATTTATTCAACTTGAAATACTCACTACCAACTTGAATAAGTTTTGCTATGTCACTTGGCATTGCATTTTTAATTAGCAAAATCTATCTATCTACAGTAAAATCTACTATTTCCCCATGCAGTTTTGGATAAATATTATCTTTTAAAGTTCAGGAAATCTTTGCTTATCTTAGACCTTGAACAATATTGGTGCTATGGGAAATCAAAATTCAGGTTACTCCCACGTGGAGCAAAAGCGAAAACCCAACTTAGATGTGATGAGGGGATTAATGACCAGACTGTCTCATGTCCACAATGGATTTAACTACAATAATATTGTGAAATGCAGAATTATTTCAGTTTGCTAACTTCAAAACTCCTTTTTCTGATAAAGACTTCATTGACACTGATCATTTCTTGCTGAAAGAAAATAATTTATCTAAATTCTTGACTAACTATACTTAGTATCATATAAATTCTGATCCTATCTCTGCCATTTATCTGATAGGTAACAGATGGGTAGCTGCATTTTTCTCTTCTCTTTCTCTTCCGTTTTATTTTTTCCAGTGTAAGAGTCAACGCCCCTTAGCATTTAGTTCATGATTATTGGTTTGAGATCTTTACTAGAATCCTTCAGAGCTGCTGTATTTGAACTCCATCAGAAGCTTTACATCTGTAGCATAGCACATTTCATCTTTGTTAAAAGAATTTTCAAGCAGGAAGATTTTATAAAAAGTAAAAGAATAAAAGGAGTCTTCTTCATTTCATAGCATCTTTCATACAATCCACTTAAGTAGTACGTCCTATTCCTTTCTTGAGTCCTCACTTAGGGAGACAGAGGCTAAAGCTTCTGCAAATTTTGGTTCATTTCTTGATTCTAGAAAGCAATGTATTTTGCATTCTGTTATAAGAATATGACTACACAGCAAAGAAAAATTCTGACTCTGAGACAGATACAGCATGCCAGAAAAGAAAAAGGATATTACGTTACATCTTCGTCAGCTATGATGGAGTGTGGTCACATAGGAAAGTCTCCTGCAAGTCACATTCAGCAGCTTTTCATGTGCTGGCTAGCAGATCAGATGTGGACTTTGTTATCACCCATTACCAAGACATACAAAACAAATTATAATGGGTGAGATGGAATCGTTCTCATCACAGGTATAGAAAAAATTCTCTATGCAAGAAAAAAGTCTCATAATCCCGATACTTTACGTAAAAATACATTAGTTGTACTTTAACAATCTGCAATATATGAGCAGTAAGAATGGCAGCTAAGAAGTGAAGGTAAGGTAGGAGTAAGTAGTGACAGAAGGACAATGCCTATAAGGTCAAGGGCTGAGTTCTATAACATCCAAATGCAGAGCAGGACTGGTGACAATTTGGTGTCAATCAGCTCCACAGAGACAGAGTAGATCCAATGTCAAGTCTCAAAATAGTTCAGCTGTCTGTGTCAATTCCGACTGATAGAGCACATGATCAGGCACACCTTCAACATAGCTCAGGCAAGTCCCAAAAATAATGGTCTGAGCTTGAGAGCAGCTCCTGCAGTGAGTGAGCACCTCCTGCCCCTTTCGCACATAATGATTTCTCAGCAGCAAGAGTCCAGTATAGAGTGCTGCACTGTATCAGAGGTGTCTCGATGAATAAGCGATTTAACTGCCTAAAATGGTCCTGACAATTGGTTTTCCCAATCCCAGAGTCCTTTCACTGGGGTTTTAAACAGAACTGTCTTGCCAAAATTAAGCAGGACTCAGGCAAGATAGTATTTAATTAGATAGGTAGCTGGCTAAAAAAACATTTTAAATTTTATGCATTTTATGGCCAAGACCTCACATCTCGCATATGGCTTTTCCAATAATCTCAGTAATCTTATTCTTCCAGTTAAAGCTTTAGCTTCCAGCTAAAGTCTGTAAATGAAAGGAAGAGAGAAGAGAGAAAGAACGATGAAGATACTAAAAGATAGTCAAGCAAACATGACAGCATATCTAAAATTTGTGTGCAATGAATATTTAGCTAATACTGACTGTAGTGAAAAGCAAACCCATTTTGCAATCTCCAAATAGGACCCTACATTTATTTTTTCATTCTGTTCTCTTTAATCATGGATCAAAATATTTAATCCAAAATGCACCCAGGGTGCTTCTTTCTAATCATTAAATCATTTCAGTAAAATCTGTTGGTAGAAACAGAGGTTTAGAATCTTGAGCTCCTTGGAAATATGCTTGTTATTTTTATCCATAGCTGACGTGCTAGGGAAGAAGAGCAATTTTGTTTACTCCCAGGTGGTTTAAATTTGATTTGAACTCATAGCTGAGTTTAAGCTGATGAACAGCTTTTTATTGAACATGAATAAATTGAGAAATTCAGATTAGTCAGCCACTTTTTCGTCATAATTTAAATTCCAAAGAAGATGCATTTAGCAAAAATAGAGCAGAAAGGTGTGTGCAATTGATGAATTGTACCTGATGACTAGCTGACTTAATAAAATCCTTAATGAATTTACTGCTGTTCTAGGTCTTTTCAGTATTCATGTTCTTATGAAAAAGAATTTGTGCAAAACAAAGTGAGAGTAATCGACATAAAATATAAAAACAAATGCTTGAACGAACCCATATGCAGTACAGTATGTGAACATATGTAACAGCTTTTCCTGAGTATCCTGTAAAAAAATGTTTTGTTCATGCATGAAAAAGAAAAATCTCAACTAACACGGTCTTTAACAACTAATATGGTCTTTTGAGTGAGCACCTTATCAGCATTCAGTTCAGCTTCAAAGTCTGAAAACCGTTCTTAAAAAAAAGATAGGAACTTGAGCAATCCCTTTGGGAATCAAGTAGAATTACCTAAGCATAAAAAAAATCTGAAAATGACTGTCTGTTTACTGGTAAGACAAGGCAAAATTAAAGTTCATGCCAAGTTTCAGTTATGTCTTTCTATTCCTGACAAAATGCTGAGTGTTATTCTATTTCTGAAGAAACATTTTTGTGTAGATTTTTTTAATATGTATAGAGATGTAAATTTGCATACATATAAATATGTATGTATGTTTATGCTTGTTAGGAAATGCTTTGAGACCAAAAGATAACAATGGCTACATATTATTATCTTAATCTGCTCAGGCACCTACATAGCAATGACATTTCCTTCTCATAAGAATGACAAATTCTTCTGGACAAAGAAGGAGAAGACTAAAGAAATGCCATAGTTTAAGCTGGCAGGTAGCTAAACACCATACATTTGCTCATTCACTACCCCCTTGCTCCCAGTGGGATGGGGAATTGTTAAAATTGTTAAAAAAATAAAATACAATAAAATTGTGGATTGTGGGGTGAGATTAAGACAGTTTAAAAGGGCAGACAAGGAAGGGAAAATTGTAATAATAGTAATAATAGGAGCAATAATAATAACAATAACAACAACAAGTATAGTAAAAATGATAAAAAAGGATGCATACTGCAGTTGCTCAGCACCTGCACTGATGGACTCCCAGCCACTTCCTCAGCAGCCCCCCATCACCTTTGCCTATAGTTTAGATGCTGAGCATGACACTGTATGCTGTGAAATATTCCTGTGATCTGTTGGGATTATCTGTCCTGGTCATGTCTCCTCCCAGCTTTTTGTGTTCTTTCAGACTCTTTGGTGAAGGGTTAATGTGAGTAGGTGGAAAGTCATTGTCTTATGGTAAGCGCTGTTTGTCAGCAACTCAAACATCAGTGCATTATCAACATCCTTCTCATCCTAAATCCAAAATGCAACACTATACCAGCTACTAGAAAGAAAGTTAAATCTATCCAAGAAAGTACAGGACACCAAGAGAGGAAATATTGGAAAAATTCCCCTATATTTAGTGGAAAGTGATTAGATGCCAAAAGTTTGGCTTTTGGAGATTTGATAGTGGACTATTACACTGAGTCCTGTGAAAGCAGACTGAGCTGATACTATCTTGGTTCATTAAAGGATGAAGAGCTGGGGCAGATTTTTGTGAGTGTGTGTGTGTGCTTGTCTGTTCAATATATGTAAAATTCTCTGTACAGAAATAAATTTGAATCTTGAAAAAAAATTAACTTAATAATTTCCAAATTTCAGAAAACATCAGCTTACCAGTTGAGGATGTTTTCTTATGTAGATTTCCTTAAATAATTGTTTGCATTGAATTCTTATAAACACTGAGTAATTAGTAATTAAAAATTACTTATTTTATATATCAGTGTGGTCGATTGATGATTTATTATACACTTTTATAATTTCCTTATTTTGTATATAGAAATATTTCCCAGAAGTTGGACAAATCATAAAATAAAATGGAAAAAGTCTGCAAAGCATTCATAAGAGCTTTGTAAACCCAAGAGACAACTGTGGCCTTCCAATAAATAATACCATCTGTTTTCTATTTAGTTAATGCATTTATAAATTCTGCTGATTTCTTATTATTTGGTAATTAGTAATAAATTATTACAACACTTGGGTTTATGCTTTGATTTAGGAGACTAATCTTTCAATATCTGACTGCATAGCTAGTCAGTGTGATAGGCAAATTTTCACTTGCAAGGCTTACATGCAAATTGATTTATTTATATCCATAGTCCATTAATCTGTTTATAAAGTTATTCATGCATCATAATAAAGTGATAAGTTGATACCTTTAAGCTGGTTCTAAAGTTGAAGATGTGTCAGTTTTATTTCTAAGTATACTTGCTTTCCCTTCTGTGTTTCCTCATAGAGAGTGGTACATCTATTTAGAAGATCATGGTTCCAAAATATCAGAATGCATGTAGGGAATTATTTGCTGGTATCATAACTTACTTTTGAAAATACTCTTGTCAATGAAAATACAAAACTGACAAGAGGTAGAATTAATCTAGAGGGTTGCACAACTGTTTTGAGGCAAGTTTGGATTAGTTTACTGTAACCAACTAATGTAAGCAAGTCGGTGCAGTGACACACTTTGGAAGCTGACTAAAGATCCAGTTGAGAAAAGTGTGATTGGAACTCAAACAATAACCAGACACTTCTTCATTGTTCTGTTTTGTTCTCCTAGACACAAGAAAAACTGAAATTTACCTGTGGAAATTTTTGAGTAGTATTCAATTGGGAAAAGAACAGTAATTACATGATGAGGGATATTTTGCACCAAGAAATAAAAAAATTGTATTCTAGCTTCTACCTCTTTCCTAGCATAAATTTTGTGCAAAAGCCATTGGACACCTTCATATGCGTGTAGTACTGAAAATAGTTGAAACAGAAAACTATAAGAGCAAGAATCATTATTTATGCCCCATTCATTGTAATAAGAATCCAGCCATGAGTTTGAAGACATCTAAAAATTACCTTGACGTTACCCTCCTTTATAAATAAGGTGAAATTAAATTATGTCTCTAATAAATGCAACAGGCACAAACATACACAAACTTAATGTCCTACTTATAAAAATCAGAAAAGGGTATTGCAGTATTAGGAAGGCGTTTTATTTGAGTTTGTACTTCTGAAATATTTCTTTATATTCATGTTCTTTTTCTGCTTGTATTGGTAAGCTAAGTGAGATCATTAAATGTGTACTTGTGTGATACAATTAACTAAAGGTGCACATATGATTTAAATAAAAATTTTAAAAGATTAGTTAATTACACAGAAATTATGTAAACTAAATGTATTAATTATACTGTGTATTTATTATATATTAAATACTTCTGTTCCGTCTATGTTTTAAAATTTTCTTTTTCTTGGAACAAGGTAAAGGTCTTTCTTTATTGTTCAGCACATGGCAGTAGCCTCATATCCAATTTACTTAGTATCTCTGCTTTTTGTCATTAGCAATTTTTCTCTTTGGTATGTGAATATGAACCTTATTCATGGATTTGTTACAGCTTAAGATAGTGTTTGAATATGTTCAAATTATATGAATCTGTGGTGTGGAAAGAGAATTGTAATTCAGAAATAAAAAAGAATAATTTTCTGGTCACTCTCCTTAAAAAATATACTTGTTCAGGTGAGTGCTTTGTGATTCTGGAACTTAGAAGAATACAGCACTTCCACAGACTACATATAATTGGAGATTGAAAAAGACAGTCTTGGTAAACAGACATAATTGTCAAGAAATTCTTTTGAATATGACTACTAAACATTTTGTGAAAGGTAGTGACATATCCACAATATAGTATGACCTGTTTACACAGAAGAGTTGGTGTGACAGAAGCGTATTATTCCACTTTATTAATTCACAGTTCCACTTCTTTCTGTTATGCTTTTATAAGCCTTGTATTTTGAAGACATTTATTGAAGCAGTGGTTTGTCACTGCTGGATAAACTAGTGGTGGTGGCACAGTTGGATCTTTAGTGTTGCTAATAGGCACACTTCTGTAAAAGTTGGGTTCAGAATAGACCCACTTAGAGTGGGTTGGTCTTGGCTGAATGCTGTGCATCCACCAAGCTGCTCTAACATTACACTCCTCAACTGAACACGGGAGAAAATAAAATCAAAGGCTCGTGGGTCAAGATAAGGGCTGGCAGAGATCACTCATCAATTACTATCACAGGCAAAATAAACTCTGCTTTAGGGAATTAATTTACTTAATTGCCAATCAAATTGGACTAGGATAATGAGAAATTAACCCAAATCTTGAAAACACCTTCCCAGGCTTAACTGAGCTCAATTTCTTTCCCTCTTTGCTCTGAGTGACAAATAGGACTGGCAATGTAAGTTAGCACTAGTTCATCACACATTGTTTCCGTTGTTCATTCCTCATCAATGGTAGGATTCCTCAGACTCTTTTCCTTCTCCAATGTAGCATGTCTCCCACAGGAAACTCTCCTACATGATCTTTCTTAGAGTAGATCTTTCCTACAGACTGCAGTTTTTCACTAATTGCATCCTTGCAAAAGAGAGAGTCCATCAGAAACAGGCTGCTCCAGTGTGGGTCCCCATAGCATTATCACAAGTCCTGCCAGCAATCCCACTCCAGTGTTGTTTCCCCTCTCCATGGGGTCACAGGTCTTGCCAACAGCTATCAAATAGCTTTAAAAAATTATTCATCAGCACTTAAATCTGCAAGGCATTCTGCAGGACACTCAGCTAGCTAAGAAAATTTCAGTGTTAAAATAATGAGCGTCATACAGGATGATGGAAAAATGAGTTTATATTGCATTTCAAAAAATGATTGGATATTGACAGAACTGAATGATGGTTGCAATGTCAGTTTCAGGAAGATTAGGATACTTTAGGTTTATTACAGTCTTCCAAGAATTCTATCACTGTGAATTGACAGAAGCCCAACTCTTTCCTTGTGCTTACAGTCTTTTTTCTATACCTCTACTCAGATTTCACATCATTTGCTGAAACAACATGGCCAGGTACTCTCTTCCTGGGACAAGACTTTTCCCCAACATTTTAGAAATATTTTCCTATTTCTCTAGGTCATTTTGGCAGGTGATATTCTTCTCTGCTTCCTAAGGAATCCAAGTCAGCCATGTCGATTGCCAGGTTAAACTGATAATTAGAAAAGATGCAGTTAGATAGGATCAAATAAGTTACTTGATTTACATGTAATGAGTGAGAATAGAACTGAAAAAAATGGCTTTGTTCTTTGACATAGGCCATAAACTATCTTAACACTGATTTGACTGATATTAATAAAGGAGACAGCAAATGTGATAAAGACAAAGATTGTTTTGTTTATTGGGATCTAAGAACTTGGCTTTGTTCACATAACTGCTGTCCAAAGCTATTCTTTCACTGAAACATATTCTGTAGCAGTTTTCTATGTTTTCTTTTATGCTTTATCTATTATATTTCAAAACAATGAATTGCTTGAAAACATTTCCACAGCACACAGGAAATAGAAGTGTTATTTGTATTATGATAAAATTAGCAGTAGCACACAGCATTGTTTCCTGTGGAAGTGTAACATCACATTTTACATTTTCTCTTTGCACTGGATATATTCTGTCTCACAAAGCAGACATCAACAATCTCTTTCCTCTGCTGCAGTTAACTCCAGGGGAGTTAACACATTTGTACACGAAAGCTGCTTTATTTTGTATCAAAAGTGCAAAACACGGTTAGAGAGTTATTTCTCTCTCCCTTTAAAAAAAAAAAGAAAAAATATCTAGGAAACACAAAGAGCAGAATTTTCAAAGCTTCCTATGAAGGCTGGATACCTAGCTCCTTCTAAAGTCTCACAGACAACTTTGAGAAATTCAGGCTACATTTTTTTTTCATCTTACAGATGATTTAATCATTTATACAAAGCCTGTCAAATTCTTCATTCCCTAATGATCTTTTTTCAGCATTTCACCAAAAAACATCTCTTCAGTTTTGCTGGTATTACTTTGGTATATGCCAAAGCTACTGCAAAGCAATTTATTGGTGTTGTGAGGCACTCCTTTTTCTTGCTATGTTTCAGTACAATTAATGGGTGATTGATGCCCTATACCATGAAAATAATAATTTTCAGATGTGACAATTTCTTTTCAGATGAAATGTGTTGGTTTTCACGTTATTTCATGAAACAATGGTATTGCCAAAAAGCAGACAATAGAGGCTCTTCAACGGAGGCAGCTGATAAAGCATTTTCATTCATTTTTTTTTTTTTTAATTTGCTGACTGCCCATTAGGCCAATATGCAGTTTAGCCAGCAAACTACATTGATGACATGGAGTAAGAGGAATGTAAGAATAAAAAAATAATAGACAGCCTTACTCTTTAAGTTATTTCATTCTTTCGTTAGATTTCTATGAGTCATAGAAATGAGTCACTTTACATAAAGAGGTTTTTAATATGACTTCTTTTACTTAGTGATGTTCCAGGATCACTGCAACGTGTTTATGTGCTTACAAGTGTATCTAAGCTTGTTTGATTTTTATTTTTTTTTTAACTTTTAGGGGTTAAGAAATGCATTTTTTTCTGCTGAAAAAAAATAGATAAATCTGAATAAAGCATCTCATTAATTCGTTTTCCTATTTTGTGTGAACACAAGTGTAAAAATAAAGTGAAATATTTTGGTTTGAAACAAAACTAAATTGCTTCTTTACTTAAACATAAACTTACTTTCCATTCTAAAATTACTTCTTTTTCTCCCTTTGGTAGTGAAGACTCTCAAAATCTTTTGTGTTTATTAAAAATTTTACTGAGCTGAAATAATACTTTAATTTTTTGGTTTAATGGACAAAGTTAAAATAAACCAAAGAAATCTTATCTTCTGGAAAAGGTACTATGAATCTTTAGCTAGGAATTGGATGCTTTAATTTACTTTTCTATTTATTTTAGGCTTTCAGGTTTTATGTATTTGAAAAATACATATGTTACACCATCTTAAGATCAAATATATTCAGCGGTTGTGTCCAAAAATTATTCATTCTTTACATTATTAAGAATAGTATTTACAATAGTATTTTTTTTTTTCAGTGAATACAGGTGATCAGCTATATTACAGATGAAAAGAATAAAGAGTATATATACATACCTAAAACAGGTCTGCTTTCCTAAGCAAGTCTCCTCATCAGTTTAGGTCACTTTAAGTTCAGATGCACTAGAAAGCATAAACAGGATTCCTTCCATATGATACAAAGCTGGAAGACTTTACAGTACCAGAACTGTATACTTAATCCAAAGTGAAAATGGGCAAACAAAATATCTGAAATGAGTGTACTATGAATTCCAGCGCCAAGTGTTTCTCTCTATAGATAAGGGATGTTTGACATAATTGGTAGGGTAGATGTGCCCTCAGTGGTCCAGTGTTAATGTATCACGTAGGCAACTAAACACAACCAGTCTGCCGGTAGACAGAAAGCTAAGGAGATGTTATCAATGAAGGCCAAAAAAAAAAAAAGTTAAAAAAAAAAAACCAAAAACCAACTAAGCAGAAAATCCTTAGTTTCCTTGCTTGAACAGTTTTCTGTGTGGACTTGTCTCGCTGTTATACAAACAGGTATATGTTAAATGATCTGAGAAAAGGTTACTGCTAGTAATCCCGGCAGCCAGTTTGTTAATACATACCTCTTACGCAGTCAGTGGAGAGAGTCTGTTTGGCAAATAAGTCGTTTTAGCCACCCTCCAAAGTATCCACCGAAGATATAAAGACCTCATGTTTTACTCTATATAGAGAGAGCATTTTCATGGATCTGTACAAAAAAATAATCCCATCAAGGTCAGTGGTGCAAAAGCCTTTTAATGGAGAATAATGACTTCACATTTAGATACTTTACAGGGCCCGTATTCTGTGTTTTGGTTTTGTTTGTTTTTTTTTTTTTTGTTTTGTTTTGTTTTGTTTTTTTTTAAAGCAGTAGTTAAAATTTTGTTACATTATTTCAAAAAATTAGGATGGAATATAAAATCTTAAGAATTTTTTCCTGTAATCAATTGCACTACAGGCAGTGATTTGTTATTTTTCTTTGCAGATTTCTCAGTGTGAGGAGAAGAAAAACTAGTAAGAAGGATAAATTAGAAAGAAGAGAAAGAGGTTGTCTTGGACTTCTTGAAAGGAGAAAGTATAATGACAGGAAATAGGCTTTATTTTCTAACAACAAATATGGCTGTTAATTTTTTTTTTTTTTTTAAAAGCAACATTTTTAACATAAAACTTGCTGTTTGGGTTTTCCTGATTTTATTTTTTAAATATTGTGACATATGAATCATGACATATTGTATATGTACATATATTTGTAACATGATAATAGTACCAATGTGAAGTAAAATATGAGTTATAAGAGTCTTCTAGAATAAGTTCACAATATAGTTTTCTCATACTGGTTCATTCAGACCTTGGCAGGGAAAGGCCTAAAGGTACATTGGAAATGCATAAATCTCACTAAAAAATTTGGTAATGGTGTTTCTATTCCTGCATATTCTTTGTCTGTTTGACAGCTCACACATGTTTATCATACACAGAAGTGCCAGACATCTGTCTAAAGAAAATGGCTTTGTGAGCCATTACAAAAAAAGTGTAAAAGTCACATCTATTTACTTGTGCCACCATATGTATTTAATACACGTTAATATTTATGATGCTGAGACTCCATCTCTGAGGCCATATATTTGGCATAATATTTTGAAGCAGAAAGGATTTTTTTCAAATTTCTTTTTATACCGTGCATGTGTGTATTTATACTTAGCTCTTTGATGAAATTTCTTTTCCATTTGTTGTTTTCTAAATTATGTAAGGAAAGAGGGATAAAGATAGGTACTATTAATTCCTTATTTGTACCGAATGTATAATGCAAATCAAACTTGTAACTGCTATATGAAGTTTTCAGTGTATCTCAGAATACTAACTCATTGCTTGGGGAGCCTGTTACGTAGAGGCAAAAGCCTCTGGAATATCCTATACTATTTTCAACCCCTTGTTTTTTTTCTTTCTGTCTTAAGAAATGGATCTTTATAGTAAAAATGCTAAGTCTGCTAGAGCTGATGTCAGAAATGATTGTAAATTTCAATGGGCTCAGAATTTTCATTTTTATTTAGTGTTTTGTTGTGTATATGTTCAAATGAGTATGAATTGACTGAAGGATGATGGGCACTGCTAATTTACTACAGCTATGAAGTGATATTCTTGTTTTACTTGCAGGACAGTGAAACAGGATCGAAATCAGACAGTGTTTCTTTGCATAGCTGCAATAAAAACTAAGAATCCTCCATGTACTGTGAACTTAGATTAATTTTGTTAGGTGCTCACCCAAGAACAGAAGATACATCAGCTATGAAGTTCTGTTTTAGGATTTAAATTTCAGACCATGAAATGTAGTCCTATAGAAGTTTGTTATCAATGTTTTTGCTGTTCTTTTCAGCAAAGGAATGTAGGACAAAGTTCTGCTATTAAGTTCTGTTTGCCCATAGATCATTCCTAATGTGTGAAATGAATTCATCAACTCACACAAAATAAATATTGATTCATTTCAAAGTATTATAAGGCAATGTAATCTTGTTTATTATATGTTTGTAATAAATAAGGCTTTAAGCTTGCAATCATGTTAATACAATTTAATAGTGTGTAATAGTCTATTAATAAAACAAGTTACATGATAGGACTGTGGCAATTAGTTTGCATGTCAAGAAAAGTCTTTATATATTAGTAGGAGTTTTGCTTATGAAAAAGCTCCCCATGTACTTCATCAAGCATACTTACACTCCACCAGTTCACCTTGATTCAGAATTTTATGCTTTCCTACAGTAGCTAACAAATGAGCAAACAAGAGCACAGATGTTCAAGCTTTAAAAACAAGAGAATTGCAGTGACCTTCTTTCTTCCCTGCCAAGCACTGTGCAAGGAATGCATATCAGCATCTTCATGGCCACAGAGTTGTTAATCTAGTTCAAGATTGTAAGAATGTAAAATTTGCATTGGGGATATAACAATAGCAGTGCAATTTTGTAATATCAAATAAAAAGTTGGTTGCACTTTGCAATAAGTGGCTAATCATTGCTTCTTTGGTACCTATTGCAGTAACATTATTTCCGATAAAATAATTTGCATAACTGTATGGAAAGTATAGAACAGGTTAAAAGTCACATTTTTAATAATACGTTCCTTATTGGACATTTTAAAAAAGTTGAGTAGAAATCATCTGCTGACTGAAGGAGACATTGCTCATATAAATTATATGTACCATATTATTATTTTTAAATAAAACAAATAATTTGTGTTATGACTTGAATAAGCAACACTAAAATCAGTAGGAAAAAAAATACAAAGGCTGTATTTGTAAACAGCAAGATTTCACGTACTATAAACTGCCTGAATCATAATGGTAGGACATAGAATTCGTGTGCTTAAGAATAAAAATGTGTTATCTTAAAAAGCAATACAATATGTTTAGTTTTTCTAGATTAATAACTCTACTGTTTTGGTATTCACATATGCATTATTTGGGTTATGGCTATCATTCTATAAGAGATTATTAACATAGTTTAAGGACAAAAAAACCCCAGGTATCCTGAAGATAGAAGATATGGACATTGACATAATATTAAAAAGAAATAATTGTAGACAAATTTTTAAGAGCTTCAGAAATTATTAAAACACTCAAGAGGAATAAATATGTGAACACTCGGTGAGAACAAAATTATAACTGGCCTACTCATACAAGTAGTCCTACTGAAATCAATATGATTATTCATGTAAACTAGGCCAATTACCCTTGTTGCTTTTAGACTGACAATGAACTACAGAACTATTTTAAAGTTCCAGAACAGTAAAATCCTTTTGTACAGTAATTTGAGCTTAATTTTTCTGGCATGCAGAACAATAATTCTTTGTTTCTGATTTAAAAACAAAACAAATGCATATATTTTCATCCTCCTCCTCCTTTATTTACCAATATAAATTCAGTACAGATTACCCTGAGAACAGCACTGACTGTAGGAAAGTTGCCTAACAGATGCTACAGACCTAATTTTAGTTGACTGTTTCTTATGGTTATTTCAAGATCAACCTGCTCTATCTGCTGTGAAGGTGTTCAGAGTCATGCCCCTTGGGTTATGTTTAACAGATCTTCTGTCGCTACAGGTTCAGAGAGATTTGATTTACTTTGCCAGCCTGCCTCCCAGTTAGTGACAGCCTTTTGCTCCTATTGTTCTTGCGGCCAGGTATGGAAGATCTGACTGTGACATGCACTTTCACATGCAACTTCTCACTGAAAATGTATCTCTTTGCTGATTTTTGCTGCTAAATTATGGCCTTTCCCCTCTAAATATACTTTTTCCTGTAATACCTCATATTTACAATGTACAGTGGGGAAAAAAACATGCTGAATGCTGAAAAGTGTAGTTTTAAAAAAACATTAAAAAAAAAAATTTTACATAGTTTTCCAGCATTATCTCTGGCATGCAAAATGGCTGAAATGAGACAGGGCAACAGAATACCAATCTGACACAGTTTTCATTTTAATTTTGACAAAAGCAGCATGTCATTCCATTTCCCAGGAGGAACTGGTAGGTCATTAGATATTCATTAGATATTCCTAAAACTATAAATTAAGACTAGTTGGAGTAATTTCAAACAAAAAAAAGACTGACACATCTGCAACCAGCATGACAAAAAAAACAGCCAACCAACAAAACAAACAAACAACAAAAAAACCCAAAAACCCACAAAACAAAAACAAAAAAAACCTTACTAAATAATAGTTTTAAATAGAAAGATAAAATTAAAATAAAATCTAAATAAGGCCTATTTCTATTAAGAAAAAGCTAGAAATTAAAAAAAAAAATAAACGAAATAACCATGACCTTTAAATTCTGCGTGAGCAGGAGATCTTATGAATAGGATATTTTTCTAGAGCAATTTTAAACTTCACTGAAGTATGAGGATAAATTGCTGATTATATTTCTCTTCTTTTGGGTTAAAATTGGAATGCAATACCTTTTTTTTCCAGCTTTTATAAAGAACAGTCTGTGATTTTCTTAATAACTTTTAATCCTAATTTTTATAGCATTCTTTATATATTCCACAATCTCTTTTTGGACCTCTTTTTTTCCTTTCTTGTCTATATTTTGATAGTAGGTCAAGTGTTTTTGAAAAACTTATCTTTTCTTTTTATTTTTGAACAGTCTGTGTCTTCCTGAAATCTCTTTCATCTTTGGAAAATCTACAGATTCCTCTTCTCTTTTTTAGGGGAGAGAAAGAGTGTGCAGATTTTATACCAGAATTGTATACGAATATTTTATTTTATATAAGATTTGCAATGGGAATGAGTATTTCTTCTCAGTTATTCAGACCATTTAATTTCTCATTATTCACTGCTTTAGATCAAATCCATCTAGGGTTTTTAAAGACAAAGAGAATTTGGCTGATTTTTTGTCTTGCAATAGTTTAGTGCCCAAAGGGAAAAGAAAGGACAGCAATAACTGTCAACCCACTGCAGTTTTTATTGAAGTTTATTTTATATTACCACCTTTTAAAGAATTATTTTCTTCTGTAAGTAACTTCTTGTAAGTTTTTTGTCCTATCTTTTATAGCATTATGCAAATTGTGCCTAATAAGCTGACTATATATAAACATTTCCTTTTTCCTGAATCTAATAGTTCTGTCAAGGAATCCCTGTTTTGTTGTATTTCTTTGAGATATTTAAATATTTTACCCAGAAAAATAGTTGTTCAAGCATCTATTTTCTCAGATTTCATGTCATCACCCTCTAATGACAAAGTATTGGCTCCACAGAAACATATTAAGAATACATTGGATGAACTTTTTCTTCAGTCTTTGCGAATACAATTTGAGAGTCAGAGATAAATAGGGATATGACATGCTTATGTATAGGTCTAATATGAGTCTGAACATCACACCTGTCCCTGAAAATAAGTGAGTAAGAATGATGTTTAAAATTTATATCTTTGTTTAAATTATTTTCTGACTTTTCAGGGTTACTGAATAACCTTAAACAAGTGTGTAGATAAAAATAATATGACAGAGTGAGTACATCTTGTAGTGAATATAATTCAGGGTTCATTTCTTCTTTGCCATCCTAAAGTTTAAAGTAGTTCAGAAGTCTAGTCTTACTCATACTAATATCGGTACTAAAATTTCAAGCTTATGTTTAAGTTTAGACATATTTTTCATATTTATCCATAATGTTATATCCACTTCCACTTTTGGTTTGTTTTTTTTTTTCACTTAGCATGCTGCAATAATCCTATCTCTTCATTATGATATATCTATCCAAGCTGTTTACCAGCATTTTGTTTACATTACATATCTTCTATGAAAACTGATGTTATATTTCTTACCTAGTTTTAGTCTTTCTATTATACTCTTAATTAGTTTCATTATAATAGTCAGCTAAGGTCCACAATGTATTTTTCTGTCTTTAATTCATGAAGCAGTAGCACTGCTACAAGAATAATTATCAGGTGAAGGACAGTTTGCAGTTTTCATAATTATTTATGTCTAAATTTTCTAGTTCTGTGATTTTAGCTTTCTTTTTCTCTTTTTCTCTACTGTGAGCTACATTTAAATACAGGGGAAGTTTTGTGTCTATGGGTTCTCATCTCAAAGGTAATCCATTTTTGTACCATGCCTTCATATACTTAATTAATTATTTCATTTGTTGGATTTATATGTCTAGCTTGCTTTTAGTTTGCATGCTTTTTAAAATCATATCCAGAATTTCAAACTAGATCAGCTCTAGGGTTATTCTTTGTATCATGCTACTTACATGTAGGCCTTGTGTTAGTTGATGAGAAATTCATCAGCACCTGAACTGAAGGTAATCACTTGCTGTTGTGGAACTTCTATAGCCTCTTCTATTCCTCCACTGTGTGTGAGCTATCTTTGACTTCAGTTGACCTTCTGTGATTACAGTGGTTATCTGATTGGATTTTAGTCGAGTCACATTGCTGCCTGAAAGGCTTCATTTACTTATTCAAATAACTTGAGCTTGCAGGTTAGCAGTGTAAAGACACAATAGAATATGAAACAGACCATAACAAAATTAACAATACTTTAGAGATTGTGCAAGAAATCCCCAATATATTAGCATACTTGATAAAGATACAACCTTCAGAACAATATTTTTTCACGGGAAATATGTTGAGGGTATGTAAACCTTCATAAGGAACATCTGCCTTTTGTTACCTGGGGAAACATCACCTTGTTTTTTCCGCTTAGTATGGATTTGCACATAACCATCATATATGTGTTTGTAAGGCCTGCATGAGGAATTCTGAGATTTACAAACGAGTGAACTGCTTCCAACCTCTTTCTTTAAAATGACACTGCTTTACTAATAAGCACCCCCCAAACAAGCAGTTTGACCTAAGCCATATCCTTGCCACAAGCCAAAAGACAAGCTGTGAATGATTAGACTTTGAAATTGTATTCAGTGAAGCATGCTTCTAGACAGACAGAAACCAAAGTCAGCCCCAATTTTTTATAAAGCAATGTAGAGAAATGTTCCTCTCCTGCTTATGAAATGTAAATGTGCAAAGGTGCTGAAAATAGCTTGAGAAAAGTGCAGATAGTAGGTCAGTACTGTTTCTTTGAATATATATACATTTCCATCATTATAGTGCATCTTAAACCAGTTCTAGCTCTAAAAAATAAATGCTCAGCATTTATATATAGAAACTGCAGCCCTATCCATTTTATTTCTGTAAGTGATGTCATTAAATCAATGGTGGAAGTCACACAAGGTAAGCACGTATGGCCCTTTGTGTGTCTTTTTTAAAAGATGCACATTTATCAGAGAGATTCGTTATTAAAATGTGCTAGTGGAGAGATAAATCAGTGCTGGTTTTTAAAGGTTAGATCTGTTATATGGATCTTCAAAGCATGTGCTGTTTTTATCATAATTAAGAGCTTTTCTTAACAAGATAATCTTTTTTTCTGCTTTAAATGCATATTTTAATGTTGGGTCTGACTTTATGGCTCCTGTAGCCTATAAAAAAAGCTCTCTGGAGGATGAGCTTCTTCCGTCATGGAAACTTTTGAGTTTTCAGGAGTTTTGCTGCATAAACAAAACTCATTGAATATTTTTGGGAGACCAAAATATGTAGAGATTTAGCTAATTCTTGTACTGATTCACTGCTCAACAGAACAGTAAATAATCATATTGACAGAAGAGTATTTTGCCATCTTATAAAATAAAAAAAGGTAAAATAATTGGTAAAATGTTTCATATTGGCAGTACTGCTGAAAAACAGAGTAACCCTAGGAATCCCTAACATCTTTTCCTAGGATAACACAATCTGTGAGAAAAATTTTTATAAAAATTAAATTAACATGAATTTAAAAAATCAAAATAGAACGGATACAGATGATGATTTTTAGTTTGCTCATTAAAAAAAAATAGAAAAAGTCTGAATAGTTAAGACAACAAAACAATTAAAACAATTATGTAATTACAGGACAATTTCTTTCTAGCTATGAGGTAGAGAGAATAGAGTACTAGAGAGAAAGAATGAATTACATGTGAATAATAAACGAAAAAAAAAATCAATATAAACAACAGGAAATAACATATTGTCCATTAATGGATTTTACATAGAATAAAAAGAATCACATAGTTGTTACATTTGGAAGGGACCTCTGGAAATATCTAGTCTAACTCTGCTGCAAAACAGAATCAGCTAAAGTGGGTTTTGAATGTCTCCAGAAGGGGAGAGTCCATGACATCCTGGCATGCCTGCTCCAGTGCTATACCCCTCTCCATGTGGTTCTTCCTCATGTTGATGTAGAACTTGTGTTTCAATTTATGGCCATTAGTACTCCTTCTGTTGCTGGGCACCACTGAAAATTGTCTGGCACCGTCCCATGGTCACCTGCCTTTGAGATGTTTATGAGCACCAATGAGATCCCCTCTCAGTCTTCTCTTCTCTAGACTAAAAAGGCCTGGTCTCTTCTCATAAGAGAAAAGCTCCAGACCCCTGATCATCCTTGTGGCTCTCCACTGGACCCTCTCCACTAGCTCCTTGTCTCTCTTGTGCTGAGGAGCCCAGAACTGGACACAGCACTCCAGGTGTGGCCTCACTAGGGCTGAGTAGAGGGGCAGGATCACCTCCCTGCACCTGCTGGCCACACTCTTCCCAGTGCACCCCAGGACACTGCTGGCCCTCCTGGCCACAGGGGCACTGACAGCTCACAGAGAACTCATGATCCAGCAGGAGCCCCAGGTCCTTCTCCACAGAGCTGCTCTGCAGGAGGTCAGCCCCAGCCTGTGCTGGCACTTGGGGCTGCTCCTCCCCAGGTGCAGGACCCAGCAGTTTCCCTTGTTGAGCCTCACTGGGTTTCTCTCTGCCCAACCCTCCAGCTGATCCAGGTCCCATGGAATGGCAGCAGAGCCTTCTGGATCAGCCACTGCTCCCAGGGTCATCAGTAAACTTGCTAAAGGTGCATTTATTTGATCCCTTCCTCCAGGTCATTTGACAAAAATGATAAAGGTAACTTAGAAAAATTCTGGAACAGTATTCTAATGAAATGTAGTGCAATCCAAAACCCACCTAGGAGTTAGAATGATATTTTTTTACATTATTCTGTTTTGTGGTTACTTTTGATTCTAGGGGATTGATTTTTTGAACTAAAGATCATTGGCAGTCTAACTTATTTTGTTTTAACTCACTTTTTTTCTCTCCTGATTTATTTCCCTATTTGGATTTGATATTGTCCCATGATGTCCAATTAATTTTTCAATTTGAAATCATAGATATTAAGTAAAACTTATAGAATTACTTATTACTAAAATCTTCAAATTTTAAATATTGACCACTTCTTCACCTCTCAGTAGGAAAGCTTCCTTGAATTTTATTTTTGTAAACAGTTTGTTTTTATTTTCTCTTACAAAGAAAATCTCATCAACTGTAACCTCAGCCTGCAGCATATATTGACAGACTGTAATCAGTTTTCAGAACGATACCTGAATGGTACTTTTCCTAGAGCAAACCAGTCATATGTTTGGATGATAACACAGGGGTTTTAACCCTCTGGAAATGTTCTCACAAATAGTAGTTGTGAGGTATGCAAGGAGTTCAAGTGGTTATGTCTAAAAATGGATTATTGCTCTAAAACATTGTATTTTTTTTACATGAAGGTGTTATTTAGACATAGTCACAATTTGCCATTAATAACTGGAAAAGGTGCCAATAAGAATTTCAGATAAATCATTCTCACAGTTTTCACTTTTGTATGTAAGTTCTTAGGCATCTATTAGGGGTGAAACATGAGCTCATACCAATCTGAGCCTATTGATTCTTTTCCCATTACTGTAACTTTAAACAGATAAAACTAAATCATAATTGCTATGTTGGATGCATCACTGCATATATAATCAATAAACTAATGTATATTCTCTTTAAAAATGAAATTTTAATTCAAATATGCTTCTTGGTAGTCAAGTTGCATGCATCTGGGGCCTGATATTGAAAACCAGTCTCTGATCTGGGTCTGAGCTCCAATTCAATTTCCGGATGAAAATAAAAAGGAGAAGCCTCCAATTTTACAATTTTATCAAGCTAAAAAAAAAAAAAAAAAAAAAAGGATGGCTCTTGGCAACTAAATTTTTTTGATTCTCAGCTTGAAGGAAAGATGAATTGCTGTAAGACATCAGCACATTTCTGTAGGATTTTAATAAAACATGTTTCCTGTTTGAAGACATACATTTTTTTGTAACATTAAGAAGTGTGAGGTGAATTAATACTTTAGACCTCATGTTGCAGAAGCATAACAGAATATAATTTTTCTCCACATTACGAAATTTTAATAGGAGTTCCCAGGATTATACTATACAGAAAAACTCGTTTGACATATTCTAGTGACATAGATATTTATAAATGCAGGCAACTGCTAAACAAAAGTGTCAAAAGCATTGATTGCTTAGCAATATACTGAAAGAGTTAGTAGTAGATGTTACTAAACAGAACTGAGTGTCTAATTTTAAGGAATTGACTTCAGTTATTATGAAGAAAACCAGCAAAGCCAATAAATGGGTTGAGAGTCAGGAAATGAGAACAAATTTTCCATCAGTAAGAGTTTATATGCATTAGAGTTCCATACATATGCAAGTACAGGTGACCATAGGAAGATATATTGCAGATATGCAATCAGTTTAGTGAGAGATTAGAGATTAGAGACTGACTTAGTGCCTGAAATGTGGCCTTACTGCTCAAGCCATTATTGAGCTGGTTTGTTACAAGGAGTGAAGCTGCAGAACGTAATAGCAGGGATAATCAGTAAGTCTGAGCTTTAGTAGAACTTTAAGATCAGCCTTTATTTTTTGATGTAGGGCTTGAAATCAATCAGACTATTTATCTGGTGAAAATTACAGTATCTTGGATTGTACATGGTATGCAGATGCTGGTGTTCACACTAAATAAAATATGTACCTATTTGAACAGTATTTTTACTATTTCTTCC
The DNA here is from genome assembly GCF_052056855.1 of Sturnus vulgaris. Lineage (NCBI taxonomy): Eukaryota > Metazoa > Chordata > Aves > Passeriformes > Sturnidae > Sturnus > Sturnus vulgaris. The sequence continues at coordinate 51,387,341 of NC_142283.1, forward strand.
CTATTTAGTATGTGAGTATTCAAATATAAACTCATTATTGTTTAATATTGAAGTGCAAGTAGAGCTGAAGAATAGTATTTTAGAAAATGGACAGTACTTTGCAATAAATCAGGCTTGCTTATTCCTCTTAATGTAAAGTCATAGAATCGTAGAATGTGAAGAGTTGGAAGGGACCTTAAAAATCATTTAATTACAACCCTCCTCTCATGGGCAGGGATGCCTTTCAGGAGGCTAGATTGCTAAAGGCCTTACCCAACCTGGCTTTGAACACTCCCAGGACTAGGGCATCCACAACTTCCCTTGGCAATACGTTTCAGTATCACACCACTCTCACAGTAAAAATTTTCTTCTAATACACAACCCAAATATCCATGATAATGAACACATACTAAAAAATTGCGACACTTTTTATGGAAGTGGAATTGGCTTGAAAGCTTTCACTGCTAGTTGTCAAAATATTTTTTAAGTTCTTGAGCATTGAGAATTACCTGTCATCAGAGAAATCTGCTGCATTAAGACCCATAATTTTAATTTCTTGCTGAAGTTCTGCTGAGAAAGCTGCTATGCAAACTCTTGTTTTATGTAAACAAAACATGGTTATAGGTGTCTCCTCTAATATGAGAAGAATGACTAATATCAGAAATTTAAAATTAGATTTAGGTATCTTTTTATCTTGAAACATTAAACCTATTATTAGAAGGCAAAATTCCGTTTTTCTATTAATGGATTTATTTGTTTCTGATAGAACATGAAATATTATAAGTTCCCTTGACTGAAGTCAAGCAAGATTTCATGCCCTGAATGATGGGGAAGAAAAAAAAAATAAAGAGCAGGGAGAACAGGAATCCTAAATAATACACTGAATGTGGTACAAGTGCCAGCTCAGGAATTACCAGATCAGTTCACTGACAGGCCTTACATATTCCTACACACTCATAGATTAATTATGGTTGGAAAATACCTCTAAGGTCCAACCAGTCTGAATTGTCTGATCCACTTGGCATCCTTCTGCCTGCAGGGTTCTGAGTCACAGAGAAACTATTAATTTGAACTCCTTGTTGAGACATACGTACTCTGCATCTTTGCTAAGCTACACTTCAGTACTAAGCTGTAGCTGAAATAATAAGATTTATCAGACCAAGTTGCAATGGGCTGAGTCAGTCACACAGCACAGCTGGTTTGCAACATGTATAACTTTGCTGCTGGCAACTGGGAACTAAATAGTCTTGGTTTATTTTACTTGCTGCATGTGCTGGAGTATACCACGTGTTACACAGAAAACTGTTTTGCAAATGGTAACTTAAACTCGAGAATAAATATACACTTCTTTGTTTTTGTTGTTCCCTAACAAGTGATAATTATAACCATTGATTTGTATAAAATTCTGGCCTTTTTTTTAGCCTTTAAGTACACTTTAAGTATTGGAATGCTGTGATCAGTTTTCCCCTGAGCTTTCTCTTCTACAGGCACTAGAGACCTAACTCTTTTAGTCTTTCCTCACAGGGCAGATTCTCCAGCCATTTGATAATTTTTGTGGTCCTCCTTTGGAGCCTCTCCAGTCTGTCAGCATCTTTCTTGAACTGTGGTGTTGAGAACTGAATATAGTATATTCCAGGCATGGCCTGACAAGTACTGAGTGGGCTGGTCATATCTCTAACTCTGCTAGTAATGCCCCTGAGAAAGCAGGTCAGGATCCTATTTGCCTTTTTTGACTCCTGTTCAGCTTGTTGCCCATTCTCTTCCATCAAGGCTTCTCCCCAGCCACATGCCTTTTAGTCTGGACTGGGCTCTCAGTAATGTCATCCCAGGACTTTGCATTTGGCTTTGTTAAAATACAAATTTGAACTTTGCACAGTTATTGATAGTACTCTCTTCCAACTTGTCCAGGCGTTCCTTCAAGATGGCTCTCCATTCTGATAAGTTCATGTGACCATGCTGTTCAATGTCATCAGCTCTCGAGTCTTAATCATTCTGCTACTTGCTTGTTAAATTTTAGAAAGCGTCCGAACCATTAAGTCTAATAAGATAACAGGAAAATAAATAGCAGGTTAAAGAAGAGGTTTCTATCTGCTTTAGTACCTTTTGCTAAGCACAAAAATTGATTCAAAATTATGTTGCTCCAGTGCATTTCCTTGTAAACAGACTTGTGCAGAACCCTGACTTTTCATTTATTGTTTCATGGGAATATTTACATTTGGCAAAAGTTAATTAAAGTTAATTTCTATCTCCCTTCAGCTATGCCTCCAGTTTAGTACTTAAAATATGAGATAGGAATGTCTTATTGCTTCCAGTGCATGCTCACAGCTTACTTTGGAAAAATTCCAAGAAGTGTTGACACGTGTTGTTATTACCACCAAAATCTAAGCAGGCAGAAATGTTTCCTTCTGCTGCTTATAAGACTTTGACCTTTACTCTGTAAGCTAACTCTTCTGGCCAAAGTGGACCTTTTCCTCATGCATCTTGTATCTAGTGTTTAGTGTTAAGTGCTCCTGTATAATGTAACTAGTGTACATTTTACTCATAAAGTTTTCATGAGACAAAATTAATTAGGAATATAATCTCTGTTATACAAATAACACTACTGTGTGACTCATGGGAAACAGAGAAAAGTTGGAATCCATGTTTATTAAAAATGTTGTAATAAAACTAATATGTAAATAGGTCTCACTACTAGTATATGTTGATTTAGGTCAATAAATATTTGAAATCTTCTGGTAAAAGGTAGCTCTTTTCTGTTCAGAGAATTTCTGTTCTTCCTGAAATTGAAATATGAATAGAGTAAAAAATTTTTGAGTGATTCAGAAATAATAATAATCTCTTCTTATGTTATATATCCAATTAAAATTATGTTTATTTCAAAATAATGTTGGGGAAATTTTCCTAAACTTATTATGTCATGACTCACTTTTAAAGCTTATATGATTGGAGTACTTCAACTGAGTTATTAGGCCTATTTTTTAGGAAGGACAGAGCAGGAGTATGAGGAGGTAGAGCTGCCCTTTATTTAGAGAGAAGCTGAAATGCATGGAGCTTTTCCTGGTGATAGATAATGAACAAACTGAGAGCTTTTGGGTAACAGTGTAATAGTGGGTGTCTATTGTAGACCACCTGACCAAGAAGAACAAGGTGAGACCTTCTACAGAGAGCTAGCAGGAGCCTCACATTAACAGGTCCTGATCCTCATGGCAGACTTCAATCACACCAGTATCTGCTGGAACAGGGAGAGCACAGCATGACATAAACCATGCAGGACATTCCTGAAGCAACAATTCCCTGACTCAAGTGTGAAAGGAGCCAGAGTGCAGAGGTGCTTTGCCGGACTTCATACTCTCATGTAAGAAAGAATGTTAGGAACATGAAAGTCAAAGGCAGACTTGATTACCATTCCCATGAGATGGTGGAGTTCAGGACCCTGACAGGAGGAAGCAGAACAAAAAAGAAAGTTACAACCCTGACTTCAACAAAGCAGGAACTGGCTTGAGCTTCGAAGCTCATCTTGAAACAATCCCATTACATAAAGCCTTGGTTGGAAGAAAGCCCCAAGAGAAATGGCTGATGTTCAGGACTCACATCCTGCAAGTTCAGAGCAGTCTATCCCAATAAGTAGGAAGACAGGAAAAATATCTGTGGGCCTTCATGTGGGAACAAGTTTCTGCAAAACTCAAACATAGAAAGGAAGTATATGAAGGGTGGAAATAGGGACAGGTAACCTGGTAGGAATAAAAAGACACTGTTTAAGCATGGAGACATGCAGGTAGGAAAATCAAAGCCCTGAAAGAGTGTCTGATGAAATGGAGTTGGATGTCAAAGGCAAGAAAAAGTTATCTATAAATATATCAACAGGTAAAGGACAACTAAGGAAAATATGATCCTACTGCTGAATGAGTTGGGAACCTTTCTGTAAGAAGACATGGAACAGGCTAAGGGTACTGAGTGCCTCTTTTTACTACCATCTTTACAAGCAAAGTTGGTCTTTAAAAATCCCAGATATCTAAAACCAGAGACAATATCTGAAGTACGAAAGTTATATAATACATGAAAGAGAAGCAGGCTAGGAAAATCTTAAACAGCCTGTACGTACATAAATCCATGGACATTGATACGTTGTGCCCATGAGTCAGGCCTGATGTCATTGAAAAACATCTCTTGATTATCTTCAAAAGATCATGGCGATTATGAGAGCTGTCCGAGGATTTCAGGAAATAAGTGTCCTTTCTATCTTCAAGAATGGCAAGAAGAAGGAGCCAGAGAGCTACAGACCTCACCTTCATCTGTGGAAAGGATCCTGAAAATCATTTCCAGGCAACAGACCAAGAAGAAAACTACCAGAAGCAGTCAGTATGAACTTACCAAGAGGGAGTCATGCTGGAACAACTCAATAATCAATGTTGAAAGGACAGGTTTGGTAGATGAGGAGAGAATGGTGGATACTGTCTTCATAGATTTCACTGTGTCTTTTGACACAACTTATTTCATCTGACATTAAAGAGACAGTTTCTTTTAGGAATTCTTTACAGAATGATGATAACATTATTACCAGGGGTCAGAAGAAGGTGGTACCAGTCACACCCTCCCAGATGTCTGCATAGACAAGTTGATGATAAGTTTTGGAGGTGGGCAGCGAGATCATTTGAATGCCAGCTGAATAATACAAAGTTTTTTTTATGTTCTAATGATTAAAAATAATTTTTTAAAATAGTAGCAGTTTACATATAAGGCCATTAACTATTTGTTGAACTAGGACATTTTTCTCTTCAAATCCACACAGCTCTAGAGAATACCAGTTTCAACATAAATAATAAAAAAAAAGTTAAAATCTTTGAAAGCTAAACTTATTTTGATACAGGGAACAGAACTCTAGTTATGATAACCCAGAAAGATGTATTTAATGTCAATTTTGTTTTAACTAGTGTTAAAATAGAATTCTGGACCAAATAAAATATAGTTCTGGACCAAAAACTGCAGTGTACAATTTCAGTTTTATCAATGACAACTACAACATTTCGTCAATTGGTTTAGAGGTGAGACATAGCTTTTTCTGGCTTAGCTGTTCATTATCAGTATCATTATTACATTATCAATACCTGTCAATAATAGAAACAAATTTAAAAAGCAGAATTTCTGTATAAAGAAAAAATAAACTAAGAAAAAATTGGAGGATCTTTTGCCTGCCTTTTTCTCATTATACAGATGTTTTATGCATCAACTTAATTAAGGAATTTAACATGCTGTTAACCACTAAAGATAACGCATTTTCAGATTTTATGCTTCATTCTTATTCAGTCAAGTTAGTAATTCAATATGAGGTCCTGTGTTGCATCTCATTTTATCACGAATTGGATTACGAAGTCTTTAAAGTAGAGAAATCTTTGATCACCGAGATCATATTTAAATATTAACTCAGATGAAAGCATCCCACACCAGCTGTTTCTATTTAAGCTTCTTCTTGTGTTCACTTTAAAATTGTGAACCAATAGTCAGCTCGTTGAAGAGATGTTTGTAGTGTTTTGTTTTCATGACTATTAGGCCAGTGGCCTTCAGAGAAATTAGATAATTTTCCCTAAAATTACTTGACTTCATTATCATGTGGAACTAAGTTTGTCAGTGTTTAGAAGACATATCCATACCTTAGATTTTAGTGAGAAATGCATGAGTAGATTCCAGGCAGACTAAGGTCCAATATCTTATTACCTCGTCTGTGATTCTGCAACTCTGTGAATTGCTCTACTTCTGTTTAGTTTTTGTTTTGTTTTATTTTCAGATTTTAGTATTGTGCAAGAAGTAAAATGCCTGCCATTCAATAATCCAATTTTATAAGGGTATGAAAGTAATAGCATTTTAATGTGTGATTTTTTTACTTAGTGAAGCATTTATCAATAAATGATATTTATTGTTGTAAATAATTTGGTTACTGGAAATCCTTTTAACTCCAGCTAGTCACACAGCATAAATTAAAAGGTATAGAATCGCTTTCTAAATACACATGGAGTAAACATAGGAAAAGTGTCCCATTGCTCCTGTTGACATTGAACAATTTTGTTGAATTCATTTACTTGTTCATGGAGACAGCAGGATAGATTCTTCTCTTAGTGACATCCGTGCATTTTAAAAATGTGATTATTTTGTAATTGTGATAGACATAGGTTTTTTTTTTTCATAATTAGATCAGGGAGATTCTTAGCAAATTTCAGTGTAGTCAGAACTTCAAATTAAAAAACCTGCATGTAAGCCAGGGGAACATGATTCATACCATGATTTTATTTCCACCCCTTGAGTTCCGACTACTGGATTTTGGGGAAATTTTACCTTTCCTTCCCCCCACCCTGCCCACCAAGGAACTTATTGTTAAATGTCAAATTTTGCCAGCTTATACTTTGTTATAAGCAGAATTCAAGTGGCTAATCTTTTATGTATATGAAGATGATTAAAATCCTATTAATTGATAGGAAATCATATCAGATTGTACAGTTAACATTGTACCTGAATTCCTGTATTACGACACTTTTATATAACCTCCTCCAATTTAATGGAAACAAAACTCTTAAACCTCAACAGAATTGTAAATAGGTTAATTTTTGACTAATTGCTTTTATGGCTGGAAGTAATCTGTAAGAGTTTGCTCAGATTTTAAATCTTTTCAGCCCTCTTTAGATGCTTAGCATGCAGGCAAGAGACATAGATTCTAATTTGTGCATCAAAGTTCCCTGAGAATGCCTGTTAAATCAGGAAATTGTATAGATACAAAGCAAGACAAGAAAGCAAATAAGCTTTTACTGCCATAATTTTACTTCTTTGTGTTCTGATCTATTTGGTCAGAGTCCAGTAGCAGGCACCAAAATATTTTTAACTCCCTTCCATACCTCCTTCCTCATTCTTTCCAAACTGGGTAGTCATTATCAACTCTGTTCACTTTCTGGGGTTGTCTTTTGTGTTCTTGCAAAGCAGGGATGTAAGGAAATTAGTTCTTGATGAGCAAGGAAGAAGGGAGGAGGTTCTGCAGTGAAATAGGTTTGTTCATTTCAAGGTCTTATTGAGGTACTCTCATAAAGGAGAATACATGTTCTTACTAAGAATATGCAAAAGTTGTCCTCCCAAGGGAATAGGAATACTTTGTGTTGTATGTTTTAACACGATCCTGAATCAATTAAAGGTATAGGAGGCGTGACCACAAAAAATTACCACATTATGGTAAAAGTTATGAAGCTGTTTTTTTGACACTCTAATCACCTAAATTGTGGTAAGGATAATGGGGGCTAACAGTTATAGGGGTACTTTAAGTGTAAAGCTGCTGAAGATGTGCATCTTCATGAAGCATTAAATGGCTATTGGCTGAATATAAATAGAAAATGTTCTGTATTTCTGGGTCTGTTTCTGTGGGAGCAGTAGGAATGCTGAGTGCTGTGATTTGAACTAGCAACGTGCTACCTGTACCATTGTGTGTGCAGAAGGGATCACAAATGGTAGCAGAAGAACATTCTCTTTTCTGAGTAACCAGAAAGCATATTGGGTGACAAAAAGAACCCTAAACCCCAAACACACAGGAAATTATGGAAATATATCTACGCATTTTGAAAATTTTGTTGGACTTTTTAGGCATTGTAATGAACAATAGACTTTTTTTTTCCTTGAGGTACAGAAGAGACAAAATCAGTATGTATAGCTTTGAATTTTTTCAGTGACTTGCTAGGGACTATGAGGAGCTTGGGTTGTCTTTAGTTCAGGAAACATTTGATATTCAGGTAAGAGAAAAAAGGAAACAGCACTGATTTCTTCAGAAACAATGATTTTCCATTGGTGTCCTGAAAAAGTAATTAGCTCTTCTGGAAGTGATACATAGTGTTTTAGTGAATGTTTCTGACCCCAGTGTTCCCACTTCAACTATGAAAATATCAGCAGGCTGTAAAAAAGAAGATGCTATTCATATCTACTTGTGTAAGGCCATGAAAAATCTGTCTGCTTAAATGCATAGTGTCATGCCATGAGGAACCAGAACTCTCCAGAAACAAGTAAATTTATTTTTGAAACAAATACATTTATTTTATTACAAAATTAATCTGTCAAGTAAACTGATTAAGGTATTTGAAAATATGTATATTTTTAAAAGAAACTTTCTAGTAAGAGTTCTAGTATTTCCCTGTGGTCTTTAGAAACTAAATAATATCAGTTTGATTATATCCATGTTTTACTAAGAATTATTGGGAAAAAGACAGAAAATAGATACAAGTAGATTTTAGCAAAACCTGTGTGGTTTTAGACATTTCACAAAATCAGGTACATGAGTATACATTTGGGCACTTTATTGGCTGTTAGCTAGATATGAAAAAATAATTGTTAGTTAATGGAAAGTTAATAATTGCTAGTTAAAATTAATGGGAGCTTTGTTGTGGGATTTTCTTTCTTATAAATACTATGCCAAAAGATATGTATCTAAAATATGTGGATAGTAGTAAAATGCTTAAGTGGTTCAAGATGAGAAGACACTTCATTTTGTGAAAAAAATTTACATGTTGAGAAATTAGCAGCTAGTTCTGCCCATAAAACTGTCTCTAGTATTGCAAGAATTGCTTTTCTCATTAATCATTTCCTTTATTTGTTTACAACTTAACTGTTGACAGTGAAATATGCTTTTTTTTACCTTGCCAATACTCATAAATCTGTGAAGAAAGAAATTTTCCCTATTTCTTCTGAAATTCACTATATTTTGCATTATAACATATTTTAAGTACTTTTCCTTTGGGTGACTCTACCATTTACAAATATTTAATAATCTAAATCGTCTTTTAAGAAATATCGTAGACTAAATAAGAATACTAATAAATCACTGAATTCTGATATCCTCAAGTCAATTTCAGTGTTGGCTTGACTAAATGAAGATTTAAATAAAGTGTAAGTGAATGATTAAATGAAAATCCATGTGAAGTTTTTAGGCGTCCTGAAATTTAAGTTGCATGGACAAATCCTCATGTCCACATAACAGTGTACTAGATCAAGGCGATTGTTAAACAGCCGAGGACAAAATAATTAACCCTTTTTCCAATGACTTTTTGATTGGCTTGTTGTATTGTCTCAAGATTCAGTGCACTTGTATCTTTAGAATAGCGAGAAAATTTTCTGAAAATCGCCCTCCCCACAGAATATCATATGTGCTCTAAGTCCATAGGCCTAAAAATATACAGACTATTTTCACACAAAGGCTCAGAGTAGCTTCATGGCAGATACAGATAATTTGAAGTGTAAATGAAAATGTTATGGATGATAAAAGTACTTAGGAGAAACAGAACCACATAATAAAATGATAAAGCATGTTTGTCTTTAGTGCTGATGTCTTGTCTACTCACACTTAAAACAGTTTCACGCCATCAGTATTCCATCTAGTGTTGGGTTTTTTCTTTTCCTTGTACTTAATAAAGTCACAAGTGATCTCTGATATTACTGAAGTGCATAGAGAATCTTTCCAATATTTAATGATCATACCTTTTTTAACATGCATCACAATTTCAGGCTGTTTGTGACATAAGCTTGTTTACATTTCGCTGTCAGTTTCAGAACAATCCAAAGGGGGAATTTTTTAAAGATACAGCATTAAGTTCTACAATGATGAATTTATAAACATCTTAAGGTATTTTTCTTTATTTTTTTAAGGTACTTTTTTGCTTTGACTAAACCAAATAAAAAGGAAAATATAACTATGGCAAATTCTCGTTATAAAGATCTAGTTTTAAAGATTATATATCAATTTAAAACAGCAGTATCAAACTCTGTAAATGACAGCTATAGAGAACACTGCAGTGCACATGATATAAAGTTATGCTTTCCTGCTTTTCTTTAGAAGAAAATAAGAAATGATTGGAACTTATGATGAGGTGAAACAATTTGCTCTAAAGTGATTGTTCAAAGTATTCTCAGGAAGCATCACCTTTCAATTAACAAAAATCAAGGATGATACACTATTAGAGCTATCTCTACAATGTAGCTTGGATACTGTGCTCATTATTAGAACATGGTTGCAAAATTCCTGGGTTTTTAGGTAGTAGAACATTTACTGGAATAAATGCCAGATAGTGGATTCAGGACTTGAAGAAATACTAAGTCTGGCTGCCAACAACAATAAAATGGAAGCAGATGTCCACTCCCTCAAGGGTAGGGAGACCCTGCAGAGACAAATTAGAGAGATGGTCAATCACCAGCCAGCAGGTGCTGGATTCTACACCTGGGACTGGCAACCTTGGTCATGTGGATAGACTGGGGAATGAGATGCTGAAGAGCAGCACCGAGGAAAGGACCTGTGAGTCTTGGTTATCAGAAAATGGAACACGGGCCAGCAGTGCCCTGGCAGCCAGGAGGGCCACCTGTGTCCTGGGGGGCATCAGGCACAGCATCACAGCCAGGCAAGGGAGAGGATTGTCCTGCTGTGCTCTGAGCTGGGACAGAGTGAGGTGCACCTCGAGTGAGGTGCTGCTGAGGGTTGTTTTGGATGTTACAATTTAAAAAAGAAATCAAGCTATTAGAGACCTTCCAGACGAGGGCCATGAGGATGGTGAAGAATCTGGAGAGGAACCTTTATGAGCAGCAGGTGATGTCACTTGGTTTATTCAACCTGGAGAGGATGAGACTGAGGGGAGACCTCACTGAAGTCCTCAATGTCCTCATGAGAGGAAGTGGATGGATAGACGCTGATCTCTTTACTGTGGTAACCAATGACAAGTTCTGAGAGAATGGCATGAAGCTGAGTTGGGAGGTTTAAGTCAGATATTAGAAAAAGGTTCATCACACAGACGGTGTTTGGGCACTGGAATGGAGAAATCACAGCACGGCAGAATTCAAGAAGCATGTGGATAATGCTCTCAAATGCATTGTGTGATTCAAGGGGTGTCCTGTGCAGGGCCAGGAGTCAGGCTCAATGATCTTGACAGGCCCCTTCCATCCCAGTATATTCTATGATTCTGCGATTTTGAGTAATTAGCTCTTGCGTTCAATTTCTATGTGATCCTCTTTTTAATATAATAATATCTGTTTTCTGTGAAAATTTCTTTCTGGCTATATTTCTTATGTCTGTAGACAGACTTAAGGCACATGTTAGCTCTGGTCTGGAATGTATTTCAATTTTCTTTATATTCTTTACAGTTTAAAGCACAAAGTAGCCTTACATTGTTTTAGTGAACATACAAATCTATACACCTAGGTTTTCTTTCTTACTTTTACTTCTTTTAAAATTTATTTTAGTTTGCATGCTCTTTTTTTAGAGTGGTAAAGGACCATAACATGACAAGATTGTTTTGGGGTATTTTATACAGACAATCACCACTGACATTGAAAATAGCCTAAAAATAACAATACAAGTGAAGTAGTTATGGCATAACTTTGCAAGGTGTAGATAACTGGAAAATTGTTCAGTGTATCTATAATCTAATTAGAAGATAGTTCAGGATACCTATAATGTTCATATATCGGAAAAAAAAGGAATGATTTTGTGACAGTGAAGTAGTTGGAAGTTGAAATAGTACAACTGATGCAGAAGAGTGAAGATCACTATTAGAACATTTAGAGAAGGATTATGAAGTTTGGGATGTATAAGCAGTACGGTGTCCCTTGAAAAGTTAAAGAAAACTGCTGTTTCACTGGCAGTGCAGGAAGTGATTAAAATGTTTCAGTGTAACAAAAGAATTGTTCTCAAGAAAAAAAGAATACAATGGGAAAGATGGATTAAGGCACCCATATTATTATATTATGGCTGTAGTACAATAGTATGAAATCAGCAGTGCACTCCAGCAGCAAAGTCCAAAAACATACTGGGCTTTATGAATGGGGGCATCAAGGGGAGGGATTATATTCTTTTACGTCATATTCATTAGACCGTATCTGGGTACTTCATTCCGTTTTGATCCCTAAAATATGTGAAGAGCATGGACAGAGTGGAGGGGGTGCAGGGACTGCAATTAGGATGATGAGGCCTGGAGCCTTTGCCCTGTGAGAAGAGGCTGTGGGAGCAGGGCTGGTTCAGGCTTTTCACAGTAGTGTGTGGCAGGATGTCAAAAGGCAGTGAAACAAGCTTCAACATGAGAGGCTCAGGCTGGAAAGAAGGAGAAGCCTTTTCTCAAGGACAGCCCAGCAGTTAAACAGATTGTCCAAAGGAATTATACCATTTCCATTCTTGGAGGTTTTCAAGACTCAGGTGAGCAAATTTGTCTGAATTAAGGATCAGCCTTGCTATGAACAGGAGGTTGGCTGCAAGCTTCCCAAAGTTTCTTGCAACTGAAGTTATTTCATCATTTTGAGACTGTTAACTAAGAAAAAAAATGATCATGGCTATTTTTTTTCTTCCATTATTCCCTTCACAAAGAAAATAATTTTTTATTCAGCATTCTTTTTCTGGGTTTTCTGTGCTAGATTTTCTCTATATTGACAAAGTAATTTTGTAGATTTGTTACTAGAACTTGTGTATTCTGGGCACATCACACATATTAGTAAGAAAAGGCAAGCATTTTTCACTTCATCCAGATGAAAAGAAGGAAAGTAGTTAAAATAGTTTAAGAAGCTGGAACTAATGGACAAAAAGGAATAAAGGAGGGGAAAAGAAATTAATATTGTAGAAGACTTAGAAGTTGTTAACCACCAGACTCCAATTCTGTTAATGTTACCAGGACTTTAGCATTTAACGCTGTATCAGTTTTGTACTGCAGACACAGCTAACAGAAAAGAACAGTAATGATAAAGGAAGAATTTAGTTTTAATCTACCCTATAGGGACCAAATCCAGACTAGAGTTCCTGTGTGTACCACAAACAAACAAACAAACAAAACCACCAAAAAACCAAAAAAACAAAAACCAACCAACCAACAGAAAAAAAAAAAAAAAAAAAAAGGAAAAAACCAACCAACCAAAAAAACCCTAAAAATCCCACAGCACAGAACATTGTAACATTGACATAATTTATTATGCTGCATAGAGCTGAACTAACAGAAAAGTTGTTTGCATTATATTACTGCCAGCTCTGCAGCTGCTGCTTTGCACCTGTCCTGGGCATTGGACAGAGAGCTGTTTTCCACAGTTGGAAAGGTGTATTTTTCTGATCTATCTGAGCTGAACACCTTCTTTTTTTTTTTTTAAGACATGCTGGACAACTTCAAAGACATATATATCTGCTTGCATGCTTGCGGCTGTAAGATTTCAGTCTCAAAACTGTGCATTCTAGCTCCTGACATCATTACTCCAATTTTCTTATATCTTAGTCCTTTGTGGAAGCCTTCCTAAAAGCAGTCTCCAGAAGGCAAAATTTGAAATCTTTGTCTCAGCAAGGCACACAATATTTTTGCTCTTTGAGAGAGAGAGATCAGTGCTTTATCTCCATTTCCACCTTTCACCAGTTTGATTTTTGACATCAATTTCCTGTTCCTTCAGTTCCACATACAGCTTTTGTGTTCTGGATAATATTGTGATTCCTATTTTAAATAAATATTATGCCTATGGTTTATAATCTTTCTTTAAGAAACCTTGCAATATCTCTTACTTTATAGAAACAGATTTTATGCCTCTCTCACACATCTAAGTAGTAACTAAAAATCTACTTTCTCATTTTAATTCTTGTAACAAAATAAGGAGAAAAAACCCACACGTTAATGGAATGGGAGGTTTAGTAAAGATGGAGGATTTAATTTTGCTAATGAGGCCTGAGAGCAGAGTACAATGATAGAATACACATGTTCATTCTTGTGGCTAGAAATCTGTTCTCCCTTCTTGTTTTTTTAAGTCTGTTCCCTGCTCTGGGAGCATTGTGAAAGGCATAAAACTCATTTTGAATATATTAAAAAAAACTTCCTAAACATTATCAATTAGCCACCACGACCTGGAAACTAGCCTTGAAAATCAATAGTCATTATTAAAAATAAATAAATAATAGGATAACATGTTAATTTCTTAAGACCCTGCCTCTGTCACTGCAGCCAGGTATAAGGCATGGAGATGTAGAGAAATTACTTGAGTCAGACAGAAATTCAACCAATGTGGATTGCTTACTGGCCCCCTCAGTTTCTCAGTCTGAGGGCTAAGAAATACAATTGAAATGTAACGTTTATAATCTTCATTAAAAGAATATTAGAAAATTCCTGTCATTCCCACTTTTAGAGGTACTTAACACAAAAATACTGATCTGCTACACTGGTGCAAAAATTCATGAAAGTTAATGCAGTATTTGTATATTTGTATTCTCTGTATATTATAACTCATATAGTTACTAGCATTTACAATGGTCAGACCCATCCTTATGAATTTTTATGGTCTTTACAGACATGTATCCTAAAATTAAGACTATTTGCTTAAAATGATGAACTTCGCTACTTCAAATACCTGATATATACATAACTCACATAACTGAAAGTGTGACCAGCAAATAGCAAACCTGTAACTAGTAAAATCTGCTTGAGGAATCTGCCTTTATTTTTTACATACTTTGCATGTAACACTTTTATTATCATACAGTAGATAACTTAGAAGCATGTGTCTAATTTAGGATTACACAGATTGCCAAAGGAAATAGAATTGGTACTCTATCAGCAATTCCTTGCTCGTCTACAGCACTCTAGGTCCTATAGATGTTTACTTCAGAAGAAACTAAGGATCCTGAGATCTCAGTGCACTGAATCCTTGTAAATCCACTAACTTCATACGTGTTGAGTTTCCCAGGCAATTTACAGACATTAACGCTCTAGTATTTAAACACTTCAAAAACCGTATGAAACTAATATCCAAGCCCTTTCAAAAGAGTAGTGGTATATATTGTGTGTAGACCCTGGATGGAAGACAGGTGCTCACCAAAGCTGCTCTATCCCTTCTCTCTTCAGTTGTACATGGGAGAGAAAACACAACAAATTGCTTATAGATTGAGACGAGGGCAGGGAGAGATCACTCAGTGATTATCATCACAGTCAAAACAGAGTTGACCTTGAGGAAATTAATTTAGTTTATTTTCAATAAAATCAGAATACAATAATGAGAACTCCAAATCTTCCCTCATTTCTTCCTGGGCCCAACTAAATTTCTAATTTCTCTACCTCCTCCTCATAAGCGGTACAGAGAGACAAGAAGTGGTGTTGCTGCCAACTTGTCACACCTTGTCTCTGTCACTCCTTCCTCCTTCACACTCTTACCTACAACAATGAGGGGTGCCTCCCACAGGAGGCAGTCCTTCATGAAATATCTGAATATCAGCCCTCCCCAGAGACTGCAGTTCTTCATGAACTGCTCTATTATAGGCCCCTTCCCTTTTGGGCAGTTTTTCAGGAACAGCTGCTCCGGCGTGGGTCCCCCATAGGGTCACAAGTCCTGCCAACAAACCAGCTCCATGTGGGCTCCTCTCTCCATATGGTTATAGGTCCTGCCCAGAGCCTGCGCCAGTACAGGCTTCGTCTGGGATACATTTGGACACATCCACCTGCTCCAACATGAGATCCTCCAGGAGCTCTGGGTATGTGGGTATGTGCTTCCATAATCTCAGAGTACATATTTTTATAACATGAAAGTGAACATGAACATGAACATGAAAGTGAAGGCAAAATTACTCTCCCCGGAACTAAACTCACTAATGTAATGGAAAGTTTAATTCTGAGATTAAGCAAGTCAGGATGCTTGAACCAAGACATCAATTTTTTTTAGTTTCCAAAAAATACAGTGTACAGAGCTGGTGTTCCTCCTACATTGTAGGAGTGTGTGCTGGGCTTTGCACCATTAATTAGTGGTTTGTCATCAGTTTTGTCTGTTTCTATTCAGAGCCAGGATTATTAGAAAGGTGATTGAGACAGTTTTTGGGTGTGGCCTTCGATGTTTATTGTATCTTATCAAAAATTACAGAAAGTTTGACAGCACCTCTAGCTCCTTGCTAGAAGTAGGAAAAATGGCTACAGCTGAGCCTGCTTCAAGGCTTTTTAAAGCTAAACAAACCAATAGAGGTTTAACACCTATATCATTTTTTTCTTTTGACCCAATAATAGATTCCCATGACCCTTAGAGTGACTTTTGACTGACCAATCCAAAGGTTACTACTTAAGTTCTGTGAAGAAGAAGGAAGAAGAAGAAGATGAACAAGAAGAAAAGACACCACCCAAATTCTCCATCTTGTCCCTGAACTACCACTATACTGTAAAAATCTTAAAGTTAAAACCCATCACCCAGTGAAAATACATACATGTAACCCACTACATATAACTCATTCATATTTGCAAGTCTTCTCCAAGGTTTCAGGCCAGAGCAGTATTTTCCAGGGTGTCTGTGCCTGGAAGCACAGAAAGCTCAAAAACTCCAGATTCCTGAGATCCAACACTATATGACCCAAAACTTTTCCTGTTACTCTTTTGCTTCACTTCAGGTCCACTCCAGTGGCAGACTTGGCTTTCCTGGTAGTGAGCTACAATACTATGCTTACATCCTGTCACACTTGCAACTTGAAGTGGCAAGTCTTGAAAAAATTAGCAAACTAACTTACTTAGAGCAAATAGCTTTGTAATATCTGCAACATGTAATTTAAACTGTTGAATTATGATTTTTTTTTAAATGCTATAAAATAATGAAATATACTCTAAAATTGTAATAGCACACTTTTAGTCAGATCAGTATTATGTAATCAGCCAGATTATGGTTCAGAAAATCAATTTATTTTAATAAAATTAATAGGCTGGAAGGAGTGTGAATCCTTCCTTGCAAATATGGGAGTGGAGTCTTCCACAAGGGAGAGACTAAAGCATATATATATATATGTATGTATGTATGTTTATATATATAATATGATATATATATATGTGTGTGTATATAGATGTAAATTCAAAGTAGATCGAGACTATGTAAAGACTATTTCCAGCATGACAAATTTAAGGTTAATGACACTTTTGTAGTTAAAGTTCCCCATGGTCTGACATTTCCCTCCGATGCTGGAACTGGATTATATACAGAGTGTGAGAAATCCAGCCATAAAATTGAAAAGAGATAGACTGGGATTTGTGCTTTTAACTGTTCCATTAGACTCTCTGAATAAATCAAAACTTTACATCTTTTAATTATTTCTTTTCTTTTTAATGATAAGTATGTTTCAAATTTAGTCCTGTGAATGGTAGCTATAATGATCATGTATATATAAGGACACAGAAAAATTCATGCATTGTTTAATTTCAGATTTTTTGGAATAGAAATATACTTCTCATATGTGTAGTGTTGGAATAAAGCTGCTAAATAACTGATGCTATCCAAATTATACACAAGTTAAGTTTGGACTTACAAGCAAAACCAGATTTCTGCTGTAAAATGTTTAAACACTTCTCATGTCACATTCAGCAATGTATGGGTAGTAAAACAACCATGGAAACAAACTGGCCATGGATATTTTATATTGAATTACCCACTTTCATGAATATTTGATCTGCTTATTGCCTGCAAATGTTTTAGATTGCTTGCCTATAATTGGAGCTTATTAAACTTCTGAAGGTAAGGATCTGCGTGACAGGAATGGCTGTAGTTCTGAAAAAGGGGGAAAAAATTGCATAGTATGTAAACTTTAACTGGATAGAAAGCGCAGAATTGTAGACTTCTGGCGATGTTTTCTTTTGAAAAAGAATCAACATGATGATGTGACAAAAAAGTCTAATTAATCTGTTTAATTTGCAAACATCCGATGAGCACACATATTTTCCAGGATTACTATCTTAAAAGTTACAGATACTTTTGGGTTTTAAAAATATAAATAAAGCACTTCATTCATACTCTTAGAATTTTTCACAGAGTAACTTACAGGGGAAGTGGAAATAGTTTAGATATATAGCTACTGTAGACAAGAAAGGATTATCTTTATCTGCTGATAAAGATATTATCTGCAGACATAATAAAAGAAAATGCTCAAGGCCATCCTTTCTGTGAAGTTGCTTACAAGTGTCATCAGTGAAGAATTTACCCTATGGTAGAATGTAAAATTCACGTTTTTAATCAGAAAGAAGGAT
This sequence comes from Sturnus vulgaris, assembly GCF_052056855.1. Classification (NCBI taxonomy): domain Eukaryota; kingdom Metazoa; phylum Chordata; class Aves; order Passeriformes; family Sturnidae; genus Sturnus; species Sturnus vulgaris. The sequence continues at coordinate 51,405,316 of NC_142283.1, forward strand.
ATTTATTTCACATTTATATTTTTATGGTGCTTTATTTTATAATACAGTTAAGTCCTTAAGGATAAGAGGAAAGACTAAAGCCAAAAGTCACATTAACAAAAATAGTCCATAGTCCCCATTGCAAATCTGTTGCTAAAATTTGCCAAGAATCAGTTTGCAGTTTGTGAAAAGACACAAAATATAAGAAAGAAAATCCATTACGCATATGTTAGTATGGTAAGGGTATCAATAATATTTTTACATTTGAGACAAGTTGTTTTTTTTTTCCCTCTTCCCCTTAAAATATCGGTCTAATAATGGAAGAAAATTTCCATAGCATTAACACCCTTTTGAAGCCATAGCTTAATCATTAAGCAGTCTTCCTATTGCATATTTGAGTTGTTAGACTCCCTAGCTTGAAGATTTATCATTAGCCTAACATTTTTTTGTTTGTTTGTCTGTTTTTTACTTCTAATGAAATATCAAAATGGAATTAAAACAGACGTGATGCTTTGAATATGATATACTTTCTAATTCAAAATTTTCATAATATAGCAGATAGGGGACAATAAAAGCTCAAACTCATCCAAACTGTTTAGTACATATTATTTAACGCTGCAAAACATGCTTATAGAAACGATTACAATTGTATTTGTAAGGAATTGACTTAATACAGATTTTTTATACAACAGCGCAGACTAGTGGCTTTTAACAAGGCAGCAAGTTTACTTTTTCTCCTAAGCAGCATTAAATTAAGATGGCTAAGACCAGAGGGTACAGAAAGTCTGAGTGTTTCTGATTTTTCTAATTCAATCATGGCTTCTCAGAGGACTGGGCACTTTAAAAAAAGATCAAGGAGCTAAATACAAAATTCTTTTGAAAAGAGACAAGGTTTTTTTATGTTGTAAGAGATATGTGCCTTGCACATTTTTTTTAAACTTATTTACAAGGAACAACTTTGTCCAGACTGAGTAGTTTCTCAATTTCTTGCAAAAGTGTGTCACAAATTCACTGCATTGCTACATAAAATTACACAAATATGTTTTTCAGAACCCCTTGATCTTCTTGACATATCTAGACAAAATATTTGCATAACATTTGTCTGTGCATATCTTGAAATTGAGGTATGACATTTAATCTTTTGTAAATCTTCTAGACTTCAGAAAATATATTGTTACAATTAAGGTTATTAACTTAACCTGAATGTAGGAATTTTAATCATAATGATTACACAGAGTTCTCCTTACCTCATTTTTTTATGCATCTTCCTATGTCTGCTTTTCATGTCTTTCTCTGTAGTTAGCCCAAGAACAGTATCACACTGACACTGGTGTAGTTGCTTCAGTTAGCTAGTATATCCCTGATCAATATTGTCCTACATGTCACATTTAAGATGTGCCCCACTCCTTGAGAAACGCTTTTCTTTGCAATTACCCAAATAACTCCTAGAAAACCTAGTGTGGCCCTGAAGAGACATGAGAATACGGCGTGAATACAATAAATATGTGGGAACGTGCCAACCATGGAAGTATACCTGCAAATTTTCTACCTTCCAAAGTCTAGCTCATGCAGATGAAAAATGTACTGCTCTTGCCCATCCTCCAGTACCTTTCGTCTGTTGATCACTTTTAAGCTCTCAGTATCAAGGTTATGAACACTGGACCTAAAGACAAGGTTAAAGGTAAGACACCATTAATGATCCTTGGATTGAAATCCAGTGGGTTGAATTTAACAGCTGATATTTGTAACTTAGTAACAGTGACGAGATGTAAAAGACATAAAGTGTGAACTCCAGACTAAGTGGAAATACATGATTCACCATGCAGTTTAAATTACAATATAATTTGGTGTAAGTTTTCTTGGGACAGTAAATACTTCAGGCATGATAGTCTGATATCAATCTATCATTTGACTACGTAATCATAATTTGTCTTACCATACTCCTCCAGTGTGTATTTATATTATTCTGAGTGGTTCAGCTGGCTTGATTTCCTCATCCTAGATGTCTCTAGGATGTCTCATCCACTCTGTCTTGCCATGCAATTTCTACCCAGCTGCATTATTTCTGAGCAAATGAAAATAGGCTAATCAAATTACAATGCCTGTATAGTTCTGGTAGTCTCAAGACATCAAAGAGAATACCCAGGATTTTTAAAATTTTTTTTCCTTTTTTTATTATTTTTTTTTTAATACCTGTAGGTATTTTGGCCAGAACTTGCAAATCTGTGAGGCTGTGAACTCATGTCCAAATCACATATGTGTCTAAATCATTCAGCCTCTAACTTGGCTGTCTCGAAATCCTCATCAGGCACATAAAATTAACATTTACAGGCATTTACCTGGGAATAAATACTGAATGTCATCTGAATTTGAGACTATGCACAGGTGAAACAGAACTGAGAATGAAGACAGAAAAGCTCTTCAAAATTGTCCAGTGCCCTGTAAGCTACCTAGTACTGCTTATTCTAATATTCAGCATTAAACTTTTTTGCAGTGCTAACTACTTTGTGTGTGTTGGGACCTACGCAGCAGTCTCCTGGCAGGTGGACAAAACTATTGTGTCTTTGATTTTGTTTCTGTTTGTTTCTTGTTTTCTGAAATTGCCAACTCTTAAGAGAAATCTGGGTATTTACTGTGAAGTTCCTGCTACCTATCCATAGCATTGGGATTTTAGACCAATATTTTTACATATCATAATGAATAAAATTGTAGCACTGAGATTTATACTATAAAATTAAGCAAATGGTTGTCTGCAAAGGCCTCTTTGTCTTTAATTTCTCTCTCATTTTGTATCTTTTATTCTCCCCATTTTGGAAGAATTTATGCTATTTCATATTTATGAATATGGCTTAATTACATGGTCCTCCATTCAGACACTGAATTGCAAGGAGATGTAGGTCCACATTTTCATAATTTGACACTCCTGATGCCATTAGAATAATGATCATTTAGATGTTCTGCACAGGTGTTAAGCACCTAAATTTCATCAATGATAATAGTTTTAATCTTTCCTTTACAAAAACCCTTCGATTTTATTTATTTTAAATTCAGGAAAGGAATCCTTCCAGCAGATGGCAGCAACTCTCCACCTACCCCAATTCTGACTAAAAATATGTTACCATATTAAGCACAAACTTCGTTAAGAAATTATTTTTTTTCCAACTGATGGCTGAAATGCTTACATAGACTATTCTCTTCCAGTTTTAATTTTCAAGACCAAGCACAACTGGTATCACTAAAATGTCTGATGCCAAGAGGCATCTGTTACATTACAATTAGTTTACCATATTGACAATTCAGATAATGGAAGGTGTACCAAAGCTGTAGTTAAATTTGCATTTAGGTGACAGGATGCACTGCTTAAACTGAACTTAATCTAAACATGCTTAAATGGCTGCAAGAATCTGAAGTTATTCTGGCTTTTACTGAGCATCTGTAAGGATTTCCTTGCAGTGGGCTTGTCATTCATAGTCATTTCTCACTTGGCACATTTGTAGTGTAAGTGGTATTGGACAGGATATACACAGCATCCCTAAAGGAGAGTCTTACTCAGGCGTTCTTCTCTATTCATAAAAGATCATAAGGTCTTCCCTTTCAAGGCAGACTGTCAAATAAGATATTTTAAAATAATGCAATTAACTCAAGTTGAGTGTATGCTGCATCTTCCTGTAAATGACCACTGATTTTATTTTAAATCTGTCTTTTAAAAAGAGTGCTACAGCAACTCTTTTCTTCTGCTGGAAAAAGCCCATCAGCTACTGAGACAGTAACTGCCTGAGGCACTATCCTACAGTTTATTCAGCTATGCACAGACTTGATCATATAATCTCTCTTCTGTGGAGATTCTTGCTTAACTATACCTTAATACACGAATAAGCCACTCTAGGATTCAGATGTAGCTGATTACAATTAAATTATGCTTATACATAAAAACATGATCATAAACACATATGTAATCCAAGGACTATATATATAATTCTTTCACTGCCATCAAATTCCTTGTTATTTGACATTTAAAGGACTTGTAAGTAAGCTCGCTAATGATGCAGAAGTGTGAGAGTCCCATCATATTCTGGTTTTCGACTAATATGAGAGATAAAAAAATATTTTGCTTACTTTAAAACAATGCAACTTTTTTTATTATTATTTCCATAAAGAAATATGTTCATTTGCCACAGAGACTCATAGTATTTTGGAGGACGCCTGGCCCTTTTCCTTTCAACCCAAATTTGCTATCATTTTTGGTGGAAGATCACCTGTATCAATTGTCTGTAGAAATCTCTTATATTTAGAAAGGATTAGAGAGATAGGGCACAGTTGTGAGATGATGTGAGAAGAGAAGAATAGGTAAAACAACACTTTGAACACTTTGGCTTTTATTTGCCAACCTGTCTTGGGAACTTTGGCTTCACTCAGACAGTGCTGAACCACACAATCACTTAAAAAGACTTAAATTAGGGTTCTCAATTTTCAAACACTCATCAAGAATTTTTGCAGTGTGGAATTCTATTCATATATTTGGATTTTTGAAAAACGCAGTGTAAAACTGTAGTAAATTTAATAGATATATTAATTTTTTTCTACAAAACATAACTTTTTGATATGTATTTATTTGAAATTTTCCATAGTATGTCAGATATTTCATTTAGACAAGAGAAAAAGACAGAAGAAACCAGAATTAAAACCAACAAAAACAACAACAACGAAAGGTAGAATCATTGCACAAAAGGGAAACATTTACTGCAGTCCTGTTCCAGAATGCATTTTATAACTTTTTCTTCGCGTATGACCAGAAGAAATAATGACAAAATTTCCAGGGATTTGTTGTTGTTGTTGTTGTTGTTGTTGTTGTTGTTGTTGTTTTGTTGGTTTGTTGGTTTGTTGGTTTGTTGGTTTTTTCTGTTTTTGTTTTGCGGTGTTGTTGTTGTTGTTGGGGGGGTATTTTTTGTTTGGCTGGTTCATTGGTTTTGATTTTGTTTTTGGTGTATTTTGTTAGTGTTTTTTGGTTTTGTTTTATTTTCTTTTGTTTTTGTTATTGTTGCTGCTGTTATTGTTGTTTGTTTGTTTGGTTTTGGGGGTGGGGGTTTTTTTTTGTTTTTTTTGTTTTTTTTTTGTAGTTCCTCTCCACCCACCATTAATTTTTATCTTTTTGTGAATTCGTTTCACCAATACCTGTTCTGTAGATTTTCGGAGGTATATAAGTTGACCTATTAGTAACAGATTTTCCTTATTATTTTATAGGCATTGCTGAACAATTTCTGTGTGATAATATGCCATTTTTGTAAATGCCAACTGATGTTGAGTACTATATGTATTCATTAGCTATATAAAGGAAAGAATACAGCAGAAGAATTTTTTTTAAAAAGCCATTGAAAACAAAAATAGCCAAAAAACCAAAATATTTTTAAATGGATAAAAAATAAGGGCAGTAACAGAAGGAAATTTGTATATGCATCTTACTTATAAAATCCCTAATTATACCAAGAAGATTGGTGAGTTTCATAAAAGAGTAACTTTTACCTGCATTTCAAATACAGAGCCCTACCACAGTTTCTCCAAGGTGCAAGTTAGGTGCATATGAAATAGATATTTTAACTGGATTGTCTTCTTTGCCTATAACACTGAGAAAATGTTTGCCAACAGTTTTCACCTCAGAAAGTTTACTGACTAGACAATATATTAATCTTAAGGCTTTGTAAAAAAAAAAAAAAAAAAAAAAGAAAATATGGTAATTTATTTGATAGTGCTTTGATAATAGAATAGTTAAAACATAAGTTGATGTCAATGTCCCCAGATCGTTATGCACTAGCTTTCCAAATACAAAAAAAAAAAGCAAAAAAACCCCCCCAAAACTAAAAATCTCAAGTAAATTTCTTACTGCAGAAGCAAGAACCATGATTAAACTTTTAATACATTGGGAAATTCATATTTTTTTTCAAAGGGTCTAGCAAGTGAAATTTTTGGCAAGGAGGAAATACTTGTTCCACATCTACAAAAGAAGAATGGCACTTTTAAATTATTTTTCTTTCCATTTTTTGGTGGGACCTGGAGCCTGGGCAGGAGCAGGGTCCTGTGACAGACACACAAGCCAGGGCCAAGTTATGGCGTTAAGGCGAGGCACAGGGGCAAGAGGAGGCCCTGGAGGCAGCAGGGAGGTGGAGAGACATGGGTCAGCCCGGAGTTTCCCAGTGACAGGGATCAAAGCTGATCCAGAAGAGCAGCTCAGCGGCAGCTGTGGGCACAGCCCCAGGCTCCTGGCCCGGCGCCGCTGTGGCGTCAGGGGAATCGGGAATCACAGCGCAAGGCAGCGGCACATCCATGGGGCAAGGCCTCAGAGTGCCCCACCGTGGCTTCCAGACCTGCTGTGAGTCCTGGCCCGTGCCTCCCAGCTGGGTGGGCTGCAGGGCAGCCTCTTGCACAGCTGTGGAGCCTTTCTCCATGGCTTGGCTTTAGGACACAGCCTCCACACACAGGTAGGGGTTTAGGAGGGTGGGGACACCCTGGAGGACACGCTGGGAGTGTGGGTACACCAGGCTGGGCAGTGTGTCTGTGGAGAGCATTCCCCCAGCAGGGGCGGGGAAGCCACCACGCTGTTCTGCAGCAGGGGTGTGAGGGAATGGCAGGACAGGGATGGGCACTCGGAGCTGGGAAGGGCCCTGGCTGGACACCAGTGGAATCGGGCAAAGGCAGGCCCTGCAACTGGCCAGGCCTTAAGGGCTGCCCAAGCCCTTGACTTCCTTGGTTGGCCATGGCAGCCTGTGATAAGTCTGACAGGAACTTCTGTTTCATGAAGAGCACATGCTAGTGTTTATATTATTATTACTGGCACTTATTTTCTTAGAGGAGATCTGCCCTACTTACTACTTTTTCTTATGATTTAGGAGGGCTTTTTATAGCTTGGGTTTGCCGCAGCAATGGAATAGAAATTGTCAAACTTTGTGAAATGCAAGGTAAAACAACACTGATGCTATTCTAATAGGTGAAAAAGTGTTAAACACATTTTCCCTTTATCTCTCTACAGGGTCCTGTTTACTAGAGCTTAAATCTCTTCCAAATAGCAGCCTGAAACCCCTCTATTTTGCTTCCTACTACATTCCCACTGGGGCAATGCCATGTTTCTTGATATTATTCTTCGTCATGCTACCTCTTAATAGCAATACTACTGAGAATGACTTTACAGGAGAAGAAACACTGATTTACTTGGCTGTAAAATCGTTCCTGGAAGACTGCTTGCTTGTGCTGTACTGTTAAGACTGTGTTTCAGTCTGTGAAAACAAGATTAGGCAAGTGAGAGGTCTTAATAGGCCTCTCTTAGCTCCATCATCTGCTATTGTCTTTCTGGACTAAATATATAGATGACATTGAATGGCTAGGACTCATCATAAATAGGGATCAGGAAAATATTCAGAAAATATTTAAGGGCAAAATATCTTTTATTCTCATAAAACACATCAGATACAAAATTCTTAATCGACATTTTTCATTAACCTTCATGTGCATGTATACCACTACATCTAGAAGTGGGAAACAGTCTGGCTATTGTAGACCAATATTAATTTCTCTTTGTTTATCTAGTCTTTTTAAAAGACTCTGCAGTTTTGTTCTCTAAGGAAACTAATTGAACTGAATTTGGTACCTGATTTTCTGAATATTGGAAATCCTGATTTTGATCTAATTCTTCACACTTCCATGTTTTAATTTGAGAGGTGTATATTTTTCCTTCTGTTTCATGTTGCTGCATACAGCCAGACACATCTCTTAATGTTCTTTCTTGAATAAAAAGCAAATTTTACTCTAAACTTTATTTGAGAAATACATATTTTGCATACTTCATGTTTGTAGAATGACAGTGAACCAGGTGTACTCAAACATCCTGAAAATGATTGTCAGATGTTGTTGATGGCAGATATTGTATCAGCAAAAAGAAAATTGCCCTTAAGTAAGAAAATATATATATATATATATATATATATATATATATATATATATATATTTACAGTCTCTTTGTAAAAAAAAATCCTAAATATAAATTACTTTCAATTCTGTGGGGGAAATAAATCACTATGAAAGGAGAATTTAAGGTATATACCAACATTGTATGTAGTCTTTCATACCTTTAAACAATTTTAGTAAAATGATAGAAGCATGGAGCCTACTCTCTGACACTAATTCTAAATCAGACTAAGTACCTCCATATCATAGACAGGTAAAGAAATTATAAAAGAAAGGCCTCTTAAATACAGGCCTGCTCTGCTCAATTAAAGCTAGCCTGTCACTTCTAAGTGCACTTTGCAAGGTCCCATGTGAAAACAATCTTGGTATGAAAGTTTCGTTAATACAACAACCTATTCCTGGGCTCAAAACAAGTGTACTTATGTAAACAATAAGGTTTGTCTCATGAAAACCCACAAAAGAAAAATGTAAACACCTGAACCTTAGCACATACACACAAAACTACCTTCTGATCGATAAGTGAAGTAGTAAGAAAACTAATAGCCAATTGGAGTCAAACACTAGGTCTGTAAATACAGTATGAAAATGCATTATGTAAATAAAGAATTGTTTTTTCCAGCATGAAGAAAATGGAGTCTCGGCTGATTTATTGCAACACCTCCAGCCTGTAGAAGATTTAACTTCTAGCTTACCTTTCCTGCTAAAAATGAATTTGATATTGAATTTTATGAATTGAATTTATGGAATTTAAAAGTGCTTCCATCTTTAAGCATTTTCTGCACACTTTTTATAATCTAAATCTGAAGTTATGTAATGTTACAGATAGTGTTATGTTGGTGCAAGTTTCCAGCATCCCAGAACTAGACTATTCCAGCATGACAGTTGTTTGCACCAAGATAATTGTCAGTTACTTAATTCCTCCTTCTCTTCTCTTCTCTTCTCTTCTCTTCTCTTCTCTTCTCTTCTCTTCTCTTCTCTTCTCTTCTCTTCTCTTCTCTTCTCTTCTCTTCTCTTCTCTTCTCTTCTCTTCTCTTCTCTTCTCTTCTCTTCTCTTCTCTTCTCTTCCTTTTTTGGATTTGGGTGTAGTATTTCTTTCTTTTCCAAAGCATAAAAGTGACTTCTTGTTCATGAGTCCATATAGGACCTCATTTTCTATTTTCTGACATATCCACGTATACAACCCGACTGTTCCCCTAAAAGAAAGAAAAAAAAAAAAAAAAGGGCTTGACTACAATGTCATTTGTCCTGACAGGCTTTTCAGTTGTTAAAGAGCTTTGTCTGTTCCTGGCTGTGACCTTCAAATGTGTGAGAAGGGTTTTTCTTTTGAAAAAAAAAAAAATACATTCTAGTTACCATGAAAAGGACCAAATCCTATGCTTCTACCTCTTTCCCTGTCCAGGTGTAACATCTTTCAGACTGCCATCAAAAAGGTAAACGTGCAGAAAATGAGACTCTTTTTTTCCTGAGTAACAGTGCTGAGGTCTTTAGACTCATGGACTCTGTCAAGGGAATAACAGCAGACAGGGCAGAAAAGCATGATAGGAAGATATTCTATCTGATCCATGTTACCTGCTAGTTTTGCCTACCTAAGGTATGGAATACAATGAATGTCCATTTTCATTATTTCAATACAAGAATGATTATGAAGAAGACTAAAGGACAGCCAGAAGAGAATTAGCCTTAATGAGGTCAAATTGAAATTAGTTACCTTCATTCCCATAGATGCACATGCTTTCACAGTATTCTTCAATGAAAATTTATTTATATGGCATGTCAGTGACACAGCAGAAGACTGTCAACTCAATTTACCAGTGACAAACCTGAGAGAGGCCTGGCTGTGGTCATATGGAGTCTAGCAGCAATGTCTGCCTCCAAAGTCCACTGGCAGCCACTCAGCACAGACAATGTCTTTTCTGTGAAGAGCTTTAGAAACTTAGACAGACTTAGAAACAAAGTTTGGGAACTGTGAAATCTGCTTTCTTATATTTTGTATTTAAATACAGGGAATAAAGATTCTGGAGACACAAGAGATTTGTTAGGGGAAGGAGTATTTTTTAAAAATAATTAACAATCACTTAATGTTATTTTATTTTGATGCAGGGACAACCTATTGATCCTATGGGGTTATATAACAACATTATTCCCCTGATATTTTTATCATTATAACCCACCATTCTCTTAATTTTTTCTCTCTTTTAAATAAACAACCAGTTCATTACAGAGATTTTTTTGTTTTGGCAAGTTTAGGAAACCAAACAGATGACTTTCCAGAAAGGGAAAGCACTGAATGTGAAAAGAGTCTTCCAGTGAACAGAACAGGTTCATAATTTTCCAGTAATGAAAGCCCATGTAATAGGACCAAACTAATTTTATATGGGCAACTAAAATACACGGTATAGAGTAACAAAGGGACTGGATAAAAGAATGGAAGAATATTATATTTGCATATGTTTTTAATGAGAAAGGAAGAATGCATATTACATCAGTTTTCAGGACATATTTTATGAGTTCATATTGCTTAATCAGCATACCTATGATATGATAATTAGTTAAGCAAGTTAAGTAAAAAAGATTATGCTTTTATAGACATAAGGGAAATACTAACTGGTGTGTAGTATCAACCGAATAAATCTCTGCCATAAACACAGCAATGTTAAAATGTATTAAAGGTAGTCATTTGAACCATGTCATTAAGCCTTCAGCACTGACAACATTATTATTTGTGTGTTTCTATTAATTCTATGTTCCAGTCTGACTGTGGAAAAATAAAGCAGATAGTGAAATGCTTCTGACATAAAAAGCATTGACTCAGTCCATTGTCAAATATGACCATGTTTCACCACATTTGAAGGCCCTGCCTTCAAATAAGACCATATTAAATAAATGATCCAAACCTATATTCCTCTTGTATTTTATACTACTTAACATTTGTTTATAACAAAAGTTCTCTACCTGCCAATTTTCAACAATTGTCTTCATGTTGCTTATGCAGTGAATTAAAAAAAAAAAAACAAAAAAACAAAAAACCACAAAAACCACAAACCAAAAAACCCCAAAACAAACAACAAAACAAACCACTTTGTTACTGTGTTATGATAAAAATAAAATGCTTTCAGAGAAGAGAGTTTTTAGAGTGAAACATTCTTGATCATTGATGGCTATTTATTACTATTTACTCTTATTTTTTCGTAAATCATTTAGGAATATTGTGATTTTTGAATGTCATGACTGAGATACATAAGAAGGTGAAAGGCAGTTATCAATCCCAGACTGCCTAGTGACTGAATAAAACACAAACTCATGAGTGCTGTGTATAAAATATAGCAGTATCACAGAGTGGTCGAAGTTGGATCTGGGCCCACTTCCCTGATCAAGCCGAGCTACTCAAAGCAGGTTACCCAAAGACCATGTCTAGACGGCTTTTTATATTTCCAAGATTAATATTCCAAGTATTTCAGTATTTCCAAGATGAAATAGTAATTTCTAGGCAAACTGCTTCAGTATTCAGTTACAATTAAAAAATCTGTTTTCTGATAGTCATACAGCTCTTTCTTTGTTTCCTTTTTCCCATTGCTTTTTGTCCTGTCATTGGGCACCTAAAAAACCAGACTCCTTCTTTGTATGTTCCATTCATTTGTTTATATGTGTTGAGAGTTTTCCCTTGGCACTTCTTCTTTCCAGACGGAACAATTCCACCTCTCCCAGCCTTACCCCAAAGAAAGATCACAGAATTATAGGCTCATTGAATGGTTAGGATCGGAAGGAACATTAAAGATCTTCTAGCTCCAACCCCCCCCTGCCTGGATCTCCTTCCATTAGACCAGCTGTACAGAGCCCCAGCCAGCCTGGCCTTGTACCCTTTCACAGATGGGGACCCTACAACCTCTTTGGACAACATATTGCTTCCTAACATCTAACCTAAAATGTACACTCCTTCAACTTAAGGTCATTACCCTTTGGCCTAATTACTACATGCCCTTGCCAAAAGTCCATCTTCAGCCCTCTTAAAAGCCTCCTTCAGATACTGGAAGGTGCTGCAAATTCTCCCTCAAAGCCTTTTCTTCTCTGGACTGAGCAGGCACAGTTCTCTCAGCCCATCTTCATAGAAGGGATACTCCAGCCCTGTGGTCAACTTAGTGACTTTCTTCAGGACTTGTGCCAACAGGTCCACATCTTTCTTTTCCTGGGCACCCCAGGCTCGGACTCCAGGTTGGGTGTCAGAAGAGAAGAGTGGAGGGGGACAATCACCTCCCCTGACCTGCTGGGAACACCACTTTTGATGTTTTCCCAGGAAGCTGGCTTTCTCAGCTGCAAATGCACACTACTGGGCTGTGTTTTCCTTCTCATCAACCAGTGCTCCTAAATCTTTCTCCTCTCAATCCATTGGCTCCAATACAGGCTCCACCCACCCTATACTTATGCTTGGGTTTCTCCAGGCAGGCTGCAGGATCTTACATTTGGCCTTGTTGAACATCATAAGGTTTTCATAGGCTCACTTCTTAAGCTTGACTGCTAGTAAGAAAGAGCTAAATGTGTGCATTGAATGGATATCTGAATATGGATATGTGTTGCTGTTGGGGTCGTTGTTGAAGTGAAGCAGGTAAAGAAACAGGAAAGGCCTTTGCAGGAGTTTTATAGAGATTTTTATTTCAGCCACGCATGTGCACAGTCCAGCATCCAGAGACAGAGACAAAGGCAAAAAGGGTTGGTCTGAGAGCCTAGGTTAAGTACATGGGGATTTTGGGGTGGGGGAAGTAGTATCAGAGACCAATTAACAGGGGACATGGGGGTGTCACAAGGGTGAGCTTATGGCATAGGGGCCAACAGGGAACCAGGGTGGGAGTGACTGAAAGGCTGACGGACAGGGAGAGGGCATGGGTCTGGCCTAAGGAACAAGAAAAAGATTGTTCTGACTTGATAGAACAGAATTCGTTATCAAAAGAAGACAGCTGAGAGAGAGGCCTCTCGTGTCTTTCTAATTGGGAATGCCTTTCAAGGTCTCCACATGTATGGTAGAGGTTTTCACAGGTTTGTGATATGTGAAGAGATAACTTTATTATTGAAAAGGCTACAGTTCTGTTTTCATATATCTAAGGTAATTTACCAAATGACATGCTGTTTGTGCAAGTACTGCACGTTTTGGTGATATGCTTGGTGTATTTAAAGAGCTAATAGCATAAGTTCAGTTATGGAACAGTATTTTTGCACAGAAAATAGTACATTGAGAAAGGATTGGTCTAGCGCAGAGACAAAGCAAGAAAGTGTTTATGACTAAGACAATGGGTTTAGAACACCATTGTTTCATAACCACTTCAATCAAGTACAGATAATTTCAGTGTAAATAATTGTATATGACTATGATTTATATTCTTTCACATCACAGTTACACTAGAAATTCCACTTTGTTTTGCTGCTTTTCAATGATTACTGTTTGCAGAAGTTATTTATCATCAGTGCATTTAATTTTTCTGTTTTTTGAACCCTTCAGAATTTATTGGTGTTGCTGTAGAAAAGCAAATAAAACATGTTTGATTTTCTGTTTCAGGGAAATCTTGAAGAGTCTTACACTTTTGATCCTCCAGTCATTAACAGTGTTATGAGAACATTCTGGTGAGGCGGTAAGTTGGTGTAGATCTATTACTTTGATCAGCTGAATTGTCATTTCGGATTTTACTTCTATAACAATGTCCTTTAGTGTCTATCTGACAAACTTATCTTCTACGCTGTCTTGGCAAATTTAAGAAAACTATATATCTGTGATTGATTTTATTTTTAGGAAATCTGAAACACAGAGGCATCAGCTTATTTTTGTATTTACAGATTAACTTTATATCATATGAACAGAGCAGTTGATTCCTACATACTCAATTCCTATTTTCCGGAAATCCTAGGTTCCTACACATCTGGACATCTGGGTGATTATTGTAATTAATTCAGTAGAGCACAAGTCACTCAGGAATGCTAGATATTTTCAGGCCTCCAAATTTCAGTAATCTATTTATCAACTACTTGTCAGACTTCTTCCAGAATATTCCGTATCCACACCCATATGAGTATGATGAAATCTAAAGGCTTTTCTTTTTCTGGCTGCAAAGAAGGCTTATAGATTTAAAAGGTCACTGCAACCTGTCAGTGTTCCTGGATAAGCAACTTCTACAAAGCTCTAATAAATTACATCATAGCTTCTGTTGATCTTAGCAACACTCTAGTAACTTAGATAATACTATCTAAGTAGTATTGGGAATTTTCATCTGAAATAGGATTATTTTTAATTTTTGTATTTAAATACCAAGAGGAGACAATAGAAACAATGGTTGCTTATTTCTAGGTGTTAATAAAGTTCTGAATAATGAAGGGCCCAATGACTGTGAGTCATTGTTTCAGACACAGTTTTCTCTAAGCCTTAATATACCATGTTAATTCTTTTTTTTTTTCAATCAAGGTTTATGCTACTGTTGAAGCTCATGTACTGGAAAAAAAATCATCTTTCAATGAAACCATGTGGGTTTTGCTAAGCTAGATACCACGTGCAAGAATGGTTTTACAATGCTGGTTATATACAACTGTTATATAAATAAGATTCATGTTTCAGAATTTAATGAGTGCAAAAAAACCTTTCAAAACTTTAGATCTCAAGCAGAATAAAGTTGTGTATTATTTCATATTCTACAGACACAGAAATGGTCATAATATTTTCTACATCAGTTGCAGAGGTAGGACCACTGATGCAGCATAGATTCTAATTCTCTGCTCTCTTGTTGTTGATATATGGAGAATTTGAAAAGTAAAGAAGAAAAATTATTTCTGATTTTAATATATGAAGTTCACCCAACCCATAGTCTGCTATTTTTAAACCAGGCAGATACTTATTCTTACTAGTCCTCTGAATGCTTTTTCTTTGTATTATCATTAAAATATAATTTCACTAACTACATTGTCATCCAAAAGAAGTGATGTCACACAAGCAGTGTCTACTTATAGTGAATTCCAAGAATGAAATTCCATTTTGATACAAACTTTCCTTTTCAAGGATTTTTTTTTTCCTTACCTTTGAAAATGTGCAACAGATTAAAGTGTGATCTAAATAATGTCATTTGGTCATCCTGTTTTCTCATTTTCTTAGCTAAAATATAACTTACTTTTATTGGAAGTAATAAAATTATCCCATTGTGTTGGTGTTTCCTATTGTAAAAATACAAGTAGTTCAGATGCAAACTAATTAATTCTCAGAACAAATTCACATACTTAAAGTAAAATCTATTAAATACAAAAACTAATTTATTTCTGCAGTCTCTTTCATCAGTATGTGGGGTTTTTTTAAAATAAATGTGCACTATTTTTAATGTTTATATTTCACAGTTAAAGAATTCTTGATTGTCTGTGGCTAGATTCTCACTTCTTCAACATTGTAAATCTGGAATAAACACAATTTCCTAGCCTAAAATATGTCACTTTATCAAATGTAATACATTTTCTTGAAGGAATTAATGCAATGGAAAAACAATGGGAAATTAAAAATGGAAAAAAAAACCCTGCCAGAGTTACAGCAAAATTTCAGTGGTTTAATATTTTTGTTAGTTTAAAATTCTGTATTTGTGACATAGGTATACAACAATATACAATTTTTTTAACTTCCATTCATTTTCATTTCAGATGATATGGAACAAAATAAAGCCAAATTGTGAACAATATATCTTACAGAAAGTACTTTAGCAAAACTTCATAACAGCCTGCTGAAAATTCATTAGAGGTTGCTTCTTTTATGTATTCTTTTAAACAGAAAGTCAGTGCTTTGTTTTCCTCTGCTTGGTGAGCACAGTTTCAGTCCTGAAAATGTCAACATAAAATTCTCCTTAAGGGTGAAATTTTGATAGAGCAGAAATATAAAGCATGTCCCTCAGACTTGTGAGACTTGTGCAGATTGTGTCTCAGATTCCATATTTAAACTTGGGTGAACAGAGATATGTCTGAGGCACTTTTACAATAATTAAGATACATGCAAGAGGAGACAATACATCTTCATTATTTAGAACTAATTTGTTGTGATTGATGAACAAGATGAAAACTCTAGATACAGGCATATAAGATGAGAACTATTATTTTTTTAATCATAGACTTAAAGGAGACTATTATTATTTTTTAAGCCTTTTATGGTGGAATTCATAATATTAATAAGAATATATGACTATTAAAGTTCTTAACACTATCAGTTCAATAGCTTGGCAAGCTAGAATAAGAATATTCAAGCTTTAACCTCTAGGCCATATTATTGAAGCAAATTTAGATTTGTTCAGTTTGAACATTCTTTCAGTTTGACAGTTATTTGGCTAGCTGAAATGTGATGATAGAATGAGTTCAAATGCTGAGTTTAAAAAATTACATTACAAAAAATTGCATGTTATGACAATAGTTCACATCTCACAATCACAACAGAAAGGTCAAAGATCAGACATTTATGCAGAGTTAACTGCACCTTAAGTCAATAAACAGTTTTGAGTTTTGTGGCTCAGGACGGATGAGGAGCCCTGGGAAAAAACCGAACACTCCCACACCCAGGAAATACTGTAGCTGTGGTTAAAAAATTCGGATTCACTTAGCTACTTACCATCAGCACAAAATTAACTTAATCACTTAAACAGCCTTAAAATTATGAAAAACATCTTCCTTTTTTGAAAAAGTCTATATTGACATACAAGTATTCTTACGAAATTGAGAATAACATAGGGAAAGAGTAATTTCTAATGAAGGAATAGTGATTCAGAAAGCAATCCAATAGAATTGCAAAAAATCTCAATATAGCACAGAAACATTACCAATGAAAATATTTTTGTCCACAAAATTATATGTGCTTCAAGTAATTTAGTTCTTTCAGGGTTCTTTCATTGTGTGGATAGAAACTGGAATAAACAAAATAATTATGGACTAGTCAGGCATCTATTGAAAGTATTCTGTTTTTTTCTTTATACTATTCCATTACAGATGATTTTCCATAAAATGAAAGGGAAAACATTTTTAATCTGTATTTTTCTTTCCAAGAAAATATTGGCATCACTCCCAAATATGCAATACACAGCAAAAAGTAGTGCAAGGAAATATATAATACAGGTCAGTATTTCTCAGTAGCTGTGTGCTAACCATAGTAGATGAGTCACAAAAGGCAACCTAGTGTTAGAAAACAGAGGTTATAATAATATAATCTGGGGGAAAAGAAAAGAAAATATTGCTTCTTTGCAACTATAATTTTATTTTTCACAACCAGGTAATTCTGAACTCATGAAGCACATGATCTGTGGTCTAATTTTACCATGTTAGTAGTATTTGCTCTTTTATTATAAGTCAGTTTATTGAGAGACAGAACTTTTTAAAGAACATTTTTAGTGCAACTTGTTATACATATATATCAATCTTCTACTATAAACTATTGTATGTATATTGTATAATCATGAGTTCAAAAATGAGCGAATATATTCACCAATTTTTCTGAAATGTTGGGATTATTTAAAGAAAAATATTGATTCTTTCATCTTAAAGGCCATTTTAAGATCTTGTTTTGAGAGACTTTATTACCTGGTTAGGGTTCTGTATACCTAAAGATTGATTCATAATTCATAAAGAACACCTTTTTGTCTGAAATTATTTTTGTGGAATTGGCCAAAGCCTTGTAACAAAAGAGCTTATTTTCCCTCAAATATTCTTGTCAGAGAGCAATACAGTCTAGAAACATTAAAAAAAAAATAAAAATACCTTATTAAAATCCTTTTTCTCAGTAAATTGGATTTTTTTTTTTTTCTTTTGCTATTACTGTTCTGGTTTTAATTTTCAAATTTATACAATATTAGAATTCTTAACAAAAAAATCTGGCTGTCTGAAAGTACCAGTGATTACATGCAACTATGTGTAAAATCAGTATTCTTCTAAATCAAGTCGATTTTTATTCATTTTCATGTAGTTAATTGATAATCACAGAATTACAGAATGGGTCAGAGTGGAAAGGACCACAGTGGGTCATTTGATCCGACCACTCTGCTCAAGCTGGGTCATCCTAGATCACCTTGCACGTGATTGTATCCAGATCATTCTTCAATATCCTGTGAGGGAGTCTCCACAGCCTGTCTGGGCAATCTCTTTCAATGCATGGTCACCCACACAGCGAAGTAGTTCTTCCTCCTCTTCAGGTGGAGTTTCCTGTGCACCAGTTTGTGCCTGTTGCCTCTTGTCCTATTGCTGGCAACACTGAGCAGAGTCTGGCTCCATCCTTTTATCATCCTCCCTTCAGATACTGACATTGACAAGGTCCCTCTCAGTTGTCTCTTTGAAACTGAACAGGCTCATCTCTCTCTCAGCCTTTCCTTATAAGAGAGATGGTCCAGTCCCTTAATCACCTTTACAGGCCTCCACTGGACTCTCTCCAGGATCTCTCATGTCTCCCCTGCACTCAGGTGGCCAGAACTGGGCACAGCACTCCATATGTGGCCTCATCAGGCCTGAGTAAAGGGGCAGGATCACCTTACTCAACCAGCTGGCAATGCTCTTCCTAATGCACCCCAGGACACCATTGGCTGTCTTGGCCACTGGGACACACTGCTGGCTCACAGACTGTTGTGGTTCATTGTTTTCTCTTGTTATAACCTTGTTATTCCCTTTGTTGAAATGGTTCATCCCTAAGTTTTACCCCCTAGCTCTGTATATAATGGTTTGCTCCCTTCCCGCCTTGACCCTTGTCCGTCAACCCTAATCCTAACCTACCTTCCAGAGTCTTTCCTGCTCGTTTCCCTATCCTCTCTCAGAGTCTTGTCAATCCCCCTCAGCCCCTCCCCTTACTCCCAAATGTTCTCTGCCTGTCATCCTTTCCTAAGTGTTTCGTTGGTTGTACCTCAATGTCCTCACCTATGTTTCCCCCTATTGGTTGGTCATGTGTGAAGCCCAACCCATTGTCACACCTCCAGGTTCTGTTAATTTGGCTCGTTGGTTGTTGTACCCTCCCATGGTGGGGGGGTCCCTATTTAAGTTCGTGTCAGGCAGTTGTCCCTGCCTTTTGTGGTCCCTACTCCCCAGCTCAAGCTGTCTACCCTAACCCCATACAATGGGGTCCCATGGACCATAAAAGGACTCTTCCGCACTCTTTATTTGCCTCCAGACCGATTTCCCGAGCTATAGCGTGGAGCTATACTTCCACTTTGGGTTCTACCAGATCCCAAAGGGAAGCCACACTCAGCACAGGTTCGCCCAGAGTTAGCTGGGTCGCCCATCGGGAGTGGGCAGATGGCAAAACGCGTCAATGGACAGCTTCATGTCCACCAGGACCCTCAGGTCCTTTTCTACAGAGCTCCTTCCCAGCAGATCAGTCTGTTGTGGTGCCCAGGGTTGTTCTTTCTCAAGTGCAGAACTCTCCATTTCCTTTCGTTGAATTTCAGCCAGAGTCTCTCTGCCCATCTCCTCACCTGCCGAGATCCTTCATAAGCCTCTGGGCTATGGTCACTGCTCCCAGCTCTGTGTCAGCCATGAACTGCCTGAGGAGGCACCTGCCCCTTCATCCATGTCACTGACGTGCAAGTTAAACAATACTGGGCCCACTATTGAGCCTTGGGGACACCACTAGTGACAGGCCTCCAGCCAGATCCTGTACTACTGGTTACAACCCCCTGGGATCTCTCATTCAGCCAGTTCTCAATCCACCTCACTGTCCACTCATCTAATCCACACTTCCTGAGTTTGCCTGTGAGGATGTTGTGAGAGACAGTGTCACAAAGCTTTGCTGAAGTTGATGTGGACAATATCCACTGCTCTCTCCTCATTCATCTGGTTGTTTCATTATGAAAGGCAATCAGGTTGTTCAAACATGACTTGTCTTTACTGAATCAATGCCGACTCCTGATCAGCTTCTTGCCTTCCGTGTGGTATACACGGACTCCAGAATGAGGCACTCACTCCATCACCTTTCCAGGGATTGAGGTGAGGCTGACTGGGCAGTAGTCCCCTGGGTCCTTCTTTGTGCCCTTTTGGAGGACTAGGGTGACATTTGCTGTATTCCAGTCCTCAGGTACCTCTCCTGATCTTCATGACTTTTTAAAGATGGTCACGAGCAGCCTGTCTAGAATATCCAACAGCTCTTTTAGCACTTGTGGATTCATCCCATCAGGGCCCATGGAATTGTGGATATCATGTTTTCCTGACACTTAACCCAACCCTCTGTGACCAAGGAGAAGTTTTCTGTCCAACATTCACTTACCCTGGTCTGGCTCAGAGATTCCTGGAGGCTGGTCTCATCAGTGAAGATTGATGCAAAGAAGGCATTCAATAACTCTGCCTTCTCTACATCCTGTTGCCAGGGTCTCCTCTCCATTTACCAATGGGCCTATATTCTCTTTTCTTTTGTAATTTATATATTTGAAAAGCCCATTCTGTTTTCCTTTACATTCTTGGCCATATGTAATTCTAGATGTGCCTTAGCATTCTAGTTTTATTTCTACTTTGATCACCTCTCTATATTCACTCCAAGTCACCTAACCTCCCTTCCATCTCCTGTGTATTTCCTGTTTACTCTTGAATAATGACAGGAGTTTTTTATTCATTCACAGAGGTTTCTTGCCGTCTTCACCTGATTTCTTTCTCATTGGCCTGCATCATTCTTGAGCCTGGAGGAACTGTTCCTTGAAAATTGTCCATCTCTCTTGGAGCCCTGCTCCCTGCAAGGTCTGTTCCTCTGGGATTCTTCCAAAATCTCCAGGGAGGCTAAAGTTAGCTCTCCTGAAGTCAATGGCTATAATCGCACTCACTGTCCTGATACCTCTTCATTCAGTACTGAACTGCACAATCTCATGGTTGCTACAGCTGAGGCTGCACCCATCCTTCACATCATCAACAGGGCTTTTCTTATTTGTTAGTATGAGGTCGAGCAGCACACTCTGCTTCACTACCTGTGACAGGAAGTTATCATCGATGTTTTCCAGGAATCTGCTGGAAGTTTAATTTATAAGGCATTTCTTTTTTATAGATTAATACAGTTGATCTTTGTGAAAGTAGTCTTTATCTGTAAAACTAAATAATAACCGTGTTATTTAGGACAGTGATAAGCTTTCCATGGACAGAGGCTAAAATTCTCTTGTACCTTGTAAAAGTTACAAAAAAAGTTTTAAAATACAATATGAAGCGTCTCAAGGGTGTCCAGAGTATATTTTTTCATTTATCTTTCCAATTTTGAATTTAAATACATTTTTACAACTTCTGTAATGCTCAGTGCTATTATTTTGATTCTTCAGAGCATTGGATTTGTTGAGAATTAGTGAACAAGACTGTGCAATTACTTTCCCAAATGTCCCTTTTTTATTATTTCTTGGTCAGATCCTGGGAGAAAAGTTACTTTCTTTAGAGGCACAAATATTACTAAATTATCATTTAGACTATGTTTTCTATGCACATTTGAAGCAGCCATTTGAGGCAACACTTTAGCAAAGACAGGCATTCCAAAATAGAATAGCAGGAAGGCTACTCACACTGGTATTGTAGATGTTAAACTGAAACTTTGTTTTAGATTTTTAAGTATTGCAATATTATTCTGAATAGTCATATATGAATATGCCATTCCAAAACATAATGCAGAATACTGTGTATTCTTCTCTCTTTATGTTAGTGAATATATAATAAATTTAATCAACTTTTCTGTTTTATAAACCGCTCAAAACAAACCTGAGATGACTGCGTATTTTCATTATTCCTTCAGTAAACATGAATAGCAATGTTGAGTGACCCAATAGTTGACAACATATATGTTAAAAAGATAAGACAGGTCTGACTTTTTTATGAAGTCTTGTATGAAAAAATCTATACATAATATTTTAACAATTTACTTAATATTCAATATTCCAAAAAGGCAAAAATCCTTTACTTTTCTTTGTCTGTTTGCTCAGTGCTTTCAACATCCTTTGACGTTATAAACAATTATACTTAGTTTCTCTTGTTGAGTTCATTATTGTAGTTCTGATTTCCTATAGTAATATAGATGACAGCTTGGAAGTATAAAAATGCCTTTTTACAGTTTAAAAATAAGCTGGTTGCTGTTACATCTGAATCCTCTGACAATACCATATTTATGCACTAGAAATTACAAAGAGTGGATTTCTCTGTTTTTGCCTATTTTGGGGTGAAGGATAATATCAGTACTTAGCAAAAGTAATTTATTCAAAGTATTTGTCTTCACATGCTTTCATCTTTACAGTGATTGGAAATATGTTTCTGATAAGGAACATGTTATCATATAGAAAGGATTTAAATTAATTATGTCACTATGATGTATGACACGACTTGTGTCATAAAATTCACAGCCATAGTACTAGGCAAGCCCCTAACAGGTTGATGCAATGCCATCACAACACCTGGTTTCCTGAATAGATTTTTAAAATCTCTAGTTTCCACATTTTCATTATACAACTATTACTGGTAGAAATTTGGAAATACCTGCAGAATAGAAAATGTTTTATTATAGATACTCCAATACAAGATGCATTATCCCAATGTATCAGAAAAATGCTACTTTTAATTTTTAATTTGCAAAAAGCCTTTCTGAATTCTATGAATGGCCCAAAGAATACATTGGCATCAATTTTTTATTTGGATTATTATTTGCATTTTCTTTTTACAGGATCAGATTTCTCCTCTTTTTCTATATTTCTTCTTTCTGATAATTCATGCCCTAAAATCTTTCATAAATTTGTTTTGTCTGTGAGAAGTACAGCATCTTGTCAGATATGGTGTTCTCTCAAAATATAAAACAAACAAATTTACCAAAACCAAAATTAAACAAACAAATAAAAAATCCCAAAACCTACCCAAACAAAACCAGCCCACCCAAATGCAGAAGTTTTGTATACTTATAATAAAATGCCTTTCATGCATAAACTTTTATTTTATAGGCAATAGCAAATAGCCCTATATCCCTGAAATAGGTTGTTCTCAAATTAGGAGAAATTGCTTATAAGATAGATTAGCAATTATGGTGACAGTTCTAAAACTGTAGTAAAATAGCACTTTTTTTTTTAAACCCCACAGGTTGAAATACGTTTACCTAATTTGTTGCACTATATTAAACAAAATACAAGATTTATAACTTCAGAAACATGAGAGAAGAAGAATGACTTTGGATATAGAATTCTGTTCTAAAAATGTTTTGTCATTAATTGTGTACTTCATATAATTAATTCATATGGACTAGTGGAGCCATGAATAGATTGCTGAAAGTAGACTGACTGGTACTAACTTTATTTTAATGCTTCTGGTAAGTCCCATATTATCCAAACATAATAAACATAGATTTTTCCCAACAGTATACAGTGCTTTTATGTCTCAATAATCAGATTTAAACTATACGTTAGGTTATAAGGGGAAGAATTGCAGTAATGACAATAGAAAAAAAGATTAATGTCTAAGAAAATCAGAAGGCTTATCCTGAATTCATTTTGGTATATGTTGGAGTTAGTGAGAATTTCACATGCATTCAATTCCTTTGGTGAATGTCATGTTTCCGCAATTTTTTTTCTTTAGAAATAACTATAAAATTTCCTTTACTTCTATGACAGGAAATTAAACAAAACACCAT
Organism: Sturnus vulgaris; assembly: GCF_052056855.1. NCBI lineage: Eukaryota > Metazoa > Chordata > Aves > Passeriformes > Sturnidae > Sturnus > Sturnus vulgaris. The sequence goes on from NC_142283.1 coordinate 51,428,840, forward strand.
TGAGAAGAAGCTATGAAGAATTTTTTTCTGATGAAAATAGTGAAAAAAATTGTGCATTTGAAGGAAACTTCTCTTTTATTCTCCAAAAATTGTTTCAGACTAGAAGACAGTGATACATTTCATGATTCCTCTCTTTGCAACACGATTTAATGACAGAGATACTTTAAAAACAAGGAAACAAACCCCCAGAACTCCCTCCTCACAAACAATGCCAAATTAGTTTTTAAATAACTCAAGGTGAGAACTTAGTTATCTGGGAGTGAATTTCAATTTTTGATATAGTGTGTTTCTATACAAATTCAGCTGTCTGATTGCTTTGTCCTACCTTAATTAGAGATTTTTAGAATATCTCTTAAAAAAAACCCAAAAAAACAGCGGGTATTGATGTAACTCCTATAATTCATTGTACAAAGAAGAGGTCTGTATTTTATAGACTCATGGAATGGTTTGGGTTGGAAGTTCCAACCCCCTGCCATAGACCAGCTTTCTCAGGATTCCATCCAACCTGGCTGTGAACAATTCCAGAAATGGGCATCCACAACTTCACTGGGGTCCCTGTTGCAGTGCCTCACCAGCCTCACAGTAAAGAATTTTTCCCTAATATCTAACCTATACCTATGGTCTTGAAGTTTGGAGCCAATCCCCCTTGCCCTATCACTACAAGGTGTTGGAAATAGTTTTTCTCCCTCTTTCCTGTAGGTTCCCTTCAGGTACTGTAAGGCTTCAATTAGGTCTCCCCAAAGCCTTCCCTTTTCCATGCTGAACAATTCCAGTTCTTTCAGCCTTTCCCTGTAGAAGTGCTCCATTCCTCTAATCATCTTGGTGGCCTCCTCTGGACTCACTCCAACAGGTCCATGTCCTTCCTGTGCAAAGGACCCCAGGGCTGGATGCAGCACTGCAGATGGGCTGTCAAGGCAAAGTAGAGGGACAGAATCCAATAACCTTCCTTAACCTTCTGGCCACGCCACTTTAGATACACAGCACAAATAGGCTGCAAGGTCATTTCTCATACAACAGAACCTCCAAGTCCTCCTCAGCAGGGCTGCTCTCAGTCCGCTCACCCCCTCAGCCTGTGTGGGTACTAGGGATTGCCCAGAACCATGTCCAGCACCTTGCAAGAAACATTTCTGAACTGGGAAGCAACAACCAAGATTTGCAGAATTCGAGACTGAATTTTAAAGTGTTTTTTTCTGATGAAGCTACATGAAGCTTTAGCTAAGGAAATAGCACACATATAATAATTTTTTACCCATATTGTCTCATATATAGCTTGTGATTTTTTTTCACTAAATGATAAATATTTGTCGCAGTTTTTCTAATGCAGAAATATATTTTTAGAGACGCAATGATTATTAAAATCTTTTCATTGAGACATTTACTCTGTGCCACTGTAGATGAATTTGTTCTACTTCCCTTCTTTTTTCCCCCTGCTTATTTATCTAAGGTAATAACAATAATTATAAAATTTAAGTCAGCAGCAGTTAGCACACATATTTTTGTTGCTGACAAACTCAATTAAAGACATTGCTAGCTAAACCAATCAAGTAACAGGTAGCTCAAAAAAGGTCAAGTCTAAATTATTGTTTCCCATAATAATTTCCCAAACCATTAAGTTTGTAAAATTAATTTGAAATTGAAACTCATAAAAGTAAATTATGGAGAATGCCTTGCTAGTTTGTGGGTATTCTAGAGCATAAAACTGCCTGTCTTCCATGCATAATGCTCTCCTAATATTGTCCAGGTTGCAGCACAAGTACAGACAGGTTCTAGAAGTATTTGCATTTTAAAAAATTATTTCCAGGAATGTCAATTCTAGTCAGAAAGCTTTTTATCTGCTCCCCTATAATTATAAACTAAATGTTCTTCTTTTATTTTGTTTTGAACTATGTTTTGGGACATTTAAGAAAGAGAAGAAAGAAGGTTTGGTTCACAGCAACAAGCAAAGCTATTAAAATAATCACAGTATCTTTAGAAGTTGAATAATTCAACAGGGAATTAAATTTCCAACATGCAAGTGTAAGTTTGAACTTCTCCATGAATTAAAATGCAAATGAGAATTAAAAAATCTAACCCCAAAAGAATTTAAGACTAAGATAGGATGAATCAGTTATTTATACAGCTACATTAAGCTTTTAGTTACTGTAAACCAAGCCCGATTAAAAGTAATATTTACTGATAATTCTACAAAACTGAGGTTTCCTGTTCCTTGATTTGTTTCGTCTAAAAATTGCAATAGCTTGTGGAAGTTAAAAAGAGCTTGAAAAGCTACAGAGGTACGGAATTGAGCATGATCACAGTTGTTTTTATAGACAGTATTTTAGCAGTGAATGCTGGTAAAAAGCAGAATAAGGTTTTTCCTGCAAACAGCAACTAATAAAACAATAAAAGTCAGTAAAAACTAGTCAAAAAGAGGGATAAAACTAATATGCATATAGGCTTTATAAAGGAAAGGACTACTACACACCTGAGGTTAATCAGGTAGGCACCATAATGGTTTCAGTGATCATTCATCTGGAATTAAAATGTCTGTCCTTCTTTCTTTACTTCACAATATGGTTTATGGAGAAATTAAATATGTGTCTGCTGAAGTATCTCATGGGTAACTCATGTGCACTAGATCTGAAACCTAAAACAAAGAAAAAAAACAAAAAAAAAACAACCACAAAACCCCACATAATCATCAGGATTATTCTGCTCAAGGGTATGTCTTAGAAAGCAAAGAGTTCTGTGGAATCAACAAGTGCTGCCAAAACAATTTTGCATCCTCCCCCTTTTACAAAAATGTGGAAGTAGTTGATTTATAATTACTCCAGAACAGTAGCTTATCTCATGTTAACCTAAACAGCTTCACAGTTCACGTGTAGAAGTGTGAATTTATAAACTTCTTCAAAGAAGGCAGGCATTCATATTGTTATAATAGACTTAAGTGATGCTGACTATTTAGTTTACTCTTATCTGGAGCTTTCTTTATAAAAGTTTTGTTTATTTATAGCTTTATAACTTTATAAAAGTCTCGTATTCAGGTTTTATTTTATATACAACAACATTTTTTTGATTAATTGCTATCTCAAGGGGAATAAAAGTTTCTGGCACATTAAAGTCATCATGTAGTTAAATAGTATCACACTGAAAGACCACAGGACTTGGATTTGAATATGTATTTTATTCTAGTATATAAATAGATATTAAATGTTAAAATTTAATAAAATTTAAATATTTAACCTTGGTAGTTGTGATTTATTTCCATTTTAGACATAAATTATGTCTTTGACAAATTGCAGCAATGTCAGGTTCTTTAGTGCAAAAGTTCAGGTTGATTTTTTTTCTATTCTGTAGGCATTATTTTTTCCCAAATTGTAGCTGCACATTGGGTTTGCGTATAAAAGTGATTGTTTGGACGCCTTTTTGTTATAGGAGGCTAGGTGCAGTTTGATTTGGAATGAAAAAAAGAGGATTTTTTTTCCCCTTCTTGTCAATCCTTATTAGTGGATAGATATTCAAGTCTTCACATGAAAATATAAATGTCCAGCTGTTAGTTTCTAACTTGAATTAATTGTGGTGAGAGAACACAATTGACATGTAAGTTTTAACATTGTATGAAGTAAAAAACCTCCATGCTGGCTTTCAACATATATCACTGCCTCGGACATACATATAGTTATGTCAGTTATTATACAAGCTAAAATAACATGTTTTGAATAAAACTCAATATGCAAAGTTTAAGTAAACTGTGGAAAGGGATAAAGTGTTTGAATTTATTTGATATACACAAACTAGTCAATAGAAATGTATCTTTTTGAAGAGTGCTTCAAGACTTTCACTAGTTAGACCAGGGAAAGCTGTATAAAATAGATAAGCAACTTACTTTTCTGAAGCTGATTCTATAAAAACTGATGGGAAACCTTTCAATTTCAGTGAGAGTGAATGCTGACACCTGCCAAGAGAGTTTCAAGAAGTTATTACATCCAATTCTCAATGTGAAAAACATTTGACTGTATGGTTTGCTACAAAGAGTATAAGAAATATAATTCATGATATATTTTTAATTTTCTTCCTATAAGAAGTTTAAAAACTTTAATTTGCAAATGAAATTAACTAAAGTTATATATCATGCATTATTCATGTATATATTATGTCTCATTCTTTTATATTTTCATGTTCATCAGTTTTAAATAAAAGCATGAATAACTGTTCTGGAAAAGCAAGAAAACAAATGCCAAGTTACAAATCTTTATACTTCGCATCCTTGTACTGGCCAGCATAATTGAACCTTCCATTTACTTTTGGTTTACAGCCACAGAAGACAGGAAAATAGAGTGGTAGTGATTACAGCTATTGCTTTGCTGGGTTCCTTGGACTGAAGGATTTTCCGGTGTGAGATTTGAGCATTTGGCCAATTTGTACATGATCTCCCAACATGCAGCAGTAGCCCAGAAGCCTAGCCAGAACTATAGCTATTAGTTCCAGCTAATCTGCATGTATTGGGAAACAGAGAACAAAGAACAGCTGTGTATTTGCAGCTCAATCAGCTTCAAAGGAAATGCAGCTAGCTGGGAAATGAAAAGGAGATCAAAACAGAGCCTTCAGTTGTGTAAAATTGAAACAACTAGTTTAATTGTTGCATGTGATAAGTTCAAGCAGATGTTGTACCTTATAAATGGACCTGAGTGTTTAAAAATTCTAAAATAACCTTGAGACTTCATTGACAGGATTATCTGAGCCCCAAATACTCATGACAAAAAGGATTACTATTGAAGTTTTTCCTATTAAAAACCATGGACTTGTAAAGGAATATAAAGAAAAGGGGAGTACTTAGAATATAATTTAGATCGTTTTTGCTAATGATCATGTTTATGAAGAGAAGCATCCTTCCTAAGGAAAAAAAGTCTCAACAAAACTGTAATGTCTTAGAGTTGGTTCAAACAGGAATCATTTTATAGCAGCCATAAATATACTAGTTATTTCCTATGAGAAAATTCATAGATGCAATTGGGATGTAAATCCATGTTACTGAACCAAGACTGTCAGTAAATAGAGTGTTTCAAAATCAGCGGGTTTTTTTGTTGGTTGTTTTTTTTGTTGTTGTTGGTGGTGGTTTTTTTCTGGCCAGAATCACACTGAAAGGTTAAAACAATTACCTTCCTTTTAAGTATCTATCCAATTGATGCAGTAAGGGTTATCATCCATTTTGCTTGGTTACGTTATTTTGGACATTTCTATGGGTATATCTAGACTGAGGAAACACTTTGATACTGCTTTGAAGTTCTTAGTTCTGTCAAAGAGTTTAATGCATAAGAATGAATTGACTTCACTACCTGGAGTTGGCACATTTGTACTGGTAATGTAATACTTCTTCAATAGGAAAAAACTGAAGGCTATTACTACCCTTGTCCTCCTCCCCTTACTGATGATATAATATTGTAATATAATTTGTTATTTGTTGTTTGTGAAAGGATGCAATGTTCAACACAACCTCTCCACTTTGTGGGCTTTTTGTCCTTAACTTCTCTACCATCTGCAGTGTCAAAACATCCTCATCTTTTCTATCATCTTCAATCTTTGAGTGACTTCCTCAATAGTCATCAAGCTCCTGCAATAATTTATTGGTATGTCTAACTTCCCTGTTTAATTGAATATTGTTAAAATAACTTAAAATATCAGAAAAAAAAACCCCTGCTAAATATCTATCCCTTGATACCACTTTGCAAATATAAAATAGGATGCTCTTTAGATCTTTTAAACTAGTTTTCAGAGATATTTTTCCAATATTACAATCTCTCACCATCTCTTTTCTGTTGCTCCTTGGGGCATGCTTTACCAGCTCAGCCGTGGTGACATAGATCTGTCAGCCTCTGCCAGTATCAGGTTCATGCCCCAGCCCACTCAACAGCTTCAGTGGAAAAATAATACAAGATTGTATGTAGCTGTATCAAAAAGACTATTTTATGCAGATAATCCTACCGTGACTCAACACAAATCCCTGTACAACTCTGTAGTTCTAGATCTTTTATAAGGGAAGCAAAGGATCTATGGGGGAAAAAAGGCTGCTTTATATTCAGCATTGGCAAACTGACAAAAGCTAAATTCAAAGCAATTTTAACAAATGAAATAGGTGCAAATAATATTTCTTTTACTCCAAATAACAAGGAAATTGGAAACAAATTAAAATTAATCCATCAAAACACTTTTTTTTTTTGCCATTATGGGCCTCTTAGTGAAGTTAGCATCTTGTCTTCAGGATGTAAACCAAAGCTAACAGCTTGAAATACCAAATTGATCAGTTTGTCTTCTTTTAAAATAAAACCATATAAAATAAAACCTAATATATATTCTTTTTCCTATGTAGTATTATGTAGATTTCAGATGCTGATTTTATCTAATATTTTAACAGACTGTTTTTCAAGGAACGTATCCTTAATTTTTTTTACTACTTTTTTCATGAGAATTCACATTAACCATAGAAAATATAATTTCTCCACCAGAGAGTCTTGTTCTGTAATTTATTTGTGACCACCTATCAGTATTACCTAAAAGTTAAATGTCCTGAACTTTCATATATCATTTTCAATTACAGATTTTTAAGCTGGGAATGTGTTTGTCATATTTCTTACTGTGTACCTTTCTTTTGCACCCTTTTCTGTCACCTGCAGGATTTGGGATAATACCACCTGGTTTTAATAGCCAGTGTCCTGGTTATTTCTTCCAGATTTCTGTAGTCACATCTGTTATGCTCCAGGTTTCCTCTTTTAGTATAACTGGTCCCAACAAGGAAGAACAGTTAGCCGTCAGAGTTAACAGTCAAAGGAACAGGCAAGATTTCACATGAGATTCACATCCTGCATGTGAATCTCCATGAAGTAACTAACTTCCCTAGATAAAAAAAACAAGTCAGCTCTTGAGTACCTCCATCCACCATAGCAACAAGTGGCCTGCTGATATAATTTGCTTTTCCTTTTAATGCTCCTGCATGAGTCAAGGTCACTTGTCCTGGCTGATTTGTTTGAAATTTAAATTTTATGGATGTATAAAAATTGATCTGTTTAAAGAATCAAAAAGTATAAAAAAGAAATTTGGAAATATTTGAGGTGTTTGTCTTTTTTCATAACAGATTAAAAATATGATATGCAATCATATTAAAAAGGAAAAGTTTAAAAAGATGCAGTAAGTTAAAAAGTTAAGCATAGATGGTTCTTTGCTTTGTGCACAACATGAAGGACAATCATCCTGTTTATGGAAGTCACTAATCTACTTCCATCCTGGTGTGTGCTAGAGCACATCGTCTGAAAATTGGAGTGAAAAATTAAGATTATATTATTTTTCTGGGCTGATCTGAGATGGGAAATAGTGAGAATGATGTACAAAACTATCCTGTGAACAATCATGAGAAGATTTTTATATCTTTCAAACTAGTGATCAAATAATACATTATGATAGGTGAATCAAGATCAGAACATATTAGGAGTTTAGGAGAAGAGACTGAGACAACTTACAAGTCAAAAGGGAAAAAATCTCTTTAAAAAGAAGACCTTGGATGTTAAAATATCGTGAAGAAGAGACACCAAGGCATAGGAGAAATAAAGGACAAAAATAACCAGCATCATAATATTAGTGCTAAAGTAAAGTGGAATTATATTTGTTGAGCTTTTAATACGTGTAAAGTGCCAACGACCGTCTTAATATCCTTTTTTCTTTTGCTACTTATTGGGAGAAGCAAAACAAAGTACAATGCAGTCTTATGATTGAATATAAATACCTAAATGAGAAATGTCATTTTTACAGGGCACTTCTACAAACATCCACATACATAAATTAGATAGGTTACAGACAAAAAAGAAAACTAAGCACGGTGCAACACACTGTACTGGAAGATCAGAATCAAAGAAAATTACTTAGAACAGCTCATTTTCAATCCAGTTAACAGCTTCTGCTTCAGGACAAGAAGCTCTTGGCCCTTAAATTGATTGCAGTTGTTCACAGAATCACTGAATGCATTTGGAAGGGACCTTAATAATCATCCCAACCTGCCCTTGACCTAGGTATGGATGCCACGCACTAGATTAGTTGTCCAAGGCCCCATCCAACCTGGCTGAACAGTTCCAGGGATGGATGGATAATCTTGACTTGACCGAAGATGGGTATTATTGATTATTTAGGTTTGATTGTGATATTTTCCCACTGACTTGGCAGCTGTCATAAAATTATATTTGGCTGAATTCCCAGGCATCAGAATAAGGGGTGGACCAAAGAGATTGAAATCCCTCCACATGTCAGCATGATTTTATCACTTTTAACACAGCATATTTCAGATCCATGCTGCATAAAAGTAACTAATTTTGCTGAAATCAATTCAGTTAAGCTTTCTCCTGTATTAGTAAGGTCTGTTATTGACACCTTCCAGGCCATGTGGAGTATTTTGCTCTAAGAAACTCAGTTTCACAGGCACTGCTTTTTGCTTACCGTTTCTCATTGATAATTATGTCTTTGGAATTTTCTGAGAACTCATCATAAGTATCTCATGAAAAGAACAGACTGGTTATTTTAGGGGATCCTTCTGTTTAGTGCTACAGTTGTAATTTGCAACCTCTCCTGAAGAGGAACACAATCTTTTGAGACTTTGTATTCCGTTAAACTTTTCTTTAGGCAAACAAATATCTCAGTCAATATGCAGATTAGAATAGTGCTTCTGATACAAATTAACACATGACAATGTGAAAAGATATTTGAAGTCACTCCTTTTTTAGTGAAAATATTACTTCTTTTAGGAGATATCATCACGTAAACTGAAAATTTGCAAACAGTATGTGCAGGGAAAGCCCCAGCTTGAGAATAGCTGTTCATTCTATTAGAACTGTTTCCTTACGGTCTCCTTCACTTCTACAGCCTTTGTCTAAGAACCAAGCCCCTGCTATGACTTCAACTTTGTCTAAAATAAACACATCATATATTCAAAGTTACGGTTGACTTTTTTAACCCTGATGCTTTTGTGAGTTTGTGTGTAGGGCTGCCTTTTTCAGCTCTTACAGGTAGTTGCAGGGAAATGTCAAATATACATATTGTAATAGAATGACTGGTGCTGCTTAAAAGTAATTTGCTTTCATAATTTCTTACAGATTTCATATTTTCACTTCATGGAATCAGGTTCAGACTCGTAAAATGACCAATTGTAAAACTTAGCTGATTATTTTATATATTTTGAAATTTCTCTCTGATTTTCTTTTCCTATGTCTCACAAAAGTCATAAATATCGACTATGGAAGACCTGATTTTGACTGTTCAGCTTTATGGGTCTGTCCATTCTGTACAAATCCATTGATATGAAAAAGTTTATTGTGATGTAAAACTGAAAAATTAGCATGGAGAATGAGGTTATGAGTCACTATTATCTATAAACACTATTAAGAAGTAGCAGCATATTTTTCACTAGCAGGCTGGTTTGCTTTTTGTGGGCCTTACCTGATGTATAAAATGAATTTAAATATATTTGACACTTTGTTTTTGAAACTCATGGTTGCCATAAGAAGGCTATATAATTAAAATTATAAGAAAAAGAAAAATAAAGGGCAAATGCCACAAAATACTTTTGACAAGAAGTATCTGGCCCTGCTTAGTTTTATTTATATGTGTGTATATATATATTTATCGACAACATGTGTCCATTGCAGGGAAGACATGCAAGTAAAATCAGAATATGTTTAACCAGGGAAAAAAGTACAGCTATACATAGAAATATACAGAAAATAAAAAAAAAGTACAGGTATGCATTTTATTTCATAGAAATGTAGCTATATTTTATAACTATATTATATTTGGAGATCAATCTTTTTATTAGAAACCCAAATTCAAATTGTCGTTTTGCTCAATTGGTTTAATCCTTTGAGTTTTCAAGTATTATATGAGAAAATGCATACTATTGTCCTGGATGATCCCCATAATTCACAGAGTGTGAATCGTCTCTGGAAGTAGGGGATGTTAGAGGCAATTGTTTATAGAGAATTAAAAGTGACAGCAGGAGAATAGCTGATGTCAGTAAGTCAACTATGCCAACTCAGTTTTCCTCAGTGTACTATGAAATCATTCGGTTCCTTTGAATTATACACTGATGCAGTCTTTGACTATCATAAATGAGCAGAAGGAATTTATTAAATTTCTGTTAGCTAATCTGCTTTTTTAAAAAGTGGATTATACTGCAATTATATGTGTAAATACCATCCTACTTCTTTGCCATATCTTCTTTTTGCACATCTCTCCAAAATTTACTATAATTTCTACATATACTCAGGAGAACACTTTTCTTTTTGTCGGTAAGCAGGACAGAGGGTGTGGGATGGAAAACAAAAATTATCAAAGCAGTAGGGATGGTAAGCAGTGATGGATCTGTAGTCCTATGAATCCAGGAATTTTCACTTCAAAATGTATAACAACAGTATAGATGAAGTACAGAAAGCAGTTTGTTCGTACTGATGTTCAGAGCTTTTGATGGGCTAAATTCAACTGAAGTCATGAAGTCTGTTAGTTCTCAAGCTAAAATTCTCAAGCTGAAAAGATAGACCATTTTTTCACCTCTATAAATCCCTGGATCTTGATGCTATATACCAGATAAATCTCTTAAGATCTAGTAGCAGAACCTTCTGTAGTACTTATTTTTACTTATGCAATTGGTTTGGATAAAATTTTTGATAAAAATGCTTCCCAGACCAATACCCACCTACAATTCCAAAGCACGAGGGTTTTCACAGTCCTCCCTTCCCAGGGAGCATTGTTTCAAAAATTATTAATGTGAGTACATTTTCTTTCTGATCTAATATGTTTAGACAGAATAGTATCAACAATACCTCTAGCTGATTTTGCAAAAAACTGAGGGTATTTTCCCATGCTAGATCTGCAGTTAGGTTAAAAGCTAGGCATATTTTATGTAATTAAGTGGTCACCAGTGACCCATTTGACTGTTCTAACAGCTGGGCAAGTTGTTCTTGCAGAGAATTTATATTCCCCTGAGATTGGACTTTTTATTTGTGTGTGTATGGGGTTTATATCTCTCCCTATGTATTTCTTCCTTGTGCGTGACCAAAATTTCTTAT